>NC_023749.2:4441890-5083701 GCF_000499845.2 Phaseolus vulgaris | reverse complement strand
CTACATATATTTACAAAATATAAAAATATAAATAAAAAAATTAAAACATGGTTATGATAAATTAAAATATTACTGTATAAATTTATAATTTATTTTAATAAATATATATATATATAATAATGATAAAAAAAATTAATAAAAAAATTATTTATTATTATTAATAGTAATAATGATAACACGTGATAACAAAATTGTGTCTTGTTATAAATTTTTATGTTGACTAATAAAATTTAAGTTGAATTCCTTCTAACATTAGATTTACTATTAATAAAATTAAATTCCGATATAATCCTGTTAAATCCTCAATATCATGTTTATTTATCTTGTTATAAATTCAGATTTAATCCTGTTAAATTTTCAATATCATGTTCATTTGTCTTGGTATAAATAATAAATACGAGACTTACTAAACACTTTAAGAGATAAATAAATATAATCTTGAAATACACCTCTCTATCTAGTAAATGACATCATTTGTATTCACTGATATTTTACAAACTTACTCTATTAATGGTATCTTAAGAACAACAGCAACAGTGCATTTTTCGCGAATGTGAATGACCGAAAATAAAAATCTAAGGTCGTGTGAAGGCGTTGACAAAACAACACACAACTGGAAAAAGATATGTTTTCTATGAATAGAAAAGAATGAAACGTTTTGTAAAAGCTTTACCAGTTTATAATTGAAGTTTTCTTACATAAATTTGGAAAAGAAACATTTTGTATTTTATTGAGTGACTCAATTATTATACAAATTAATTTGCTTCAGAGTGTAGGGTCAGAAACATAAATAGTGAAGCCAAATTTTTTTGGTTGCACCTTAAACCAAACATAGCTGTAGCCACATTTACCTTTTTTACTGAACTCTAGCAACCCTGATCCGAATGTATATTGACAGCACTATGTTTAGAGAAATTATTTGAAAGCTTGAAAGAGAAGTGATATTAAGTTAAAATTATTGTAGAAAGTCAAAGGAGTTAATATTGTTATATAATTAGTTTATTACTAAAAAAAAGAGAAAAATAAACATTTATCCATGGATGAGTGAAGTGTTGGAAATATTTGTGCTGGAGAATGAAATGATAGTTAAATGATTTCATTGATGATGATGATGATGTGAATGAGAGAAGAGAGAAGAGAGAAGAGAGAAGAGGAAGAGGGAAGGCAATAAAGTCATTTCACCTCGTATACTTCCCATTTTATCAAAACCTACCTTTACTTCTAAATATAGGATTAACTTGTGTTGTTTCTCCCTTTGGAACCCCCTCTGCCATGTTCATCACCCCTTTGGTTTCTCCAAAAACTGAGGGTATTTGAGTAAAACTCCAGCGCAACACACACCACAAATCTCAGGGCTGGATTTTTGGTTCTGTTCACTTCCCATTGGCTGCACCTCCTCACAAACCAACTAAATCCTTCGCTATTACTTTTCTAATCTCTTTCTCTTTCTCTTGAACCTTCTCATACCCATCTCCTCCACCACTTAAACACCCAAAAACAACACAACACACGACACACACTCACTCACCAAGACCAGGTACATGTTCTCCTCAAACTTCCTACTTCACATCCTTTGCTCTCTTTTTTTTTGCCTGTCTTGTCCCCGTGAGCTGACTTCTTATTTTGATTCACTTTCAGGAACAGAAAAACCGGTTACCGTTAGTTTCTATAACTTTTGATGTTATGTGTGAGTGTGATAGATAGAAAGTAGAAACTACAGCTCATATTGTTATTTCTTTTCTTGTTCTTAGCTTCTTTGATCCCTTCCTGATTTTGAGGCAACCCAATTAGAGTTCTCAGTTGAATTATCTTTCTAGATTTGGTCTGAGGTGGTTTGCTTTTTTGGGTTTAGATCTTTAGAATTGTTTTGCTCAAAGCTGGGACAAAGATTTTATTTTTCTGAGGAAATAGTGGTTCCAAGAAGTTGGTGTGATCTGATGAGAGTGGTTAGAACTTGGAAGATAATACAAGGAGAAAAAATGAAGGTTTGGTTGTAATTGGGGGCACCTCTAGATTAAAAAGTGAAGAGGGTAATGGAGTCAGATCTTCAGCAGCACCCTCCCGTGTTTTTGGATCACCACCAGCAGCAGACGAATTCAGGGTTGACACGGTATCGATCGGCTCCGAGTTCGTATTTTTCCAGCATCATCGACCGTGAGTTCTACGAGCACGTTTTCAATCGACCCTCTAGCCCCGAAACAGAACGAATGTTGACACGCTTTGTGAATAGTCTTGGTGGGGGCGATGCTGATGCTGATGCTGCTGCTGCTGCTGATGCAGAGGAGGCACTTCCTACTCAAAATCCCTCAACCGTTGTTGCTGTTAAAGAAGAGGTCAATCAACAACCTAAGGATATGCCTTTACCACCCATCAATAATGAGCCCCTTGTTCTCCAACAACAACAACAGCACCAACAACAAAGTAATATTAATAATTATGGCTCTTCTGCTCCTCAGAATTTTTACCAGAACACTGGGCGACCACCTTTGCCAAACCAGATAGAGACTGGTCGTAGAACTGCTTCAAATCTTATCAGGCATGGTAGCTCACCTGCTGGATTGTTTTCAAACATTAACATTGAAAGTGGTATGTCCAATTTCTTTTCCTTCCTATTTTACTGTTTATTTATTTCATTTCACTTTTTTTTTTCTTTCCCTTTTTAAAAAAACGGAACCTCTTTTTTCATCCCGGTTTTCTTTTCTTTAATTTATTTTTAAAATCTCCACATGCACGCGCAAGGGAGACAAATCTTCTGGGAAAAATAATTGCATCAATCCTTGGCAGTTCAGGTACAAATATCTTCAAATTCGATGCTTTAGACACATTTTGCTGCTAGAGCAACTGGGAGATAAAACTGTAAAATTTAGCTTTTTTTAAATCGATGGATTTTCCGTATAGATCAACAAGGGAATTATAGCTATTAATAAGTCCACTTTTGAAAATGTAAAAAAAAAAGAGAGTAAATGCCAGTGGGTATGTAAAAGCATAATAGATACTTGTATTTTGAGAGATTAATGTTTTGGTCTGGTATCTCATCATGGATTGATTTTGCAAATGAATTTCTGAAATGAGTTAAATCCTTGACTATGGTCTTGGTAGAATTTGGTGGGAATGTTATCATTTTATAAAGAGGTTGGTTGAGCTCAACATGGGTACAGTGATCGACATTTCCTGGTTTAGGCTTCATAATTATTACAATCTTCATTTTCTTACTCCATGAATAGGTTGTCATAATGACGCTGTGCAAGCTTGATTAACAGGTTATGCTGCTGCAAGGGGCATGGGGACTATGGGAGCTGTTAATAACAGTACTGAGGAAGCAAACTTTTCTCCCGTAACAAGGATGAAGAATGCACCAAACTACTCTTCGGGACTAATGTCATCTAGGGCCGAAATTGGAAACAAAAGCAGTACACAGAATAATGCAGAAAATGAAGGGTTTGCTGAAAATCAGGGCAATGAATTTATCCCTGGTTTCCCCGTTGGTTCATGGGACGATTCTGCAATAATGTCTGACAATATGACAGGTCGGAAGAGATACAGAGAAGAAGATGTAAAACCATTTTCTGGTTTAAACGTATCTGAAAGTCAGGTATGTACCATTGGATCCTGGTAATATATGGTGTGTAGTTTTGAACTGTAATGTCATTGATCTCTATTCTGTTGCATTACTCAGAATGAAGCAGGAGGCCAGCCTTCTACTGCTTTGGCTCATCAATTGAGTTTGCCAAATACGTCTGCAGAAATGGCAGCCATTGAGAAGTTTCTACACCTCTCAGATTCTGTTCCTTGCAAAATTCGTGCCAAGCGAGGTTGTGCCACTCACCCAAGAAGCATTGCAGAAAGGGTATGATTGGTTCTAGCCAAATTATTGGATTAAAGGCCTCTCATGTTATGTATGTTTTTTTGGGATTGTTTTGGAAAAATGCTTACTTATATTTGAAAATTCTTTGTGACATTATTTCCTTAATAAAGAAAGAAAGATACAAGACATTATAATAGGACCCACCATAGTTTGTGTTGGTTCCATTCCATCAATATTTTCTCTATTGTAACAAGACACTGTCCTGTTACTCAAGTATCCAGATCCCAAATTATTTCCTTTTCTTCTTCACTTGTACTTGGCTTCTTAATTCTAAAATAGGCAGCCGAAATTTGCTCAATAATTTTTCATGACATGGAAAGGACCAAACATTTTCCATGGTTGAGTTTTATTGCATGCCTAGGCATAATTGGGCAACTTACAAATAGTTATCTGTGTCAACTGCCCTTCAGGTTAGAAGAACTAAAATTAGTGAGCGAATGAGGAAACTGCAAGATCTCGTCCCCAACATGGATAAGGTAACATTTTGACTTGTTGCACACACTCACACGCGTCACCTTTTTATGTGTGAGTGGTGGAGGACGCATATACCAATGTTGTTTTCCTCTATCTGCAGCAAACAAACACAGCAGACATGTTGGACTTGGCTATTGAGTACATTAAAGACCTTCAAAAGCAAGTTGAGGTATGTTACAAACCAACCTCTATCACTCTCCTATGTCTGTCTAATGCACCCAAAATAAAATGATAACAAAAACAGAAAAAAAAACGTTTACCACTTTGAGAAAACACCAAAAATACACAACCAGTTGCATCACATCATAAGTAAACATATATACTGTGGTCATAGTGAATTGTGAAGCATTTAGGTGTTCAGGTACTCATTTTTCTATATATGTTTGTGTATACTTGGTTAGACTCTTTCAGATAATCGCGATAAGTGTACGTGTTCGCACAAGGAGCAGCAGCAGCAATAACGGAAAAGGAGATACCCGCGTCATTCCGTGTACATACAGCTTAGTAATAATTTGGTACGAAAACTAGCGCACCTTTCCGATAATTATGTAGCCACAACATTTCTTCAGCGGTTGGTTCTTTAGGAGTGGTGGCAAAATTCCGCTTATAAAAGTTGACTTTATCATCAAATTTGGTGCCACATATTCAAAGCATGGTGTACAATTTTTTTCTGATATAGTCTATATGCCTTTACTCTTAGGGGGACCCATTACTCTTAGGGTGGTGGTGGAAAATGGAAATTTGCATTTTTGCAACTTGGTTCACCAATAACGTTAAAAAGGGATGTTATGTATGGGATTGATTCCACATTGAATGACAAGGGAAACATGGGGGGACCGAAGCCGACATTGTTTTGTTGGTTATATATAAACTTGTATGAGTATGAATAGTGTGTGTGTTTTACTTTTTTATTTTCATATATATTTATTTTGCCCTTTTTTTTTTCTTCGTGGATCTTAGTGTGTTTGGCAAAGTTAACTCGGTGGTGGTTATCTCAATCCGTACCACATACGAATGGTGGATTTGCCTTTTGCTTTGTGTTTCACTTTTGAGGGATTTTGGATTCGATTATTTGGGTTTTGCAATTCAATACGACGCGGATTCTGTCTGCTTAATCGCTAAAAGACGAAAACCAACAATGTTTTGCTTTCAACTTTTCCCACAATTATAATGAAGATTTTGAAGAAAATAACATTTGGGTAGACGTGGGCATGGAAAGGTAGTAGATGGGTTACGGGGTTTGGGTGTTGAGCTGCTTTTGAGAGCGAAAGAGCACATGGATATGACACAGCTGTAGGCAATGGATGGTTGAGTCACCATCTTTAATGGGCCAATAGTGTGGGTCCAAATCCATTTTAGTGAAGACCATGTCATAAATGATGTCACAAACCAAATGCTGCCCTAAACGTTAAGTAAATGTGTGGATTCTTTTGGAAGGTACACACAGCATATAGTGTTAGTTGGCTGTGAAGAATGAAAGATGAGAAAAAGGACTACCCTAGAAATTGGGGTCCCTGAAATTGCAACGTCCTCACCTAGGTAGTGGAAAGGTGTGTGTTTTTGTAATAGGGCCTCAGAGTATATGTTTTTGTAAGAGGGGATCAGAGAGTAATATTCACTCATTAAACAATTACATTTTTTTTTCTTTTGGTCTAAAATCTTTTCTTTAGGTTTTTGGAGACCTAAACCTGGAATATTCAAGGTAGTCAAGAACAAGCGTGTTCTTAACCTAAATTCATATCTGTCTATTTGTGAGATTTTACCTATTATATATGCAGTCCATCTTAATCTCGTGTCTGTTGTTATGAGTCTCTCTTTACTACCTGGTTACTAATTAATCCAAATCTTCGTCCTATGCTATTTTCTTTACATTATTCATTTACATCGACCTCCTACCTAAATGACCAAAGGTCGACCCAAGGCCCATAACCCAACAGGTTTCTTTTCATAGTTGAGGGGTGAGATAACTCTAAAGACACTTTAATGCTTAAGTCAGCCGATGTGTGTTATTCAATTTACAAGTTTATGATTAAAATAGTCATTATTTTTCACCATAAATTCATTCTTATTTATATTTTTTTTTAGTGAATTTTTTCCTTGTATTAGGATCAATACCGGCTTAATCACGTTTTTAGTGTTTAATTAGATTTTATTTCCTAATCTTTAAATTAGGATGTATCTGATCTTAGACCGAACTATCATCATTGACAATACACTATGATTTTAGAAATTGATGAGAAAAATATATGGTAGGTTTAAGTTGGGAAAAAAAACAAAAAAAGAGGGGGCTAAGGAAAGCACTAGAAAAGGAAAGGGAAAAAGGAAGAAAAAGAAACGGCAATGGCAGGAAGTGAGGCTCACGGATTGGCAGTGGGACAAAGCAACAGAGAGACTCTTTCAACTTTTCGTCGCAGTAGGGACCTCACCTGACCCAAGGCTATAGCCACGTTACGTGCGTTCTTATTCGTCTCTTTCACCCTTTTGTTTGCTACTCACCACAAAAACACCTATTACCAAACAAACAAAAAATTAACTATTTTTCAATTTTCTAAAACCATCCAATAAAAAAGGTAATAAAGAGAAAAATAATTATCTTTCTGAATCATTTTTTGGGATGCGTGTCTTTTGTCTTGCTTTATTTAATTCTCTCCTTCCAAAATAAATGCATCCAAATCCACATCCAATGTAAAAAGTTTTACATACATACTTTTTTGTTTAACTCATCTATGTGTCAAATTTTACACCTAGATAATTAATTATAAAAATCTTATTAAAACAATACATTAACTTTAGACAACTAAAATTTAACTACCTTAACTACTATTATATTTTCAATTTTTTTCATTTATGTCTGTGGTTAATGATTGGTTACTAAAACAAATGCAACAAATATAATAAAGTAGTTTTCTATTATAGTGATTTGAAACCACGCATGAGTCATTAGAGATAATTTATTGTTTCTTTCAAAAATTTCATAAACTAGTTTTTTCTACAATAGCTAACTTCTAACGTAATAAATTTTTCTGTATTTAATATAGATTTCTACATTTAAATTTTTGTGTGAAATAAAAAAAATAGATACAATATAATTTCTGTATAACTAATATATTATCAACTTTCTACATTAATTTAAAGATCAATCAATATACACATATATTCACTGTTTAGAAAATTGTTAGTGTATTATTTTTCATATCACTTCGTAAATTGGTGTTATATTGATTATATAAAATCTCATTTTGCACTAGTATTATAAATATAAGGAAGTTGGTAAACAAAACACATAGAATATGTTTATTATTGTTATTATTTTATTAAAAGATTAGTGTCTAACTTAAAACTAAAAAATTACGAATGTTATTTGACATGATATCATAATAATTATGTGTAGGAATTGACTCGGTAGAAAAATCGTAATGAAAAAATTGTGTTCTTGAAGGATCTTAGCTTGTGAGGTCCGTTATTGAATCCAGTGAATATTTTTTCAGGAAATGAATCATATAATATAATATAACAAAATATTTGTTTTTTTTTGTCTACTTTTATGTCTATTTAAATAATATTTCCAAACTCGTATTCATCATTACTTGTTTGTCTATTTGTATGGTTTTTTCTATTTTGTTTTTGCAAAATTTATACTCGCATTTTTTAATTTATTTTAGTTTCCTCCCTTTCATTTATTTCCAATCATTTGTGTTCTATTTTCTGCTTATTTAAATGACTTTTCGAATCATCATCATCATGTTCACTTGAATATATGTTTTAACTCGTTTGCATTCTTTTGATTATTTTTCACTAAATTTATTTGTTTTTCTTGCTCGCTTGCTTTATTTGTCTTCTGTTTTTGTATACGTGCATTCACTAAAATTTTACAAGTATATCTAGTTAAGGCAGTTTCTCCCTGCACCTCCACGTTTTTCTTCCACCTTCACGTCCTGCACCCAAACACTCTTATGTAAAGATTAAATCACCCTTATTAGTTTTTAAAATTCCAAAATTACCCCTGACCTAAAAAAACTCTAAAAAAAGGCAGGAATGGTGTTCTTGCGCAACCGTGTGTGTTTCTTCATCTTCTGCCAGCGTGGCACCTCCAAATCATTCTCCTTCCAATCTCACCCATTTCTTCTTGATCATTTAGAGTGGTCTTAGTAAAGATAAGTAATTTTTTTGGTTTTTTGATCTATACATCCGTTTTTTTTATGGAATTTTGTTTTCGTAAGTGTTTTTTTACATTCCAGATTATAGAATCTGATAAAATTTCGGATCACAGAATATGGTAAAATCCCAGATTTATGCTTCCAGTAAAATTTTGGATTTCTACATCCAGTACAGTGTCCCTTTTCAAATTATAAGTCAAGGTAAATTTTGGGATATTTAAAAGTATGGGGTGCAGGAAGAAAAACGTGGGTGTAGAAAGAAGAAGCCTCTAGTGAATTTCACAAAAGGAGTTGATAATGGGCTAGAACGGCCAGTTTGAAATTTTCAGTTTTATGTCCAGAGATGATAACGTATATGGGGCTGCTTCTTCCTGCACCTCCATAGATTCTTGCGGAACCTCATACTAAATATTAAAATACCTTTCTGTCCTTCTTTAAAAAAATAAATTAACTTTTAAAATCTCATGCACCTTTTACACTCTTTTTTTTCTTCCATTTTATCTCACCTCGACACTCCTAAAGACATGCACTCCTTTCTTGCATTAGTTTATCACTGATTTGAGTATCCTTAGGATTTTAAAAATATTTCAGATTATATAGGCTATAAGATATTTTTGGATTCAAAAGTGTTCTTTAAGTTTATAGAATCATAAGCAATTCATACAGTTATAAGAGGAGAGATGTGAGAGCAATTTGATAAAAGAATCGAAGTGTTGTAGGTAAACCTGAATTATTTAAGGGGATGATGAATGGTAGTTGGTGTTAATGGTTATAATTATTGTACTAATTTAGATTTGTTCTGTATAGGAGAAGCTGGTTCATATTTGGAGGAAGTTGGATTAAGAAATGAACGTGTTACATGACAAAACTAGTTACTCTTTTTTTGTTTTTTCTATTGTGTTTTTTTGTTGGTATCAATTGGATGTGATGTGTTTTTTCTGTTGGTATCAATTGAATATGATTATTTAGTTTACTCTTTTTTGTTTTGCACAAACAGTTGTTGTGTTTCTAATTATGTAGTGATCCACTAATTATGAGATTATATCATTACATTATCAAATTAATTGTGTATAACGATGTATAATAATTGCGTATAATTTTTAATTATTTTCTTAATAAATTGTCAGAGACTATGGAAGCCCGATGCACCTATCTACTTTGCAACAATAAAAATCACACTCTAACAAAAAATGCATGCACCAACCTACTATGATAATCGCAATTTCATATGTTGAATTTTGAATTTCTTATTATAAATTGTGAATTTCGAATGGTGCGTATTTGAAAGAATTAGATATATAATGTACGTTTCTGTTTCTTGTAAATGCACACTGGTTATTGGAAATTGGAAATGATACAATATTCATTATTTTAAATTTCTTTAGTTTTCTTTGACTCTGTAGGTAGAAAATGAATGTTGACGGTGAAAACTTCGACCTCACTGAGCAAAGGAAAGGCTCAAGTTCGCATAGATGAATACTCCACTTTCACGTATTTCTTTCTTGAGAGATTATGTTATGACTATATTAATATATGTTGTTAGACCTTTTGTGACATAAAGAAACTAAAGAGATAACATAAACAGTAAAAAATATAATGAAAAAAAAGGCGATGAAAAAGTAAAAAGTCTTGAAGAGCTGGAGACTCTGAAAAAAAAGTGAGAGATATTAGAGATGTCTTAAAGAAAGAGTCGAAGGAACATAAAAAGTTTTGAAGACATGTGTGATACTTTGGTCCAAATAGTCCAACAGATGAAAATTTTGATGGGAAAAATGCACGCAGAAGCAATACACACAATCACAAATCAACTGCAGAAAAATAAACAACACAAGATTTAATGTGGTCCGGTCGTCAACTGCAACCTACATCCACACGGGCAACTATTAGGTTTACATTATATCCTGTTGCACACCAATTACAAGTACAATGATCTCTTTAAATAGAGATAAATAGAGATAATAAAGGGACACAATGATTAAGCCCACTCACTAAAACATGGTGTCTACTCAGCCAAACCCAATTGGTCCTGACTTCATACCCAACAATCTCCCTACCTGAAGTCACGGAACAATGTTCACTTGCGCTTCAACTGTGTACATGGTGTCTTGTCAGCCCAATCCAATTGGTCTTGACTTCATACCCAACAATCTCCCACTTGAAGTCACGAAACAATGTTCACCTACGCTTCAACTGTGTACGTGTACTTCTGTAATCTGTCGACGGAACTCAATGTTCCACCTCTAGTTGCCACCAGCCTTCTTAATCATTTTGAAGACTTCGTTAAAACTCCCCTAAGTTTCAACACGTCAGTCACTGACCCGTTCTCTGTTCCTACCAACTCCTACTTAAAGGAACTATCGGATCCTGAAACAACCTGAGAACAAACACTCTCTATATACCCGTTCTTTGTTCCTATCGACTCTCACTTACAGGAACTGCCGGATCCCGGAACAACCTGAGAACAAACACTCTCCATATTCCCGTTCTATGTTCCTACTGACTCCCACTTACAGGAACTGCCAGATCCTGAAACAACCTGAGAACAAACACTCTCCATATTCAACAAGAAATATTTTGGAGAAGTTTCAACCGCTGGAATAATGGTTCTCCTAACCCACTGTCGTCTAGGAACCTTAGTTGAAGCACAACCCGTGCTCCCACTGACACAAGTACCTCTAACTGGTCTACCTGAACCTTTCCATGCTCGTTCATCCTGAATCTGATTTGTGGCTCTGGGTTTCTCTCTTGTAAAGACAACCCTCTTCTGCCCACGAGATTTTGTGAACCAGACTTTGTTTATCTTCTGAACTAGGATGGTCACTCCCTCAGACACGGTAATCCGACCATATACAACTAACCTCTCTTTCTTCCGCAAGCCATGACAAGATTTCCCTTGACGACATTCCACTACTGATTTCCGAACTTCACTTAATGTCCCTGTTCGTCCAACTGCTTAACAAAAATCAAACTTTTCCTCAAGCTTGGAACAACTCTGACATCCTTCAAAGTCCAAACACCAACTGGTGTCTTCAACACTATGTCACCCATGCCCGTAACATCAAGAGTTCTGTTGTCCACTAGTCTTACCTTTCCAAAGTCTCCAATAAATAGATTTTGCAATGCTTCAGAATCCATGACCCAGGAATCCACACTGCTATCTGCGCAACAGACTAAAAGGTCCTCGTCCGCGAAGTCTCCTGCAATGTTGACTTATTTATCATTTGGGCATTGATTCCTGAAATGTCCCACCTCCTTGCAGTTCCAACATGTGACACTTGAGCAATCCCGAGTCTTTGACTGACTCATTCTTTTGTTCTTGCTCCCACTATCTCTGATATTTCTCTTACCTCTTATGACATATAGCGATTCACTAGATAATTCCCCAGAACTCCTTCTTCGGACATCCTCGCCAAGAATGAGATCACGAATCTTCTTAAAAGTGAATTCATCGGATCCCGCTGAACTGGTAACTGCTGTACCCGTTCCGGACCAACTGTCAGGCAAAGACAATAGCAATAGTAAAGCTTGAACTTCATCATCGAACTTAATGCCCACTGACATAAGTCTGGCTAAGATCATATTGATGTGTTCAGTAACTGAACTCGCAAATCCTCAATTTGCATTTTCTACCAACTGAAATTTGTACCATCGAATTTTCATTTCAGAACTTCCCTTCTTCTGCCATCTCAAATTACTAGACGAGATACTCGGTACAACTAATTTCCGATTCTGACAATCCTTTTTTTTTTTTAAATCAATACCACAAAAATTGCACCACCCAAAATCACTCACCAACAGACCTGGTCGCAGTCCCTACTGCACTAGCGTTCCGCACCACCACCGTTGCTGGTCAGCGCTGTTGTGAAGCAGATATGGGAGCCTCTCCTTACACTCCTGTGAAACCCTAAGCCTCAGGACGCTGCTACAGCCCCTGCAAAACCCTAGCTTTGGGATGCTGCTGCCGCCTCTGCGAAACCCTAACTTTGGGACGCTACTGCAGCCGCAATTTTCACGTCTCGTCGATTAATTTCTGCTGATTGGATCTCTAGTGTGTAAACGAACCAAAGCTCTTGATATTACTTGATGGAAAAAATGCACGCAGAAGCAATACACACAATCACAAATAAACAACACAATATTTAATGTGGTTCGGTCGCCAACTGCAACCTACATCCACATGGGCAACTATTAGGTTTACATTATATCCTGTTGCACACCAATTACAAGTACAATGATCTCTTTAAATAGAGATAATAAAGGGACACAATGATTAAGCCCACTCACTAAAACATGGTGTCTACTCAACCCAACTCAATTGGTCCTGGCTTCATACCCAACAAAATCTTGAGGAAATGTATGGAGCAAGGTGCGAGAGTTTGCACAAAAGAATCGAACTGTAGGTAAACCTGAATTATTTAAGGGAATGATGAATGATGGTTGGTGTTAATTGTTATAATTATTATACTAATTAAGATTTGTTATGTATAGGATTAGTTGGTTCAGATTCGGAAGAGGTTGGATTAAGGAAGGAACATTTATTTTGTTATGGTCAATCAATACTTGTTGTATAATTTTTGTCTGTTTAATTGTTAATTCTCTTCAATATTTTTCTTTTACTCTATTTTTCATTTTCGTATAACAAGTGGGAGGCAAAAGAGGAAGAAGATAGAGAAACAAAATAATATCCCAAATTGTTACTTAAATACATAGCATTCAAATTTTTGCACAGTACAAAGTTATATCGATGTCATTATTGATGTGGGTTGACGGGGAGGATGGATGTGTTCCAACATTATTGTGTAGAAGAGAAGAGGGATTGAAAAATAAATATTTTCTTAAGGTTTGTTACTGAAGTTTCTCATCTTATTTTCCTTGTTTTTTCTTTTCATTATTATATTACTTTTTTTTAGTTTTATATAAGTAACAAATCAAAATTGGTGATTTACAAGTCTTTGAGAATAAAACAAATGATGTAACTTTTTTAATATAATTATGTTTACTGTATTATAAATTTAAATTTTTTAATTTATTTTTTTATTGTAACTTAATTATCATAGATAAGAGAAAATATTTTCATCTATTTTTTTTTAATGTTATTTGATATTTAAAAGATACGAATGCACATATAATAAAATTAGTATACAAACAGCGCATCTGTTTCCACTTGTATAAATGAAAAATGTAGGTTAAAATTATTATGAATTTCATATTTTAGAATAATTATTAGATTTGAGTTTCTGAAACACTTTTCTATTTTTTTATAATACATTTTCAACATTTTATTTTTTTATAATACATTTTAAAATTTTGTTTTCCAAAATTGTTTTTCTGAAATATATATTTTTTATTCCAAAATTGTTTTTAATGATGAGATTTTAGTTTTTCAATCTGTTTCAGAATTCAAGAATAAAAATCTATTCTTAATTTTCTTTCTCAAAATATATTATTTTAATTTTGGATTTTCAATTAAAAAAATTAAAATTTCAAAAATTAATTGGACGGAGGTTCAAATTTAAGAATATTAAGCCCAAGATGCTGTCAATATATCACCTTCTATCTCCAAAGTCTCGTTCACACTTATTAACCAACTCAAGTTTGTTTGACTTTTCATCCCATAAGCACTCATATCTTTCTTGTAAATTCTTACATTCAACCTTTCCGTCACCAAAAAAATAAAACCTCACTTTCTCTGTATAATATATTAGTTACTTTTTGTTTCCAATTGATATAAAATAAATAAAGTATCTTAACTTTTTTTAACTATTCTTATATTATACTACATTAATTAATCTTATAGTATTTATAAAAGAATTGCTTAAGAAAAAACATTATTTAAGAAGGATGGAGTACTATTCCACGTCTGCTAATTTTCAACATTTGGTTTCAATAGAATCATACGTACCAAAATTATTAATTAACACACCAAACAACAACCGCCACAACAACAACAGCACCAGAATCTGAAACCCTGTCTGCAATATAAAAGTAGTGTCTGTCAAAACACGAGCTTCTTCCTACTTTCTTCACAAAGTTGGTTGTTGTGTGTGATAACACGAACAACAAAAACATACACAGATCACACACAACATGACCCTGGACCGGTTATCTCAGAGCAGTTCAGACTCACCCAACAGAGACCTCAAAGTGTTATCCATAGAGTGTTTGAAGGGAAGTTCCAAAGCCGAGGAGTGGACCGGTGACATGCTTCAAACCGGTGACATCGTCGAAGAGCTTCGAATCGGAGACTCCCCCGATGCCCTTATCCGCTTCAAATCGCCCTTCAAAAACGGCAAAACCGCCGTCAACAAAATCCTCCAAGACTCTTACAAGAGAAAAGAAACCTCCATCCGAGTTCGAGTTCGACGTGGACCCCACGAGTTCGCCGAGTTGCAGGCCTGCATCGTTCCCAATGATTCCTCCGGGAAGAAGCAGTACGTTCTCCGTTCCATCACTGACCCTAACTACGTCGTTGGCTTCTTTGATCGAACTGAAGCCGAGTGCTTCCAACTCCAAGGTACCCTTTTCGTTCACCTTTTTCACCCTGCATGCTTTTTTTGTTTGTTTCACCTTATCTTTGTTACTCCCGACATGCTCCAAGATTGTGTTCGGTTAATCCTAAGTTGTTTGTCGGTTAATGCAAAAAAATTTCCACCAGTTGCGTAAAATCAACTAACTAAATCTGCAATTTAAAAAAGATGGAATGAATGGAAAATCAAGTCATGTTTTCGTTCCCAGGTTTAATTGAATGGATGGTGAAGAATAGGTAGAGGAGTTCATTTATTCGTGTACTGTTATGATATTTAAGGATTTATTATTTAACGTGTTAAGTAAAAACAAATGATAGGAGAGAGGGTGTACGGTGTTATTGTGTTCTTCCGGTAGAAATTTTGGTCTGGTGGTGAAAATTTTACTTATACTGTTAGTATAGAGAAACGAAAGTTGAAGTATTTACTGTTATTTACAATTTGACACAAACGTAAGTGGTAAATCTTGCCACTTTATCACACAGATCTAAGCCTTTTAGCTTTTGCATTAACTGCTTTTTGGCACGACATGTTCGGGGAATGAATATCCATTGCAAGATATTTGAGGCATTAACTTGTAATGTGAAAGCTTCAACTTTTGCTAGACTTAGCCATCAAGTTACGTGACGCACATGACTTCCTTCTGTCAATGATGTGGACATTATCATGGTACACTTTTCGTTATAGATCATTTTAAAACCAGGATTTTGACATCTAGAGTCGGTTTAAAGAGATGCATAGTAAACAAAATGTGTTTGTTGTTGTTTAAGGTTGTAATACGGAATAATGGGCATTGCTACATAAATGATAGACATTGCTACGTACATGACAGACTAAAATCAACCTTTGATAATTGTATTCTGTTATTGTTTTTGTTTAACAATTTCCTGAATTTGTTAGCGTGGAGTGTAGTTGTGGAAAATGCAGATTTTAACTTACACCTTCTGATATATGTCTTAATCTAATCTGTTGACAATAGTAACTGCATTTTGCAGCTTCAAGGACCACCAGAATGGCAAATGCACTAACTAGGACACGGTTACAGGATGGATATGTTTCGTATCCATGGGAGAGGAGGATGCAGGAGTTGCTATCAGTTCCCAATTCTAGCAATTTTCTTTCAATACTACTTCTTCCCAAAGTTTCAGATCGAATTGCCTTTCGCTACAATGATGTAGAAGACACGCTAGCCAGGGCAAATACGTGGCTGAATGCAGCTCAAGCTTCAGGGGTCCCTGTTGTCTTTATGAACGTCCAAACCGAGTCCCTACTTACTAAGGTAAATGATCAATTCCCTGATTGCAACAAGGTACATTCTGTTGTGGCATGCTAGCACAATGTGACGAGTTATTTGCAGTTTACTTGCATAACATTGTTTTCGACCAGGTCACTTGATGTGCACAAACAGATATCAGGCCTCTCTTATTTTAGCACTAAAACTTTTAGAGTACTTATCCACGATTTATATTTGTAAAATCCATTTTATTTGATACCCAACTGAATTGTTACTTTAGTTCTCCCCCACCACTAAAGAAATTAAAAAATTTCTGCTTCAGGCAGTTGTAGAAAATGATTGATTTATGTATCATCAACAACAGTAAAATTTTATGCCATTGGATGAGGTTGTCTATATGGATCACATCACCCTATTCTAAGTCCGTTAAAAACTAGTTTTAATGATTAATTCAGGCGACATCATGTCTAGATTTTGAAGTAGGAATTAGAGTACAGTGTTTACAATGTTTACCACCATACCATGTGTTTGCTAGGAGGCTGACAAACATTTTGTAATCATAGTTTGAGAGATTAGTTTCTGTATTCTAGACTTTTTTTCTGCATTGTGTTAACTGGAGTTTCTCTTCTATTTGTGTGACAGATATCCGGAGAGACAGCTTCTTCCACTGTAAATGCAGGGTCATTATCTGACTTATCTAACCTTGCAAATGTAAGCCTTTATGGCTTTGAGGATTATCATGGAGTAGACATTGGTGTTGTTAGAGCAGTTCGGCTCTGGTATGCCCCAGTTGGAGGAGAGTACCCAATTGAGATAAAACTAAAAGAGGATGACACAAAGCTTGGGTTTTCCATTGGTCGAACAGAAGAGGCATCTCTCTTTTGATAAATCTAGCAATAGCTCATATAGTTAAACAGATTGATTCATTGTTGGTTTTAGCCGTTAAGCTGATAATAACACTTTTCTATGCGATCAACAGGGTTTTATTTTCATCTCAACAGTTACTGATGAGGACCAAGAAAATGTACCGGCCACACGTTCAGGACTGAGCGATCTGTATAAAGCAGCAACAGATAGATCCAGGTTGCTGGTAGTTTCTAGGCTTTCAAATCAGAGAGTCCTCCCATGGATGGTATCTTCAACAGGAGCCATTAGGTGTTATGACACTGTTTCATTGAGCCAGAAACTCTCCTTGCATAGACACACCAAAGTTCCTATTCTCCTGCATGTCTTCCTTTGGGACGGAGGGTTGGCCTCATCAAGCGTAGAAAGTACAAGCGTAGAAAGTACAACAAGATCGAGTAACATGTCTACGTCAATGTTGCCAGTCGAAGGGTCACGCCGTCCAAATGAGAACCAAATTCAGCCATTGCCCCATGAAGGATCTGAATCTGATGCAGGTGGTGGTGTCAGTGGTCATGGATCCCCGCCAATGCAGCTTCAGAGAGACACAGTTGGGGATCTCTCATTCAGTTTCAACAACTTCTCCATCTCCAACAACTGGGTATGATATTAAAACATCATAGGAAACTTGTCCATGTTGTTTCTTTTACTTGTTGTACATAAAGAATAATACATATTATTGCTTCTATATTCGGGCCTATTGTAAGATTTGAGAGCTTTTTTTGCTTCGTTCGCTTGTTCACAGAAACAATTATAGATTCTAGAATTGGTAGTTACTTGTTTTGTTTGTCTTCCATGGATGTGACTGCTTAGTACTATCACATAAATACCAAGGAATTTCTGCAGTCCACCTACTAATTACACTCGCAGTACCATACCTGGGAATTTCTGCAACAAGCAATGAATTAAGAAAAGAAAGGATTGGTTTGACAATGTATACATTGAGGTTAATAATATATTCTGCTAATATTGACTTTTTTGGCTTAATTCCAAATCACACATAGGTGGATTTATTGTTTTGGGAGGAGGTTTAATTAACCTCTCCTCTTTGATATCCTAATTTGTAATATCTTCTTCTATATTAATAAATGATATGTGATTCTTCAGGAAAACAATCTCTTTTTCAGAATCTCACGCACAAAGTGATAGCGATTAGTCCATACCTTAACTTGTTTCTGACTAACTAACTCTCAATTTCAATACTTTCTTTAGAGAGTTATTATTATTATTACTACAAATGCTAACAAGGGTCATAAAACAATTATCCAAGAATTAACAATACAAACACATATTGATTACAATGATTTTTTTTTTTTATGTATCACACCCCAATTTTTACTACATTTTCAACATTTTTTTTTTTCTGTAGTAATTTTTTAGAAACATGTAGATAGGGAAAGAGAAGATTTTGAAATATATTAAACAAAAGAGAAAAAAATCTACTTATTCTTAAATTTTTTAAAAATCAACACAAATTTATAATAATATTTTAAAAACAGTAATTACATGTTCCCAATATTACCGCATTTGAATGCAATGCACTGTAATTAACTTAATATAATATTATTTCCTTATTTATGTGTAATATTTTAGATTAAGTTAAATAGATATTTTAGTAAAAACAACACACATTTTACACGAGAGACAATTGTATTTGAGATGGATAGAGTATCTATGGGTAAGTTAACAAATCAATCTTTCAAAAATAAATAATATATGCACTTTTTTACATAAATCTTCACTTACCAACCAGATGAAAAAAGAATGCTATTTCAAATTAATTTAATTCCGTAAACTTTTAATTGTTTTAAAATTCTAGAATGAGTTTTATCCGGCATTTTAATCCTACAGTTAATTTGGTTTAAATTAAAATTATGTTTAAAAACAAAGTCTAAAAAAAATCACATATTCTAAATTTATCAGCCAGGCCGGCCAAGTATAAACTTTTTTATTTATTTACTTTTATCTTAATTTTTTATCGTAAGACAAATTAACTGTAAATAAAGAATTTAATAAAAATATTTAATTAGAAATGTATTTATAATAACTTTAATTGTTTCATATTTTATTTATTTAATATAATTCACACCTCAAATATATAAATTATATTTCTGCTCATAACAGGCAGTAGGAGAGAGAATATATGAATTGAAGTCAAGAATAAAATTAAAGAAGAAAAACTCAAAAGAAATGCTAAGGTAATAATACGACGTGGCATGCAGCCACTGGTTGTTGGGGAGTGTCACGGATCGCGATCTGTGCCATTGATTGAAGAAGTACCACATCCGTTGATTCCGATCCTAATAAAGTTAACATCTTGGCGGTCATAAAAAAATTTCACAAACCTAAATTAACCTTCAAAAAATTCCCGCCAACCTTTTTCACAGTGCCCTATAAATACACTCATCTCCATCATACAAATTCACCAGTTCTTGTTTTGCTTCTATCTTTTTAGTATTTCTTTCTATTCTCATCCAGTGTTTGAAATGGCTCGTACCAAGCAAACCGCAAGGAAGTCCACCGGAGGAAAGGCTCCGAGGAAGCAGCTTGCCACCAAGGCTGCTCGTAAATCTGCTCCAGCCACTGGTGGTGTGAAGAAGCCCCATCGTTTCAGGCCTGGCACGGTGGCTCTGAGGGAGATCCGCAAGTATCAGAAGAGCACCGAGCTTCTCATTAGGAAGCTTCCATTCCAGAGGCTGGTCAGGGAAATTGCTCAGGATTTTAAGACTGATCTCCGTTTTCAGAGCAGTGCTGTATCTGCTCTTCAGGAGGCGGCTGAGGCTTACCTTGTTGGGCTGTTCGAGGATACTAATCTCTGCGCCATTCATGCCAAGAGAGTCACCATCATGCCTAAAGACATTCAGCTTGCACGTAGAATTAGGGGTGAAAGAGCTTAGGGTTTGTTGGTTTAATGTACAAAGCTTTTGCTTTTGTAGTGGTGTTTTCTTTAATCAGATCCTTGGTGTTACCTATAGTGAGAATCCTTTTGTTTCGTTCTGACTTAATTGGATAATATGTAATATCTTATGTTATGCGAGAAATATCAAATATCTTGTGTTTTGTCAGAATTGTTATGATGATTCTTTTCATTTTAATAATTGTTTGTGTATATCTAATTATCTTCTCTTTGACCTTAAATTTATGCTTTTAATATAAAATGGAATAGATTTTGGAGTACTGTTTGTTCCTTATTGTAATTGATCATTGAAAAAGAAATAATATATTTTTATAACTGTCTTTGCAATTCAAAGTTTTGGACTTTGTTTCTTGTTTGATTCGACCATTGCATAATGTGGGTAGAACATTACCAATGTTTTATCCAATAATTCATTATTATATATATTTTTCATGAGAATGTTGCTTTCATTCATGGATTGGGCTGAATCTTTGGGCCGGACGTATTCCATTTATTTTTTGGCCCAATTATTTTGGCGGGAAAGAGTGCGCGGAGAGGGGGGTATGTTTTGCTGTTGATTTTTGTAATGATACAAAAATGCAACTTCTCTGTGAAAGAAGCGCGGGAAAATGGAGAAATACTTGGTCTCGCATAGACCTCCGATTGAAAAGGTTCAGCGTCTTCCAAGGTAAATTTGTTCTGTTTTCCGTTTTCGTTTAGTAGATATTTTAGAGTTCTTAGTGATTCAATCTGGCAAATGGAGGAGGCATTGGAAGAGGAGTTCGGTTGAACTAAATGGGAGATTTGAACGTAACTATCGTCATGAGATGATGGATTTGCTAATTCGATCGTATTCTGAGGTGTGTCTGTCTTTTCTCGGTCATTAGGTTTTTGGTTGTGTACTTTTTTTTTTGTGTGCACTGTGTTGTTTAAGCTGCGCCTTAATTTTTGTAAAGGTTGGAGTGTTTCCGCATCGGTATCAAGTGGACGGTTTGCCATGCCAGTCTCATGTATGAACTGGTAACTCTGCTTATTGGTTATATGACTCTCCAATTCGGTGATTTAATTCAATGAAATTTTTTTGGGCGTGTTGTGCAGACAAATCGTTTGATTGGTGAGGCAAATGGTTCTGATTATCTTCCATATAGAAAGTTAGTATTCTGGCTTCTTTGACAATTATTGTAATTATTACAGTCAAGATAATATATGAATTCAAGAAATTATAAAAATTTAGAGTTCTATCTATCCATATATATATATATATATATATATATATATATCCTCTTGTACTGATTTACAATGAATTAACTAAAATTTCAAACATTTCTTCTTCTCATATGTTCTTTTCAAGTTGGTATCAGAGTTCCTTGACTCTGAATCTGCATTCAAAACCTTGCCGCTTCATTGTGGTTCTGTCTTTAGGCAGCCTAAAGTGCAGCGACTCCTTTTTTGGTTGCCTGATGTGCTTCCTAATAACCATAGAATTGGGAGTAATGAAGATAGTCTTGCCGTGGATAAAGATTAATATTAGAAACTTGTGGGAAAACTCATTTACTTAGTCCACATGAAACCTGACATAGCATATGATGTGACTGTGATAAGTAAGTTCATGCATGATTCAAGAGAACAACATTTATAGGCTTTAAACAAAATCCTTCAATATTTGAAGACAAGGGTTGGAAGGGGATTGTTGTTTAATGATAATGGAAAATTAAATATGGAGATATATATTGATTTATATTATGCAGAGTTTGTCAGATCCTCCACTAAATATTGCATGTTCTTGAGATAACTTGGTGGCTTGGAGAGAAGTAAGAAATAAAATGTAATTGTAAGGTCCAATGTAGAGAGTAAATTACGAGTTATGGCACAAGGGGAATGTGAATTATTATGGTTGAAAATTATCTTGAATGATCCTAACGTGAAATGTGAAGAACCTATGATTCTTCATTATGATAATAAATCAGCTATTAGCATTGCTTACAATTAAGTTGAACATGATGGAATTAAGCATGTAGGGATAGATTGACACTTCAGCTAGCATATTTGTTTACAAAGGGCCTTCCCATAAAATGGTTTCATGATCTCACATGCAATATGAGAATGATAGATATCCATTCACAAACTATAGAGAGTGTTGAGTTATCGGGAAATATTTTTTTGAGTTACTAGTAGATATTAACAATCATTGTAATTATTACAGTTGAGATATTGTAGGGATTCAAGAAATTACTGTAATCATTACTCAAGTAATACAAATATTAATATTTCATTAGTGTTTGTGTAATTGAATGCTAGTTTTTTTCTTCCCTCCTTTTAGTACTACCTGTTTATACCAGACATATAAATTTTTAGAGAGCTATTAAAACGCCGCAGCCACATTCTTATATTTTTAAGAAAATATTCAGTTAAAAAGGAATCAGCTAGATATGAATTCATGTTTTATTCAAGCAGACAATTTGTCTGAGGGTATTCCGACTGACCGGTGTATGAAAGTAGTGTGTCAGTATTGTTAACCACATCTGTGATCAACCCAAAATTTGTTAATCATATATAATTTGGTAGTATCTAATTGGATCAATTATTTTTGGGCTCCAACTTCTCATCATGAAGCTCTACTGATTCTTTCTACATCTCAATTAGTTTAAGGCATGTTCATCATGGTTGGAAATCTTGAAAGGTTAGAATGGAAAAATGGAGAACATGTTCCTGTCAATTTGTTATGAAATTTCAGTTTGGAAAACTTGGCACACTCATTTTATCTTAGGTTGATCTTTCTTGTAAGATGTTTTCTTTTGTATTTTATGAGCATAAAACGCTTTGATTATTTTTTATGTGCATATTTTTATTTACTGGTAATTCTTGTTATGGTTAGTGTATTTGAAACTTGTTCATGTTTTTCAAGGAAAAGTATTGAATTAGAAGTTAGCAATGGCATGTGCTTCTGTACATGAAATGTTCCGTTGTGTTACCTTTTTCATGGCATTAGTGATTTCTCTCTACAAATAGCTTACATATGTTTGTTAACAGGCAAGGCATCTCTGCTGTAGATTTTGACAACAAGGTAAATACAAATTAATATCGAAAGGTTTAAGCTGAAATGATAATGTGTTTTAAGTAAATGTCGTTGTTATGCTTCACAAGTAAATAATTCATGTCTGATACTAAAATACCAAAAGCATCTCATCCGGAGATATATTTAAATTTAAACCGACCTAGCATTTGAATTAATGTCGTAGTTTCGGTTATGGTCATGCTAAAAAGTTGATACCTACCAAATATATATATTTACTTATTTTTTGCCTAAAAAATTTTCAATCAAAAGCTTTGATAGAAGGCCTTCGGAAAGAAAAGTTCTCTGAAATAATCTATCCCGAGCTTGATTGGGTGCTTGATGTTATATATGCATAACTTTTTGAATAATGGATCTATTTCTTGCACACCACTCTTCGTTTGAGTTCTCCACACTAGTGATTTTATGAGTATCTTCTTGTTCACTGTGAGAAGAACACAAATTTGATTAACGTGTTGTTTTTATAACCCCTTCGTCTTATTTTTTCTTTTCATTGCTTTGGTATTTCAAATATTCCATCCCATGTTTTGGAATGTACTCAGGGAATATACTTGGTGTCTGTGACAAAATCGGGTTGCTTAACAGTTCACGACTTTGAAACTCTTTATTCCCAGATACCCGAGTCAACATGTAAGTTCTTTAATAGAAATAACTAATTTGGGTTTGATATTACTTGTTTTTACTGCCTTATGTCTTTGAAACGGTCAGAAAAAGTGTTTAACAATCTTAGATGCTGCGTGCTTCATATTGAAGTAGCATTATATTTATTTTATACATGGGAGAGGAAGGAACTTCATATGAAGTGTTAATTATCATTTGTACCTGCTTTTGTATTAATTTGATGATAGGCTTGCAAGAGGATGAAAGCAAACATTTAATGCACCTGTCACTAGGTCGACATCTTGATGCTGTCAAATGGAATCCTCTTAATCAGGATGAGGTTTAATTAAATTTCCTATTTACTCAGCATTTTACTTTGGATTTTTATTAATCTTTGATTTCTAAATGATATCCATGACATGTAGTTGAAAAAATTAGATGAAATGTATTTCTAAGATGTCTTTACAAATGTGATTACACTCAGTTTACAACCTAATTAAGGAAAGAAATAATAGGTAATGAAAGCAAGAAATAATAGGTAATTAAAGCTATACAAATCAAATCAAATCACTAAAAGATATCAAATTTATCCTAGTAAATAGAGAATGATATATGCACTTAATTACAAAATAATTATCTCCTAATTATGCAACACTCCCCTCAAGTTGGTTAATGTATATCTTTCATTCTCAACTTGCAAGTAAGATCTTTGAACTGTTTTGTGAGAAGTCCCTTAGTAAACATATCTGTCAATTGGAGTCTTGAAGGGATGTACTCGGTGACTATAAGACCATCATCCAACTTCTCCTTAATGAAATGTCAGTCTATCTCTACGTGCTTTGTTTGGTTATGTTGAACTGGATTGTGTGCATACTGATGTCGGACTTATTATCACACACCAAACCTATAGGATTGTTGGAAATTTTTTCCGGCAGCGGTCATCAATGCCAGTGGTCGTGGTCAATGGTCGGCAGTGGCGGTCAACGGTACAAGGTGGTGGTCCATAGAGAGAGAACAAATAGTTGCAGCAATGAAGGCTGCCAAAATTTAATTGTAGCAATGAAGGCTACATAAAAAATAATTTCAATAATAAAGGCTACCCAAAAAAAGAAAATAATTGCAGGTTGTCCAGAAAAAGAAAATAATTGCAGAAGTAGAGTCTCCCAAAGAACTCTAATACCAAGTTGAAAGAAACAGATAAAATGTATTTATGAGACAATTGTGATTACAATCTTAATTTATAGACTGTTTGTTTACAACCTAGTTAAGGAAAAAAAAACAATAGATAATGAAAACAAGAAATAACAGGTAATTAAAACTATACATATCAAATTATTAGAAGATATCAAATTTATCCTAATAAATAGAGAATAAAATTTACACTTAATTATGGAATAATTATCTCCTAATGCAATACATGTTTCATGTAAAATGTTTTGGTTTCATCTTTTGAAATACTGTATGTCAATTGTAAGTCAAGGATAATCTTGCGATGATTTGACACTTCCAAATGAAGTTTCAGATTTACAAGTCCCTGCCCATGTTTTTGTAAGACTGATGATTTGTCGAATTCATTAATAATAAATATTTTTATAAAAATTGAATGTTGTATTTGCACGGCTATCTGTCTTATTATTTCATTTCAGGTTGTTTGTGCATCTGTCAAAAGTAATGAAGTACTCATATTCGATATTGGATACGTCTCATCCGATCCAGTTGCAGTAAATTTCTGTTCTTATCTGTTATCGCACTTGTTAAATGTTGTTTGCATTGACTTTATTGGACCAGCTCTTTTTTTTCCCAGTCTCAATGTTTCTACTATCTACTGTTGATATTTGACACCTCCAAATTCAGTTCATATGAATTTCTTTTTGCATTATTCCATTATTGTTAAGCCTTGTCCAGTGTTTTGAATTTTTTTTCTAATTATTTGTTGCTAATGAAAATATATAGTACCTTTACCAACCTTCATCAAATCATTACCTCAAATAAGGTCAGCCGGATTAATATCTTGCTACCGATTTCTTTTGGATGCCTTATACAAACGAACCAGGAAGCACACAATGCATATTGCATTAGATATTCTAATTATTTTATCAAATCACACATTGCTCATTTTAAGGGATATGCTAGGAAATTGCAATTTTCATCATAATTTATTATTTTGGGTTCGTTTTATTTTCCAAAGAAGTATTTTTTGGTCATAGGCAACTATACATATGTTCATTTTTTTATGCTTGGCGAACTAATTTTTGTCCCTTAATTGCATAATACAGGTGTTAAGAACAAGACGTACAGCCGCATTTATTGGATCCACCATACACATAGGTCTCTCTGATGTTGCCTTTACGTCAAATGACCCAAGGTTGGTAACTTTGACCTAATTTAAAAGAATTGCTTGTCTGGGAATAATTAATTCCTAATACTTTGTCATCCAATCTTATATTTATGATGTCTAAATATGTAATATAAATATCTGTAAACAGAAAAAAAGGAGAAAGCATAAAAACTAAAGTAATGCGTTGGACAGACGCTTGAAATGTGTAATCTATTAAAATGTTCTAAAATTGATATAGGTGGATGGGCTCTAAAGTTTTAGTTTATATAACAGACTTTTTCTTTACTATGAATTTAATAGGAAATGGAATTTGCTACAGGGATTATAACATAATTCAGAGAAGAGAACTCTAATTACAGTATCAAAAATGCAAGAAAATACAGAAATATAACTGTAAGTATCGAAGAAGGATGTTTTCTCTGCCCTACGACAACAGCCACCCTCGACTTCCGAAATGATTACCTGCCTTCTCTCTGTTTTATGATTTTATCCTTTCTGTAAGTGTTTCCCCTTCTTTCCCACCTTTCTTGCCATGGAAGCAGGTTGTTACAGCCAAAATATCTCTTCTGCCCTTTATTCATCACAGGGTCCGGCGTATTAGTGCCTACCTAATAGAACCGTAATTAAACATAAAATAAATATCTTTGAAGAGATCTTGTGCGCACCTACTCACCAAGAGATCTCTTCAAAGATCGTCCAAGAGACTCATGCACTCTTTTTGAAGTTACTATTATTATTTTCCCTTGACGAATCTGTTTGACAAAAAAGGCAACGGCACTAGTGTATGGTAGTACATATTGATTATAGGTTTAATTACTCATCTGGTCTTTATCGTCGAACTAAGTTTATTTTTTAGTTTATATGCTTAAAATCATCCCTTTTAAATCCTTATACATACTTTTTTAATCTCTTTTAGTGTAGGGACTAGAAGGTATGTGTAGGCATTAAAAAGAACGATTTTTAAGTATGAGGACTAAAGGTAGAATATGTAAAACTATAGAGATTCATTGAGTTATTAAATCTTGAATCATCCCTTTTAAATCCTTATACATACTTTTTTAATCTCTTTTAGTGTAGGGACTAGAAGGTATGTGTAGGCATTAAAAAGAACGATTTTTAAGTATGAGGACTAAAGGTAGAATATGTAAAACTATAGAGATTCATTGAGTTATTAAATCTTGATTTATGCAGATACTTTAGTTTGATTAACAATCAACACATATTTTTCAATCTTTTAATTCTTTCCATCACTGTGCATTTCTCAATTTGCTGGCAAATTTCAACAGGATACTTGCTTGTGATACAGATGGTGCAATTAATGTCTGGGATAGAAGAGTGAACTCTCTACCTTGTCTTGAGCTTCGATCTGCTTCATGTGGCACGCTTAACAGCATCCAATTAAATGCAGATAACCAGGTTAGGATAGAGTATTTTGTAATTCTTTGGGAGTGGTTCATTTTTAAAGCTCAGTTACTCTCTTCCCTTTTTTAGACAAAGGCCTAATGTGTCCTTAAACACATATTAGGGATTCAAAATACAAAATCAAAATCAATTGAATAAAATATTGAATGTTTTAAGAACTTAAGTTCCTGATAGACTTTTAGTAAATTAAAGATTGATACTGAAATATCGTTAAGATCGATACTTTGTCCCAACATGTGGTTTTAATTTTTAATGAACTGGTCCAAATCTCCTGGTCCACTTAACCTTGATAAAATTGCTGTCACTAACATAGTTCATGTGTATTGAATTGGGTTTTGGTTTGTTCGAATTCTGGAATACATACTTTGTTCAGTCAATACACTGAGAATTTGCAAACAGTGATTATTCTATCATTTCCAGATTATTTTTGGTGCTGGAAAAGATGGGCTCGTACATGTATGGGATATTCGTGGTGGAAGAGCATCTGCCACTTTTCAAAGTCTCAAAGAGGTTATATTTATGCAGTGTTTTTTTTTTTTCTTTCTATTATGTTATGAAAAGGACACAAAATTATGCGAGAAGTCAGGACTACTGCTTGGACACTATCTCTGCAATGCATCCACTTTTGCGTTGGTGGGCTAATTAGAGTTCAATCTTGCTTAGGCTTAGGGAAATTTCATTCAACCTGGCTCTTAGTTCAATGGCTTATTCTTTGCTTATTTACTAGTTCAAGCCTTAGTCTTGAGTGTATTTTCATGAATCAGCTATCTCAAAAGCCTAAGTTGATTTAATGTTGAGCTAATTATGATGTCAGGTGAAAACACATTAATTTTAATGGTATTTCTAACAAAAAATGTTAATGAAATGTTAGTAACAGTGTTTTAAGCATTGAGTTTTTAAACCGTACAAACAGTATTGGGCTAAAGATTACTTGGGAAGATAAAAATAGTTTTACTTTGAATTTGGATACTAGAATTTGTTTTTGGTAATATGGAAGTGTGAGAATCTTGGTAAGGAGTGGGATAAAAACTTGGTCGGCACATTAACATGGTCCAACAGTGCCGATGAAGTTAATTTGTTTGGCCGATATTGCAAGTATGATGTTAAAATACTGTTCTGCTGATATATTTATATATTCTACCTAAATACTTTTGATAAAGATTGTCGTAAATAAACACTGATGTTGAAGCTTGTGACTTCTTGATGCATGCCTTTTTACAGCTTAAATTGTCATACGAACTTTTTCTCCAACTTCCTTTTTGCAGAAGATGATGAATCTACTTGTGACATACTTTTGTTAAATGAAGCATGACTTATTGGGTAAACGATGTAAAATATGTTAACAATGCTTTTAGTGATCATATTCTTCTTTGTTTGGCTTTGTAGGTACGCCATCAACCTGTAAAATCAGTGAAATTGGCAACATTGCTTAAGAAGATTGGATCTTTGGAGGTGCGGTTATCCTTCCTGCTCCTATCTATTACTTTTACAAATTAACAATTAAGCAAAACTACTTACTTTTGTGTGATGGCTGTATAGGTTTGTAACGTTGAACTACATATGAATGATTATTTTTAGTTATAGGAATATAGCTCCAGTAACTTCAAGATCATAACTTTGTCTTATCTTTATTTGAAGTTTGGTGTTCCAATAAGACTAGTTTTCACTTGAGGCTTCTCTCCAGACATTTAAGTAATTTGGATTTTTTTTTTCAAAATTTACTTTTAGATTAATCTATTTTTTGCTGTGGTTTGATTTCTAAACTTCGTTGCAAGGTTCATGTCCTTCCCAGACTTTCGCGTCATATGCATGTTTTGTGTTAGTGTTTTGTGTTAGATGCTGCAGAGGAATCCTCCACAGTTTCTTTTTTTCTCCCCTTCTTTATGTTGTGATGTTGTTCTGTATGTATATCAGTGACTATACAAGCACAAAGACAAAAGTTGACAGTACTTATCTGTATATTTTTCTCAGACAATGTTGTTCATAAATATATCTGCCGTGATTTAGAAGTTGTTAGCTGGCTTTATCATCTTGGATTGTTTCTTTAGATTTCCTACCCTTTACATGTAGGAGTATGTTTGAATGAGTTTCTGCATTAACAACTTTTAGGAATGAAATATATGAATAAAAAATTAAAATTAACTTATATACATTTTAAAATAACATTTTGGAGAAATTATATTAGAAAACTTTTACAAATTAGTTTACGCAATAGCTAATTTTAACATATAAAAAAGTCAATTTCATATTTTTCTCCTTTAGAAGTTCTTGTAGGAATTCTTCCAAACAAAAGTCTAACTCATTATTCTGTATTTAATATCATAGCATGTCAGTATGCGCTAAGTTTGGTGTCATACTTGTGACCGAGTCCCCTACCATAGGGAGGATACAATTTTCAATTCTTCAAATCAATGGCAGTGACAATAATCTTTTAGTTTACGATTAGATTTCTGTGTTTCACCATGTGGTAATTGTCTTTTTGCATACTAGCTGACTAGCAATTGATATGGTTAGCCATTCTCATGTAATCAGGCACAGGCAAATATTGTTCCCAAGGAGATTCACTCTATTAATATTAATCCATCATGCCCATATCAGTTAGCATTCCATCTTAACGATGGCTGGTAAGTTGCCAAAATGTTTCTTCCGAGACTGTTTTCCATGTATACATAATTATATCCTCTATAAGTTTCTATCATTAAACTATAAAATGAAATTACTTCTTGAACTTAGTATCTGGGAATCATTAGTTTGTACTCATTATCTACCTTTAAACAGTGCCGTTTGATATCGGTATGGGTTATGTACATAAACTATTGTTGTGTGCTGTTTACTTAATCTTACTTATCAAGAAAAATGCTTCCTTAATACTCCGTTGTGGTTGTTTTTTCTCAATATTTTCATGTAGGTCGGGCGTTTTGGATATTAATAATTTTGAAGTTACACATATTCATTGCCCACCCCCTGCTTGGTTGTAAGTTTGTCTGTTTTCACCTAGAATCGCTTTTTCATATTTGTGAAAATGGCTTCTTGAAATGTCTAATTATTTTGTTTACTGTTTATTTTCTTTTGTTAGAAACGATTCCTATGTTCCCGCTGATCTATCATACTTAAGAAAACCTTCATGGTTATCAACTTGTTCGGTAAGAAGTTTTATTGAATATAATGCACCTCTTTATTTTTTACACATCATTTCCTACAAACAAGTTTCTCAGTAAATATTTCTATGATCTTTCGCACTTTCCAACAAGGTAGACAAAAAAAAATCCAAATTACAAAATTCAATCCATAATTATCCATATTCATATTAGTTTTAATCCATTTAAATGGATTTATTTCAAATCCAAATCCATATTTTTGGATTTTAAATCCAATCCATTTAATTGGATATGGATTAGATAGAGAATGAATATATTTTTGGATTATCCAAATTGCATTTTTGGATAGATTTTAACTTGGCTCAATCCAAGTTAAGTCAAGACAACCCAGCCGATGTCGAGTCCAGCGGGTCCGGGTCGATATCTAACCGAACAGTCCCGGTCCCATATCAAGGCAAACGGGTCTGGTTCGATATTGAGGCGAGTGGGCCTGGACCGATGTTGAGTCGTACGGGTCCAGGCTAATGTCAAGCTGAGCAAGCTCAGGTTTCAGCTTGAACGGCCCGGATCAATGTCGAGTCTCCCGGACCCGGGCCGATGTCGAGTCACTGGGGCCCAAGCCAATGTTCAGCCAACCGGGCATGAGCCAATGTCGAGTCTCCCGGGCTCGCGCCGATGTCAAGCCAAACAAGCCAAGGTTGATGTCGAGTGGAACAACCCGAGTCGATGTCGAGTCAATTGGGTTTTGACTAATGTCGAACTGAACGGGCCCGAACCGATGTCGAGTCTCCCATGCTTGGGCCGATGTCGAGTCGAGCGGGCTCAAACTGATGTCAAGTATCCCAGGTCCGGATCGATGTCGAGTCTCCAGGTCCTGGGCTGAAGTCGAGTCGATTGGGCCCGGGCAGTGTTGTTAAAATCGTGAGTTATATCGTAAAAATCGCGATCTTACAATCTTTTAAGCAGAAAGTGCGTTGGATTGGTGGCTGGATCGGATTCTCATCCGATCGGAGTGATCTGGCGATCCATGGGCCTTCGCGATCCATGACGCGGGCCCAAAAAAAACCCTAATGCTTCGCTCGTGCTCATCGCCGCCTTCGCGTATCGCCGCAAACGTCATCATCTTCTTTGCGCGTCGCTGGGAACGCACGCTGTGACGACGACGAAGCATGAAGAAGAAGGAGTTGCGGCGGCGTTGCCGCGCATAAGAAAGGAGGAGCTGCGGTGGCGCCACCCATAAGGAAGATGTCGACACATACCTAAACCTAATTTTTAAAAGACATAACTTTGGACAAAAGACCCATTTCAATTTTAATCTAATAAAACCTAATTCAAAATTTAAATATGGAATGTGGTGTGCGGCTGAAACCCTAAATAAAAATCACAGCTTAAGAGACATAACTTTGGACCAAAGGTCCATTTCAATTTTAACCTAATAAAACCTAATTAAAAATTTAAATATGGAATGTGTTGTGTTCTGTGCAGGTGAAACCCTAAATAAAAATCACAACTTACTCAAAATTAGGTTTTTTGGATCCATTTAAAAAATTACAACTATTTTCATCTCCAACACATTTTTTTATCCTATGATTAATATGAATGATTTTGTTGAATGATTTTGTTGGATAATTCATCTGTATTAAACATTATCTTAAATCTACTTTTAATTATGTTATGTATTTGAACTATTTCATGAATTATAATATATTTTTAACTATCTTATGTATAGTAACTCTTCCGAGTCGAGTTACGATCTTCGAGTTACGAGTTTAACAACATTGGGCCCGGGCCAATGTCGAGTTGAGCCGGCCAGAGCCAATGTCGAGTCTCACAGGCCCGGGTCGATGCCGAGTCGAACGAGCTCGGGCCAATGTCGAGTGGAGCGGGCTTGGGTCCCTTTCAAGTCGATTGGGCCCTGGTCAAAGTCGAGTTGAGAGGGCCTGGGCCGATGTCGAGTCGTCTAGGCCCAAGCCATTATCAAGTTGTTTGGGCCCAGACCGATGTCGAGCTGTCCGAGCCTGAACCAATGTCGAGTCGTCTGGGCTTGAGCCAATATCGAGTGGAGCGGGCCTGGGTTGATGTCGAGCCGAGCGGGCCTGTGCTGAGCGGACCCGAGCCGATCTCAAGCCCAATGGGCCCGGGTCGATGTCGAATCATTCAGGCTCGGGCCATTGTCGAGTCGTCTAGGCTGAAGTTGGGCTGATGTTTAGTTGTCTGGGCTCGGGCCCATGTTGAATCATCCGCGCTCAGGCTGATGTCGGGTTGAGCCGATGTCGAGTCAAGCTTGCCTGAGCCAATGTTGAGTATCCCGACCCAGGCCGATGTCAAGTGGAGCGGGCTTGGGTCTATGTTGAGTCGATTGGGTCATGTTCAATGTCGAGCCAAGCAAGCCTGTGCCGATGTCAAGCCAATTCTAGGCCCAGGTTATTGTCAAGTCGTCCAGGCTCGGATCGATGTCGAGTAGTCCAGACCTGGACCGATGTCGAGTCGTCCGGGCACGGACCGATGTCGAGTCGTCTGGACTCGGATCAATGTTGAGTCGATTTGGCCCTGGCTAATGTCGAGCCGAGCAGGCCTGGGCTGATATCAAGTCGAACGGGCCCGGGCCGATGTTGAGTCAAACGAGCTCGGGTTGATATTGAATCATCCAGGTCCGGCCATTGTTGAGTCGTCCGGGCATGAGCCGATGTAGAACCGAGTTGGTCTGCGTTCAGGTTGAGTCGACTTAGGCCCGATTTGAGCCAAGTTAGTCTGTGTCCATATCAAAATAAATTTAATGTAATTGATATTATAAATTTAATTTAATTAAAAATGAATTGAATTTAGATTTAATTCATTTTAAATAAATTTAAAAAAGATTCATTTAAATTTGATATAGTTAAAATGTATATTGATTTTAAATCAAATGGATTTAGATTATAAACACCTTACTTTGGTGCTTATGTTCATTATTATACTTATTTGTGGATAACCATTTATTTTATTTTTATACGAAATAATCATTGTTGTAGTTTATCACAGATCTATTTAGCCGGGTCACCATGCGGTATCCATCTCTTGGATTTTTATCCCAGCACCAACTCACCAAGCCACGTGGATTACAAGTAAGTCCCTATTTTAAATTGTTAACTTCAATTAAGCACTTAATTGAGAAAGCACATGTACAGTAAAATCTGCTGTGTACTCAAATCAAGTTAACCACATTATTATACAGTGAATTCCGTGTGTTCATATGCCTAATTTTACTCATCAAACTGCATTTCGCAATTCTTAGTTTTAATTTGCATATTTAACAGGGAGGATGTCCAAGAAATTTCAAAGCGGAACAACCGAAGAAATCAGAACAGATTTATTTCTTTATCTGAAGGAATTATCTCATGCGTTGCTCATCCTTTGTATAATGCCATCGTAGCAGGAACCAAGGTTTGTGAATTACAAAATTCAGTTATCATCATTCTCTGCTTCAACTTCTGTTTTAAAATTAAAGAAGCTAGCTTTATGAGTTCCAAGTTCCCTTTCTGTCAACATCTCGAACCGGTTTTATATTAGTTCCTCCCAAAGCTTGTGTGTCTATTAAAAAGATAAGAAATTAGCAAAAAATGGTCAATTATAAAAGTTACATTGATTATACAAATTAAAATAATTATCAACATGATTTTTTTTAGTAACATGATTTTTTTTAGTAACATGATTATTTTTCATAAACGATTATTTCATAACAACTTTTTAACGTACATTTTCAAAAGGATTTTTTTTGGGTTCACGAAGCTTTTTTCTGACACCATTTATCAGATTACTCTCTCCCCATCTTCCTTTCCTTTTCCCTTTCTCCTCTCAATTTAACGAACCATAACACCCTTGTTTTTAACGGGCATGCATGGCAATAATATTTGCTGAGTTTGTTACTGAGGTCGATTGGTTATTGGTTTCAGAAAACTTCTTTGCTCGTGATTTCTCAAAAGCAACAGTCATTCAGAAGTGAAGATTAGTCCCAAGCTTTGACAGGATTTTCTATTTACTGTATTTTCCTAGTCTGAATTTATAGAAGAGTTAATGTCTAATTTTCTTTTTATTACCAACATGACAATTTTAGGTTACTGTTATATAAGTCTTGTCACAAGAGAGATCTGAAATTTGAGCACAGCTTAATCATTGGAGACCAAAAAAATGTGACAGATCCTTTTGAACCAATGAAATGTGAGGTAGGTATAAAAGAAGAATAGAATACCACGTATGCATATAAAATACCATGTATCCTTCATATAATTTGCATAATTAATAACTATAGTGTTGATAGTACCACCCATACAGACACAATACAATAGGACTCACGGAAAGCTTACACTAAATAAATGGGCTGACCCATCTTTGTGTCGGGCCTGTGGCGGGCCTGTGCTCCCTGTCTCATGTCTCATCTTGTCACCAATTCATACCAACAGCCCAAGTTACTCTAATTCAGTTTTGGACACAAATAATTTCTTAAACTTTTGTTATTTTCCGATTAATTCAGAAATGGAATCTTATATATTTACACAAATGAAGAGAAGAGTGTAGCACTTTTATACATTTTGAATATAATGAAGAGTGGTGTTTTTTTTTTTTTTCATTTTTAAGTGGTAGTGGTGGTTGTTAATGGTAAAAGTTGATAATTGAGATAATTTTTGTAACTTCCAAAAAGAATAAGTAAGCAAAAATACAATTACCACCAATAAAAATACTAAAAAAAATGTTTGATTGTTCAAGAAAATTAAATATTATTCAGCTAAAAAAAACTTAAAAAGGGAAAGAGATAAATGCTTAAAAAAATCTTCTATTTTCAATAGAATAGTGTAAACATTTATTTTCGAAAACAACAACTTTCGGGCATGATTCCGATGCTACACTAAACTTCAAACTATAACACTAAATAACAATTAACTTTAAAAATAAAAAATTATTAATCACTATATTAATTAAATTAAATATTAATTAAATTAAATACTGATTTAAAAATTAAAAATTTATTGATATTTTAAATAATTTTTATTATTAATAAAAATTTATAAACTATTTTTTAAATTGTAAATTTTAGTTATTAATATTTTAAATTTTAAATTAATCTCTAAAAAATTAATAAAAATTAATTTAAAATATAAAGTAGTAAGTAAATAATATATTAATATCTAAAGATTAAATATCAATTTAAAAATTATTTTATAAATTTTTATTAATAATAAAAAAAATTAAATATTAATAATTTTATTTATTTATAAAATGATTTTTAATTTAATCAAATAATAATTAATTATTTTGATCTTAAAATTTATTTTTATTTAATAATTCTTTTATAATGGTATTTCTAATGTCATAGTTTTGAAAGTAAAAAACTACTAATAATATTTGTTTCGAAAAGTATATTTGGGTGGAACATGGATAATAATATAATCACTGCATCCCAACAATTGATGCCCTTTTATTTTAAACATCAATTGCTACTGGACCCATGTGAGCTGCCATGCATGCATGGTAGACAAATAATATTTTTAATTTCAACCTATTTTACTGAGTGAAATGCATGTAATGAATACTAATAATAATAATAAAATAATAGACTGACATGTCATATCATCAAGATCACTCCAAACCCTCTTTAAAATTTGAAAAATAATTTCAAATTTAATCTAAATACGTGAGAGATTTCTTTATTACACTATCTTATTATATCCAATGGTCGTTGATATTGACCAAAAGTTTTAAGAGAATAAAATAATATATTCAAATTAAGTATGATTTTAATAGGTTTAATCTCCTAAAGTTAATAGAATGAAAGGTTTTCTTATTGGTATTATGTTCATTATCTATTGATCGCAAGGTTTTCTTATTGGTATTATGTTACATAGAATGAAAAGAAGAAAAGAAAAACACGTAGAAAAAGGTGAGTTGAGGTGGTTTCGTCATTTGATACTAAAACAAAGAGGACCACACTTTGTTTGGTCTTTTTTTTTTACAACTTCCTCTTTTGTTCCCCGCAAGAGACGCGGAATTCATATCACTTGTATCTTTCAGGCTAGGACGTGACCATCACTGATAATGAAAGAGAAGCAATCCTCATGCACACAACTCTTCAAACCACCTTCTTCCCCATCTTCTCCATGCAAACAAACAAAAAACTTTTGCAACTATATAAAAAATTGTATGTAAGAATATGGAAAGACGAAAAAAAATGTTTTTATTCTCTGTATTTACATTATTTCATATATAGAAAAAAAGTACATTAGATAGATTCATTAATCATGATTAGATAGATTCATTAATCATAGGATTCTATAATAATTATTAAATTAATTAATTAAGTACAATATCTGACAATAAATTAAATTTTCAGAATTCTTCTCCAATAATGCTAAATGGCCATTCCTGGTCCAATGCCACATTTCTCTAATGGTTTTGTGAGCCGTGGAACATAACATAACCTTAGTGGTCCCACGTTTCCTTCTCTTACATTTTCCAAAGATGTTTTTCTTCTCATACACTTATTTTTCATCAGAAATAATCTTGCATGATAGAATCATTATAAACTTAAATGGTTTCACATACTCACAGTATGTAAAAGTCAGTCATACTAACAGTTGCAGAGATTTAATTTAAAGAAAACAGAACTAAAAACAAGAACTATTAGCATGACAATTATTTTTTATATTTAAGGTAGTTGTATGTTGAGTTCAAGATTATTAACTAAATTAGAAAAATTTGCCTCAATTGATTGCATGGTGGTTAGGTTTCCTCTTGCAAGCAAAACATGCAAGGGGTATGATGTCATGGTAAAGTTGTCTGCATGATTTAAATTATCAAGAGAAGTTAAAGGATGCTTAAATTGATGAGCAGTGGTTCCTAGGGCTTCCCTTATCTTAAGTCATTTTTGGAGACTTTGGTGTCCCCTACCTCCTTGTCAATGAAGTCAATTATTGACACAAGAGACAGAAAGATACCTTTCCTAAGCAAAATCATGCACCAGATTAATCCCTGTTTAATCTGATATATCCTTAGGGGGTCCCATTTGATGGAGAAAGAAATGTAGTTTTTCTTCATATTTGCTATATATCTATGCTACTTTGCAGGTATGTATGTATTAGCAATGCAATTTCTTAATATTGATGAGGGAGACTTCACACCTGTGTGGGTTTTAGACAAAAAACATGTATGTAACAAAGAAAAACTATGACATTGAAAGAATAGGTATCTGGTGTTTATATGGTGGTAAAGTACTGAGACATGTTACAAGATTACATAGCTTTGTTTAAATGAATCTCTTTCTCTATTTTTTTGGGTGATTGTTCAGATTTACTATTTTTGTTTAAAACGATTCTTTCTTATCTTCTTTTCACTTTTTAATTTGCTCTCTGCATCCTATTAAATTTTCTTCTGTTGCCATAACCAGTTACATCTATCTTATAATGAATAAGCTAAACTATAAAGTCTGATTTTGTTACATTTTTTGACATGTTTAACTTTTATGCTCACAATATCAAATATGATATCATAATCATAATTTAATTCAAGCATGGTGTTCTGAAGCAGTCTGTTAAGTAAGAAGAGATAAACAGAAGTGATAACCTTAACAAGGAACTCCCATGAAAAAATTTAACAGAATCAAATAATACATCAACCTAAACTATCCTATTACCATGGATATTGAAATTTATGCCTGAAGCTACTCTTAAACGGTTGTATCTTACATAAATATAAAAATATTAGATACCAAAAAAATAATAATAATAATCATAATAAAAATGATAAACAGATCATACCAACTATGTTTAGATCACCTTGTAAAAGTAAGAAAGTTAACAGCTTTACCTCCACTAGGTTTAAATAACTGTTCTAAACGTATAATATTAGGGTCAATATCCCCCAAAGATTCCAGTGTCCTATAGGAAATTATAGTTGCAGTTATGAAAGATACCAGACTGAATAATAAATATTTTCTGTTTTCAAAAATACCCTTTGGGAGTAATGTTCATATATGGTCCCAATGCCCACTTGATCACTTGATCCCCACTGTGACACTCTGTCTCCAATATATGATTCAATGTCTGCTAAGTGTCAAGCTTTTGGAACGTTTTGGTTATTTTTCTTTTCCCTTTTCGCCAAAAGAAACTGCACCTTTCACGCTTCAGTATCATTCATCTTCAATTTTTTTATTTGCAGAATATGGACCTCAACCAACATAATTGCACGTTAGGTGCAAAAGAAAAAAGAAAGTTAATTTTGCAGTTGGAGTAAGTTAAAAGCTTCTAAAATGTCCAAAGCTAGCTTAAACCAATGAATTTAAAAAGTGGGTTTCTTCTTATGAATTCTCCCAATGACCTTACTTGTCAGGACATGTTCAAGAGAAGGAACTTTCTGTATTAGGTCTTAGCCTCAAAGCCAACTAAGGCCAACCAAGTAACGAAGAAGTTGGTGAACAAGGCCATATACACACATGCAATGAAATGGGTAGATGAAAGTAGCATATAGTGGGATCTAAAATATTACCTTATCACATAAAGAACATGTTCTCATCATGAAAGAAAAAAGCCACCAAGGTCAATTGATGCCTCTGTGAAAGAAGTTCTACAAAGGAACATAACCGTGTTATTATTAACTGTGATGATTACACACGAAGTATGAATTAGAATTAAAGCAACATCTAGTCCAAAGTATCCCTTAATTGAAAGCAGAAATGGTTGACCACTGATATTGATATGAAAGTGGAAGATAGTGGCATGGAACTTCTCATGTTCGTACTAAAGCAATCATGTGAAACAGTGGTACCACCACCTAATGCTGAATTCTGGTAATTTTTGAATACGTGGGCAAATTGGTAAACTTGCAACACACTGCTGATATGTTACAAACATGTAAGAGTTAAAATTCCTGCTCTCTTACTCTCTTCTTTTCACATCATCACATGCACTCACTCCATTAGTTTTTCCTATGAGAATAAAAACAAAAGTATTTGGACTTGGGGTGCCCCTCTCTATCCCTCTTCCTATTTTCTGGTTCTCCAAGGTTCTGCTTTAGATATGGCGTTAAGATAAAATCCAACCATTAAATACCACTCGGTCATCCCTTTGTTCTTCTAGCCCTCACAAATTAAAAATTTCTAATTTCATCTGGTGCCCATATTATCCTCTCCAAACTTACATGATCCACTCTGTTTTTTTTCTTTGTTTTGCTTCATGGCTACAACAGCATCATCAGCACAAGTTTTCAAAGACTACAAGGACACCAACAATGGAAACCCTGAAATTACGAGGCAGGAAATTCAGGCAGCCATAGCCAAAGCAGTGGAGCTGAGAGCTCTTCATGCGGCTTTAATGCGAGGAAATAGCCCAGCCAATGCTAGAGTCCCATCCCCTTCCCCTGCTTTGCGCCCTGTTTCTCACTTCTCTGCCCAAGATTACCCTGTTTTCACTCCAGTGGGTATTGTAATTTTTTCTTGAATTTTGGCTTGAAAATTTGCTTTTTAGTTATTTTGATGAACTGGGTATCCTAGAATCTTCGCAATTCATTGCAAAACAGAGTACTTTTTTCTGGATTATCTGTTGCGGGATTATGTTTGAATTGACTGTTGCTGTTAATCATGATAAGGACCAAATTTAAGATACTTGAATTTGTGGAATATGCAAGTGTTTGTGGTGCTCCCTTTCCCTAGAGCGCTGCTATTTATTACAATTGAAATAATTATGAAATTGCTGCTTTCTTTATGGCTTGGTTAGGTAGATGTCATTATTAGTGCGGTTACATCCTTATTCGTTGCTTCTCTTTTTTCTTATTTAATCCTGAGGAAACACCGACCGTGAATGAAAGTTTTGACTTTTTTTGAGAAATTTTGGATTTTCGCTTTAAATTCTGTGTCATGGAACTCTTTAAGGTTCATTAAGTCAACTGAGCTGAGCCTGAGGCAAATTGTGAAACTTTTATATTTATTGTCTTAATGATTCTTTAATTAGAAGAATAATTTAACGCTTTTATCAGTTTTTTTCACTATTTTCAGATTCTACTCATATTTGTGGCTGCAACTGCAAGTTCCCCCTCCCCTTTAATATATTTTTTCCCTTTTCAATTTTGATTGATAATAAGTTTCTAAAGTTGAGAAATATTGACAGAGCTATGAAGATGATCCACTGGCACTGGTGGGGTACAACCAAAACTCCATGAAAAGCCAAACAGTATCAGAAAGTTGGGATGGGAGTCTGCTAGAAGGAGGAAACAGCATAGAAACCATTGTAGCAGATTACAAGGAGAAATCAAGTTCAAGAAAAGGACTATATTCTGGTTTTGCCAACCTTGAATCTCACACATGCCCTACTGATGATGCCAAGTCGGTGAATGGCTCTTGTGCAAATCAAATTACTGTTCTTCAAACATCACCTGCAAATGATTACTTCAAGTATAGGAGGAGAAACAGCATGGAGGATTTCAAGTCCATCAGCAAATGTAACCCTGCCACCATAGCTAACGATTTTGAGAATGCAAGGAGCAGCAAGAGCTCCAACATTATTGTCCCAGTCACGGATTCCCACTCATCTCTTCAATCCCAACCCAAGAGCAAGGGGGTGATTTCTTGGTTGTTTCCTAGGTTAAAGAAGAAACATAAGAATGAGAGTTCCCCTAATAGAGCAGAATCTGAGGATGTTTCGCAGGTTCTCAAGGACTTCGGAATAATGTCAATTGAGACATTGAAGAAAGAGCTGGTGGAAGCAAATGAGAACCGAGATGTGGCCTTAACGGAAGTTTCTGAGATGAGAAGTTCATTGGGAGAGCTGAAACAGAAGCTGGAGTACTTGGAGAGGTACTGTGAAGAGCTGAAGAAAGCTCTGAAGCAAGCCACGCAGACAAGGGATTCTCAACTTTGTGACCAACTTAGTAATCTTCCTCAAAGGGGGAAACTATTTGAAGGAAATGGAGAAAATGTGATGCCTGTGAGTGAAGAAGTAATGGTAGAGGGATTCTTGCAGATAGTGTCAGAGTCCAGATTATCAGTGAAGCAGTTCTGTAAGACCCTTATAACCCACATTGAAGAAACTGATCATTCTTTGACAGAAAATTTGAACTTGCTTCTCCAACCATACAAGTTATCTCTGAATTCCAAGTACTCAAAGGCAGTTCTATACCATTTTGAAGCTTTTATAAATCAGTCTCTCTACCAAGACTTTGAGAATTGTGTTTTCCAAAAGAACGGTTGCTCAAAATTCCTAGACCCGCAGCAGGATCGTCAATCACAATTCTCTTCTTTTGTTGCCCTTAGAAATTTGAGCTGGAATGAGGTACTGAGAAAGGGAACAAAATATTACAGTGAAGAGTTTAGCAAGTTCTGTGACCAGAAAATGAGTTGTATCAACGCTACTCTAAAATGGATAAGGCCATGGCCTGAACAGCTCCTTCAAGCTTTCTTTGTCGCGGCAAAATGCATGTGGCTGCTACATTTGCTTGCCTTTTCTTTCAACCCTCCCTTGGGAATTTTAAGGGTTGAAGAGAATAAAATCTTTGATCCTCATTACATGGAAGATATGTGTCAAAGGTCACAAGGGCCAAGCAGAGTTAAGATCATGGTGATGCCAGGGTTTTATGTTCAGGATAGGGTCTTGAGGTGTAAAGTTCTTTGCAGATACAAGTCTGCAGCCTAAGTAAACTAGTAATAAGTTTTATATGCACATTTTCTTTTACTTAGACTTTTCCTCCTTTAAGTCTGCAACTAGCCAAACGTACGTGATTATTAATAATAGTTGTAACCGATTTAATCTATTGCATGTACAATTATGGGTGCTTGCCATTGAATAGATAAGATTCAGAAGTGCAGAGAATTGTTATTAAATAAAATTATGTTTGTCACTCGTTCTGTCATTACGAATACTCACAATTTCATTCAGTTCAGAATACAGAAAGTGCATTAAAAAAACACATTTTCATCTCTTGCTAACCAGTGGCCTAACATTCAATTTCTGGTAGGACCCTCAGAAACCCTTTTGCTTAATTTACTGATCACTGGATGATTGTACTCTCTCTTAATTTACAAAATATGCAGATTTAGATGGTCTTTATGAACATAAAGACCAAATAAGGAAATGTTTTTCTTAATTACAATTACTATAACTGGGAAAATAAACCCGTTGATTACGTAGCAATTATTGATGTTGAAGGGAACGCACCACCGACTTTCTTTCTATATTCACAGTGTAATGTTCATCAAATTTATGAGATAAAAAAGGAGAAGTACTAGAGAGAACTGTAGAAGTAGAGCAACATTCCCTTAAAAGAAACAACCTTGTCAGATGAAACTGTCACTCAACGCAAGCTTTACACACACATGTATCTGTGCGTGCATATTTTTGTGTGTATAGTAACTACATGGATGCCACCCCCTTCACTAATTTACTAACCATACGAATACAGACTAGTTTTTAACAACTGCTATGGTTAAGACAAGAAAATAAGAGCAGGATTAAACGTGAAAAAAAATTTCCTAATTGCTATAGAAAGGCACTATGAAAAGAAACCCCAACCACCAATTTCTTTTTAAATTTGCAGAGTGATGTTTATCAGAAATTTTAGAACAAAACGAGGGAGTAGCAGGGAGAACCGTAGAGGTAGAGAGAAATTGGATTCTATAGCTAGCTACACTTCCACTGTAGAAACAATCTTGTCAGATACATCGTTGCTACGCATGGGGGAGCAAGAATACCGTAGTATGATTAATTGATTTCAATACAAATGGACAGTGGTAGTACTATTTAACTCCAAAAATAGAGTACTAATAAGATTACTCTACTGTTGGGGACTGCGTTTGACAAACCTTTAGATCAATAATTAAACGACAAAAGAGTTTCGGAATCAAATTCACAAAGCTTTATGATAAAAAAAAAAGGACGTGCATATGTAACGAGAACCAGTGCCAAAAATGATGTTTATGCACGATAATTATAGTGTCACTGGGTAACACGAGTTGTCACAGATATTAGGAACGTTATTTAGAACACGCTAAGTTCTCCATTAAGAAAGAATGAAATGTAGAGATGAAGACGATGATATAAGATTAGGATGCATCCGAACTGTCACCCTCACTCCACCAAAAGCTAACTGAAAAACTCGTAGTCAAAGATCGCACATAGTGCCACCATTTTGGCGGGATATATAGCATTTCGCCTTCCTCTAAAATACAGTCTACAAATTCCAACTCTTGCACCTTGGGAAACTTCGTTTCATCTACATCATCTAAATCAACCTTCAGACGAAAACAATTCTAATCAACATGGGGGCACAGATTTCAAAATATCAAAAGCAATAATAAATATAAATCAACAAACAAGCAGAAGTTAAATGAAAACAAGAAAATGGATGGCACAGTTTGGGCCGTATCAATGAAATTGCAGTTAAGCTAAACGAGAATCAACACCTCCTAGCAAGTTCAAAAACCTGTCACATATTGTATAAGTAAACTGCAAAACACAATCATTTTCATCTGAATTCTACTTTCTGTTGGCAGCTAGTCTACACAATAATAAGCATTGCATTTGCAGAAGAATCATTTTTGTCGCAACAAAATTATTCTCATATGGAATCTTTTAGGTTGGTTATAAGCTAAAAATACTTGATCACTTGGCTGCCTGGAAAATCTGTTGCAAGTGAAAGGATAAAAAGGCCTAGACTTACATCGAGTAACAGAGTGCATAGCGCCACATTAATGAAATGCTTCTAGAGCTCGTTGGCCACTTAGATTTATTACTCTTTCGTACAAGAACACAAGTAAACAACATCACAAGTTGTCCAATCATATAGTTCAGGAAAATAATACCTGGCTGGAATTGCTGAGCATGGTACCAGAGTGGGGGGAAAGTTCCTCAGACAAAGATGACGAGTAAAGCCTAATGTATTTTTTTCCAACAACCTGTCAGTGAGAAAATTATTTCAGTCAAATACATTATTCCATGGTGCATGATAATCTCTCTTGATACGGCTATGGCTATTTTCTACAAAGTGTAAGCAACATCTTCTAGACAATTTTAAAAAAAGGATATAATATTAACTACAATATAATGTCATCCTCATTCATTAAAGGTCTCTTAAAATAAGCCACAGTACATCCAAACTTCATATTTTGTCTATATCTTGAATAAAATCAACTATGCTATGCCAGCTATTTGGTAATAGTACTGAAAAAAGTACGAGTCATGGTACCTCCATTATTTCAGTAATAATTACTTGGTTAACATATGCTCAAAAGACGAGGGCCATAATAAGTAACAGCCAGAGGTACATAAATTGAATTCTGTGTGTGGTGTGGTGGGGGTAGGAAAGGTGATTTGTAGACAGCTCAGTTCTGTACAGCTGAGTTACCTGAGCTAGTATGTTATGATGCGGATCATGGTGTAATGGTGTTACTGTTCCTGCTGGACCAAACCAAGCATTGAGAGATCGTAGCTCCCCTCCACCAGCAAAACAATAGTCAGGAATAAAAATATCTCTCCGCAGCTCATTTATCTGCGATTTCAATAGTATCAGTTACTGAAAGCAGTACAAGTCCAGCACTTGCACGCTAAAATGAAAAAGTAGATTTGGAGACTACATAAATCTAAATTGTAAATACCTGGTCAAATAATGGATGCTGAGCAAGATATGTAGGACCACCAGGAGAACAGGCATCAGACTTTATCCGCTGAATAAATTCTGAAAAAGTAATGAGCTCTTGCTTCCACTCAGTACATAAATAGTTTTTCCCAACCTGGAAAAAACGCTGCAAGTTACCCTTTTTTGCAAATATATCTAAAAAATATATAATCTAACTAAACAACTTCCAACAGCCTTGCCATGACAGAAAAATCTACATGAGGTAAATGCTTCATACATTCAAATGGTACTAGACTAGATTTAACTAGAGGTGACAAACTTACTTGGATATTTTTTTAATTTCAAAAATAAATTTTAAAATGTATGTTTCAAAACTTTTTAGAAAGGTAAATTTAAGGAAGATTTAATTATGAAACACTAGTTGGATTAATTATGATCCCTTAAATATTGATAGGAGGACCAAAGTAATGAGTAGATAATTAATCATCCATAAAAATGGATGGATTTGGTCTGATTAATTTATTTTATATTTTTGTAATAGATGTATTTATGTGCTATCCTTAGATGCAACATATATGTTACAATGTTAAGAATTGACAGAACAACTTGTGAGAATCATAAATTTCATCAACTTTTGTCTTCATTGCCTATTTTTTATTTCAGTTCTAAAAACTTAGTGGGAGAAAAGAATCTATCATGGAACATCAGATTAAAAGGAGGAAGGGAGGGGGAAGTCTCCACTCCCAAACTGTTGCAACCAGAACAAAATTTATTCACTTGTTAGATGCATGACACGTGCAAAGTTCTAGGATTTTTTACGCAACATTTTTCGGCCTATAAAACAGGAAATATTTGAAGGGAATAGTATGCAATGCAAATAGATTAGCTACACTAAAGTATGTTCCCCACTGGCTGATGAGTAGGATGACCAATTTTGATTGCCTGTAGGCATAAATTCAGGAAATATAAAGAGAGGACTAGATATAAGTTGCAATGCAAAGACAATAATGTGACTCAAGTTTGTGTTTGTCAATAACTTTCCAAGGTTGACAAATTTTCATTTTCGCTTAAATTTTAGTCTCGAATTCTCAAATAGTATTTTCTCAACATCAGTAGGGCTTGAACATTTTTCACACATAAACTTCACCAAACTCATGTTAAGAAATTTGTTACAGAAATAATGTTACCATCATCAAACAACTCATTTTTCATACTTTAGCTTTGAATCCAACAGTTACTACACATATATATTCCCCAGGAGTGTGTAAAAGTACAGTTTGGTAATTGCTCCTCAGAGAAGAGCAGGTGTCTTCCCTCACAATAAAAAAATATATCATCAGAGCAATTACCTCAACCGGAACTGTGCGGTCACCGGCAACTCTCAACAAGTAATCTTCATCATTCCATTTCGCCTTGGCTGGCCAGTGAGCCATACAGTCGCTGATAATAACCGGAGAGCGAGACAGGTAATGATCCTTCAGGAATTTATCCAACGACAGCGCTGACTTCTTCTCCACAAGCTTAGAAGAAAGAGACTTCATTGGTAAAAGTTGGACCACCTACAGTGTAAAAAGCTATAACATAAACGTTAGAGCAGAACAGCCTTACATAAAACAAAATCAAATGCCTCCATAACAAAAAGTAAAAAATCTTCCAATTCCACCATTAATAAACAATTAGTATCACATCATCCCTGAGAGTTACACCAGCACACTACATGTTTGGATTAACGTGAGTATTTTAGCAACTTACTGAAGCTTTACAATTGAGATTTCGAAAATGCTGATTAAAAAACGATGATAAAAGAAAACAAAGAGGACCGGACCTCACCTCCGCCACATCAAATTCCCGATCCACGAGCCGGTGCTCCGAGCCCCCCAAATCAGAAACCCTAACGCGCCTTCGAGTTTGTTCCGACACTTTCGAGACGGCGGAGTCCAAATCCTTGCGGAGGAGCGTTCCTCCCATGATGATTCCCAAATCCAAAACCCTAAGCGCCTCCCTGAACTCGCCGTTGCCGTAGTGGTGTCCCGCCACGTGGAGGCACGCCATGGAGTACGCGTCGCGCCACACCGGCAGCACCGAGTGCCACGGCCCGGAGTGAAGCTGCTCCCACGCCATCTCACGCGCCGCCTCCGCCGCCCGAATGTCGCCGCCGGACGCCAGCGCCGCCATGCTCACGTAAGCGTACCCGCCGTGCTCGGAAATCGTGTGGAGAAGCGCCGCGAACTCCCGGTCCAGCGTCGGCGTATCGAAGTGGAGAGCTGGAGCGCCGTCGCCAGATGCGGTGGTTTTGGACATTGCTGCGGCGGCGCAGGGAGAGAACTCCGGCGACTGAACTCAAAAAGTGAAAGTATAAAAAAAAAGTGTTTGATATTTGAAACAGTCTCACTGGCGATAGATATTTCTAAGTATCTTAGCTTAGGGCCCAAAGGTATGTAATGATTGGTAATCCATCATTATTTATTTCACAATAAGATATTTTTCTCTTTCCTTTCCAAACCCTATATTCAGATATTTTTGTCTTTCTTTTATGATATTTTTTGTCCACATTCTTCCATCCTTTTGATTTTATTCCACCATAGCCTCCTATCATGCCACGTTTCTCAGCAAAAAGCTAGAAACTAAGCTTTTTCATTGAAGGAAGCCACGTTTATCGCCTAAACATCAGAGAAATTTGGAATTTTTGCATTTTAATTCTTAGGTGCCATACTTTCATTTATCATTATCTGCAAATAATTCTTCAATTAAAAAGAGTCTAGGACTCTCTTTTTTTCACTTCAGAAGGCGTTTTTGTGTTGTACCAATTTGCTGCACTAATGGCTGAACTTGAACTTGAAAACTGTAAGCAGAAAAAAGAAATGGTTCCACAACTCTGAAAATTGTACCACCAATTTGCAATGCAGATTGCTCTGTAAAGGCAACAAATGGTTCCACTTTCTAGTCCAAGTTGTTTTGTCTTCTTGGAATGAATGGTGTAAAAAGTAATGCAAACACCATACTGTTTCTTTCACCTCATAAACGATTAACAGAATGGAATGCAAAAAGATTGACAAATATCGATCCAATTAAGTAAGTATTTAAGCGTTTCTGATTATGTACAAAAATAAGCACATTGGAGAAGATATGGCTCGTACATCAAAACCATAAGCACTGAATTATATTCATGATATGACATTGAACTATTAATGGAAATATATATTTTTGTCGCAGTACATTGTAATGCAGATAAAAATAGTGGAATCAGCATGAACCTAACATGTATTAAAATATATATTGGAGAGTTTTTCAAGGAAGGAAAATCAATGGCCTATAGGGTGGTTGTTGTGATGAAGAGGGTCAGGTCCCGTTGGAACTTCTCTAGCTGAGTCTTCAACCATGCGAGTAGAAGCAGCTTCATTCCCAAATCTTGCATCCTAAAAGTAAAATCCCATGTTACCAACATAAAATAAAACAAAGATCAAAATAAGTTGCAACCATTTTGTTTTTGCATAATATCGCATACCTCTGTGTTTGTTTGAGTGGACTCGCTTCCTACAATGTTTGTTTGAGACATAACAGAGACAAAAACAACCTGAAGGAAATGAAGAGTGGTTTTCTTGAACTCACTTGAAGTAGAGGATTGAACAAATGGTAGTGAAACAAGGAAGATGAAGAAGACAAGGTTTAGAGGTTTCTTGGTGGCCATTGTATTGGAGGAGTAGAGATGTAAGCCTAAAGAAGAGAGGAATGGCATATTGAAGAACCCTTGATTTTTGTTGTATTTTTTTTCGTCACTCTCTCTCTCTCTGTATTGAAGATTGCTTTTTGCCTTGGTTTCTGGCCAAAATGAGGAAGCTTTTGAAAAACCCGTTGAAGGAGATTGATGGGTGAGAGTGTGTGCTTGAAATAAATAATTTGACAATATGAACCTCTTGGTTGGTAGTGTGTGAGAAGAGAAGGAAGAACAGTGAATAGTAAAGAAGAGAGAAAGAGAAAAAGACAAGGAGAGGGGCAAATTGGGGATGGAGAGACAGTGACAGTGTGACGCGCACACTATTCCGAGGTAACAATACGTTTGAGGGTGCGGCACGTGTCAAGGTGGACATGCTCTCGTAGGTACGTTGGCGGCGTCATTGTCGGGACACGTGGGTCTTAATTATTGGTGGGAAGCAGAATAAAATCGCATAAAGAAAAGATAGTCTCAGCTGGGCCCCTCCAATGATTTTGGGTGGGGGCAGTTCATGACCCTGCTGCCATGCCATGCTTCTCTTTTCTTTTCAAGGATGCATTTTTAATTTAGGTCTCTTGATTATGAATCAGATTTTAAGATCGTAAACTCGGACAGTATTTTTTTCTTAAAATAATGTGTTGGTGGCGGATATTTATATTGGATATCGAATACTTGTATGTATTCATAAAGTATAAAATTTAAAAAATATTTGTTGAATTTCTAATAATTCTAACACGATTATAACATAATTTTAAAAATAAAAAATATATTAATTTTTTAAAAATTTAAATTTATTGTATAAATTTTATTATGATTATAGAAATAAGAAACAAATCATTTTGAATCAGTCATAAAAAATATTTTTCTCTCCAAAAATAATTTGAAACATACTTTTGCACATAAATTCATGTTTTCGTGTCCTATATTTTAAATATTATATATGTATCTTCATATCCGTGTCGTATCACTGTTCGTATTAGTATGTGTATTACATAAGCGATATATATCTGAAATGCACACTCATAATTCTCCAGGTCCAAACGGTGTAATTTGACTTTCTTTCAACATATTTTTTTTTTTATCTTTATATGGTAAAGACATTAGGCAAACTTGTACAAAATTGGTTGAAAAAATATAACAATATTATGTCGTAGAAACTAATATAGTTTCTGTTATTATTGAGGATTTGTTCAAACGTGCATGTTTGATCTGTAAGAGTCAATTTTTTTTTTTTTAAGTTATAGAGTTTTATGGTAGAATAATGATTCATTTAAAAAAGATTTTTCAATGTTTAAATTGATAAGAGTTTTAGAATAAGTAAGTAAAAGTAAATGAAAAGTATTGAATGTCAAAAATACTCACTGTAATGAGTATTTATAAAATTTTAGAACTGTAAAATATTTTCATAACTGCTTCAATTATTGAATATTAAGTCAATTTTCATGTAATAATACTACAAGAAAAATAATTAAATAAAAATTAATTTTAAATATTAAAATAAAAATTAATTTTAAATAATTAAATAAAAATTAATTTTTATAATTAATAAAAAATTATAAAATAATTTTTAAATTGATATCTAAGCATTAGTTACCAAAATTTTAGGTACTTACTACTTTATATTCTAAATTAGTCTATATTAATAATTTAGAGACTAATTTAAAATCTAAAATATTAGTTTATAAAATTTAGGTAATTAATTTAGACACAAATTTAAAAATTATTTTATAAATTTTTATTAATAATAAAAATAATTTAGATATGAATAATTTTTTTAGTTAATATAATAATTAATTAATTTTTGTTTTTAAATTTTATTTAACTGTTCTATATTTCCTAGTAATGGATAGTAAACAAGACTCAAACTCTATAAAATTTTGAATTTTAACTTTATTTATATATAGTTAGAGCTTAAAAAATAAATCGTATTTTCACATATTTCAAAAGTAGATCTTAACTGGAGGTGTTTTGAATTTTTTTTTCAAATGTCAGCTAGAGGAATTGTTTGAGTCGATTGAAAAGTTGAAAAAAAAAAACAATAAAAATATCGTTAAAATAACTTTAATTAATATCAATATAAAGAATTGTGAGACGTCAATCAACAACTTTTTTGTCAATGTTAATTAGTTAAAAAAAACTTGACAAATTCGATTGAAAAATAACATAAAAAAAAATTGACTATAAAATTTCATTAAATTGATATTTTTAAATTATTAACAATGATTTGATATATTTGAATGTTTTATAAATTATGAAAATTTCTATATCCAAACATAAAGTAATTTTTTATGGTAGTATAAGGTTATAAGTCTGACTCGATGGTTGGTCATTTATAAGTCGTTTCCCTATGTGTATCTAACTTTATGAGGGAACACAAATAAATGAATCTCAATCAATTAGTCTTAATAATTAAGACAAAATCATGACTAAATTCCGTCCATAGTCTAAATATACCAGTTCTACAAAAAGGATCATCTAATATATAACATAGGGAGTACTCTCAACTCATATTTTATTCTATACTCATTATATTTTATACTCTTACTGACTTGAACGTCGAAGTGTCATCGCAAGAGAAACTCTCTTGTTTTCAAAGGGTTAAATCACTAGAGCTTGAAAAGAGACAATTAGGAACTCATCCAAATTCTAACTGACCTGAAGCTGGCAAGAACAGGTAGATTGCGTCCAAGTTAAACCAGTCATATGAATTAAATGGTCTCAGAGTAAGAACCCAACTAATTGAACAACTACTGGAGAGAAAGAATCCAACTACGAGAAAAAAAAGTTAATGATGATTCTTTAACTTTAATTTGATAATCTACGGTCGAGAGTTTGTTTATTTTCCTTTATATATTTACTTATCTAAATCTCTTAGGAGTTGGGATTCCTCTATTATGTTGATTAAGTTATCTAATTACCTTGCTCCTTTTGCTAAGAATGAAGATTTGGATTGTGCTTGATTGGATTATTTACATATCTAACTCGAGCTTTTTCTTTGGATGTTTAACTAGGTTATTTATACAACTAGTATACACAAATAAATCAATATTATAAAAAGGGAACAAATCAAGTAATAAACACACAAAAATGAGGCAAAATGAAATATTCATTTCCTTTTCTCTAATTATGCAATACAATTCCTACCCCTGCTAATTATATACATGGTTTATTGGCCTTAAAAAAAGACACTTTATTAATTGTTCTAAATTAAAGCTCTCACGTGCTCTGTAGTTTTTATCCATGATGCTATTGGATCTTATTTAATTATTATTTTTATAAAAAATTCTTATGAACATGTAATATTTTAAAATTTGAAATTCTCTACAAAATAATACCAATATAAATGACCTAACAGATTTCGATATTCTCATAGAAACATAATATTTAAAAATTATTTAGCAAATATATTGGATTCATCATGTTTAAAACATTACATTGCTATTTAAAGATAGTATATTATATATTTGGAAACTACATTTTCAAAAAGATAAGATACTTGAATATTTATTTTTAATATTTTCAAGGTATGCAGTGAGAAATAGAGGTGAAATTCAAGTAGAATTTCACTGTATGATCTATGCATATTATTTAATGAAACAGTGCTTTTGTGATTGCAGAAATGACAAGGCAGCATATGAGTACAAGGATTTTTCATCTTGATCTAATGATTTCTTGTTTCATGGCAAGTGACAGAGAACTAAGATTGCTCCCATTCTCTAGTTGCACACCTGGCATGGCCACAGCTCTACTCCCTACAAACCCATCTTCTCCTATTTTGATCTCTCCAAATTTCACCATTCCTCCTTCACCTTCATATACATGTCCAAAGAGCAAGGCTTCTCTTCCTACACAACCCCCTCTCTCAATCTTCACCATTTCTGGGTTCAATAAGGCTCCCATGCTATCTACGTAAACTGCATGTTCCATATCCACATCTGCACCCATCAACTTCATCCACAAGACAAACCAAAATGATCCACTAGTCATGTCCATAAAATAGTCTCCAACTAAGGTTCTAATGGCCTGCCATGTGCTGTCCAATGTGATCCTTTGACTCCATATTGGCACTGTTTCACCTGCTTTCTTCCTTCCCACAAGAATCCATTTGGCTATCACACACGCCAATGATGCTAAGGCTCCCGAGTGAACCCAAAACAAGGGAAGTAACCAATATATTTGAACCTTCTTGGCACTCTTTAGGTAAACAATACAGTTCAAGGGAGCAAAGACTGATAGACCCAACACTATATGAGGTAACACTGTTTGTAGCAGTGGCTGAGTGAAGAGTGCTGAGAAGGTCTGAAACCACGTTCTGTTCAGGGTCAATTTCTGTGAGTCATTTTTGTGGAGTTCTGCATTCAAATCACCAACTCTTTTCTTGCTTATCTTATCCATATCTTGTATCCATTCATCACGTGAATTCCTTATGACAGCTTGGGACTTTGATCCAATGTAGACACCACCCTCTTGGAGTGTGGAATTCATTGGAGCAACTGAAAGTGCACCAAGTATGACATTCTTTTGGACTAGAGAACCAGGGAGGACTACACTTTGACTCCCAATAACCGAATTGTCCTGAACCTCAATTTTTCCACTAACAAATCCACTTGAAGAATGAAAACCTGTAATTATCCGGCTAAAATCTCCAAGATGGACACCAGAACCAATTGACATTAACTCTGGGTTTGAAACTGAGTTGATGGCTCTAATGGAACAATGCTTACCAATTTTGGCACCCAAAAGGCGTAGATATATGCAGAAGGCTTCTGTTCCTGAGAGAAGCTTTGCACATCTAAGGTGGCAGGAAGTTGTCACTTGACATCGAAGCCAGGTTTTAAAATGTGTTTGGTTTTGACTAGTTTTGAGGAGACGAGTAAAAGCAGTGGTGAGAATGATGAGTATGAAACCATGAAGCAAATAGACACTGGTAAATGAAATGGCAAAGGTGATTGGGTTTGATGAAACTTCAGAAAACATGGTAGCATATGCAACGAGTGTAAACGGGATCCAATGGAAGGCCCCACCTATGCAAACAAATGAAAAGTGTTGGGGTGACAGAGATTGGTTGGAGAACCTAATATATAAGAAGTAGGAAATGACCGCAGCAAGGGAGCTGAGAAAGCCAACAAGATAGATTCCCATAAAGTGGTAGATAATATCATATTCAGTTTTGTTGGTATTAACAGGCAGCTCTGTTTTCTGAAATAAATGAAAAAAAAGGTATTAGTTCATTGTTCTAAGTTGCAAAATTAACATTTTCCAAAAAAGAAAAACCTAAAAATATATGTTCAGAGTATATAAAATATTTTTATAAGCGTTTCTTACTTGTAAATAGCATACCTTAATGTCATTATTAAGCTTTGCAGGTTTGAGCACATGTTGGTCTCGTCCAACCTTTTGCAAGGCCTGTATCTCAGCACCTTCTTCAATAACACTTCCCTTTTGGATAACAGCATAAGGTCCAATGGAAGAACATTTGCCAATCCTAATAGGATTGAAACATAAAATTCCATTCTTTACCTCGTGGCTTTGAACCAAAACACCTTCAGCAATGATAACTTGATCTCCAATTGACACCAAAGATGGGTCAGTGATGTCAACCGTATCAAGTAAAACTGAGGATCCGATCCTTGCGCCCAGAATCTCAAACCAGAATTTAAGAAACACTGTTCCTCTGAGGTGTACCGCCAGAACTCTGGAAGAAATTTCTTGGGCCTTATATAGTGTCCACCACTTGACAAAATCCATTGAATAGATGGAAATTTCAGAGGTAAGGGCATAGTTTGGCCCCAAGAAAGAGCTTCCAAATAATGATATGCAAATGCAAGTAGAAGCCATGCAAAGAATCCAAGCAACAGGTGCAAAAGTCAGGGAAATGAAGTAATGTAACCAGGGAAATGTTTCTATCCATTTACTGGCACTTAGGATGAAATTTAGATAAGTAGTGACGGATAGATATGCAGGAGACACCAGAATGATAGAAATATAAATAAGTGATAGGAGTTGAAGTACACGGATACCAAACTGGCAAGACTTGGATACCTCCACAATCAATTCAGTGGAACCAGTCTGAGCTTCTGGAACATTGGATGAATTGCTTGTAAGTTGAGGCTGAGACTTTGATAGAAGATCTTCACAGAAGTTAGCCAATTCTAGAATGCAGGATGCAGTGAAAACATCTATGGCTGAAATTGGAGTTGCTAAGAAATCTGATAGTTTTTGAGTTGCTTTAACCACACCAATTGAGTCAATTCCATATGATGTCAAGTTGTCTGTGACTGAGATGTTGTTGACTGAGATTCCAGTCTGCTCAGATATTAGCCCTTTCAAGAACTCGACAATTTCATTCTTACTTATACTTTTCCTGGATGCAAGTAGCCCTGGTGTTTTTTCTTCTCTCAACATTCCTGTAGTAAACGGACTTAACAACGACTTCTTTCTCAAAACAGGTGTTGGACCTATTGGTATCAAGCTCAGTGTTTCATCGCTGAACTGTTTGACACATTCAAACCTCTTGATTTTTCCTGATGTAGTTTTGCTGATGGTTCTGGGCTTGATCAACTTGATGGAAGCAACATTGACTCCATGTTCTTCCACCACACGAGTCTTAATTTTCTCAATCACATCTTTGGTGACTGGCTTACCATCCCTTACTTCTGCAATCACGACCAAGCCTACCTGATCAGAGCCATCTGGGGTTGAAATCCCCTTTGCTGATAAAATTTCCTCAGGAACTCCAATGACAGCACAGCAACCTGGACGAAGAATGTCAGATGAAGTCTCAACTGTCTTCTCAACATCCGCTGAGTAAATATTTCTTCCAGCAACAATGATAAGATCTTTGATTCTTCCAGTGATGAATAGATTCTGATCAATTATTCGTCCCAAGTCTCCAGTTCTTGTGTAGCTACGTCCAGGAAGGTTATGAAGTTCATTCCTGAAAGTTTTTCGACTCAATTCTTCCCTTCCCCAGTATCCTATTCCTGCACTAGGACTACTAATCCAGATTTCTCCCTCCTTTCCATCTTCATGAAGCTCTTTAAAAGTTTCTGGATCAACTATTCTAATGTCAATATCTGCATCGTCGTGATTAACATAACCACAACAAACTCTTCCCTGCGAATCAACAATGATTGGCTTACCTTCTCCAAATGCACAACAGGCAAACACACAATTTTCTGCTAAGCCATATCCAGGCGCCATCACCTTTTCAGATAATCCAAATGGACTGGTTAGCTCAATAAATCTTTTCAGGGTCTTCTGTCTGACTGGTTCAGCAGCAACCATAAGAAAAGTCAAGGACGAAAGGTCTAAATTATGAAGCTTATCCTTGTCAGACTCCAATCTTCGAATCACTAACTCAAAGGCAAAGTTGGGGCCAGCACTATGAGTTGCTTGGTACTTGCTAATAACTTCAAGCCACAAGAGTGGTTTCTTGATAAATGTCATTGGCGAAAATAATACTGCAGATCCACCACTAACAAGAGATGTAAAAAGTCCCCCAATCAGTCCCATGTCATGATACTGAGGAAGCCAGCTTACTAGCATTGTCCTTGAGGTGCTCTTGTATCTTCTTCGCATCAACTTTACGTTGTGAATTATCCCACCATGAGTGATCATGACTCCTTTAGGATCACTAGTTGAACCTGAGGTAAATTGAAAGAAACATATATCACCTGGCTCAGGTTCACATTGTTCATCAAGATGATCCAAAACCATACTTTTGGACTTCTTGACCCATGTATCAGTGTGCAACCATGGAAGATTCGGCCACCGAGCCAAGGATTTCTCATTTTTTCCAATGAATGAGATTAAATTTTTGAACGAACCTGCACGGACTGCTGAGTGATAAGCTACTGTTGATAAAATTGCCACAATGCTACATGACTTGGCAATATTTTCAATTTGCTTTAGTGCTTGTCCATTTCTTTGCATGGGATCTGGAGGAAGAATTGGGACTGGTATGACTTTAGCTCTTAGGCATCCAAAGAAGGCATCAATAAAATCCAAACCGGGGACATAGACCAGGAGAACCTTGTCACCTGGCTTCAAAACCGGCTTTTGGCTTGTTACAAGCTTATGAGTAATGCAAGAAGAATTAAAATATAGTTCTCTGTAGGTCCTGCGGCATACTGGAGTCCCTTCTTCATTAATCCAAGAATAGAGAATCCTGTTTTGAGTGATTGGATGAGTTCCCCAGTGCTTCAAGTAGCTATTCAAAGTAGGCAAATTAGGAAATTGCACTTCTGCCAATTCACCTAATTCTTTAGGATTCTTTTTCTGGCACTCGGTTTGCAAGGGAAACAACATCTGCATAAAGCATACTTTTATAAAGAGCAGGTCTATTTGGAAAACATGATCATCTAAATTCAATAAAATCTAGAGTTTTCAAATCATTGATTTGTCAAAATACATATAAATGACAAATTACCTTAGTATAAGGAAATGTTGGCAAATCATTGCTATGTGCAAAGTTCTTGCAGATGAGAGCCATGGCATAAGATGAATTTCTCTCTGTAAGCTCAAACGCCATAAGTCCGCCCACATAGTAAGTATTTCTTGAACCTTGAAGCTTTGATTCCAACTTTTCATAAAACCCATCTTTCATATCTGTATTGAAGCTTCAGAATTTAGAGCTCTTTCGTGGCAAAAAGTATTGGACTCTCAAAAAACAAATCAATTAGACAAATACCTTGGCTACTAACATGAGGAAAGTACATAAAGCGGCGTTGAAGAACGACTTTCTCAACTTCTCCCCCCATGGCTTCTATTGTCTTGATCGCAAGCTCCATGACTGCTGGTCCCTTAATATCAACAGAGTTTCCATAGGACCAGAATAAGAATATATTAGTGCCAGCATAAAATTTTTGCATTGCAACTGGATGTCCTATTGTGCTGGGGTCTTCCATATATTCACTAAAATAATAAAATCCAACAGGCAAATGTTCCAGCCCGTTAATCTTTAAAACAGTGGTGTAGTAGTCATTTGTCTCTACTTTGCTGAACAATTCCTTTTCAAGGTCACTTGCATCCATTACTTCTGTTTCACAATCTGCCATAGACTTGTTTAATCAGGTTTGAAGCTGGAGACAATAACACTACCTTACATAAATAAGGAGCAGTGAGAATTTTACCTACCTATGCAAGTTGAAGGAAATGATCGGTAAGTTCTTCCATATTTTAATGGAAATGAGCCCGAGATTATTATCTTATCAAATTCCAGAGTTTCAACTTGATTTAAGCTCTTGGTCTTAACAGTGACACCATCAGAGTTCCTCCTGATTGCCAATACTTCAGTTTGACAGCAAAGTTTTAAGGGAAGCGATTCAGCAATCTTCTGCCAAAGACTAGTATATCCATTTTTGAATCGTCGAATTTTTCCAGCCATGGACGTTCTAGTAAATTCATGAAGGTAGGCATAAGGCATGTCTTGAATAAATCCATATCCTGAAGCCGTGTAACCATAAGCTACAGATTTAGGAACAGATTTGAGTCCATGATGCTCAAGAAATTCTGGAGTTAAGTCTGAAGTAATGTCACTGACAGCATGGACCCCAATACGATTACAATTCTTCACCTTTTCCTGCCAACACCACGAGGTCAATTGACCGCATTCAAATTTCAAGTCATAGAGCTATGGAAAAACAACCATTAGGTGTCTATAAAAGACTGAAAGTAGAGAGCAAAAACTAACTTGGATTTTCAATGTGAGTGACATAACTGATACATAATCATCAGCAACTTTAATATCTTGATATTCTCCAGTGGAATGACCAATGACAGCAAGCTTGTGTGAGTCCAATTCTTCTAGTTCAGAGGCTGTCTCTCTTGCCAAGTGAAAAATGACTGGAGCACTGTTTGCTGCAAGAACTTGCCCACCCAGATCATAAACTTTTCCTGCATAGACATTTACTAGTGGTCAAAACCTATTGTCACTTTAATTAGTCAATACATAAGAGAGTGTAATCAAGATATACCTTCAATTTCTACTGATTCACACATGCCACCAACCGTATGATGTTTCTCCAAGACTGTGATGTTCTTATAACCAAGCCTGGCTAGCGCATAAGCTGCTGATAAGCCACTTGGACCAGCACCGACTATTCCAATTCTGGTGTTTTCTGGCAGGGAAGGGTGTAATTTGGAGAACTGGTCCTCTATTGATCTCTCTAGATCCATCTAGTATGAATTTGAAACCAGAAATCTGTAAAACCTGTTGAGACCAAAGGGACAAACTCAGTCCAACTACTATAAAAACTTCAGTAGTATTATACATACATCGTCCAATTCCAACCTTTGAGAGCAAGGTCCAACCCAACTAATACAGAAAGATAAATTTCATAAGCCAATGCTTGGAGGCTTTCTCGCTCGAAACACAGAATAATTAGTAGTTAGGACTCAGCACACAGATAAATATACTGATTTAACATGAAGTTCGTTGTTGTGATATCATAAGTAGCACAGAGACGTGGTTCAGATATATCCTCCCCATAATGCATGCTATATAACTAATATATTCAGTATAGTCTTTCAGCATTGGGCCTACTGCAGTGTGGTAGAATTCAAAGTAGTCTGTTAGAGAACAATTCAATTTTCAGAGGTCAAATCTTTAGGATGTTTTAGATAATATTTTTTAGTCAAATTTAAAATTGAAAATGTTCGTCTCAGCATAGTCTTTCAGAGTTTAGACTAGTCTGGTTCAAAAATCTGAATGACTAAGAAACAGCAAATGAAGAGAAGTTTCCACAAGGAACTTAAGAAATAGTGCACACCAAAATAAGAAAACAAATACTCTTTTCCGAAGCAGGTGTTTCACACATTATGGTGTGTTGGCAGCTAAATTCAGAAAAGACAAATTGTTGGCAGTCTTTTTCATTGATCATTTGGCAACAGAAAATATAGAAACATTTCACAATTAACTTTACCTCAGAGGTGAGAAGTATGCAGTCCAACGTCAATCTTCTAAAGGGCTTCTTGGAGATTGTATGTAGCACTTGCTGTAAGTACACTTCATTGTGAGCACAAATCGCAAACTAAGACAACACGTGCAAGAATCAAACACATTAATGGGTGCAAGACTTTCAGAACCAGTCTTGTCCACTGCAAACACTTTAGCAATGTGCTGACAGAATCATTCACGGCCATTATAAAAGAAACTAGTCACGTACCTTAAGTAACCATGCAACACGTTTGGTCGTTAACTGTACCAAGTGGATGCCAAATGGCAACAAAAGAAGCTTAAGAGTGTGTGTGAGAGAAGGGTACGTAGCTCCAGTTCCACACACTCAACTGAAGTTGAAGCTGCCGAAATCATTGCAATTTATAAGTGCTATTCATAAGAGCTCAAAAAATAGAGACAAGTAGATTATGATGACAACGATTTCGATAAGTCCCAGAATGCCATCACCGTCTATGAAGGATAATTCAACATAGGATCAGGAGATATTCCAACTTGATTCTTCAAGTGTCATGTTAATTACAGCAACACTTACGAGAATCCATCTGCATGCCAACAATTACAAATTACAATATGATCTTACGCGTCCATGCTCGAGAAATATCAGTATTTTTTATATATTAGCAATAACAGAATGTTACAGTCCTCTATCTCATTATTTACGTATTATAATGAATATTAGAGAGATAATATGATGTGTTGAGAAAGAGACAGACGATAAATTACATTCAGTAGTGTTAGTAATCACATTTACATATATAAATATATATATATATATATATATATATATATATATATATGAGTTGGTGATGTGGAATTATGCTTTAAAAGATACCAATTTCTGCATATTGCTAGTTGACTATGAAGCAACATCGGATAACGGTGGAACTTCCGATGATTGTTGTTGGATTGGATTGGACCGTTTTTCGTTCTGAAATTTTATATACGACGTTGTAGTAAGTAAAATGGATCGTTATTGTTATAAATAAATGAAAAATGGAACGTGTCAATGTTGTTACTTAATTATATTTCTTTTAGGTTAGGGTATTGATATATATGTTTATACATTATAAAAAGGAATATATATTTAGTTATGTTAATTGTGATTTACATTTGCTTGATTTTTTTTTTCTCAAACCATATTATTTATTTTGTCCCGTATTTTTCTCTCCTCTATCTTTGTCCTTAATCTGAAATTACTGCAAGAAAGTAACGAAAAAAATACTATTATTCATTTTCTCATATGATAAGAAAGGGGTAAAGTATACACCCACTCATGTTTCTTACATTTTTTTTTTGGTAGGATAATAGGAAAAAAATGGAATAAATAAAAAGAGTTATGAAATGAGTTATAAAAGAAATATTTAATTTATTTGAATTGGAAGTGAGGAAAAAAAAAAGGAAGTAGAGTTCTTTAAATTGAGAGAAAGAACACTACAAAAAATAAGTTGGCCAAAAACGGACCTTAACTATGAAAAATCTACGCAAAATGGTATTTATCGTGAGCATAGCGTTAATGGTACTTTCGAAACTAATGTACTCGACATACAGATATTGGCAGGAGCACGATACATGGCGGGTAGGTCAAGCGTGGGCTTAACCTACAAGGTGTTGACAAATTTATAAAAAAACCGTGGGTTTGACTTACTTTTTGCCCACACAAAAATATTACATTTAAAATAGCGTGGGCTTAGCCTTCAAAGCGTCCACACATTTTTAAAGTAGTGTGAGTTTAGCCCAGGAGAATACCTTTTGTTTCCCACAAATAAGTGTAGGCTAAGCCTTCATGACTACAAATTAGCGTGGATTTGACCTTCAAAGTGTTCACACATTTTTAAAGCAGGTGAGTTTAACACAAATATGCGTAGACTAGCTTTCATGGCCATAAATTAGCGTGTGTTTAGCCTTCAAGGTGTCCACATACTTTTAAAATATGTGAGTTTAAATAAGCATGGACTAAGCCTTCTATTGTCCACGCATATTATTTATTTGAAGAACAAGTTTAACACACAAAGAAGACGTGAAATTTTTTTTATTGAAAATTATTTTAAATTTATCTGATTATAATTAAAAAAATATATATTTTTTTAATAAAATAAATCAATTTTAAAATTACATTAACTAATTAAAATTACTCTATTTCTCTCTTTCTTATTGCATTTATCCTATTTTTTACCTGTTTATTTTTTTTTCAATATAATTATTAAATATACAATTATTTTAGGAGCAATATGATGAAGAAATGTTTTTCTTAGTAAAAAAATTTTATTTATAACTTTTCCTTTATACATTTTAGTTGTCTTGAAAATTCATTATTCATTAGGGTTCGAATTTAACTTACTTTAGGCTACACACACTACACTACTATAGAAATAACATTGTCTCTAAAAAAAAAGTATAATAGGATTTATTAATAAACACTATTGATACTTCCATTGTGATTCCTAGCATAAATTTTAACAATAAAAAAACACTATTGATATCTTTTATTTAGAAAATACAAATAATTTATTAAAAATAGCCCATTTAAAAAATATTTATCAACAAAAACAGCTAACAATATATAATTATTTCACTATTAAAAGCATTAGTTACTAGTTAAAAAATGCACATATTAAATAACATTATAATTTTGTAAACATACTTTATTAATATATGCAAAGGGTCAATTTCCGTAAATAAAATGTGTATAAAAAACAGAAGGTTAAAAAACATACTTTATTGAAGCTCTATCTTTGAAATAAAGCAAATTAATCAGAAAAGACTAGGCATGTTATTCATTCCACCCTTTCATCATAGTGTTTGGTTGAGGAGGTGTGAACTATTGCCTAATTATGTTAAAACTACTCATCAAGGTATATATAACCTTCTCATTGGTTCGATTTTAACTTAGAAAATACCTGCAGCCTAATAGAAGTCATATGTAAAGTTCCATTAATCTAAAAAATTGTTAAGATCTAAACAAGGATATTATCTCTAGTTGCATGTTATTATCTTTTTTTTCTTCTTCTCTTGAATATGTTGATGTTTCTCCTTTCTGTTATGAGCATAAAATTGCGTAATGGTTGTTTTGTATAGCAAGGAGAAACATAAAAAAAGGAGAAGAATGGTTTAAGATAAAACTTATACATGTGAAGAAAAGAATAAAATTAAGAAACTACTGTAAAAGGGTATGAACGAGAATAATAAGAATGAGATTTTTCTTGAATTATTAGTTTGGTTACTGCATGTACTTCACCATCTGAAAGTAAATGATGGATATTGAAAATACAACACATAGTACCTACCATCAACAGCATATGCAAATTTTACCATCTCAAATGTGATAATTAGATTTGACACTGACAATTAGAAGTCACTTCAGCTGCATATATTCCAGGGAACTAACAGTAGTCACATGCACATAAACCTGCACAAAATTATGAATAACCTTTTTACACAGATCATTACAAGTGAAATTTTATAGGTATGCATGAAATTTACAAGGTCACAGATTAAAGGAACTGGTCTTGGTTTCAAGAGGGGAAGCAGAAGCATTCACACATTAATTTAAGAAGAAGAAAAGGGAAAGTTGAAGGAGGAGAAATAATGGTACCTGAGAAACCTCAGCATCACACAGAACTGATAGCTCAAAAGCCTTCTTCAGCAATCCCTTTCCTAATTTGATCACAAAAAAGAAAGTGGAAACAATTTAATTATGTATATTTCAGATCTTCTAGATGGCACTTTTAGCATTTAAAAAATGCCTAAAAAGGTGTCAATGCGTGAGCCTAAAAACTGCTAGACAGCTTCCAAACGAAGCACCAGTTGGAACAGCACCAAAAAACCAGAAACAATGAAAACAACACCACATCAAACAGAAAAAACATAACAAAGGCACCCTAAAACAGGCTGTGGTTGCAGCAACTCCATCAGCTTTTATCACCCATACCCAGATGCCATTGCTATTTGGGTTGCTAAAGTCTCCTTTAGTTTAGTCACTATCATCGTCATCGTTGGTCTTTCACTCGAATTTAATGAAACACATGCCATTGTTATCTCTACTGCACCTAGAACAGGAGCCACAACCGCAATTCCTGCCATTCCTCCAGCACTCCAAAAATCCTTGTAACACAATGGATCCTCCACGGCTCAAAGCAGAGGCAGAGAAACACATTCCTCATCCCCTGGAACGTTGGATTACAACCTGCATACCAGCCCACAACACCAGAAAATCCAGCAGCACATACAAACCCAAAAACCAGAGGTGAACTACTGAGCAACAAAGCATCAGATAGCATCCTAGGAGTGATGCAGACCTGCAACAGCTGAGAAAAAGACTAGGACACAACCGAACCAACACCCAGTGAAAAAAGTTCTGACATTAAAGGGAAAAAACCTGGGATTCCAAAGCTGACAGATGAGAACTACGACTACTTTGTATTTGAAATGTTGATGTAGGTGTTTCCATTTCCAGCCACAACTCCATGTGACTCTCTATGACTAACACTCTCCTTAACGCTACATATGTAGGTGTTACTTGTACAATAACAATGCACTTGTTTGCATGCATCAAATTCTTTTACCAAACATAGTAAAAGCCAAAATTTTCCGGAGAAGGAACTTACTCAAAATTGTGTAACTTACTAATTGTATGATCTGCGTTTGGTCGTGTAGTAGGCATGTTTGAGTTACTTAGTCTGCTAACTAAGTATGAGATTTCTCGTATATATGCTTAATATTATATTAGGAAAAAAAGAAATAGCTAGTCTTGTGCTACATTCAATTCCAGACTACCATTTTAATTTAATATTCCCGTTATGCAGTTATCTTTAGCTCAACATACCCTTAAATCACTAGAGATGTTTCAAATTGTTTTTAGAGAACAAGTTGACATATTTGTCTCCTTTAGCGTAAAGAACAATGTATTATCTTCGATCACATGGTATAGCTGGACCTTTTTGCTTCCATATCATACAACTATGCATAAAAACTGATGCAACATACAGAATGTTCAAATCACAATCGAGCCAACGAATGAATAAGATAATGACAATTTCAGTCATAACTGAAAATCTCCAATCAAACCTGAAGTTTTAGCGGGTCAGGATTTGAACCATCAATGATATCTACATTCCCGTTTATCCGAAATTGCTCCCAGGAATCCGTGAAATACCAACAAATCTAACCAAAAGAACTCAACTTAGTCCCAGTTCACAAAATCTACTATGCCCCTCATCAGATTGTTTTATTAAAAAAGTACCTCATGGAATAATTATCTCAGCAGAGGAGCAAAGCTTGAGCTCTTCAATCTACACCCAGAATAAGAAAACAGAAACTTCCAATTGAGTAACTTTTCAACAAAAAGTCAACATGCCAGTAACTATGTGCCTCTATGTTTTAAAATTGGGTAGAAATTATTCAATGAAATAGATTTGAACAGTTGATGTGTATCTCTAAACTGGTTTTAATGCAATTCTTTGAACCATCTAAAAAATATTTATTTCTTCTAAGCTAATAAATTAAATATAGTGCATAATATTACGAGCTATTCCAATTCCAAGCATCAGATTAATTAGAGAGAAAAAAAACCTTGCGAGTCATACAATCTGGATCATACAGTGTTAATTTGGATGTTATCAGTATTATCTTGGAATCCTCTGAAAACGCAGATCATACAATGTCTGAAAACACAAACATAGTATATTTTGTTGCACTCTATTTTATACCAGTTAGTACAGAGAAGTTCAATCACTTCGAAGCAAACACAGAAGAAAGAAATCGAGAAGCTAGGGTTGAAAACACACAAAGATTAAGAAAGGAGAAACAAAACTCACTGTGACACGGTTTTACGGTCGAATCTCACGATCACGTTCCACGGCAGTCGCATCTCACGGTCGCGTTCCACGGCGGTCGTTGTTGAGTACGAAACGGTCAATTGCTCTCGCTCAATCGCCAAGCTTACGGTTACGGTCACGTTTCACTGCTCACTGGCTCATCACATTCAAAATGAGTTTACGCCCCCAAAATGAACAGATTATTAATATTTTTATTTTAATAATCTTATTCTGTCATTTATTTTATTATGTTAAAAATATGTAAATTCTAATAAAGAAACTAATGATAAAATCGATTATATTTGAAAATTATGTTTATATATATAAAGACTAAATTTTAAACATAATTAATTATTAGGTTAGTTTTTTATTAATATTTATGACACAAACGTAATTGATTATGTATTTTATTCCCATCTAAATCTGATTACGTAAAGAAAGTAAAGGAAGTTTAATGTCTGGAATTTTATAGATTTTTAATGGCTATATGTTTTGATTTTCTATCTTTTTTTTCGCCGTCCTTTCTCTCTCTCTTCATATTCAAATGGTAATTGTATTTTGATCTTCTATAATCTTTAATTTGACTTTCGTTTTTTTTTAATTACATGAATTTAATCCTCCAATTTCAAAATTAACTTATACGTGTTTATTCTTAAAGTAATCTCCATCGATTAGACTAGACATATATGGATAATAAATGTAAAGGTAGGACTAAAACTCAAACTTTCACATGCTTAATATAAATGTTCACAAATAAGTTTTCACTGAATTTCATCAATCAAATTCTAAGAGTGTTTAAATTGAACGACGAGCACAGCATTTTTATTTATTGCAATGCTTTTGTAGATCCACAAAAGTGTTCTGATTTTTTCTTTTCTTGTTTCGATTCGTTCTCATGATGAAAATGACTTTTGAAAAAGCTTATGAAAACTTATTTATTAGCAGGTCAAATATATGATGATTGGCGTGGTAGGGTCTTCAAAATTCTGGTGTAGTGAAACATTAGATCCACATTATTGTTACCTTTTTTTTATGAAAATGACATTTCTACTATAAACGTACAATTTCACGTTAGTTTACTCGCAACAAAACAACAGAGCTGTCATGTCATTTTTCAACATTTCGGTGATGCCACTTTACACAAGTAGGTCCACTATTCTCATGCTCTATTGTTCATGCATGTTCTGTTTTTTATATTCCTCGATCAACCAAGAACTAGTATGAACTAGTATTTGAACTAGTATTTTGAGATATTTGAAGTTTATTTAAGAATCTCTTCTAACAAGTATTTTTTTCATGCACGTTATACTTCTAAAAGAGTAACATTAACTAGTAGCAGAAATCGTTAAGAGAATAAAAAGGGAAGGAGATAAAGCTAATCCTGAAGAAATTTTCTTGGTTTGCAGAGGGAAATCTAGCTACCTGGACTATCTTACTCTGGTGGCAAGAAAAAGTTGGTACTTGTGAAGATTCGTTGATTACTGAATGCAAATGAACATAAGTGCAACATCATGAATATTCTCACTTTATGAAGGTTCGTCTTAACCAAGTACATGAGAAAGAAGAGAGTTGAATCATCTGTGCCTACAACATGCTGTCTGATCTAGCAGGCATCCTCCTGAAGAAGTTGAGTGGGACTGATGGAAGTCTCCTGCGGAATCTGGGGTGCCTTAGCGTGTAGAAGCCAAAGAAAAGTGACACAACTTGAAAGGGAGTAACATAGAGAACTATGGCAGCAAGGAGACAGAATGTCAGAAAGAGTGTTGTAGCTCTTGGATCTCTCCAACTTAGCAGACTTCGGAACCTTTCTCCTTGTGTACCTAAGTCTCCTACAACACTTTGGACTCTCCCTGCAATGCTTCTTAAACGGTCATATCTCATCCTAACAATATCCGGTGACCGAGAAGTTGGGAATGAATCAAACTCTTCATCTAATTCATCAGGATGAGCAGCATCAGCATGAGACAGTCTAGTGTCCATGTGTGGAGGGTGTCTAGGCCTCCATCTGAAGTTCCAGATTCCAATCAAGAACAGGTACAAGAAGATTGTGGGAAGTATTAGCTCAGGGTAAAGAGCCAATATTATGAAAAGGACATGAATTAGGATGGTGGTGATGGGGGTTTTCCAATTGCATATCTGATCAAACCACTTCCCAAAGGCTATCAAACCACCTAGAACTTTCATTATCCTGAAGAAATTAGCTTTGCTCCTTCTCATACTCCACATATGCGAATCAACATCAAGCATGTATTCTATAACCTCTTTCCTTAGGGGTGGCTCAGCTCTGCTCAACCTCATTGATACAATCTGCATGGCCTGATGCCTCAGACTATCCAGCTGAATCACAGATAAAGGATGAATGTAGTGCATCTTTGGCAACATAGGCTGGGAATACATGTACAACATATTGATGAAAGATGAGCTTGTGAACCTCACAGCCAATTGCACTTCTCCTGTTTTCTTCAAACCTGAAGTATGAAGTACCAAAAGAGGATATGAATGCGTGTAAACTCTATCAGCTTCAAGTGTGGATAGCCTAATTCTCACCTTCCCTATCCTAGAATCCTTTGATTCACCAGCTTTATCTCCTCCTCCTTGTACACGACCATTGTCAAAGACCCCTATGGTAATAACAGTGCATGGATCAAACACTTCCCAAGTGTACTGCTCATTCCACTTCGGAGTGAAGCTATCTACAATAGTCCTAGTGCGGATCCACTTCTGCCCATATTTTGCCACACAATAAGCATCTGTGGTTCCTCTGCCATCTCTTGTCTTCATTGGCATAAGACCTAGTGCACTTATAATCCCCACTTCTAGAATTCCAATGCTAGGCTTCCATAGCTGCTTAGCAGTTGGTCTTAGATCACTACTGTAATGAGTTGACTCATCCAACACATGGAACCCGCCATCCAAGCACACCCTCAAGTGTATCTTGCTTGCGAATTTGGTCTCCTTCTGCCCTTCAACAGCCATATGCTTCTCAAGATTAAACCACCTGGTGTTCACAGGCTTATGGTCCAGCCTCCGTTGCACAATGTGCAAAGGGATCACACACCTTCCCAGGATCTCATCTTTGTTTGGTCCAAGCCTGTCTTCCACGGTCAGAATCAAGGGCTCCTCAAACGGCTCCGCAGCAACCAACATCAAATCCTCATTCCACATGGGATTTATGTTTTTACTTTGAGACACTCTAGTTCTCATAAACTGGCTCCCTAGATTAACCTTCACAAAAACTTCAGGATACCGGCTCTTGTCACTAGGAATCAAGTCCTGCGCTTCAATCACATTGACCCTGACATACCAGAGCTTGGGAGAGAGGTAAACTTTTGACCTTATGTTTGCAACTGCTTCAGAGCCAACCGTTGCGGCATCAGAGTGCCAAGAATCAGGAAATGCCTCATCTGCTTGAGTCCCCATCCAAACTGCAAGCATTAACTCTCCTTTGCCCTTTGCACCCTTGCGATCTTCCAGTCTATACCACTGTGGAGCCAAAGGGCTGTCTGGGGGAACACGTCTTGGGATCTCATTCAGATCAAACCACAACCTACCCACAAAGTCATCTGAAATAACATCCTTATCTTTGACAATAACCTCCAACACTGAGGCTTGAATCCGGTCTTTCGAGAAGGCAAAGACCTGATTCCACTCAGGGTTGGACTTCTTCTCAAAATGCTTGGTGAGTCCCTTGAAGTTTCCAAGCTTCACTTCAACATAGGGATCAAGACTTCCAGTGACATCTTTTGCAGGTAAGTCCATGGCTTTCACCACGCGAACATAGAGGTACTGCATCTGTTCAACAAGGTCATAGGTGCATGATAGCTTGTCCCTTGTGACTGCCCCTGCCCCAATGTTGGGAGAAGTCTCCTTCAAGGCAAATTCATGGGAATGTGCAAGTGGTGCCCTCTGCATTTTCTTCTCTAGAGAGAGTCAACAGTTAACTGCATCAATTTGAAACAAAACATGGAAATTATGAACAAATTGTTCGATCTTTTTTTCAATGAGCAGATCTTGCTTGAGGTGAACATCACAGGATACGGAACTACACAGAAACACAGATAAACAGCAAGATGAGGACTTAAAGTAAAGCAAAGCAAAAACAAAGAAAGAAACGGCAATTCATTCACCTGCTTCAATTACTCAAACCAAACACAATGTGAAAATGAAAATGGAATGAACAAGTGCTGCATGTGTTGTTTGAAGTTCTCGCATACCTCAAATGTCACTGGGTGTGGGTAGCTTCCTTCCTCAAGGTGCAAGCACTGAGCAGCAGCATTGAAGTCTGCACCAATACATAGAAAAGTACACCAAAATTTGCATATATCAAACACACGTAGACACGCACATATGACACATCCAACATGTCCAATAAGATCACAACCGTTAATCTGACCTGTGTAATCACTCACGTGAATACTTCCAATTATTTTAACTAAATATAATATTTTTTTAGGAAGTGATTAAATCTAATCTAAATTTTAATTGTATGATAAATAATAATGAGTAATGACCTGTTTATAAATTTTAATATGGAAACTAAAATGAAAAATAATATCAGTATTAGACTAAATTTTCAATTGACCAACTTTAAAACACGAACCTGAGTGGCACATGCGAAGATTCTGGTCGGTTATGGCACTCTGAAGAATGTTTTTCTTTTTGAAGAGGGACAAAACTTATAAACATGATGAGATTTGAAATTTCAAATAAGTTATATAATATATATATATATATATATATATATCTTTTAATGAACTTTACATACTTGAGTTTATTGCACGTATTATAAATAAAATATTCAATTTAAAAAAAACAGTATTTATAATACCATATATAAAAAAAAATTGAGAGCAATAAAGTATAAATTGTTCCATCAAATACCTCGAAAATATATAATGCATGCCAGTTCCTTTTTACTTTTCCAAATGGTAAATAAATAAATAAATTATCGGAAGTTTTTCGTTAACATTAATATTTTCTAATTTTTTTATTATTTTCAATGAACTTTTCAATAATATTATATTCTCAATTATAAATATTAAATATCTCTCATCCTCTTTGGTGCTGATAGGTGACAATGCAATTTTGTATTACAAGCCATGTCAGACTGGTTAGCTTTCATATTAAATAATATTAGCAAGGTTGTTGAAATATAAATATTAATATTAATAAATAGTAAACAAAGTTTGTTTTGGGTTATAAATTCTATATTTACTCTTGAAATCTTGAAATTTTGATTTTATTCCTTCGAAACCCATATTGTTGATAACAACAAAAACATTATTAATAAATACAGGTATATGTATTAAAGTTCTGATATACGTAATATAAATTTTGAGTCAAATATTTCTTGATATCTAAATACAAATAATCTAGATATATATATATATATATATATATATATATATATGAGGAAAACGTTAAGTTTTACTTGAAAGCAATGAGTAAATAATAATAAAAATATAATTACTTACATAGAGAGAGAGAAATGTTAAGTTTCCTCTTTACTTACAATAGTAATTAGATAGTGTAGTACAAGAGTAATATTTTAATTTATATACATACTATAAACAATACACAATTACTTTATTATTAAAAACGAATATATTATATAAAAATAAATTAAATATTTAAGTAATTTTAGATCATTTTTTCTGAAAATGTTGCATTTTGGAAGAAAAATATCAAATTACCTCGTGTTTTGTCAGAAAAATTAAATACATTTTATTAAATTTGAATTGTTTTTATTCTAAATTATTAAATTTTTAAGATTTTTGCTTGGTAAGACAATTAAAATTTATTAAATTGAATTTTTATTCCTTAGAATAAGTATTTTAATTATCATAAAATTTAAAATTTAAAATACAAAAATATTAATTCAACCTTGTAAAATATTGAAAAAAGTAGTAATCACTATAGAATTAAACAAAAAAATATAATTGATTGAAGTTCATTAAAAAATAATCTCACCTATACTTAATGGTAAAACCTTGACAATATCAATCGATGAATATTTTTGTCTTATATCGTTAAATAATTCATATTAACGTCAATTAACAAACTTTAACTTACGTAAGTAAAAAAATCGTCTCATTAGTGTCAATAAAAATTCTAATTAGCATCAATCCAAAAATAGCTTTAGAAATGTTAGTAGAAAAAAAATCCTTATTAATATTGATTAAGAAACAACACTAATATTTTGATCAATGTCAGTCACAAAAAGACTTTGAATGAGATCAATTGAAAATAATATTTGTATGTTAACTGGAAAAGTCGTATTTAACATTTTTTTTTATCGGCAATAAGTTGAAGAATACTATTAATGTTGACAAAAAGCTTTTACTAACATCAGTTGAAAAAAAATATAACAAATATAGACAATTGAAATATAACAACAACTAACTTCAACTTTAAAGAAACATTCAACCAAAATAAATTGAAAAACAAGAGTGATGATGATGAGTTAGTTTTGACAAAGTCAATAATATTTCGACTAAAATTAAATTAAATCGATGATAACTCAATTGAGATTAAACTGAAAAACGAAGAAAGAATAATAAAAAAACATGAATTTTAAATTTTAAATTATATATCCACACAAACATATTTCTTCTAAAAAAACTATTTTAAATTCTTTATAAAAAAAATTATTCTCTAAAAAAAATCACATTCAAACGCAATGTTAGAGTTTATTTAACATTGAAAAAAAAATTCTCTAGACATATCTAAGTCGATTATATAAGATTTCCTTGAAAAATGATATATATATATATATATATATATATATATATATATATCAGTTATACATGCATAAACAAGTAATCCCTTTAATACATTTATAATAAACTTTGATATTACTTCAAAGTCTAGATTCACTTCTTATTTAATCTGATAAATCTTATTTGGTAAGTTCTTTCAAATTCTATCTCCACACATTTGAGTTATCTGGAATAATTTTTATGTGCACTCAAAATCACAGAAAGAAGGTACTGCATGATGGGTGAGCATTGTTTGTATTGCATGTGGCTGTGTTAATATGTTAATACTTTGTTGAGAATGTGGTCCAGCTGCTGCATGTGCTGCTACAAATCTTGGTTTGTGTTTTCTTTGTTTCTATGGTAACAGAACAAAAGAGAAACAACAAATGCAATTTTACAGAACAATAAAGTAGGGTTGGTGCTGTATTGGTTTGCACATTATTTGCTTGTGCAAATGAGATTCTGCCAAATGTTAACAATGCACAGCAACATTGGTGATGTTGGCTTCATCTCTATGTGTGTGCCTTGTCTTGGTTGGTTTCAGAAAAAGGTTGAAGAATGGTATTGGTGGTGTGCATTACTGTCTGTATCAGTAGTGGTTCACAGAATCACCAACATGAAGCACTGCAATAAAGTTAAGAGGCATATCAAATTTTATTTGTTGCATTTATTTCATTAACTCTCACATGTAAATAGCTGTAAATTAGCCATTTCACATGTAATAGTGTATAACTGCATTAATGTAGTTTATCCTCAATAAGAAACTCAGAGTTAATTAAATAAATTTTCCTATAAACAAATCCTTAGTAATTGAATGATTATAACAATAATAATGCTGAAATTGGGAGTTATTTCCTTTATAATTATTAATGTTCATATTTTTATAAATGGATTTATCAAAGTAGTTACATGTTATGATATTATCATATTACTGATATTTTTTATTTTTTATTTAATTCCGAAATGAAGAATATGGGAGACTTCTCAAATTATAAAATTTAAAAGTTATTTTTTATTTTTTTATTTATTTCGAAATACAAATTCTAGAATACAAAATTTATATAGAGAAATACACAATTCATAATAAAATATTATATTTTAGATTCTTTAATTTAAAATATAAGATATTTTTGAAAGAATAAAAAATTTATATTCCAAAATATATGTTGTAAGATTCTATAATCTAAATTATTTTAAATTATAAAATTCATAATACAAATATTTTAGTTTAGATTATACAATTTAAAATACATTTTTTTTAATTTTAGATTGTTTAATCCAGAATTATAAAATTCAAAATGAATAATTTTAGTATTTTTAAAAATATAAGGTGTAGAAAAAATTATGAAGGTTCATAAAGAAATACCCTATAAAGTGAAGTCCGTTGAGCCCAATCTAACCTATTGCACATGGGCTGGTTACGATAAATGACTTGCGCCCACTAAGAATAAACTAACCTCTGATAAGTCTACTTTGAACTACCTGGTAACTGATGGGAGCTGTCAGGTAGGCTTTTAAAAATAAGTTTAAATATTTAATCTATAAAATTAATTAAAAAATATAAAATATATTGATATTTTATTTAAATTTATTTAAATATTGTTATAGTACAGTTAAAAATCTAACAATCCTTAAGAGTCGATATTAATATCCATCTAAATATATCTTCTATTCTTAATTCTATTCTTAATTTTTTGATACTTGTGTTTGGATTTGAAAATAGATTTGAAGGAATGAATTTGAGTGGATTTAAAGTAAAAATTAGTAAAAATTAATGTTATTTTAATAAAAGAAAAAGTGGTGAGAAATAAAATAAAATTTATGAAAAATCGTGGAGGATATAATAGGTGTAATTGATAAAATAATTTCTTTAAGTAGATAAAAACATAAGATTACAAATGTATACTTGTTGTTAAAATAAAATATAATTAATTTTTTTTTATGTATAAACACATTAAGATTTATGTAAAAATATTTTATAGATTTTTTACTCATATTTTAAATAAATAAATTCTAAAATTATTGAAATTTTAAAATAAATATAAATTTTAAATTAGTTAATGTTCTACAAATAAAAATATTAAATAAATAAAATTCTTCAATTATTCACAATTTTAAATAAATACAAATTCTAAATTATTTAATGTCTTATTTAAATAAAAATGTGAAATATATAATTTTTTTAAAATATTTAAAATTATAAATAAGAAATTATCTAATGTCCAATTTAAATAAAAATCTGAAATATATAATTGTTTAAAAATATTCTAAATTCTAAATTATTTAATGTCCTATTTAAATATTTTAAAGTACTAAAAAATTATTTCCAATATAATCAAACTTATTTTTTTACATCCTAATCCTAAACACTAAAATCAAACATTTTATCTAATTCATGAATAAACACATCACTTCACACAAAATCATTCCAAACAAATCATGCATAGATTTATAAAAAGAATTATGCATCCCTCTTCATTCCATCAAATAAAATATTTACTTGAATTCAAGCCTCACAAAAAGCAATGTGAAGAAGCCTTATAATTTTTTCAAACCACCAAATCACATACACAACCACAATATAACCATTCATGAAAACCAAACCGTATCGAGTTAGATCCACCACTATGACATTGTTCATAACAAGATTTACACAACACACCAAGGAAACGAAAATGAAATAAATCAAATAAAGACAACATAATCAATGTTGCCATTATATAATCGATTAGGCATTAAAAACCAACCCATAATCGATTGTGGAAGAGACATAATTGATTATCCTATTAAAAAGTAAGCACAATTGTTTACGAGACTTTTTGAACATTAATTATCCCTCTACAAAATTAAACAACATCGATTATGGAAGTTTCATAATCGATTATCCCTTTCAAAAAATAACCAACATGATTATGTGTGTGCAAACTATGACTAATCGACTATGCCTCTCCCTGCCACAAACTAAACATAAACATGTTCATGCATGGGGCTCCATCTAACCTCTCCTCACAACACCACCAAAATGAAAATGAACGTGTAAAAAGTAAAGACAAAGGAGACAATATACAATGTGTCATGTAGCATTTCATCTCACATATACGAATAACTCAAATCGTACACATCTCACAAATCCGCGCAAGCAAATCAACGTAAACTCTTCAATCCAAACACGAGTGTTACCCTCTTTTCCATTTGGGTGAATAATACTCACATGGATCCAGACAGAGACTTATGGTCAATTTGGATCCGAGTGAATACTATTCACTCACATTGAAAGACACTGATCTGTAAAAAAAAAATCACATTTGTTTCAGTTCAATTGTAAAGAAAAAAATGCATTGATTTACGGGAGAAGAGGAAAGTGACTTCCCGCAACAATGCGAAGAAATTCAATGAATTGTGAAGAAGTTAAGTAATATAATATAATAATAATATAGATGTATTTATATAATAATAATATAGATGTACTTATATAATAATAATATAGATGTATTTATATAATAATTTAAATGTATTTATAAATAATAATAAAAGAAAATAAATTAATAATATAAATATAAAAATTATAAAATAATATAATATATGTAAAATTTAAAATATTAATAATATATAAAAAAGTAATAAAATTATAAATAATAATAGTAATTGAAATAAAATTTAAAATAATAACAAAAAAAATATAAACAATAATAATAAAAATAAAAATAATTACAAATCTAATAATAATTAAAACAAATTTATTAAATAATAATATTAAAAATATTTTTTTATTTTTTTATTTATAAAAATATTTTTTATATGTATCTATAATAAAAATAAAATATTAAATATTAAATAAATTTAAGCAATAAAAATATTTAATAATATTACTAATAAATATAGATACTAATAATTAATAATAATAAAAATTATTTATAATAAATAAAAATAAGTATACAAAATTTTAATTATTAAAAATTATTTTTCCTTTTTAAAGATTAGGATAAATTTATAAATTTACATTCTAATATTTTTAAAAATTAAAAATCTCCTTACATACATCACATCACTCACCAACTTCAATAAACTTTCTCCACCAATTCACTCTATATATACCTTAATCCAAACAACTTAACTTTCTTTACACTTTTCTCTAAAATCACTTCAAATCGACTCCCTTAAATCTTCTCCTTTCTCCTTCCTAATCCAAACACCATATTTCAAACTAAAAAACAAACAATACCTTAGATGTTATCCTAATGAAATTATGTCAACAAATTTGAGATTGAAACAATTGTTATTTTTAATATTAAAATGATTAAATATACAAAATAAGTAGAATTTATAAGCATATATTTTTATTTTTAACTTAAAAAATTATTTAAAAAAAATACATAGTAAAATTTTAAATTTAAATTTTTAATATATTTTCATTTTTCCTTTTTGAATTTTTTTAGTTGACATGCTAACGATTGAAACAATTAATCTATTCGAGTGAGTAAAATTCAAATTCTTTCTAATTTGGTGAGGATGACTTAAAAAAATAAATTCTAAAATTATTTTAATATAATTTAAAATTTTATCTAATTTTTTGAAATTATTCTTTTATTTTTTTTCTGAATAGAGAAGTGATTTCAGCTTCACCATCTATGGACATTTAGAATTGGACTATTTTATTTTTTTACTCTAGTTTTTTCCTACCACTCTTTATGGTTCTACATGTTTTCAAGTGGTAATCTGCTAGAAAAAATATTCTTTATTATTTGTCTAGTTTCTTCTCATTACATTCATCGATTTAGGTATTGTAGACTAGGCTTGTTGGAGATTCTGATAGTTGCACTTTTTTCTAAAAAAATACATTTTTTACATGTAAAAATTGTTAAAAATTATATTTAAATTTTAAAAAATTGTAAATAGGGAATGTTTTACGTTGCCATGTAATATTAATATTTACCAAAAAAGGGTCAAAAAGTACTTTTAAAATTTAGAGATTAAAAGGCTTCTTAAATAAATACATTAAAAGGCTTTTCTTCACACAAGTTTTTATTGGTCGATCATATAAAATATTTTAATTGAAATTTTGAAAAGAAAAAAAAAACTCATTTTATTTGAAGTAGAATTTAATAAATTTACATAAAATTGTCTTTTCTTACCTTAATAAATATCATTATTTTTTTCTCATCTAAAAATCTAAATCGACAGAAAAAAAATTAAGTAAAAACAACGAAGCAAGTCAATAATATCTATACCCTGCAGGACCATGAATAAGTGATTCATATATATTCCGTTATTTGTTTTACGTTATTTAATATGAAATTGAGTCTCCTGCAGGACCATGAATAAGTGATTCATATATATTCCATTAAAAATTGAGTCAGTAAAAAAAAGGTTCGGGTAATCATTATTTGTTTTTTTCTATTTTTTTATTTTAAAGAATCTGATCTCTTATCTACTTTGTCCTTTCTTCCATACCTACTTTAAAATATCTTAATTTTTTACATATATAAATATATTCATAAATATTTTTAAAAATACAAATTTAATAAAGTTTAATATCAAACAAAATTATATAAGAAAATATTAATAAAAAATTAAGTTTATAATATATATATATATAAGTGTATAATTTTTTATCTTAATAATTTTGACTATAACGTAATATATCTAATTAATCTTAATTAAGATAAACTTTTAAATATATTAAAAAAATTAAGTTAAATTTAATTTTACAAAATTAATTAAAAATGTGATATTTACGTTTATTTTATATATTATAATTGATTATATCTCTAAGATATCCAACTATTTAAAAAATTAAATCATAAAAAATATTTTATTATTAATATTTTTATTGACTTTAGTTTACTTATATTAAAAAAATCTAAATAAAAATCATGAATACCCTATACTGTGTAAAGTTTGATATCCATGATATCTACTTTCTTCTGATTACATGTGATCATATATCCATTTAGATTCTTTTTGATAGATTTTATCCACATAAATGTGTAGAAATAGATATTTTTCCAATTTTGTTGGTTCGTACAATTAGTGTATGGAATCTATTTGAGGTGGCATGTACCTTGTGGTCTCCCCCACATGTCACCTCAACACAACACAATGCATGTGTTTAATGTGCAATATCTAACAATAAGTTGTTGTTTAATAATGTTTTTCTTCTATTTTTAATAATGTTTAATACTATTTATAAAATTATGTTTTAGCAACCAAAATACTCATTTTTAAAATTTCAAAACAAAAACTAACATAGTAGAGATTGAAACACAACTAAATTATGCTAAAAATATTTCAAAATATCTAACATTGATTATTTGACATATTTGGACAATGATTGAAGATAGATAGGATAGGATTGTCCTGGACAAAAGAGTTAATGGGACCCACTTTTTTAGATTTGTAGTGCACTAATTTAATTTTTCAGAAACATCAAAATGAATAAAGACATTAATTATTTTCAAAGATGACAAAACAGCTAAAAGATAAGGTAAGGAGAGTCACCCATTTTAATTTCTCCTTGTGTTTCATATTTAGAATCCATCACGTTTCAATAATTCCTTTTCTATATAATTAACAAATATTTCCTGGACCATTTATAGTTCACAATCAAATTAATGGGTGATTATTAATATATGGTAAATTTATTTATTTTTTAAATAATTAATAACTAAATCATGATATAACACTATTTTTTTATATAGCACATCGTTATTACATTTATAGTTTATTATTATTTTTACATTTTATCAAATTTCTTTGAGTTTTTTTCATAAGAAGTTTTATAAGTGAATTCCTGACTTCTTTATTTATCATGAGATAAGTAAGCAGTTTTTATTATATCGACTCAAAACCGTGTTAATTGATCCTTACGATGCTTACTTTATCAATTAGATCTTTTATCCATAGAAAAAGAGGGTATCTAGACATATTGATTTCTTCATATTTTTACTTCTATGAAGGAAGTTTCTTTGCTACAGCTGATAAAAATCGTAGTTTTGGACGATATATGTATATGTAGAAAGCCTTTATTATTTATCATTCTTGATATTTATTCTATTAAAATTTGTGGATTTGCTTGTTCTTTTCTTTTTTCTTTCTATAGTGGAGATAGTCGCACGTAATGACAGATCACGGCCATATTATTAAAAGCTTGGGGTAAAAATGGGTTTCGTTCGAGCGCCCGAAAATAATATTCCAAAGCTTTAGTATGTTCTCCGTTACTTGTGTGAATAAGGCCTATGTTATAAAGTATATAACTTCGATCATAGGGATCAATTTCCAGTCGCATAGCCTCATAATAATTCTGTAAAGCTTCTGCATAATTTCCTTCAGATTGAGTTGACATCCGTTACGGTCGTCATTTGGTTCAAAGAATCTCTGCTCCAGAACTGTACGTGAGATTTTCATCTCATACGGCTCCCCCCTTATGTGTGTAATGATAAAAATCCATAAAATCAAAAAAGATTCCAGTATTCTCATTTTCAACTGAACAGAGCTAGTGTTTTTACAATAAATCTCTAGCCAACCTTCCTGTCAAAAATTATTTCTTAACATGAAGTATGTAGGTACTTGATAAAAAAAAATAACTTCAACAATTTCTTTGTCCTCTACGCTGCTTAATTTCCTGGAATTAGTCACTTCAATAATCTTCGATGGTTCTATGGGTATCCAAAATATGAACGAGATGGATATTGATTGTCCCAACCATTCCTGTTAGTCCCAATCTCGATAAGCCATGGATATAGATAGATACAAAGTTTTCGTGTCCTTGATTCCCAAGCGTAGTGCTTCTTTCCCAATGTTGCCTATCAGTACTAGTAATTTGGGGTTGACCTAACCCCATAAGTATAGGTATAACCTTTCGCTTAATACTAGAAACCTAAAGTTCAAGCATATAAGGCTTCATTAATCGAGGATACACGACAGAAGGAATTAATCCTTTTTTTTATTTGCAAATTTCACCTTCAACACGCGTGAGTTTTTTCCATTTTTTTTTACCGATTTCGGTAAAAAAAAATGGAATCAAATCACACCATCTCTGTAATAAGTGAATGCCCTTTTTTCTCCTGAAGTTGTCGGAATTATTCGTAATAAGATATTGGCTACAATTGAAAAGGTCTTATCAATAAAATTTTCATTTATCCGAGATCTAGGCATAGGTATAAATCCATTCTATAATTTAATTAATTCTGGTGTGAGAAATCAATCCCACAAATAAAGGAATTGTACAATACAGTGCGAAATAACGTAAAAATAAACTAATTAATCAAATTTGTTTATCCTAAGACCTTGTAGGAGGTTTTTTTTTATTTTACTTTGTATTTCTAATTTTACTTTTTATTTTGATAGTTTGAATAGGTTTTATGCATTGATTAAAAATATGACTGATTCACTATTCAACATTCAACCGGTTTCTGGGCATCATTATATAAGAGAGATGGCCGAGTGGTTCAAGGCGTAGCATTGGAACTGCTATGTAGGCTTTTTGTTTACCGGGGGTTCGAATCCCTCTCTTTCCGAATCTTTACCAAATTAATCAATATTACTCATCCCAATGCATACTATTATTTATGGACTCTCTATTCCTAATTTTTCGCTAATACAAAAAATAGTGGATAACGGGTGGGCAAGGAATATCAATTTTTCCATATCCATGTCTATGATATCTGAATAACAGAAAATCCTCGTAAAAAAAAAACTCTTGTTATTTTAGTTAGGTTTAAGTTTGACGAGAATAATATTCTACAACCAGTAATTCATTGATTTTCAAACCAACCCATTTATTATCTATTATTTGATTAATTAAACCTTTATATTGGAAAGGGTGAACAGTCAAATGATTTGGCAATTTATCACGGGGGGCTGAATCAAGATAATTTTGAATCAGAGTTTTCGATTTTTGTTCATCCTTCGCTGTAATAATATCTTGAGGTTTGCAACGATAACTTGGTATATCTACTATACGACCATTAACTAAAACATGTCTATGGTTTATGAATTGGCGGGCTTGAGGAATAGTCGCAGCCATACCCAATCGAAAAAGTATGTTATCCAAGCGCATTTCAAGTAGTTGTAATAAAACCTGACCAGTTGATCCTTTAGCTTTTCCGGAGATACGAACGTATTTCAGCAATTGTCGTTCTGTAAGACCATAATGAAAACGCAATTTTTGTTTTTCTTCTAAACGAATACGATATTGAGATTTTTTACTGAAGCGCAATTGATTTCTAAGTTCGTTTTTGACTGTTGGCTTTTTACTAGTAGGTCCTGGTAAATATCCCAGACGACGTATTTTTTTGAAACAAGGTCCTCTGTAACGTGACATAAAAACTCCTTTTTTAAAATGAAAAATATTATAAATCAAAATGAAAACTAAACGAAATGGAAAATATTATATATAAATGAAATGAAGCGAAATCTACTAAAGTTTTATAGTACAAAGAAGAATTAGACTAATTTTATCAATATCCGAACTTTATTGTATTGTATATAAAAAAATACAAAAAAGTAGGTTTCTTTCTTGATTTCTTCCGGAGAGATCGAACTCTCCCAATTTTTTATTTCTAAAAAAGATATTATCAATTATGTAAAAAACAAATTGAGAAAAGCCGGTTATCGGATTCGAACCGATGACCATCGCATTACAAATGCGATGCTCTAACCTCTGAGCTAAACCGGCTAACGTAAACGAAATATACATATGCAGAAGAATTTCATGGGATCTGAGTTATAAATTTTTAGTTCTTTATAACAAAATTCAAATGAATACAAACATAGAAAATATAGAAAATCAAACCCAATATTTAGAATTTCTATTATTTATATGTTATGTTAGTCCATAACATAAAGTGCAAGATAATAATGAATATGAATATAATCTCTTTTGATCTAATATTCTAGATATATATTATTAAATTGATTGATTTCAAAAAGATTATTTATTAGTATTGAAAGTCAATTTTCGTAAATATTAAGGAATTCCAGATTCTTAAAGAAATGTCTAATTCTACATTAAAAGAATGATTTTTTATAGCCACTAGATTCGTTTGAGTTATATCAATTGTATATGAATAAATGGATTGTTTCTTTCTTTTCAGCAAAAACAAAAAAAAATAAAAAGAATCGACCATTCGAGTATTGAAAATTGTATGAAAAAATAATAAAAGTAGGTACATAGAAGATAAGTAGATATGTGGTCTATATCTGTATATATTGAATTGTTAATATATAGATATTAGAATCAGTTCTGATTCAAGCAAATAAAGGTATCGAGTATAGATGAAATAAAATCAAGAAAATTGGAGAAAAAAGGGTTTTTAATATTGAATAGAATAATATGGATTTAATGAATTCAAAAGTTTCCGCATTATTCTCATAATAGAAATGAAAAAAGAGCATTATATTATAATCAGATTCAAATATCAAAAAAATGATGGGGATATGGCGAAATTGGTAGACGCTACGGACTTAATTGGATTGAGTTTTGGTATGGAAACTTACCAAGTGATCATTTTCAAATTCAGAGAAACCCTGGAATTCACAATGGGCAATCCTGAGCCAAATCCCGTTTTCTGAAAAAAAGAAAAATTCAGAAAGTGATAATAAAAAAGGGATAGGTGCAGAGACTCTATGGAAGCTGTTCTAACAAACGAAATTGACGACTTTTTTTCTTGCATTAGTAAAAGAATCCTTTCACAAAAATTCCAGGAATGGATCAAAAATAAACATTTAGAGACATATATATACTGAAATACTCTTTCAATTTATTACTATTTATTAATGAAGATCGATTTGTGATAAAAATATTCATAAATGAAAGATGTGAATCAAACCAACTCGAAGTTGAAGAAAAGATGGAATATTTCTTGATGAAATTATTCACTTTATCATAATCGGATAAAACCCTTGAAGAACTGATCAATCAGATGAGAATAAAGATAGAGTCCTATTCTACATGTCAATACCGACAACAATGAAATTGAAAGTAAGAGGAAAATCCGTCGACTTAATAAATCATGAGGGTTCAAGTCCCTCTATCCCCAAAAAACCTGTTTCACTTTCTAATTTTTTCCTATACCCTCTCTATCTTTAAGTTGTTATTTATGTGTTTTATTCGATTTATTCTTTCCCAACTAAATTGGAATTTTTATTTTCATCAATTTCCTATCTATCATAATTTTCTTACATAATCACAAGTCACTAGTTTTGGAATATATATATAGATAGATATATATGTGAAACACATATAATTTTTTTGAATGAGAAAGGTATAAATTAATATCTTATTTTTGAGCAAAGAATTTGAATATGCATAATTAACGATTAACAATATAAAAGAATTATTACTACGGAAACTCACTTACAAACTTTTTTTTTTACTTAGTTGATATAGATTCATTCACATATATTCCAATAATTTTTTCAAATAAAAGTCTTAAGCTGCAAGAATGGTCGGGATAGCTCAGTTGGTAGAGCAGAGGACTGAAAATCCTCGTGTCACCAGTTCAAATCTGGTTCCTGGCACAATATTCATTTGTCTGAGTATCTATCCCCCATATTCATGGGGATAAATACTCAGACAAATTTGTGCTCTTCTTTCTATATTCTCATACATAACATATTTCTTTTATCTATTTAGGTATCTGTAGATATACTGTTCCTAGACGATTAAAGAATAGATGCATTTTTTTTAGGTATATTCGTTTATCTATCGTATCTATATATAGATATAGATAATGAATTCTTTATCTATTTTTTTCCTTTTTTTTCTGCGATACAAAGAAAGGTTTCTATTTCCATAATATTGGAGTGGTTTAATTAGTTGGTTAAAAGACCTAAAAGTCGGAGTTCTGGGGTGGAGTGAGAATATTAAGAATTCATCTTATAAGGATTACCAAAAGAGAATCAAGCCCTTTTCTTTGTGTTTTTTTTTTCGTGGCCATATAATTGCTGTTGATGTGTATGTTATATAGTTTTTGATAAAGATAAAGAATTTTTGCAGTTCATCCTATTTCTTTTATTGGCTTGACTGATAAGAAATAAGTATTGTTTTTGTTTTAGAATCTTAAGGAACCCCTATCCTATTTGAAACCCTATATTATTCTATTATTTATGAATTTTGTTATTTCTCACATACATAATAATATCTGAATGAGACTTCGATTATTCTGTCTGATTGAATGTCAATCAATTATTTTGTCTGATCTATAAAAGAATGTACTAATATTCTTTGAATATCTGGGGTTGCTGAAGTTTGGATTAGTTTCTTATTTTTATCATTTAGTGAGCATCTTGTATTTCATAAAAATTTGGAGCGATATAATCTTTACGCAAAGGCCATTCTATCCAATTTTCGGGCATTAAAATACGTCTTAGACGCGGATGACTATCATAAGAGATTCCCAACATATCATAAGATTCCTGTTCTTGAAAATCCGCACTTTTCCAAACCCAAAAAATAGAAGGAATTCTGGGATTTTTTCTTGATACAAATATTTTTATGCATACCTCTTCGGGTTGATTTATACCATACTCTATTCTTGTAAGATGATATACACTAGCTAAGAGTCCTCCAGGTGCTACATCATAGGCACATTGGGAACGTAGATAATTGTAACCATATACATATAAAATGACAGCAATGGAATGCCAATCCTCGGGCTTTATTTGTAAAGTTTCTACTCCTAGGTAATCGAAACCCAAGGATCTATGAATTAGTCCATGTTTTACTAGCCAAGAAGACAAACGACCTTGCATTTTTTGCTTCTCCTTAATTTTTTTATGAATTTGGTATTAGTATTTTAGATTTACATTACGATGAAATTTTTAAAAAAGGAATTGCTTTTTACAATTGTACTTTAAAAAAATGTGTCAGACGCTATCTCTGAAGTAGATGGCGGTTGATAGAAAAATTCTTGACCATAATTGCCAGTATAAGTACTGTATCCAACATGAAACTTGTGGTTGATAGTAAAACATCTATTCTCTCGTTGAAAACTTATTGGATCTTCATATATTTCTCGAGATATTTTCTTACGAAGTTTTGTTATAGCATCTATAATGGCCTCCAGTTTAGGTGGACAGCCCGGCAAATATACATCTACAGGAATTAGCTTATCTACGCCTCAAACAGTACTATAAGAATCGGTACTAAACATCCCCCCCGTAATTGTACAGGCTCCCATAGCAATAACATATTTAGGTTCGGGCATTTGTTCATATAATCGAACTAAAGAAGGGGCCATTTTCATAGTTACAGTGCCCGCGGTTAAAATGAGGTCCGCCTGCCTAGGACTCAATCGTGGTACTAGTCCATAACGATCAAAATCGAATCGTGATCCTATTAATGAAGCAAATTCAATGAAGCAACAACTGGTACCATAAAGAAGCGGCCATAAACTGGATAATCTTGACCAATTTGAAAAATCATTTAATGTAGTTGAAATAACTGAATTTTGGGTTGTTTGATCAAGTAAGGGAAACTCAATGGAATTCATAATTGTTTCAATATTTTTTTCTAATTGTCTAAATAATCAAGAATTAAGACCATTCTAATGTCCCCTTTCGCCATGCATAAACTGAACCAACAATTAGGATAAGCACGAATAAGAAAGCTTCTAAAAATACGGATACCCCTAATACATCGAAACTCATTGCCCATGGATAAAGAAAAACCGTTTCAACATCAAAAACAACAAAAATGAGAGCAAACATATAATAACGGATTCGAAATTGTAACCAAGCATCGCCTATTGGTTCTATTCCGGATTCATAACTAGAAAGTTTTTCAGGTCCCTTGCTAATGGGGGCTAAAATTCCAGAAATTAGAAATGCTAAAATAGGAATCAAACTTGATATTATTAGAAATGCCCAAAAAATATCATATTCGTAAAGAAGAAACATAAAAGTACTCCTCTGAATGTAGAAAATATACCGAATTCATTGACATCTCAGTTAGGCTTACACCTCAAGTAACAACAATCATTTGTAATCACATGAAAAAGATATTATTAAATGAAAAATAAAAAAACATACATTGAAGAGTAATCAAATTGGTTTGAGATTCTTTAAGTAATTCATTCAATGTTTAAAATGTTTTGTTTTTCATACAAAATTATTAATACAAACATCCAAAATTTACAACTTCAAAAATGATAAATATGTTTAAAATATTTTGTTTTTCATGCAAAATGATTAATACAAACATCCAAATTTTACAACTTAAAAAATGATAAATATTAATTTAAATAAAGCTATTGTTATTTTAGTGAGAATTTTTAAATACTTCATAATAAGTATTGACCGGTGAAATTTACATTGTGTTTGGATTTGTGAAAAGAAATACACAAATTTATTTATTGTTCAAATAAAAAACCTGAAAAATGAAAAGAATATTTAAGAAATTTAAGAAAAAAATGTAGCATAACCTTTTTAATATATGATTTTTTTTGAAGTAATTATCTATTCTAATATAGTTAAATATATTTTTAATTTTTTATTAATATTTACATTTTTATTTTTTATAATAAAAGAAATAATTAATATAATATTATTAAAATAAATTTTTCAATAACATCTGTTACAAACTTTTAAATCTACTATTTTTTTTAATCCAATCAAATTTTTAAAACTGGGAATTCAAATATATAAGAATAGATCTAATTACTAAATTGTTAATAGTTATTTATTTATTAGCAGTGGCAGTGAGATTTAAAACATTAAATATGAGTCATCTTGCAAACTAATTGACAGTGTTAATTATTAAATCTATCTTTTATCATTTATCATATAATCACATACTAAAAGTATATTTTTAACTTGATTATTGTTCTTTTCTGATGGTTTTAATATCCATTAAATGTATTATCTACAATTTAACTATTTTTTTTATGATAATACTACGATAGTTAATAGATTATTCACTGTTTTAAAAACATGTGGTTGCAAACGAGAGTTTGTAAATCGAAGTATCTTATCTGCAATCTAATCCATAAGACTTTTGGACTTTTTTTAATCGCTAGAAAGTGAAATGATTTTCAGTGTTATTTACATGGAGTTTATACATATTAATATACATTTTTAATGAATATCTATTTTTTATATTAGGATTGGGATTTTCATTAATTTTAATACATGAAAATTTTCAATAAAAATTAAAAGTCCTCTTCAAATTAATTCCAGATGAAAATGTTAAATACATTCTGAAAAAAAAATAAGAAATAAAGAAAAGCAATTTTTTTACAATTTTTATTCAAAACTAAAAATAACATTTATGAAATAACAAAATTTACATGTTTAAATAGATAACATTATTAATTTATTATACTCAATTTCATCATTAAAATTCACATAAAAAAAATATTAGACAATAATTGAATATCACTTTCATGTTAATATTTTTTTTCTTCGTCTGGAGAGTTTTTTCCTTCAAATAATACAGTTTCAAAAAATTGCCTAACTTTAATTATAACCGAATTATTTTTCAGCAACTTGATTGATGGATATATTATTATATTAATTAAATTAAATATTATTATATTAATTAAAAAATAATAACTATTTAAATTATGGAAATACAAGCGTTACCGCATCTATGTAACTGCATTTTCTTTTCTCAACTTGTACGGTGATAGATATTTAACATACATACAGAAATAATATTAGGTAAGTCAAAATTGAAAAACAAAAAATAACATGCTGATTAATCAATCTTTTCTTTTTTCTAATATTTGAGTTTATCCTCTTTTTCAAGTTTTTTCTTTTTTTTCATTTGTAGTTTTGAGTTCAGAGAATGTGATGATTTTCACGTTAAAGTTAGAATTAACTTGATGATAGATACAAAAAAAAATGATGATTTTACTAAGGAATATAGTTGTTTGAAATGAAGTGGACAGAGTAATTGAGAATGGAGTGATACTTGAGATTTGATGTAGAAACTGAGTGAGGATGAAAATATACTATATCTCTGTCTGTTGTTGCCTTAAAATAAGAAATTAAATCGATCACTTAACATTAATTTAAAAAATTAAAATACAATTTTATTTTTTAAATAATTCATATAAAATAACAAAATAATTCATTATACTAATAAAATAACATATATTAAATGAAATGAAAATTTTATAAAAAAGTAATTTAAAAAAAAACTCTTCATATATAAGTATATTTATATATAAATATAGATATAGAGTAGTTTTTATTATTCAACATCTCGTCGTGGAGGTATATAACTTTGTCAATGGTGTGGGAGACATGGAGCAGAAGTTGCGGAACTCTATTCCTGGAGCGACGCGACTATTTCCTCCAATTGGGTATTTTATTTATTTTTTAAAGTGTATTATTTAAAGAAAAAAAAATAGGAACACTTCTTTCACCGAACATTAAAAGTATAAATATAAATTATAATTAGTAATACTGAATTTTTACTATCGAATATTATAATTTAATCACATTTCAAATATTATTTATTGGATTCTTAATTCAATATTCGTTTTATATGAATAATTATATATTAAAAATATTAATGACACTTACCACTCTTATTCCAAATTAAAAGTGATCAAGTGGTACTGAATTATTTTTATTATTATGTGATCTTTAATATGTGATGATTAAAGGACAATTATTTTGGTAATGATTAAATAAAAATATCAATGAACAATTTCATCTGTCCATAAATAGATTAGGTTATATCATATTACTTTCTTTACTATTTTAAATTCCATTATCAGTAAAAAAAAATGCATATAGATTATTAAACGATTCTCTCAAAAGAGTATAATATGTATTGACGTGAAAGATCAAACCGTTATGTTCTTTTATCATTATGAATTAATGAACTTAGGTGTGCTTTCAGTTTTAGTTATGATAATTAAATGATTGCCTTTTTCATCAAAGGCTTAAGGTTCTAAAATTTGGTATCATATTCATTGTTATGATTATGTTTCTTTTTTTCGACTTATCTTTTTATTATAATACTTTATACATTTATCTCGTGTTTTTTTTATTAAAATAAAATTATACATGTACCTTCTGATTACATTCATGATAAAATATCTTGATAATTTAGTGATTGGTTTTATTTTGTTTTCATATATTTTTTTATATTACAAAATGGTATTTAAATATCCATTTGTATGTATTTTTAATTGAGATATGAAAAATATGATAAAAGTTTTTTATATTCTTCAAATCAATTAACAATAATGGTAGTGTGATCATATTTAATTTTATTTTTTCTATATATTTTGAAATTAATTAATCGAAACATGTTACCAAAGTGATCTCTCTTGTGTAAATTATTTTATTTTAAAATATACAATGATTATGAGCTTGAAATGTGTGTGTATTAGTCATCTTAAAGGAGGGTTAATATTACATGTGTAAGGGTAGTATCCCAAATAGTTTTGAAATGATTCAGTTTATCATTCTTATATATATATATAATTAACATCATATTGAATACCACTACTACCATCATCATCATAAATGAATGTTGTTTGAGTGAGCTCTTCTAGTTGAAGCAACTTTGTTTTCCACAATTAAGAAAGACTTCATCGTTTAAGCAATCTCACACCACTTGAGTAAACAACTTCAAGTAATAGAATTGATTATGTCTCAACCTCGCTCAAATGCCCTTTCTATGCACAAGCGTCCTTGCAATGCTTGAGCAATACACTTGTTGTATCACTTACAACAAGTTACAGAAGCATAAGGTTTACCGTTTCACCTTCACTAGAGCTTGAGCAATCACATCATGTTTGAGTATCAACACGTATTTGCATTATCTCACATGTTGCATAAACTCATGCACCATCACCACAACTCACACTTGAGAAGATCATAGTGTCGCTTGAACGTTATCACCTTTAGACAAAAGAGAGTATTTTCAGTCTTTGTCTCATTCAAGATTAAGTTTTTGCTTCAATTGTACACTTTATAGTTTAAGCATTCATGTTGTCATTCGAACAATAATAAATAATGCATGTAATTATTACACATTGCTTAAGTGGTATGCCACCACTTCAATAATTTTAGTCTTTTTCAATCAATAAATAATTCTATTTATAAAAATCATATTTATACTAGGATTAAATCTTTCAACTCACTAGGAATATCAATATTTTTCAAACAATAGAGAACTTCAATTATAAAAATCATGTTTATTTTATGATTAAATCTTTAAATTGACAAAATAACTTACCAACAATATTCATATTGACCAATACTTTCGTATAATAATTGTATTTATCCAAAATTTTGGATATAAAAATATACATTTACATGGAGTATACTTATTTAACAATAATACTTTTCATACACATAAACAATCATTCCATATAATAGATACTAATATTAACTACTTTTAAATACTATAAAATATTAAACTGATAAACTGGTAAGCTTTATATATCAAATCCTATACTAATGATATTTCTCCTTTGTAAAAACACCCAAGAAGAGATAAAATATTTAATAAGAAATAAATTATTTATCCAGATCAAAATTCACAGCTTAATTAATTCAACTTAATCTTCACCTCACTATTATATATGTAATTTGATAGTATAATACTATCTTGATTATTTTTTAAACTTAGAGAAAAATCAGACAAAATAAAGTTTTGTAAGATAAAAGTATAATGAAATAAAAAATAAATATTTATAAAAAAAAATTCCTTTACTTATTTAAAATTTATCTTTAGTAAAATTCATATATTCCAGAGAAGGCATTGAAACATATAATTTGACATAATTAAGTAAGTGTTAAGATATTTGTTTATTTTCTATTTTATTTTCCTTTTTCTTTTCAATAAGTTAACTTATATTTTCCAAGATAATAAATTTGAAATTGTATGTGGTATTTGAAAGGATGAGCCAACCATTAATTTGTCTCATTGGCAACAAGATTAAACAAAATCTATGTCATGTTATATCCTTGTCAATCCATAAAATTAATTTCATTTTAAGGTCTAGAAGTGTATTATGTCGGGTGGGTTCCACAACAGTAGAAAATAAAACACAATTTTAAAGATAGATTTATTACAATGCAATAAAATTCTTTCGAAATATTAATTTTGTGTGATGTTAATCGATGTGTAAACGCATTATAACAAGAATATTTTTTTCGCATCTTAAATCAATTTTAATTTGTGTTTTTTCAATATTAAGAAAAAAAATATCAACTGTCAGTGGTCATATTAACAAATTTGACGCAAAACAAAAACATTTGTATTGTTAATGTTTTAATTAATTATAATAACTAGACTTTAAAAACGTTATTTTTATGACATAACTGAGTTATTTTGTATTTTTTAAAACGTAATAGTTTATTGATGACGAAATGTACAAAAAATTGGGAATAATCGTTGCAAGGTAAAATCATTGCTTACCCTTTTTTTATTCTTTTGGCATGCTTTCTAAGTACTGATAAACAGATACTAACAAATTGTACACTTTTTTTTTTATAAATTACAGGGATATAAATGTTTCTCAAATACAATAATTATTTCTCAATTGAAAATATTTGAAAATTACAGAGCAATAATTAGGGGGTTTACTTTTTGTGGCCCACGTATTTCTCCATGCACGTCCAAATATTTTAAAATACCAGCTTTACCCTTTGTCATTTTACGTCAGAGAGCTGCACCCATTCTCATTTTTCTTTAGTTTCAGAAACTCCATAGCTTCTCTCTGGTGGAGGGTTTCGGGGTAAATAATTTCACAACCATACGGAATGTTTCACTTCACAATATGTTTTTACATTGTTCTGGGCTACATACTTCTAATATGCTTTCTATAACATGTAATTCAGAATAAACTATTATTAATTTTTTAAATTTAGAGTTTCGTCGTAATTATATCTTTAAAAAAATAAAAAATTTAAAAATAAAAATATTTTAATTATATTTTATCTTTTAACTCGTAAGTAATGTGAAATTATAATAGGGATACATAAGTGTTGAGTGTGAAGTCAGACCAGTTGGGCTGGACTGACTAAACACCATATTTTAGTAAGTGAATTTAATTATTGTACCCCACTATAACTATTTAAGAGATCTTTGTATTTGTAATAAAATTGTAACAAATAAAATAAAAACCTAATTAGTTGTCCGTGGACGTAGGTTATAGATTGGCGACCGAATCACGTTAAATCCTGTGTTATTTATTTTCTACGGTTGATTGATTGATGATTATGTGTTGCTTTCCTGCGTGTTTTTATTTAATGTACAAATCAGTCCAACTCATTGAGATTTTCGAATGATTTTGTTTAATTTTCGGTAGACAATATAATCTCCTTGGATTTGGCTAGACAATTAAATTATCGAGAAAATAAGATTGGTATTAAAAGACATGTGTAAAATATGAAATGAGATTCTGAAAAAGAAAAGAGGTTCTTTAATAACCTCTCATTCCTTCTTCAATCTGTTTATTTATACGACACTCATTCTCACTCAGTTCATGCTATAAACTAAGAAAAAGAAGGTGTAGCAGAAAAATGCCGGTGAAACAAATTCATGGTTCAAATTCAGGTGCAAGCTGTCTCATCCCTCAGAGGCCATGCCTCCGTGGCATTCCTCATCCTTCTTTTCAGCTCTGGTCAAGGCCATCATCGTTTCCAAGCCAAAGGAAGCTAAAAAGGGTGAGCCATGGTTGCAGAAATGATGTGACCAAAATCAAAGCTGTGGCTGCCAAAACAGCTGAAAAGAAATTAGTGAAAGTTAAAGCCATCATAAGTGTTCAGCCAACGGTTGGTGGGATTTTCTCAGAAAGGGCTTTAGAACGAGGGTTGGATGATATAAAGGATTTGCTCGGCCAATCACTTCTCTTGGAACTTGTTAGCGCTGAGCTTGATCCCAGTAAGTATACAACAAATTTTTATTTTTTTTTTCAACAAATAATAAATAAAATAAAATGAAACATTTCAGAGGTGTTTTAATTCTTATACAAACACTTCATAAGTATCCAAAACTTTATACACAAAACAATCTGTTCAACACTTGACCATTCAAACTCTACGGATCACCAAAGCAAATCTCAGAACAAACAAACCACACAAAAAGTAAACCCATACTATCCTATCCGATTTCATACAACAAGTCTTTAGTCTAAACAATACTTACAACACAAACCTTACAACAAAATTATTGATAAGAGCACATTCTTTACTTAACTTTTACTCTTATCATCTTAAAAAAAGTCTTATTTTTATGGATTAAGAATATAAGATGCCATTAAGAATTTTATTTTTAACTTATGTATAAGATAAATTTAATCAATAATTTAAAAAATTAATTATGAAAAACTCTTCAAATATACATAACTTTTTATTTTTATTATAATAAAGTCGTACTTTTGTCACAAGCTTATTAATTAAAAGAGTTTTGTTACTCAACAATTCAACAATAAATTATTCTATATTATAATTACTAAAAATTAAGAGAAATATTTTTCTACTTAAAAAAATTCCATATGTTGATAACCTTGTATTGTATTATATTATAATTGATTATTTTTTTTGCTGAAATATAGATTCTAAGTGTGGAGATGAAATAATTTTATAGTTGTAAAGATACACATTTTACTGTATAATTGTTAGAGTAAATTTTTTAACTGAAAAATAGATTTATACGAGGAGATAAGATTGTAAAATGATGGTTTTGACATTAGAGTTGTGAAAGTATTTTTTTTTTTAATTAAAACTAAAGATGTAAAGAGTGTTTCCTATTCATTTGGATGGGTAATCCTATAAAACTAAAAGACAACGAAATTTATGGTCGTTTAAGATATTTTTTAGTTAACGAGGGACCACTTTAATTGGTGAGTTTTTATATTGATATTTGCAAAAATATAATAAATTAAGTGCTTGAACGGGATATTCTTGAAATACTAAAATGGCGATTTTTTTTGAAAAATTGAACATTTTTTGTAACTATACCTATACGTATCCAATAAACTCCACTCGGACCTTTTGTCTGAGAATGGTGACTTTTGAAAACACAGTTCATGATTTAGATTTGAGTTTGAACAGTTGCTTAATTAAATTAGCAAAAAAGAAGGTGGTGATTAACGTTATTATTACTTGTGGTGTTGAATTTTGTTTTGGCAAAAAGAGACGCAATTAGAGAAGAAAACCCTGGAACATTTTGCACACAGGACGCATCAATCATCAAAAGAAATTAGGTATGAGGCTGAGTTCGAAGTGCCAGAAAGCTTTGGAGAGGTTGGAGCGCTTTTGGTGGAGAACGAACATCGCAGGGAAATGTTCGTCAGAGAAATTGTTCTCGATGGCTTCGAATTGGGTCCCGTGAGATTTGCCTGCGAGTCATGGCTTCATTCGAAGCACGACAATCCTCAAAAAAGGATTTTTTTCCCCAACAAGGTTTCATCGATCACCACCACCTCCACTATAGAACTATTATCATTTAATCTACAGTTTTTGTTACCTATTTGCTTCATACGTTAGAATTGTGAGGCAGTGAAAGTGATGAGTGAATTGTTGATGAAACAGTCGTATTTGCCATCAGAAACACCAGAAGGTGTGAAAAGGTTAAGAGAAGAGGAACTACTAACTTTACGAGGGAACGGGCAAGGAGAACGGCAGAGCTTTGAAAGAGTATACGATTACGATGTCTACAACGACCTTGGAGATCCCGATGAAAACTCCGATCTCCGTAGACCGGTTCTTGGTGGTCCAGAACATCCTTATCCAAGGCGTTGCAGAACAGGAAGGCCTCGCACCAAAAAAGGTTCGTCTCTCATAAATCACTCTATTTCTCTCTCTTTCTTTATTTATCCAATATCTTTTTACTCATACTCAATTAATATTAAATCAACACATTTTATTTAATTACTGTTAATCCATACTTTTATGTATGTATTGATACAATTTCGTTGTAAGAAAATCTTACTAAATAGCACTATTCAGTTAAATTAAATTTAGGCTGAAATCATATAATCTCGACGTCAATTCAATATTAATTAAAATGTGATTATGTTAAAATCTTTACGTTAGTTCAATATTAATTAAAATTTAATTACGTTAAAATAGTTTAAAAGTGATATTTATTTTAATAATTTTTTAAAATTTTACTTATTATAATAATTAGCCTATAAAATGATTTTTGATAAAAAAAAAATCTGAAATGAGAAAGTTGTCCTTCTCCTTGTGTGAGACTCCGTACAGACATAGTGATGAGAAGTCCATGAGACTCTGTAGTGCATGGGTCAATTGCTTTTCAGATCTACAGAATCACGAGGAGAGTGATGAGTGAGAATGTGACACTGTGTATATAAAATATGACTATATTATGATATATTACTAGTGACACACGCAAAATTATTAGTCGTTTGTATATAAGTTAATTATGTGAAACACGCAAAATTGGTTATCTACTTATCCGACTTTTATGACCATTTACTTTTTATAAATTTTTATTTATTTTTTAATAAAAATATATATTATATTTGTTAGATGATGTAATCGATGTAAATATATTACATCAGTTATATGGCTTAATCAATGTAATAATCCAACCACAGGTTCCTCCACATATATTGGCAAATGCAAAACTGGTTACCTGTGTGTTTGTAAGTGGTTACCTATGTGACGTTTATGATCCACTAACTCTTTATGAAAAAAATTTCATTCTTTTTTAATATGAGTCATATATTACATCGATGAATCATTTTGAGTAAAAAATATATTACATCAATCATTTCTAAAAATCAATATAATATATATTTTTTTCCCTATTTTCAAACTCCGTTACTCTTTCACGTCTCACTCTTTCACGTCATTTTATGTGTTATTGTAAGATGTTATTAAATTAAGACTTTATGTTAATATATAGGTGAAAACCCTCTATCTCAATCATGGAAAGTGACTTTTTAGCTATTAAAACAGAGAGAAAACAAAGTTAATTAAGCCTATAATATAATATACCAACCTATGTGCATATGCGATGAATAGGACGTTGGCATGTATGTGCAGGTTCTAATTCTATTATTACTGTTGATGGTATGTTAATGTAACATGTGATGTGAGTGAGATGATAAAGCACATTTTTGAAGTGTTATTAGTTTTGATTGGTTGAACAGATCCATTGTCGGAGAAGAGAAGTAGCACGGTGTACGTGCCTAGAGACGAATGCTTCTCCGAAGTAAAGCAATTAACGTTTAATACAAAGTCGCTGGCTTCGGCATTGAAAGCGTTGATACCGGCGCTGAAGACAGTGATAGTTGACAAGAATCTAGGGTTCCCTGTTTTCTCAGAAATAGATGCTCTTTTCGATGAAGGACTTCCCTTGCCTTCTCGAAATGTCAAAATCAGCAATCTTTTGCCCAGGCTCGTCAGCTATATTAAGGACAAAGGAGAGGACATTCTCCGTTTCAATCCTCCCGCAACAATGGAGAGTAAGATCATCATCCCTTCCTCTTCATCTTCTTCCTTCACTAAATACAATTCATTATATTCTATATTTGCATCTCATTCCAATGCCAGGGGATAGATTCTTTTGGTTGAGGGACGAGGAATTTGGAAGACAGACTCTAGCGGGTCTTAACCCTTGTTGCATCCAATTGGTCACGGTAAATTTCCTTTCTATTTCTTCTACTTCACACAAAATGTCTATACCAACAAAAATTTGGTGTGATGTAGGAATGGCCATTGAAAAGCAAACTTGATCCTGAAGTTTATGGCCCTGCGGAATCATCCATCACCACTGAATTAGTAGAGCAGGAAATAAGAGGATTCCTCACAGTGGAAGAGGTATGTTTTAAAGCAAATGCATGAATCAGTGACTTGCTAGGCATAAATATTTTATGGTGCAACACTTAGCCGTGAAAATGTTCAATTAATGCAGGCCATAAAACAGAAGAAACTGTTCGTCCTGGACTACCATGATTTGTTGTTGCCATTAGTGGAGGAGGTGAGAAAACTAGAAGGCACAACGCTATACGGATCAAGGGCATTGTTCTTCCTAACCGAAGATGGCACATTGAGACCACTGGCTATTGAACTGACTCGGCCACCATATGATGGAAAACCCCATTGGAATAGAGTCCTCACACCTACCTGGCACGCAACCGGTGTTTGGCTATGGAGGCTGGCCAAAATCCATATCCAAACTCACGACTCTGGTTACCACCAACTCGTCAGTCACTGGTAATTAACAAGATCTTTAGGAGCTAGCTATGATTTTGAGTAATTAAGCTGAAAATACTAGTTTCTCAATGCATAATACAAGTATTGGTTTTAATCCAGGTTAAGAACTCATTGTGCAACAGAGCCATACATCATAGCAGCAAACAGGCAAATGAGTGCAATGCATCCCATCTACCGATTACTGCATCCGCATTTCCGTTACACCATGGAGATCAACGCGCTTGCTAGAGAGTCTTTGATAAACGCAGGCGGAGTAATAGAGGATAATTTCGTTCCAGGGAAACACTCCGTTCTGCTAAGCTCAATCGTCTACGACAAACACTGGCGATTTGACCACCAAGCGCTTCCCAAGGACCTCATCCACAGGGGCATGGCCGTCGAGGATCCCACCGCCCCTCACGGCCTCAAACTCACCATCGAAGACTACCCTTACGCCAACGACGGCCTCGTTCTCTGGGACGCCCTCAAAACCTGGTTCACCGAATACGTCGACCACTACTACGCCGACTCCGCCGCTGTTCAATCGGACACAGAACTCCAAGCCTGGTGGGAAGAGGTCATAACCCTTGGACACGCTGACAAAAAAGACGAACCGTGGTGGCCGGAGCTGAAAACCAAAGAGGACCTCGTTGAAATCGTGACGACCATTGCGTGGACAGCTTCGGGCCACCATGCTGCTGTAAACTTCGGACAATTCACCTTTGCGGGCTATTTCCCCAACAGGCCAACCATTGTGCGTAACAACATGCCCATAGAGGACCCCACGGACCCGGAGTGGGAGCTGTTCTTGCAGAAACCCGAGAAGACTATGTTGAAGTCTTTTCCATCGCAGATACAGGCCGCAACGGTGATGACGGTGTTGGACATTCTATCGAATCACTCGCCGGACGAGGAGTATCTCGGGATGTCAGTGGAACCGGCGTGGGAGGAGGAGCCTCTTGTGAACGCGGCGTTTGAGAAGTTCAAAGGGAAATTGATTGAGCTTGAAGGGTTGATCGATGCCAGGAATGCAGATACGTCGAGGAAGAACCGGAACGGTGCCGGAGTTGTGCCCTATGAACTTCTGAAGCCGTCGTCGGACGCCGGAGTTACGGGAAAGGGTGTTCCTTACAGCATCTCCATTTAATGTGTTGATCCTCCCTGCAATAATTTAAGTTCCCAGTGACTTTAAATATCAAAAAGATTTTGCTTTAAATTACATAAATAAAAGAGTCTTTATACTTTTATCACTCTATTTTTTATACAACTCTTTCTATTAATGTTATGTAACATTTTTATTTTAAAAGTTAAAAAAAACTTTAATTCTATAATAAATTATAATGTAATAGATAAACTAAATTTATAATTTAAAATATTAAAGAAACCATCTTAAATTAAATAAAGTATTATGTAAAAGTGACAGAATTTCAAACTAACAATATATGAGAGAATAAATATTCTATAAAAATTATATCTCATATGCAATTTCGTATTATATTCAAGATTAATAAAAAAATATGTAAAAGAAAAATTATATACTATATTTAGTATGACTTTAATAAATGATAATTACAATGTTGTGCTTTATAAAGATAAAATAGGTATATGAATTTAAAATATACTAAATAATAATTATATTATAATATTGTTATAATTTTAAAAGTTATAAATAAAACATGTTAATTTCGAATATTACATATAAATATTCATGCAATATGATAATTTTTTTATTTTGTAAACAAAAGTCAGAATTTTTAATATGGATCAGGTTTACAATTTATTTTCACTATATAATTTATTTTAAATTTTTTTAAGTGCAATATTTTTTAAATATTTATACCTATATAAAGGGATTCCCTCAAAGAACTTGTCTGATATAGTGGTTAATGATTCTTTGGTCACTGGAAGGACTTGACTTCAAACATTTATTAAATAATTTATTTATAACAAATAAAAATAAAAGTCAAAGCAAAGAAAATATAATATAATATTATTAGCAACTCAGAGCTAAAATGACATTAGTTTTTTTCCTTCAATATTAAATTAAAATAAATAAATTATAATTGCATAAACTTTAAAATACAATCATACATAAATTAAAAGTATTTTACTAATTTAAAATAAAGATAAGTATAAAAATAAATATGAGACAAATATATGTATATATTTATCATTGTCTCCTACTTGATTTATAAAAGTCACATGCTCCGATACATATATACCATGTGATGGGTTGATACCAAAAGATAGGTTGTTCTTCTTGGAGATTTGAAAAGGGTGGCGGAAGCAATGAATGTGATGGATCAAGGAGGGTTCATATAGAGGTATGAGTTTTTCGTAGGTGCATAAAAGGTATGGAGAGTGATTGGTTGGGCCATATCACTTGGAAAAAGGTGGAGGTGAAGATCAAAGTGTCTAACCTAGAGAAACTAGACAAGTGAGTAGAAACTTGCAATATTTGACAACAATTTACTCATAAAATTGATCTTATTAAAACATGAGCCAAACACCCCATTATATAGGTGTAAGTGCCTTGGAGAACAAGGAGCAAGGGTAGGAAGGAGAATACACAAAAGAGCGGCTACTAGGGTTTTGACTAAAGTCAATGTCGCACCCTAGGAGGAAACTTCTAGAAGCTAGGTTAATTTTTTACCCTAAAAAGACTTTACTCAAGCTACAATGATAAGCACACCCCCCATTATGCTAAATGAACCCTATTCTACTGAAATTACAAATAAAGAAACTGGCTCTCATGATTTGGGCTTTACTTCTTGTGGTCCTCTTTGAACATATAAAGAAACGTTTCTCTGCCATCAGTAGCAGAGTCCCAATCTTCTTGAATCCTCTTTTCCATGGACCTAGTTGTTGGGCTTGAACTAGGGCCTGAGCTTGGGCCTATTCCATCATCATGTCTAGCCAATATGAATATTTCCTCTCAATATCAAAATTTAAATAATACCTACAAGTTTATTTAACATTCCTATTTTTTAACATGCCTTAAGATTTACAAAACCACACATAACAATATTCTAAGATGAATGATATTGTTTTTATTAATACATGGACTTTTTCTATAAATACTTACACGATGTATTATTTATTTCAAAAGGATAAATCAACATATTATACAATTAAATAAATTTATAGAATTATAAAATGTAACAGATTAGTAATTTCTTAAAAAAAACTAAAATATTTGAAACGAATGTTAAATTCTTAGGATACAAAATATATCAAAGAACAATAAGTCCTAATTATATGCTTTTTGAATTTTGCATATAAATTTCCTTATGATAAAACAAAACTAGAAAGATGATAATAATTTCTTAATTATGTAGTAGATTGCATTCTAAACATTACACCTATATGTGTGCATCTTTATAAAAAAATTAAGAGAAAAAAACATCTATAACATTGGTGAAATTATTCAAGTAACTATTCATAAAAAGTACTTGTCAAAATAAATGTTTCTCATGTTGACAAACTGATATTGTGTGTGATCCTAAGCTGATATGGTTTTTAATTAACCATAAGATATACATATAGTCGCATAAACTGGTGCCTCAACCAGAATTTCTTCAGGATGTTCTTGAACCAATGAGAATATGTCTTAGAGCTTCCTTTAGTCCTCAAGATCCACAGAATTAGTACTAAACAACACTACTGCTTAACTAGAATCTCATTCAAGAACAGGATAGAGAAAAGCATGAAACAATTATAACACGGATCTAGGTACTTATAATTTAAAATAAATTTTTTGATTAATGACCAAGTTCTTGTCTTATTAAGCATAGGGTATCATCATGCAACGAATCTATTGTTTTTGAAGAAAATTCCTGAACCAATGAGCAGAGAGCTTCTGGTGTCTTTTCAAATTATCCTTGTAATCGACGAAGTTAACTCCAAAACGCAAGGTGTAGCCAGAATTCCATTCAAAGTTGTCCAGAAGCGACCATGCAAAGTATCCATGTACTTTCACCCCATTCCTTCAAATCAAAAGCCAACAAATAAGAAACGAGTTAACATCATAAACTTTGAATTACGGAACAAGTAAAGAGAGTTTCACTTACTTGATTGAGATCAAAATATAATAAAGATGGCGATAGAAGTAGTCAATTCTATAAGTATCCATGAGTGACTCTTCAAGTGATAGTGTTGGATCATTGGACTCGTCCATGCCTACAATTTAAGCAAAATGTGGCCATTTTAGTTTATTAGAGGTTGATTGGATTGTGAGGAAAACAAGAATGGAAAATAAAAAGAAGAATACTAAAGTATTACCATTTTCTGTTATGTAAATTACAGGGTTTTTATACTTCATCTTGATGTAGAGCAATAGTTCTCTAAGTCCCCTTGGATAAACATATAGCCAAGATGAACCAGCCTGCATAAAAATGACTTTTCTTTGTTATTTCATCAAATAAATAAATCATACCAACGAAGCACTTGATTTTACTTATGAGGTACACTGAGATGGCTAATTTTTTAGCTATAACAGCAAATGAAGGAGAGTGTTACGTACTCTTGGTCCAATGGGTGACCCGTGACGTTCAGCTGTCATAAGTCATAGCAGAAGTTGTTTTACATCCAATGAGTTTTGTTTTTCCATAAATTTCGCATAATAAAGAAGAAAAAAAAGGCATATGATGTATAATTCCTCATTAAGATTTGCAACCACCAAGGTGTTCTTACTTGTAAAATTGACACGAGTATCCTGGATATAGCTAGTATTTCCTGTGCTGTTAATTGCATGGGATATGTGGGCAGCATAATTAGTTGTGTAGTAATTGAGTCCAATAAAATCAAACGAGCCAATAAGTAGCTTGGATTGCTCTTCAGTGAAGTTTGGTAATCGGTTTCCCAGCAAAGAATGCATGCTTTTTGGATACTTTCCTCTTGTAAGTGGTTGCATAAACCTGCAATCAAGTCAATTTAGAAGCATCAAAATGATGCAGGCTCAAAGAGATAGTTTAACAACATTAATTAGCCTTTACCATCCAAACATGAAATCAAGAGCTCGTTGGGCAGCTTGATGATCTAATGTGTCATTTGAGAAGGGAATAAACCAGTGACAATTTAAGGTGATGCCTATCAAACCATTTTGAAATGCCTGCTCACATTCTCAAGTTAATAGTTTGTACATTCATAATGAACAGCAGAACATGACATCTGCTACTAACAAATTCAATCATAAATAGGAAAGAGTTAAACAGAATAAATAAGAAAAAAGAGGAAATAAGCTTTTCTGGTAGTGCATGTGCACCTGATAATTGGTTTTATAAATTTTGACAGCTGCTGCATGAGCAAGAAGTTGGTAGTGTGAGCTCATGTAGGGCTCTGAGCCCATACTGTAACTCCATGGCTCATTAAAAGTAATCCAATGTCTCACTCTATCTCCAAATTCCTTAAAGCATAGCTCTGCGTAGTCTTGGAAATCATTTCTGCACATAGAAATGTGTATATGAAAATTTATATAAGCAGGAAAAGATCTATAGTTAATGTCTAATATTCTAGCTAGCTCGAATGAAACTTTTTGTTTTGTAACTCACATAATATGAGGGCTTAAGAAGCCACCGTATTCATCTTCTAAGGCTTGGGGAAGATCCCAATGGAAAAGGGTCACAAATGGCAGAATATCTGGATTGATAACATTCTCATCAATATATGATTATGAACATCGTGAATATATATATACACACATATATGAATACAGAATGAATTATATGCATGACCCTTAGCCACTAGTTCGTTGATGAGATTGTTGTAATATTTGATTCCTTCTTGGTTTATACCCGCGCTAATTCTTCCTTCTGCATATTTGTCAGAGTGGTGTAAATGAATTATTGACTGATTGAAACCTTTAAACACGAAACTGATTCCAACATTTGCTTACTTGGCAGTATCCTTGACCACGAGATGGAGAATCTGTAAGCATCAGTGTTCATATACTTCATGATCCCAACATCTTCCTATGTCCCATGAAAAACATATACAAAAACAGTTAGTACTAATGCAATGCTGTTCGAACAAGAGCCATTCTTGCATGCGTATGTGCTTATTAGAAACAACACAACCAAACAATGATTCAAGATAACATAAAATAGTGAGCAAAATTCACTAAATATAAGAAACTAGACTCATTTAATACTTTTTAGGCAACAAGAGAGATACTAGTATTTCTGGTAAAAAAACTAGAATAATATAAATCTCAATATCCGTTTGGATGGTACCTTATAGCGATGATATTGATCAACAGCTACATCTCCGTTGCTTCTATCTGATATCTTTTCTGTTTGCAATTACAATTACAACAATTACTACATGAAAAAAACCAGACACATGAAAACTGCCATTGCCCTGAGGGAGTGAAACAATGGTTATCAATTTTTCCCTGTTAAATACATAATCAATTATGAATGTTTTTCTTGACAATCGTCGTGATCTTCACTTTGAACGGGGTTAGAAGAACCTTTTCATATCATAAAATGACAATGCAATACAACCAGTAAATTTTTACACACAAAAGGTGAGAAACTCCCGTCTGTATGTTCCTTATCTTCAGCTAATACAAATTTTATACTGTGAGATATGTTATGGGTGGCCCGATAGCGAGTGGTCTGATAAGCCCCAAAACACTGTTAGGATAGGTTCTTGAAATGACTCTGATACCATGTTAAGAAGTGAGCTTTAAGTCTAACTCAACCTCATAAAACTGACTCTGAGGTTTGCACCCACTTATATATAATGAAATATCCTAATCTCTAATCGATGTGGGATTTCCAACCAGCAATCTGATCCAGTGACAACGAGTTTTCAAACTAAGGATATCTTTAAACTAAATCTGTAGTTTTCACCAATTACGCCAACACCACCAAAACAGATAAGGTAAATCAAACACCTTTTCCTCTTTCTTCCAAATTATTCACCTATCAAATAGAGATACCTGGATATTTATGAGAATAAGTATCCCATATACTTGGTCCTCTCCCTCCTTCATTTGCAGCACCTTCGTACTACACCACAGACACAAATCAACTATTAATTATAGCATACAAATCTAACACAATCACTTTTTTTCTGTCATGGATTTCTTACTAGAGACTAATTTTGCTCACATTATTATAGCATAATAGGTATCATAACAGCACCGAAAATGGTCTATGAATGAAATGATACTGACCTGGTAGGCTGAGGAGGCAGTGCCAAAGATGAAAGCTGGGGGAAAACTGGTTCGATTAAGAGAAGAAACATCAAGAACAGGCGCAGCAGCTTGTGTGATTGTAAAGGAGAAGCTTACAACGAGAGTGAAGACTCCAACAAGGAGAAGACATTGATAGCCATTGAATACCATATCCTTGTTCATCTTCAGTGAAGTGTCTCTGTGTGTGCTTAATTTTGTTGATTAAGCCAATTTTATAAGATTTAATAACATTTGATTAGTTGTTACAACTTAACATTAAATAGTTGCAGAGAAGAAAACTGATTAGCAGCTTTTCAGTTTCTTTACATTTTTAAAAGATTCATGTCGACCACCACTTGTTGCACGAAACAATATAAAACAAATTTGGTCGTTTTTATTAACTACAACAAACACGCGCGTCTCAAAACATGTCTTCGTATTTTATAAAATTTAAAATAAATAAATTAATAAATTTACAACTCAGTATAAAAAATAAAGCTTAGAATCACTATAACATTTACAGTCAGAAATTCCTATCTACTATAAACTCAAAAATCTAATCATAACTGAATATACTTGATAATATACTTATCATATGTATTGTATACGATTTTAATTTATTTTTTGTTAGTTCCACCTTATCATATCACCTTTAAGATCTATCATACCTTTCACACACACCAAAATTTCTAATTAAATAAATTATAAGAATTACTACTTTTATATATTAAATTATTCAATTAGAATAAAAAATTGAAACTTAATTTAAGAGATATCTCTATTGCAATTATTATATTACAAGCTTATTATCTTAGTATTATGAGACTGTGTTGATAGAAAATAAGATTTAAAAATAAAATTTGTCATTATAAAATTGTAAAATTATTTCATCTTAAATACAACTTTTCTCTTAAGATATTCCATATCTTTTATATTGAAACAACAGTTAACATAATAATTTTTAATATATTATGGCATAATAATAAGACTTAAAAAAAATATAATAATTTTTAAAATTAACATTACCTAAGAGTTAATCATTCAAATTTAAATTATAATACCATATAGTTGAAACAATAAAAAAAATTCAATCTCTTGTTCTAATATTTTAATTAAATATTGTATTTTAATTATAATTATAAAAAATTGTTTCAGCGGGTCACCCACGCATCTCTAACTCTTGGAATGCGGGTCAGAAAATGGTGATGGGTGAAAAGTTGTTCTGATGAAGGTGTTGGATTACTATTTAGTTATTATTTTAATTTTTGCAAGTAATTTGATTTGTTTAATATTTAAAAAATTATTATTTGTTTTTAGATTATTTATCTAGTTATACTTGGGGCTTAGTTAATAGTTAAATTATTATGAAGCTAATTGTTAAATACTTTACAATCTTAAGAAGATTTATTTTAATAATAATGAACTGTTGGCGCTAGGTTACTAATTAGTGGTTACTTCATTTAATCAGTAAAAAAAATATGTAATAGAAGGATAAAAACAATTAGATTATCTGATTAGTTGTTTATTCAGTAATAAGTTTTTGCAAATAAAAACTTTTCAAATAAAAGTACTAAAATTATCTAATAAAATATTTAAAAGCTTTTACTTTTCAAGGGTATGAGCGATGGGAAGAAATTACTTAATTATTAGTGTGTCGACTTATTTACAATTTTTTTATTAAAAATGTGTGGATTTATTAACCATTGGATATGATGAAATAGGAGGATTCAATGGACAAATTAGGATATCCAGTAAAATGTAGTGTGAAATTTAAAAATAGTGGTTCAGTTCAACCCATTGAACATGAATTAACTTGTAGGATCTGAATTATTTTGAAAAATAACCATATAGTTTTAAATATATTAAAAATAGTATTATTTCTGTAAAAAATATATGTTCAAATTTATATATCAAAATACTACATCTAAAAATTATTATTGATTTAATTCATGTGACCAAAATTTTAAAGATTATTTTTTTTTAAATTTAGAATTATATTTCCATTTTTTAAAATTTAGAATTATTTTAAAATTAGATTTTTTATTTTTATTTTGTTTTAAATCAGAATAAAATGACCTGTTCGCCGAATATAGGATTAGATTGGACCATTTTTGTTTTGCCCATTTAAATATGGGCCGTGGACAGATACAAGGCAATTGCTTCCTGTACTATACTGCTGCACCTAATTACAAGGAAAAAGACAAAAATACCCTTAAAAAATAGAGTACATATAAAATTATATTTTGGATTTTTTTTTCTGAAACACAATAATCTCTTACAGATAAATTGTTCTGGAATGTATTATTTTAAATTCTAAATTTTTTTATTTGGAATGAGATTTTGATTTTTGTTTTCATAATTTTATATTCAGAACATAATAATCTTTTTCAGATTTACTTTTCCAAAATGCATTATTTTTAATTTCGGATTTTTATTTCCAAAATAAAGGATGTTTTCGGAATTATTTTTGAAATTGTGTTGGATGCAAGTTCAAAAATATAGGGTGCAGAAAACAATTGCCCAGTTGACTGGTTAAGCCGGTCGGACCATTTGTTTTCTTAGTTCTATCAATCACACAAATTTGATTTTATTGTATTTTAGGAAATTTCAAAAAATGTTTCAAAAAGAGTTTTCAAAGTTAACGCAAGATTGAAAATGCTATTTTTTTCGTTAAAAAACGTAACATTATTTTTATTTAGATAAAATTAAAATTGTTAATTTTTGTATAAAATTATTTGGAAAATGCATTTTACAGTGAAGGAAAGTTTGTTTTTGTTTTATTTTTAAAATAAGAATTTGGAAATAATTTTCTGGTTGTAAATGAAGAATGTAACACATTTTGATGAGAGGGCTCAGAATTAAAACAGACATGAGAGAAAGAATTAGGAAGGGAAAAGGGCTATAAAGCAGCAGAATTCAATGCTAGCTAGAATCTGATATCACAAAATTTCACATTACTTTAAAACCTTAGTTGCATAATTCATTTTATTTAGAACCTAGTGAATATACTTGTTTAACTAAGATCTGCTGAGAAAGTTCTTGAACCATTGTGCTGAGAGTTTTGGGTATCTTTTCAAACCGTTTTTGAAATCCACAAAGATGAATCCAAATCGCACAGTATAGCCAGAGTTCCACTCCATGTTGTCCAGAAATGACCATACAAAATATCCTTTCACCTTCACACCATCCCTAGTGAACAAAAAAACTCATAAAACACAAGAATTAACCAAAATATTTACTCCTATACTAGTTTTCTAAACTTTCCCTTTTACATTTTCATAATAAAAAGGGAGAAAGAACCCTTTTCCTATTAAAGGTAAATGTAAAAGGAAATGTGAAAAACAAGTATAGCATTAACAATACTGTGAAGTAAAATGCAGAAAGCAAATAATCAACAAAAGGAAAGAGGCCATGCTCTTCTGATACAACATTACTTACCTGATTGCCATTTTAACATAATAAAGATAACGATATAAGTAATCAACTCTGTTGGTATCTAAAAGCTTTTCTTCAAGTGATAGTGTTGGATCATTGAACTCATCAAAACCTGTCAATTAATTTTGTTGGATTTTGATTAGCTTGTTTTTCTGTAATGAAATTATCAATTTGTTACCTATGAACAAAATTATCCTACAAACGAACGTATGACTGAGTTATTACCATTTTCAGTAATGTAAATTACGGGATTGTTGTAATTCTTCTTGATGTAAACCAATAGCTGTCGTAATCCTCGTGGATAAACGCATAGCCAGTTCGAAGCAGCCTGCAAATTATTGTAGTGTTCTCTTAGCATTTTCTGTATATGTGATCTTTTGAAGTATAAAAGGTAACTAAAGCATTGATATGTAACGTAAGCCAATGAAAAGATGAAATACATACTAATGGACAAAGGATCCGGCCGTCATGCTGATCTGTCATTAAAAAAGGATGTTTTCAAACATAATTCGTAAGTAATAAATACTATGTAGTTTGAGACTCTGCTGTCTCAGATTATGTTATCTCGATTAATCTAATGTCTACATGGCACATAGTTATATGTTGCAATCTACAAAAAATGCACTAGAGATTGATGACTTCATGATCTCAGATCATCTAATAATTTCTTGTTTGAAAATTCAATAGAAATAAAGCAACTGGTGCAGATGTATGAAAAAGATGATACTTACTTGTAACATTAGCAAGAGAATCCTTCAGTAGGGATGGTTTGGAACCACGTAGATCAGGTGCATTGGCAGCATAAAAGGTTGAATAGTGGTTTAGACCCAGAAAATCAAACGACCCCTTAAGTTGTTTAGCTTCTTCTTTGGAGAACCTTGGTAGACGGTTTCCCACCAAATGTCGCATGCTTGTTGGATACTCACCTTTTGTCAGAGGATCCATATACCTAACCAGAAATGCAAAATGAAGAAGTCATCAAGAACAAGCACACTGCAACACAATTTTTTAATTTCCTAATAGCACAAATGACATATCATTACATTTGAATCCAGCTGGTTAGAGATCAATATGTTTCTTTTTAAACTCAATTGAGTTAATACAAATTTTACTTTCAATTTTATACAGGCGTCAGAGCATGCATATAATTTGTGTAAATAGCCCAAATCATCTGACATAAAGATAAGTACAAATACATCAATCTTATAAGTGGTATCATCTGCTAATTGTAATTAGTAATGACGAATGATTGATAGTTAAAATTAGATCACATAATTGCATACTGTTGTTGGTCTACATTCTTAATGGAGTAGTGTACCATTATAAATCAAACCATTCTCACATTTTCAAAAATAAATAGTGTCTCTCTCAATATACTCTCCTTTCAAGCTATGAATAGTCGAGTATAAGTATAATCTTACCACCCAAACCTGAAGTCAAGGGCTCGACGGGCAGCGTCCATATCTGCTATGTCATCACTAGCCGGCAAATACCAGTCACTGTTCAAGGTAATCCCTATTAAACCCTTTTGTGATTCCTGCATACACAATTTTCCAATATTTTGGCTATTTACTCTCCTAGAGAATTCAATAATTTGGAACATGAAAACAAAGCATGGTCCTCCACCAAAAAAAGAATTGACAAGTGGTTGAACCCTTCTAGTAGAAAAATTCAATTCTCATGTTTCAAATTCAAGATATAAATATTGATTTCTGGGTTTTAAAAAGCATTTGGTGATATAAAACAGTTCAAGAGTGTTGAGAACCTGATACTTGGTCTTGTACAAGTTAGCAGCAGCAGCATGAGAAAGAAGTAGATAGTGCGAAACCAAATATGGCTCAGTTCCTGAATCACCACCTGTGCAATTCAGTTTTTGCCAATCAGAACACCGACCTGGTGCATGATCTCCAACTGTATAACCATCGAAGGCCACAGTGCTTGGTTCATTCAAAGTAATCCAATGTTTCACCCTATCACCAAATTCCTTGAAGCATAGTTCAGCGAAGTCCCTAAAATCATCTCTGCATACTCATATGAATCATATAAATTTATCAGTTTATTAGATTCACCAAATCCTTTCCCTCAATAGTGATACAATGTTCCTCAGTTAATTATACAGTGGAAACTGGGGCTACTCACACAATGTGAGGGCTTAAAAAACCACCATACTCATCGTCCAAGGCCTGGGGAACGTCCCAATGAAAAAGGGTCACATATGGTTCCATACCTGCATTATTCACGATTATTATTATGACTAACGACCCCATATATAGATATGATATACTAGCACAATTAAAGAGTTACATGATAAATAAAAATATTAATGAATTATGACCATTCTTCAATAGCTGGTTGATGAGGTTATTGTAGTAGTTTATTCCTGCCTTGTTTACTCCTGCAGAGAGCTTTCCTTCTGCAAATAACTCATAAGACATTAATAAAAAGTTACTATGAAGTACGAACGAAGAAAAAATGCTTATAAACTTGACTTACTCGGTAATACCCTAGGCCAAGAAATGGAGAATCTATAAGCATCCAAATTCATGCCCTTCATGATTCCAACATCCTCCTAAAACATGTGAACTAGTTTTCATGACTCATCATAAGATGATGTTTACATTTTGAGATTTCGAACAGTTATAAGTTTTTATTCTTATTAAAACATGTATTTCTATTATTGAAACCATATGTACCTTATACCGATGATATTGGTCTGTCGTTACGTCTCCAGTACTCCGATCTTTTACTTTTTCTGCATGCCATTTCATTCATAAATAAGTAGATATTGGACATTTAATTAGGCAATTTGTAGGTTATTAGTTATGGTAAGTTTCAGCTAAGAATTAAATGAAATTCTAATAAAAAAAATTATTTAAAAAAATTAAATATTGAATATAGAAGTAAATTAGTAATTCATTCAATAATTTCAACAAATCCATCTCTCTCTTCTCATTCCACTCTTTATTTTCTCTCTTTCAAGATTTCTTCTATAAATCATAAAAAATCATCTAAACCAAATACACATAATTTTCATAAATCTCAAATCAATCTCCAGAAAACCCTGCATAGCAAATAATGCAGTTCGATGAGCAATTAGAAGACTATATAAATGGATGGGCTCTCTTGTTAAATAACTAGGATCTATTATTCAATAAACTATATTATAATTCAACAACTTTATTCTCAAAGAGACCCTCAAACATGATCCAGCACCAAGTGCACATATATTATCAATGGAGAAATGCTAGTAGGTTGCACAAAAGTAAATGAAAATTGCAGGAAGGATGTGACATGCATACAGAACAGACTTATCCTCTTCCAAATCCACTGTGAATTATATTTAAGATATAATGAATCTTTTTTACTTTCAAAATGAACCTTAAAAAACACATACTTATTTGAAAAAAAAATATTGACAGAACTATTGGAGGAGAAATATACCTGGATATTTGTGAGTGAAAGTATCCCATATACTCGGTCCTTTTCCATCTTCCCTTGCAGCACCTTCATACTACACGACAAAATTATCTTTCTCATACCTTCCGAATACATAATGATGGTAATTGCTCTCGAGGATGAACAAGATGATACAAATTAAATGACAAACTAATAATGAAACAAAATAGAGTAAATAACACGGAATATTTATATTGGAGATCCTACTACTATTCGTATCTAGTAAATAGAATAAATCATGTTTTTTTAAGGTAAGATTGAGTTAAATTTAAAGTTAACTTTTTAAAATAATATTAAAGTTTATTTTAATAAAAGTTGAACCAAACATAAATATCTCTAGTTTCATACTAGTTAGAAAATCTCGATGATACGAGAAGATATTTTGAATATTGAATGACGAACAAGTAGCAAGTTTATAAACTTGTACTATAGTTTCATAATAGGCATACACCAAAAACAACACATCTTTACTTTTCAATTCATGCATCAGAATGCGCAATTTTGTTTTGAAATTTAGAAAGTGCATCTTTAAACAAAACATGCAACGAAACATGCAGTTAAAAAAGTACCAATTTTCATGAAAGGAACATGTTTTATAAGATTAAGTTAAAATATCATAAAATAAAATGGTATTAGATTCTAGATCTTGCGTTAAAAGTACTATGATATATTATGATGTACCTGGTATGAAGCGGATGCTGTCCCGAAAACAAAGCCTTTGGGGAAACTGCTCCGGTTGAGGTAAGAAACGTCAAGAATGGGTGGAACGGCCTTGGAGTGAGTGAGGGTGATGATGGAGGAGGTAACAAAAACGCAGAGCAGCGAAAACATGTTCATTGTGATTACCATACGTAATTCACAAAGTGAAGTTAAGGTAAGTGATACTGTGCTCTACAGTTGGCACCTTTACATAATTTCAGTTTCTGTTGTAATACAAACAAAAGAAAACCAGCGACTTTGTTGTTTGATTCAGGAAATTTTATCATTCAGTTTTGGTTCTCTTTTCTTGATTCAAAAGCAGGGATAAAGCCAAGGCCATTTTCGTTTGGACACGTAGGGTGGAATTTTGAACTTTAGACAGTAACGTCAGTCAATAATTTAGGACTGTGGCATCGTGGTTTGTTGTGTCGTGAGCGGCTCTGTACTCCAATTTTCTTCACTCTGCTGTTTTCCTGTAATGTGTAAGGGAAATTCTACTTTTCTAACACAGTTTTATAAATCCGATTCAGAATTTCAATTATTAATCTAAAGGAAATTTCTAGCACGTATAATAAATAAAAGAAATTTTCACAATCATATAATAATAAATAAAAGAATAATAAATAAAAAAAACAAATAAATTTTAAATTAAATGAATAAAATATAAAGATAAAGATATAAAAGAAATAAATAAATAATTAAAAACAAATTTTTTCTAAATACCAATACACATAATACACATAAACATTGCCCATACCGATACACATAATAATCACTCTCATTTCAATCGATCAATTCCAATTCAAATATCCATTCATACCATGCTTATTTAATATTTAATCTAATTGATTTTAATTATTTAATTTATTTAATTATTTAATATTTATATTTAAATTTATTTTTATATCTTGATATTTAATATATTTTTTATATCTTTATATTTAATATTCATTTAATTTAAAATTTATTTGTTTCTTTTATTGATTATTGTTTTATTTATTATTATACGATTGTGCAAAAGATCTTAGGAAATCCTTCGCTATCAAACACAGTTGCAGAAAAGACCCCAATTTAAGCTTTGTTGAGAGAAGAACGAAACCCTAATCCTCGATTCTGAAGACATTGCTTTTGGGCCAACTGTGAAGCACTGAACCCTTCAGAAGTTTCATATGAGTGACAGAGTTGCCAAAATGGTGAAAATAAGTAAAGGAAAGGAGAGAAGCGAGGGCGGAAGTGTTGTCATTAGGGTTTCAAAGAAAAGAGAGTTTCAAAGAGAATGGAGAAAACAAAATATGAGAGAAGGAAATCGAAACAAAATGAGAGAGAGAAAAAAGTGTCTTTTAGAAAGTGTTACGTGACATGTTTTGATTTGTATAGGTGTGTTGTGTTGATTGGTGAAATATTTTCTACTTTTATTATTAAATGTTTTTTATTTTTTTTCCGAAATTTTGTGGAGAGGACACGTGTTTAAACTTATCTTGAGAGTCTTCTCCCATCTCTATTATGTATAGATTAGTTTTCTTTTATTTGAAGTATTTTGATGACAATTTTTTTTATTTCATTTTACTAACTTGTTCGAGTAAGGTTTTTTTGGATCAAATTTTTTCTATATGAAGTGTGTTTGAGTATAATGTATATTGATATTACAATTTTTTTTTTCATTTTCACTTTTTTTTTCTCACAACCCTGATTTGAGAAAAGTTTATTTTTTTTTTCTTTTGTGATATTCATTTCTCTTCATAACATAACTCATAACTGTCTATATTATCAGTATAATTTCTTTTAGATGTCATTCTCTTTTGTCCTTTCTTTTCATTTGCTTATTGCCTTTTTACATTTGAAATATTCTCATGTTTTTTTTTTTTTTTTCATTTCAGGAGTTGGAATCGACAATTGAGTAGTTCTTTCGAGTTTTATGGGTAAGTTGTTTGGGTTAATTTCTTTAATGAATTGTGTTTGAGTATAATGCATAAAGGGATTGTAAATTTGGCTTATTCTATTTCATTTTCATATGATCTTGAACTGGGTAAGGTTTTGTTTTTCTCTTTGGTGATTTTCATTTCCTTTTAACTCATAATAGTATATGATGAATAGCTTTTGTTCGTCTTACTTCACCCATTCGATGCTATGCCATTTCTTTTCCATTTTCCTATATTTATTATTCTTTATTTACAATTGAAGATTTGTTATGTTTAGGGGGAATTAGCTTTTGCGAATAATTTTTCTGTATTTCCTTAATTTCTGTTTTTTTTACCGATTTTGACCCTAATTTGAGCTAAATTGTTTTCATTTTCATTTTCTTTTTATAGCTCACAATAACTTTTGTGAGTAGTTTTAGTTTGTCTTGTTTTGCCTTCATGCTCTATCATTTTCTTTTTTTCCCTTTACTTATAATATTCTTTTTATACCTCCTTATTCTGACAGTGAAGTTTTTCCCGAATCAAGTAGTTCTATTAGTTCTTGGAACACATATCTTATATCTTCACCAATTGTATAAAAAATGTTTTATACAAAATGATATTATATTGTATTAATACCTTAATTGTAGTTCTATATATACATTTTTAATTTTACTATTTAATTCCATATAGTATTAAGATTAATTTATCTTGAGTTGTATATTGACAGTGAATGTTATAAAACATTGATGAATGATTCTGAAGTCCATACAAAATGAAAACTGACAAGTTATACATTAAATTTTAAAATCAAGCTTTTTTCTATATACTACGGATTTTAAAGTGATCCATCAGTGATAATTAAAGTGTGTTTAGATCTACTATGAATTTAATCAGTGTAAAAATACAAACTTTGTTAGGAATGTAAGTCTGAGTTTATAAATGAAACAACTGAGCATGGTATAATAAGAAAGAAGAGGCATAGGGTAGAAATTGTGTTGATAATTTGAACCATGCTCTATCTATCTATATATATATATATATATGTCATACTAAGATTTACTGAGGAAATTCTTGAACCAATGTGCCGAGAATTTGGGGTATCTTTTCAAGCCATCTTTGAAATCCACAAAGACGAGTCCAAATCGCACACTATAGCCAGAGTCCCACTCCAAGTTATCCAGCAATGACCACACAAAATATCCCTTTACATTCACACCATCCCTTGTATGCATAAAAATCAACAAAAACAAAGTAATTATCCAAAACGGTCACTCACTCCTGTACTAGTTTTCTACTCTTTTACACCCACTTCTTACAGTAAAATAAAATGTGAGAAAAATTATTTTCCCCCTTTTTCCTATAAATGGTAAATGTAAAAAGCAAGTATGAAAAAAAAAATATAGCATCAATCTGTGAATCTATATGCATAAAACTATGACAAAACCTTACTTACTTGATTGCAGTTTGAAGATAATAAAGATGCCAGTATAAGTAATCAACTCTGTATGTATCTCTAAGGCTTTCTTCAAGTGAAAGTGTTGGATCGTTCACCTCGTCATAACCTATCAATTAATTTTGCATAAATTTCATTAATTTTTTATGAATCATTAGCTTTTTCAATATTACACTATGTGATGGAGGACTAGAATTGCATCACTATGCACATTATTGTTTGAGAAGAAATGTCTCATACCGTTTTCAGTAATGTAAATTACAGGGTTGTTGTAGTGCTTCTTGATGAAAAGCAACAGTCGTCGGAATCCTCGTGGATAAATGCACAACCAGTTAGAAGCAGCCTGGAAATTATTATAAATAAGAGTTTAATTACAATTTTGTATACGGTCTTTTAGAGTGAACAAAAGTAAAAAATGTAAAGCATTGATATGTAACATTGGTGCCAATGAAATACATACCATTGGACCAAGGAGCCTGCCATCATGCTGATCTGTAATTGAAAAATAAAAAAACCACGTTTTCAATAAATTTTATTTGAGTTCTGTATGGCCATTCATTAGAGGAGAAGCAACTAGTTCAGGCATATAAACAACTTGATTATTACTTGTAACATTAACAAGAGAATCAGTTTGTAAGGCTGGTCTGACACCATGTTGGTGAGGTGCATAGGCAGCATAAAAGGATGAGTAGTAGTTTAGGCCCAGAAAATCAAATGACCCTTTGAGTTGCCAGGACTCTTCTCTGGTGAACTCTGGTAGCCGGTTTCCCAACATAGATCGCATGCTCTTTGGATACTCACCTTTAGTGAGTGGTTCCATAAACCTAATAACACAAAATGCAAAATGTAGATGCAATCAACAAGTAGTACCGAAACAGCACAAATGCTACATCACTACTTTCGAATCTAGCTGGTTAGACTTAAGAGTGTTTCTTTTAAACTCAAGTGTAGTTAATTTGAATTCCTAAGTAATATACAATCAAATTATTTTTATACAGGTTTCGGAGAAGAGATATAATTTGTCTAAACAGCACATATCACACCACATTAAGATGAGTACCACACATCAATCTAAGTGATATCATCCACTAATGGCGATCAATGCCTTTACAGTAACATTTCATAATTGCATAGCCAAATAATCTTGTTGGTCCACATTTTTCTTACATGATGGAGTAGTATACCAGCATTCATGCCATGATCATATTTTCAATGATAAATATCGTCTCTGTCCATTTTCGTTTCCTTCAAAAAGTTGAGTATAACCTTACCATCCAAACATGAAGTCAAGGCCTCGACGTGCAGCATCTCGATCAGATTTCTCTATTGAAACCGGAACGTACCAGTCAGAATTCAAGGTAATCCCTATTAAACCCTTTTGAGATGCCTGCATACATATTTTCAAATATTTTGGCAATTTAGTTACTAACAGCATCCAATAACTTTACATGAAAATTAGCATGGTCCGTCAGCAAAAAAGAAATTACGTTTGGGTTTTATACTCATTGACCCTCTATTAGAAAAGTTCAAGTCTCATGTTATCTAAATTTCAGGACATATTTGGAGATTTAAAATTAAAACACTCAAGAATACAGAGGACCTGATACTTGGTCTTATACAGTTTGGCAGCAGCAGCATGAGCAAGAAGTTGGTAGTGTGAAGTCAAATAGGGCTCAGTTCCGGAATCACCACCAGTGCAGTTCAGTTTTAACCAATCAGAACACCGACCAGGTGCAAACCTACCATTTGCATAGCCATTCTTGCTCACACTCCTTGGTTCATTCAAAGTAATCCAATGTTTCACCCTATCTCCAAATTCCTTGAAGCAAACTTCAGCATAGTCCCTAAAATCATCTCTGCATGCTCATATGAATTATATATGTTTATCAAATCATTATCTCTTCAATGTTTATCAATCAATTATAGCTCTAGGTGGAAATTGGAGTCACTCACACAATGTGACGGTTTAAGAAACCCCCATACTCATCCTCTAACGCTTGGGGAACGTCCCAATGAAAAAGGGTGACATATGGTTGCAGACCTGCATGATTCACGATGATCATTTGAGTGACAACCCTATGGACATGATACTAAAGCAATGTAAAGAGTTAAATAAGGAAATAAATTTTAATCAATTATGACCATTAGCCATTAGCTTATTGATAAGGTTGTTGTAGTAGTTTATTCCTTCTTGGTTTACACCTGCACTAAGCTTTCCTTCTGCAGATAAGTTATATGTTAATAGTATGTCACGAAACACAAACTAGAGAAATAAATTATTTGGGTAGAATATAAATAGAACTTAACTTACTCGGTAGAATCCTAGACCAAGAAATGGAAAATCTATAAGCATCCAAATTCATGTACTTCATGATTCCAATATCCTCCTAAAACATGTGCCCCAATGTATCATGACTATATATATTAGTTATATATTTCATTCATATGAAAACCACTTATCTAGTACTACTATTTGAAACCATATATACCTTGTACCGATGATATGAGTCGTCTGCTACATCTCCATTACTTCCATCTTTTATTTTTTCTGCACGGCATTTCATTGATAAATAAGTTGAAATTATACATGTAATTGTGCAATTTATAGTTATATCAAGTACTACAAGAAACCACACTCAACACATACAGCTGGAAAACTACTCATTCAGTTAGTTAGTAGTTATCAGCAATAGAATTCTCCACGAATCCTCTCCTTTACTTTCATCTCTATGATATCTGGCCACATCCAATCAACCTTCTCTGAATTTGATTGCAAGCAATAACATGGTTGGTGTAACAGGGTCCAAAATTGCTCCCAAACTCCCACAAACCCAAAATTCTAAAAGGCTGGAGCAATTAAAAAACACCTACTTTCTTCATTCCTTAACAATTGTATTATTAAGTGTGAATAGAGGATATAACTTTTATTTCATGCTACTTCCAATAAGAATACGATCTTTCTAAATAGTCTTATAATAGAATTATAAAATTTTACATTTTTTTTCATAAAACCTATACTATAAATTATATTTACAATCAAAATATAAATAAAATTCAAAACTAGAATTAAAGGTAATAATTATTTACCTATTCAAATTTCTAAACAAACTGATAACGATTTGAGTTTAATGCTAACATTATGTTCTCTCTAACTTCCAAACATTTTTCCAAGTGAGTGGCAACAACTGCATTTACTCTTATCTGAAAAACAAAATGAATAATACTATGAAACAGTGGTGAAGGAGATACACACGTGGGTATTTGTGAGTGAAAGTATCCCATATACTGGGTCCTCTTCCACCTTCCCTTGCAGCACCTTCATACTACACAGCAAAACCATGTCTCTTAGTAAAGGAGAGCAATTACCAAATTGGAAGATAAGACGATTAAAATTAATTACAATAACAAAACATAATATGATAGACTTACCTGGTATGCTGAGGATGCTGCCCCAAAAACAAAGTCTTGGGGAAAACTGCTCCGGTTGAGAAATGAAGCGCCAAGAATGGGTGCAATGGCCTTGGAATGAGTGATGTTGACGAAGGAGGTAACAAAAAGTGAGAAAACGCAGAGCAACGGAAACAAGTCCAAACGCAATGCCATCATCGTGACTCGGGTAAGTGTTTCTGCTCTCCTTCTTTATCACATGATTTACTTTTCCATTCAAAGTAGGAATAAAGATTATATTTTGATGTAATGCATTTATTGTATTTAATTAACTAATTAATATAATTTTGATAAAGATGGTAATAAAATATTAATAGATGTTAGTTAATATGATTTTTAAAATATATTATTTATAAAAAAATAATTTTATCTCAAACAATGATTCCTCAATGTGGTTTACAGAAATTGTATTTTTATTTCACCTTTAATAATTTTTAAAAATTACCATAAACACATAAACAAATGTAACAAAAAAATAAAAATGAAATTAAAACATAGTGAAGAAAAAATATAATAAAAGCTAATAAATCATGGCAATTTGATATACTTGTTACGGCATGATATAAAAATGTTAGAAATCTTCATAATTTCATGTACTTTGATGCATAATAAATGTTACAATAAAACCTCAAACTAGCAATAATATTATAAACCAAAATAAGTATTATTATGCGATACAAAATGTTAATTTTTGTAAACTTTTAAAAAATATAAAATTATTTTTAAATTTACTTTTAAATTATGTAAAATGTAAGTTCACATCTACTCTAATATATATTCAACTTAACTAATTTTAAGTGGAACACTGACCTTTTAACAAATACTTTAACTTTTTAAAAGATAAAGTATTTGTATTGGTATTAGATTAGTTTTACTAATAGTCATTTAATGTTAAATAGTAATAGAGATGATTTCGTCAACTTTAACTTTTTTATTTTTATTTTTTATAAGTAAAAATATTTATGTTTGTTTGATTAATGTCGGTTTAGTAGACTATAAGTGAAATAAGTAGTAAAAAGTAATTAAATATCAATTAATTTAATGATAAAAATAATTAGTTATTATATTAATTAAATTAGATATTATTTTTTATAAATTAAAAATTATTGATATTTAAAATACTTTATACTATTATTAATATAAGTTTATAAAGTAGTTTTTAAATTGATATTTAATATTATAATTACAAAATTTTAGTTAATTATCTTAAATTCAAAATTAAACTTTAATTATAAATTAGTAATTTGAAGAAAGCAAGTAAAAAATTTTAACTACTAATTATTTTATACTTTATATTCTAAATTAGTCTTTAATTATATATTAGTGATATGAAGAAAAGAAGTTAAATCAAATATGAGAATCTCTTTTTTATCGATGAACAATAAATAAAATATATGAACAATAATTACTTTAGAGACTCAAACCTTAAAGACAAATCACTTTAACAAAGAAAAAGAGATGATCTACTCAAATTTTGCACTATAACTTTGAAATACAGAAAAAAAAAAAGAGTAGATAGACTCACTTGACCATACACCCTCACATAATTTATAAACCCCACTCTATCTCTCTCTCAAGAAGCACTCTTTCTTTATTGTTCCCACACTTTCCTACCAATGCTCTCTTCCATTTCTATTTACTTATATGATAATGACACAAACTTAACTTAACATGACAAAAATCGTGTTATAATCACATAATTTCTTCACAATAAAGTTGTATTGAGGATGATAAAAAAAATTATTATAAGCCAAAGTGATGCTTCCATACATTCTTAAAAACAATCTAATTTGATAACAATAACACAAACACCATATGTGCATGCTTGCTTAGTATATGACTGTGAATCTTTACACGATTTATCACTCTTCCGAGAGTAACTCTTACCACCCATACATGAAATAAACTTCTGTTTCAAGTGTTTTTTATAAGATTTGTGTCTCTAAGAGACAAAAACCAATTAGGTATTAAGGTTATGCCTATTATACCCTTTTGAGACATCTGCATACATTGGTTTAAAAGTTCAAATTTTCAAAAGAAAGTGTGAAGCAACCTTTACAAATAGTATAAATCCACGACAGTCTTCTTAAGGATAAGCAACATTTCATGTAAGTGCGTCTCATTACACCACGCGTATCACCAAATTTCTAAGTTTGTTCAGAAAATTACATTCATACATAGATGTTAAATGTGCTGAACTAAACCCATAAAGAAGCATTGTTTTAGAAAAGAAACTCACACCACGCGTGGACTTAAAAGCCGCCATTCTCATCTTCTAAAATTGTTGGAGATCCCACATCGATTAGAGATCAAGATATTTCATTGTATAAAGTGGGTGCAAACCTCATCTCATGAGTCGGTTTTATGGGGTTGAGTTAGGCTTAAAGTCCACTCCGTAATGTGGTATCATAGTCATTTCGAGTCTATCGTAGCGAGTGTTTGTTGAGCTTATCAGGTCCCTCGCTATCAGGTCATTATTGGACCACCCATAATATGTTAACCTCACCCCATGAGCTAATTTTATGGAGTTGAATTAGACTTAAAATCCAATTCGTACTAAACTGAAAGTGCATTTACATTGAATCATTTGATTTTGAATTCAAACTATAAGCACTAGCTCACTGATTTGTTTGATACAAATCATGTTGTTGACTCCTTCCACCTTTTATCTGAATTTCTGAATTTCATTTTCCATTATCAAAAAAGACGGCTGTCTTTTATACCACATTTTTTAACATCAAAATAAACATAATATTAATATCTTAACTTGTTTGGTCAAAGACAAAACAACATTAATTTTGACCACCAAGTTGCATGAAAAACAAAAAGGATGACCAAGAACAGAGTTTTTAATCCCTATCCAAACCAGCTATTAGAACCAACAGTAAAAGACTAATCTCAATAATAAATAATATTTTACATGTTCAAAGTTTTTCTAATACATATATAGTTTGGTGGGTAGGTTCATGTACTGTATAATAGTTTGTCCAAAATTTTGAAGCAATCAAACTTTCATAAAACAAGGAGTTGATGCTAATCCGTTTCAGAAACATTTGAAGATGTTAAAATATTACCATGCGAACATGCCCCATTTTTATTTTAGTTAGTTATTTTAATCAATTATTAAATTTTTCAATCCAAATATAATAATACACTTATAAATTATTATTCAAACGATACATTACTGATAAAATTATTAAAACATACTTATATGTAATAACAGTAGTAATAATAATAATAATAATTAAATAAATACTAACTGTGTATTAGTACTAACAATAGTAATAGTAATATTATTAATAATAATAATAATAGTAATAATCTCTTTAAATATATCTATTAATTTTGTTTCTTCTCACTCTGTAGCAGAGGTGAGGAAATGTTAAAGCTAGTATAGTAGTAGAAAGGACAGTTGTGGGAAGACAGATTATAGAGATCAAAACTAAAGGGAAGAATATTGAGCAAGGAAATGATGAATTTATAGTAGATGCATAAGTTTCTTTAGTTGAATAAAGATATGAATTTGATAGTACGCATCTAAGTTTCTTCTCTGAAGTTAAGCAATTTGAAGTAATGTAGGGATACACGAAAATGCAAATGGATGATGTATAATCATGTTAGTGTATTAAATATATGAATAGAAGGTAGATGAAATTTTGTAACAATGGAGATGTTTTGTGTTGGAAGAGATAACTTGTTATAACTTATGTAACTTAATACTTTGTAATATAGTGTAAAAGGGATGGTACATGACTTTGTGATATTTTTTTAATAAAAAAAAGGCAAAATATTTTTTTTTCCTTGATATGTTGCTTCCTTGTTGAAAATTTGTGTGGAAGTTTTTTTCTTTCCTTTATCGAAATGTATGTATTAATTGAAAGTTGTTTTTTTTTCCTATCAGCAAAGAATAAAGAAAATAAAATGAAACATTTTAAGAAGTGTTCCACCATCTATTATATAAACACTTCAGGGGTATTCTAACACTTATATAAAAATGGTCGAGGTCAACCTCCTTAACACTTGACCTATATACAATCTTGAGGCTCTACAAACCACGCCTAACCAATCCTCAATACTAAAAAAGAATGGTAGGTCACATAAAAAGAAAACATCAACTACCCTATCGAGGTCCTTATAAGTAATCTTTAAACAAAAAAGGGCAAAACACAATACAACCAAAATATCTCATAAAACCATCAAAAGCCCACAATACACATAAAAAAACCCCACCCACAAAAACTCACTCACACTTAAATCCACTTTCTTCAAGCCTAAAAATCTTATCTTCGTGCTTCAAGCCTCAACAACTATCTACCACGAGAACCTACACAAAAATCCACCTATCCTGGACATATAAAAATTAAACATTTTGCATAACATCATTTTTTCAAATACTACAAACAACACATGGGATCCAAGCAACAATCTGAATATGAGAAATTCGCCAAGCTTTCCTTAACCGTAATCCAAGACCAAAATTTCTTTTGAACCACATTAAACAATAATTGTTTTCTTTGTATTTGTCACTTCTTGAAGCGCCATTGATTATGATTTGTTTTATAGTATTATTATTTTTTAAAGTAAATATTGTGTTTATTATGTACATTTCCCTCATATAAATTATTTATTCTTCTGTGAAAATAATTTAACCGAATTAATAAATTGAAATTTTAACTTAAATACAAGCAATCAATTAATGTTAAACATTGTAGGTTGCATATATTGTATAGATGATGGAGATGGTAAATAAAAAATTTATTATAACAATGTTTTTCATTATCATGGTAACAATTGTATCGATTACAAAAGATCTATAACATATATCAGCATATACATGTATTTTTTCATCTAGGTCCAATAGGACTTTACAATCAAAGAACAAAATAAATCTCTATTTTTAAGGCCTATTTAGAATAAAAGAATATCAAATAAAAATATTAAATAGTTACCAATATAATAATTTAATAAAAAAATTATAATATCATTTACTAGAGCCATAAAGTCTTGTTTCTTTCTTGAGGAAGTTCTTGTACCACATTGCTGAGAGCTTTTGATATCTTTTCAAACCATTTTTATAATCTATGAAGACCATTCCGAATCGTGATGTATAGCCTGAAGACCACTCAAAATTGTCGAAGAAAGACCATACATAATATCCCTTTACATTTGCGCCATTCCTATAATGAATAAATGAAATGAAAATAAATTAAAAATTATTAAGTTAAATAACAACCTAAGATAGAATTTTTGTACAAATAATAATTAATTACCTAATTGCCGATAGAATATAATAGAGATGACGATAATGATAATCAATTCTGAAAGTATCCATAAGAGATTCTTCAAGTGATAAGGAGGGTTCATTATACTCATTTACACCTATAAAAGTGAAGAAGAATATAGTAAAAATTAGAATACACACTTATTAACAAGATAGGAATATTGAAAATGATGTAGAAATATGTTAAATTGAATATAGATATGAACAATGTGATTTACCATTTTCTGTGATGAAAATCAAAGGATTATTGTACTTTTCTTTGGTATATAATAAAAGATCACGAATTCCTCTTGGATAAACATATAACCAATCAGAAGCAATCTGCAAATAATTACAAAAAAAAATGTTAATTATATATTTTATCAGAATTAAATGATTGAACTTGTAGAGAATTTTTATGTGTTAGTGAGTATAAAAGTACCTTTATTCCAATAGGTTTTCCATCGCGTTCAACTATAATCAATCAAAAACATAAAACAGAATATATTGTTAGTCATGATCATATTCAAATATGTATGCATCCAATTTAAGGTATTGATAGAATCTTAGAAAATTGAAGTCCTTACATGCAGCAGTGACAAGAGAATCGGTTATGTAGCTAGGGTTGACATTGCTTAGTTGAGGTGCATCAGAGGCATATGCTGTAGAGTAATAGTTTAGACCAATAAAATCGAATGAACCAACAAGTAATCTAGCTTGCTCTGTGGTGAACTTTGGCAATCTTGTTCTCACAAGTGATCTCATACTTTTTGGATAGTCTCCAGAAGTTAATGGATCCATAAACCTGAAATCATTTAGCATTCAAATCAGTTTTTTATTCATCAAACCAAATAGAAAATTTGTCAAGTTCCTATATCAAATAGCCTTCTAAAGCTAAGAATTATGAATCCAATTCAAAATAGATAGTAATTGTACTTTGTATTTAATTATTTGTATAAACCAAAGCTAGATAGAGTGTGAGAGAAACTCTTACCATCCATACATGAAGTCTATTGCTCTTTCAGCAGCCTTTTGATCAGATTTGGTATCTCTGAGTGGCAAATACCAATTAACTACCAAGGTTATGCCTATCACACCCTTCTGAGATGTCTGCATATATCATATTCAGATATTAAGTTTTAAAAACAAAAATATAAGACAACCTTTAGGAATATGGCAAAGTCTACTCAATTTTAACATGACTAAAAAATTAATAACTAACCTGATACTTAGTCTTGTAGACACGAACAGCTGCTGCATGAGCAAGAAGTTGGTGATGTGTAACCAAATAGGGTTCCGTTCCAGAATCACCACCAGTGCAATTTGAATTCATCCATGCAGAACAACGACCTGGTGCCATTTCTCCATTTGCATAGCCATTTTGACTATAACTCCATGGCTCATTCAATGTAACCCAATGCTTCACCCTATCACCAAATTCCTTAAAGCAAAGTTCTGCATAATCTCGAAAATCCTTCCTGAAGAACAATATATGTTTGATTGTCAAATTATATTCCTATCCAAGATGTTAAATGTGCTAAGCACTAATATAAGCTATATTAATTTCAGAATTGAAACTTACACTATTAGTGGACTTAAAAAACCACCATACTCGTCTTCTAGTGCTTGGGGAAGATCCCAGTGAAAAATAGTCACAAATGGTTTTATACCTATGATTGTTAATATTTAATTAATAATAATCATATATGAAATATGATAAAATTAAAGTTGAAGTAGAATAAAATTTAAATCAGAGTTTAAATTCTAACCATTAGCAAGTAACTCATTGATAAGGTTGTTGTAATAATTTATTCCTTCTTGATTTATACCTCCACTTAGCTTTCCTTCTGTAAATAGTTCAATAAAAAAAAAATAGTTAATATAAAATTAAGATCCAAAAATGGAAAACTTAGTAAAAATTAATCATTAATTAATTACAAGAAAATAACTTACTGGGTAGAATCCTTGACCAAGATATGGAAAATCTGTATGAATCCAAATTCACATCCTTCATCATTCCAACATCATCCTACAGACACAGAAAAATATGTTATACAAAATTTATGAACACCAATAACTATATATGTTTTTCGAAATAAACAATTGGTATATAATAGGATACAAAAATAAAATAAAAGTGATGAGATCAAACCTTGTAAAGATGATATGAGTCGATGGCCACGTCTCCGTTGCTTCTATCCTGGATCTTACCTGCATAATATATTTGTTTATTATTGAAGATGACTCAGAAGAAATATTATTTGTTTATGAATTTTGTTCCATTCCCATTCTTTGATATCTTCTTATATGCAGTGAGTTACCTGGATATTTATGAGTGAAAGTATCCCATACACTTGCTCCTCTACCACCTTCCATTGCTGCACCTTCGAACTATATGACAAACATAAAAGAAATCAAAATCATGGAAGAAAGTAATTGAATTGGTAGATATATACTGAGCATTCTCTTTATGTGTTTGTCTGTAAGAAGTTATATATACCTGGTAGGAGGAAGATCCAGCTCCAAAGATGAAGCCTTGAGGGAAAGAGTTCCGATTGAGTGAAATGTCAATAGTTGGTGAAACTGAAACTGCTTCTTCGCATGTAACTTTAGAAGATCTAAGAAGAAGAAGAGCAAAGAGGCACAGAGAGAGAGAGCTGTAGAAGGCCATGTTATTCTGCTTAGACGTTTGATGCTGTTTCTGTGAATGCTTCATCTCTTTAAATAGGAAGGAATCGATACCTCATACTTTGACCACTTGATTTCATTTGCATAATATTTTTGACTTAGAACTCTGACTCAACTTTTACTTACTTTTTTCATAAAACTATTATTAAAGAACTTTTCCCACGTTTGTTTTCCTATATAGTTGAATATCCAAATAGGCGGCTGCAGTAAAACAGAACTTTTAAAACAGGTTTTTTTTTGTTTTTAAAAGGGCATGCCCATGATGTTTCTAACACGAAGTTGCATGGAATCTCTGTCTAATAACAGAAATAATAGTTTATTTTATTTTTTATATGACCACGTGTGAGTCTGTCGTTTGAATGCTAATTAAACTAACTAATGATACATACATAAATTAAATAATGCCATTAACTTTTAAAAATTTCCCATAAGATGCAATAAATTGACAAATATATAATAAGTTGTAAATGACATCTTCTTTCTTAACTAAAGAAATTTTTTAAGACAACATAACATCAAATTAACTTTATAAAATGTGACATTATGTTAAAGTGGTCTAAGCCGAATATAACATGATAAAAAGATTATTGTTTTTTAAAACTAAATATTATAGTTACTTTTAAATTTAATTTTATATTATATAAAATGAACATGTCGGTTAAGTGAATATTCACTACAATAGAATAGAAGAAGTTTATGGAAGGATATCTTAAATTCTAAGTATGGTGGGTGGAGGGGCTTAAGGTCTCAAGTTCAGATTGTATGGAGTCGATGTGGTGGAGAGACATAAGAAAAGTTTGGAATCTAGAGGAGTGTGGTAATGACTTTGATGATAGATGTAAGTGGGAAGTAGGAGATGAAGAAGAAATTAGGTTATGGGAGGATAAGTTGGTGGACAATGTTCCTTTAATGCAAAAATTTCCTAGACTATTTTCGATCTCAATATCGCACTTTGTCATAAGTTGGGATTTGGAATAATAATATATGGTTGTGGAAGTTGAGTTCGAGAATGACTTTTTTTGTGTGGGAATCTAGTTAGACTGAACTTCTATCGCAGGTGTTAGATAACAAGAGGTTATTAAGAAAGAGTGAAGGTACGGCCGATAAATGGCTTTGGAGGGATGTAGAATCTACAAACTTCTCTGTGAAGGCAACCTATTATATTCTTTTGGGGGAAGAGTCTGCAGGGTATGGAGACTTATTCGCGAAGTTCTAGAATCTAAAGATCTTACCCTTGGCTAAATTGGTATCTAATTAATTACTAAGATTTTAGCTACTTACTATTTTATATTCTAAATTAGTTTTTATTAGTCTTTTAGAGACTAAGTTAGAATATAAAATATTAGTAGCTAAAATCTTGATAGCTAATTTATATACCAATTTAAAAAATATTTTATAATTTTTTATTAATAATAGAAACCACTTTAGCTACCAATAATATTTTAGTCTCTAAAACAATATCTAATTTAATCAATATAGTGACCAATTATTCTTGGTCTCTAAATTTGGTTGTTATTTAATAATTTTCTTGTAGTGTTAATTAAAATTGTTAGAAATTATGTTTGACACACAAACATGGTATATAAATATAAAGCCTTAAGTTTTGAGTTAGTATTCATATGTTGTGAATAAAAATGTTAGATATGGATTTTATGATGAAATAAAGTGTTTAAAAATTATAATATACTTAGTATTTTATATATGTTTATTAATGGAATAAGTTGGTAATAATGGTAAAAAATTGAAATATTTGACTTAAATTGTATTTCAATGCATATACTTTGATATGTATTTAAGAGAACATCTTTACAAAGTAAAATTAAATATTTTTTATTTTAATTTAGAAAGATAAACATAATTGAATAGTTCATGAAGATGTGATGTTATGGTAGAGGATAATAAATAATTAACATGATTCATGTTATTTGTATTTCATATAAGAAAAATGGGTTGTGTGGATTTGATCGACGTTAAACGTGTGTTGAACTGTGTGTGGGCTTGGCAGACGCTAAACGTGTGTTGAACTTTGCATCAGCTTGGCCGACACTAAACGCATGTTGAACTTTGTGTGGACTTGACCGACAACGTGTGTTGAAATTTTACTTAGTGATATATTTAGAATTCACCCACTTTCTCCCTCTGCGCGCGCTCATATTTCTCCAAACTTGAAAACCTAAGTGGAAGGGTTTTCCACGATAGTAGCAGCTCCTCCCATCTGGTCCTCCTTACTGAGTTCCTTTTTTTCAGCTTATAGTTATCATTCCTCCTCGTCCGCAACTCAACCTTTGTTATTTTTCAACTTCTCACCGTTTTCATTTCAACGTAGTTGTTCATCTTCTTCCCCCAATAAATCCCGCCGTACCTCCATAGGTCCATATGAGTTCCTTCACAACTTCATTTGGTAAGGAAATCCCAATACACGTGTGTTGTGGTTATTTTTTTGAGTTGTTTCTAAGTTCGTTGAATGCATTTTTGTGTCATTGCAGTGGAGTCGAAGGGTTTGGTGTCATGATGGTGTTGCGTATGTGGTGTCGTTGTGCCTTGTGTGGTGGTGGGGTGCATTACTGATAAGTGAAATTAGCTTAAAGTTGAGTTTGATGTTTTTTTTTCAATTTACTGAGTTTTTAGATGAATTTGGAATTGGAATGAATTTGTAATTTGAATGAAATTTAGAATACAGGTTAAGGAATCCCTGAAACTACTCGAAACTATTTTTTTAGCGTACTTAAGCGTCAGCCAAAGCCCACACGCACCTTTAATTAATTTTTAATTGTATTCTTAACTTCTTGTTTTGTTTTTGTGTGGCCTTTTCTTTTCTTCATTTCGTCTACTTAAGTGTTACTAATTAATTTATTAGAACCTTTTGTGTGGGCTTAACTCATGCAATATTTTTTTTAATTTTTTAATTTTCCTATTGTGTTATCTTAGCAGACGCTATTTCATTCCATTGGAGTCGGTATAGCTTAAGTTATTTGCGTCATCTAATCGTGGGTTTCGACAACGCAAATAACATCCCATTTTCAAGCCCAAAAACTAATGTTGCTTCTAGGCTTTTTAACGTACACTCCTGAGCTGCCGCATAGTCGTTGTTTTTATTGACATTAATATACGTTTTTTTATGTATAGTTCAATAGGACATGAAAAAAAATAGTAAAATAAATCATTATATCTTATTTATGTCCATTAGGACCTCTTAATATTAAATAAAAATCAATAATTATTTACAAATATGATCATCTTGATAAAATTAATGCTCAATTTCCTTCTTGAGAAATTTTTTGAACCATAATGCAGAGATTTTTTGGTATCTCTTTAAACTATTTTCATAATCCACGAAGATCATTCCAAATCGTGATGTATAGCCTAAAAACCACTCAAAATTGTCAAACAAAGACCACACATAATATCCTTTTACATTTGCGCCATTCCTACGCATAAGAAAAAAAAATGAGTTAAAAACTATTCAGTTGAATGAGTAAAATAACATCAACATTTTATATAAATAATAAATCATTTACCTTATTGCAGATTTAATATAAAAGAGATGACGATAATGATAATCAATTCTAAAGATATCCATAAGGGATTCTTCAACTGATAATGTTGGATCATTGTACTCATTTATACCTATAAATTGTAAAATATATGTCAGGAGGAAAATTCAATAGCTTAGGAAAATTGAAAATTATGTAGAAAAATATATATAATTAAAGGAATTTAAATATATATAGACAAGTGTTACTTACCATTCTCAGTAATGTAAATTAAAGGATTGTTGTATTTTTCCTTTGTATATAGTAAAAGATCACGAATTCCTCTTGGATAAACATATAACCAATCAGAAGCAATCTGCATATAATTAAAAAAGATAATTCTATACTTTATTAGGATTAAATGAACTTGTACAACATTTGCATGTTTTGGTGGGTATACACGTACCTTTATTCCAATAGGTTTCCCATCACGTTCATCTGCAATCAATAAAATTCAGAAAACACAAACTATTGTTAACAATGATCATATTTAATCATGTATACAAGGAAATTAGGTACTGATATGATTGAAGTACTTACAAGCAAGAATGAGATGAGAATCTGTTATGTAGCTAGGTTTGACATTGCTTAGATGAGGTGCATCAGAGACATACGTGGTAGAGTAATAATTTAGACCAATAAAATCAAATGAACCAACAAGTAGTTTGGCTTGTTGAGGAGTAAACTTTGGCAATCTTGCTCCCACAAGGGAGTGCATGCTTTTTGGATAATCTCCAAATGTTAGTGGATCCATAAACCTGAAATCAGTTACTTACCATTCATTTTTCTTTATTATACACCTTTGAAGACCCAAAATTTAAGGTTTAAGAAATATGTTGAAACCTTAAAAGCTAAACACTAAACCTTAAACCAGATATAAATAAAGGTGGGAGAAAATCTTACCATCCATACATGAAGTCAATTGCTCTCTCACTAGCCTTATGATCAAGTATACTATCTCTTAATGGCAAAAACCAGTTAGCTACTACAGTTATGCCTATCACACCTTTCTGAGAGGCCTACATATACAAAATTCATATATTTAGTTCTTAAAACAAAAATATAAAACAATCTCTATGAATAATTTCATGTTTCCAACTTTTAGTTCAATTTAAATTTAGTATGGCAGAGTCTACTTAACTATAACATATGTAATATGTTATGAATAAATCAACAAACCTGATACTTGGTCTTGTAGACACCAACAACTGCTGCATGAGCAAGAAGTTGGTGATGACTAACCAAATATGGCTCTGTTGCAGAATCACCACCAGTGCAATTTGAATTCATCCAAGCAGAACAACGACCTGGTGCCATTCGTCCATTTGCATAGCCAAATAGACTGTAACTCCATGGTTCGTTCAATGTAACCCAATACTTCACCCTATCACCAAATTCCTTGAAACAAAGTTCTGCATAGTCTTGAAAATCTTTCCTGTAGATTATTGATATATGTTTGATTAGAAAATATATTCATATCCAGATATTAAATGTGCTAAGCACATACAAAAGCTATATTTTAGAATTGAAACTTACATTATCAGGGGACTCAAAAAACCATCATACTCATCTTCCAGTACTTGGGGAAGATCCCAATGGAAAAGAGTCACAAATGGTTTTATGTCTGTAGTTATTAATATTTAATTAATAATGATATCAGTAGTGAAGGAAATATAATAAAATAGAGTTGGCGTATAATGAAATTTGAATAAATTGAATTTAAATTCTAACCATTAGCCACTAAATCATTGATAAAATTGTTGTAATAATTGATTCCTTCTTGATTTATACCTCCACTTAGCTTTCCTCCTGAAAAGTTTAATTCAGTAACAAATAAATAAGTAAATAGTTTATTATCAGGTTTTGTCTAAAACTCGTGTACTTTAAATTCAAATTTCTACAAATGAATTTTTTTTTTTTAATTTTAAAATTGGTAAATCATATATATGGAGTACAATTTGATTTCAAAGAAATCACCAACCAGATATATGATTTTGCGAAATTTCAAAGAATTCGTATGTGCTAAATATGAATTTAATGTAAACTTGTTAAAAAATAATTTATGAAGAAAATATATTTTTGGAAATACGATTTTAATAAGAAACTCGTACATCTAAAAGACAATTTTTAAAAAATAAATTGTGTTGAACTCATATATAATGTGCAACTTCAGTTATATTGAAATTATACTAAAATCGTATTTATAGTGTGCAACTTCAATTTAATATTTTTTTTAAAGATTTTTTTTAAAATTTTGAAATAATTTAAGAAAGATTTAGTTGTGTTATTTTAATTGAAAAGGATGTATGAAAATTAAATCGGAAAATTCTAAATTCAAGACGTTAACAATAAATCAGAAACTTAATTGAAAAATGTTAATAAGCAAATAAATGGGTAATTAATGACGGTTGTGTCTGGAACCGTCATTAATAAGCAAACAGACTGGTAATTAACGACAGTTATGTTTAAAACTGTTGTTAATTATGTATTTTTTAAAATTTCGCAACGCTTTTTCGTCCTCACTTATTCATTTTCACTTTTCTCTTCACTTGTTCACTCCAACTCACTCTTCACTCTCGGTTCCGCTGCTATTCGTCGTGCCATTGCGCTACTGCACCCACAACCTCTTACACCCACGAACTTGCGCCTTTGTTGTCGTCCTTGCGTCGTTGCTCCTCTCGTGATGTTGCTCGTCCCGCGCTGCTGCTCCTTCCGTACACCTCTCCCCAGCCTCCCTGTTCCTCTCGTGGGCTCCTTCCTCCCTTGCGGCACCAACGGCTAGCTCCTCTCGTGCGCCTTAGTGTCCTACGCAGCTGCCCACTCACGACAGTTTGTTGTTTATTTTTCTGAATGGCGATGGTTTTTTTATACGAGTTTGATAGGATGGTTTTTTGTTGTTGTTTATTTTTCTGAATGACAATGCGTAATTTATAACGTCATTCAAAATAACGACAATTCTCAAACCGTCTTTATATAACCTTTTAAACCATCATTAAAGTACTTTTCTACACTAGTATCTCTTTCATTGTCATCGGTTGGAATCGTATTTACCAAATTAGACTTCATAAATTATTTTTAGTCAGTTTAGATAAACTCCTATTTAGCACATTAAATTTTTTAAAAATTTTGCAAAATTATATACTTGGTTGGCCATTTTTTAAAATCGAATCGCATTTCATTTAACCAATTCTAAAATTAAAAAAAAAAATTATCCATCTATGAAAATTTAAATTAAAATTACATTAATTTCGAAAAACAAAACCTTCATTATCATATAATATTAAAAAAAAATTAAAATTAAAATTGGTCACTAATTAAATCATATATCTTACTTGGCAGAATCCTTGACCAAGATATGGAAAATCTATATGAATCCAAATTCATATCCTTCATCATCCCTACATCTTCCTACACACAGAAAGGAAAAATTATAGATTTTGAATCTATTGCACCATTTATATCTATTTTTAAGTATATAAATCTTATTACAAAATACTAATAAAAGATAAAAAAAAGTGATAGGAAAATATACTTTGTAGTGGTGATACGAGTCAATGGCAACGTCCCCATTGCTTCTATCCTTGATCTTATCTGCATTTGAATAATTGAAAACAAGCATATATTTCTGTTCATTTTTTAACCTAGAAAAACTAAGATCACTCAGGAAAAGGTCTAATTCCGTTCCTTTCCCATGCATTGATCATCTGTTTGTATAGAGTGATTAATCACCTGGATGTTTATGTGTGAAAGTATCCCACACACTTGCTCCTTTACCACCTTCTCTTGCTGCACCTTCGAACTGCATATACATGTTCACGTGCATAAACATAAACATAAACACAGTCAAAATCATGCAGTAAATTATGTAAGTGAACATTCCCTATATGTTTATGTCTCCCTTGTAAGAACAGAAATGTTTATATACCTGATAGGAAGAAGATCCCGCCCCAAAGATGAACCCTTCAGGGAAACTGTTTCGATTTAGAGAAGTGTCAATAGGTGACACTGAAACTGCTTCTTCGCATGTAACTTTGGAACATCTTATAATAAGAACAAGAGCAAGAAAGCCAAGAAAGAAATAACCACTGAATGCCATGTCGTGTGATGTTTTTTTTGCTTCGTCGTTTGAATGTTAATTTGATGCTCTCTCACAAAATGCTTGCCTCTTTATATAGGAAAGGTATGCCTGTTACCAATACCATATTCTGACACTTGATATAATAATAATAACAATAATAATAATATATAATATACTAAGTGACTTAAATGAGTGACTAAACATTGAAATGACAAGTTTAATTAATTAGTAGATTATTGTTAGCTTTTCCCACGTTTTAAGATTTTGAGCCTTTTCCTAGTGAATTTGAACAAGTGGTGGGATTCTTTAACATGTAAAAAATGTTTTTAACTAGAAAACAAAAGTTTTAGTGTTTTTTTATTAAAAATTAATAAATCAATTAATTTAGATATTTAAGGATGTCCAATGCTCGGTGCCATTCAAATTGGTGGATTAGGATTTTTTTTTATTAAGTGAGAGGATGAGTAGTATTACTAACCTTGTTAGTTAAATATTTTCCGTTTTCACTGTTTTTATTTAACTCCTACAAGAAAATCATAAAATAGAAACCAATTTTAGAGATAAAAAATAATTAGTTAATGACTAAATTAGAAACAATTTTAGAAACTAAAAATATTTTTTGTTTTTAAATTAGTTTCTATTATCGTTAAATAATTTTTAAATTAATATTTAATTAGCTACCAAGATTTTAACTACTAACTATTTAGATTCTAAATTTGGTAAAAAAAACCTTGGTAGCTAATTAAATACCAATTTAAAAATTATTTAACAATAATATAAACTAATTTAGAATTCAAAAGTTTTTTTAGTTTCTAAAATGATTTTTAATTTAGTCACTATAGCAATTAATTATTTTAATTTTTAAAATTAATTTCTATTTCATGATTTTTTTTAGTGATGATAAGAGTAGTCAACAAAAATTTTACATTGGACAAAAGGAGATTTTTGCATTATATGTACCAATTGATTTTATTGTTCATTGAAGCTTTCGGAATACATAACTAATTTATTTTAACAAATTATAATATTCTTACAATATTTCATATTAATTTATTTTTTTATAAACAAAATGTACAAACCCTAATAAAAGAACAAGTGTACCACCATGAGCAAAAACTACCATTGAAAGACACCATGAGAGATTCAGCACATAATATGCCACCTAATCATCCTAATCTATGATGAAATCTATGATTGGACATGTGCAGATCTTCTATCACGGAAGAAAAAGCAAAAGCACGACAAAACTTTGTACCTTGTATGGTAGTCCTATTATCTTAATTTGTAGGGTCAAAGGGGCAAGCATGTTTTGAAAAAGGGAAGCTCTTTAGTTTTTTTTTTTATCCACAAGGGAATGTCTTTAATGATTTCCACAGGAAGTTACATGAAAAAGACAAAAATGGGTGAAAATTTTGAATCATCATTTTTGTTACAGACACCCCATCCTGAGAACATTAAAAAGAAATTATTAAATAAAAATTCATTTTTATTTAATATTGAAAGGATGTAGAATGAATACGATTATGCTAAAACAAAATTATGGTGAAAACTTATATGATTTTATGACCAGTCTATTTAGTGTGTAACTTAAATGAATTTAGTTATATTTTAGAAAATAAATATAATATTATTTTATTAATATATACATATATGTAAATTATAATTTCTATATTAAATTAATTAGTTGAAAATTGAAATTAATTTTATTAATATTACTTAAACTGTAAAAATATCTATTTAGTTTCAATAATTTGGCTACATCTGTACTTCTCAGACTTATTTTGGAAAAGGTTTGAGGTAAACTTTCATAAACAATTTTTGAAGTTGTGGGATTATCTACCTAGACGCATGAGTAAAGCAGAAAATAGGAAACTCTAAAAATTTAACAAGTGTAAAGTAAGAAACAGTTATACAAACCAAATTTTGACATCAATTATTTTAAACCTTACTTAAGAAGTTATAATGATATTTGTAGGAGAGAACTTGAATATATGATTTTTGAAGTATTGCTTTTTCTTTCTATGTAAATATTAAAAGAATTAAAATAACTCAAGCGTTGCATCTTATGAGATGGTAGGTTTGAGTATAAAGGGCAACCAGATTTTGAAAATTGTTTGGATTGCTATTATTTGGTGTATCTGAGAAATGATGTACACTAATCATGAAATAGAAACTAACCAATTTTTAGAAACCAAAATAATTAGTTACAATAGTAACTAAATTAGAGATCATTTTAGAAACTAAAAAAAATGATTTATAAATTAGTTCCTATTATTGTTAAATAGTTTTTAAATTGGTATCTAATTAGTAACAAGGTTTTAGAGACCAAATTTAAAAACTAAATAATTGGTAGTTAAAACCTTGGTTGCTAATTAAATACCAATTTAAAAATTATTTAACAATACTATAAACTAATTTAAAAACCAAATTTCTTTTTAGTTTCTAAAACGGTCTCTAATTTAGTTACTATTGCAACTAATTATTTTGGTATCTAAAAATTGATTTCTATTTCATGATTTTCTTGTAGTGTGTAACTTTAATCATGAAAAAAAAATTCATTATGGTTCAACATCATCAAAGTTTTATTTATTCATTGGTGTTGAACATTACAAGAAAATCATAAAATAGAAATCAATTTTTTAAAAATCAAAATAATTAGTTACAATAGTAACTAAATTAGATATCATTTTAGAAACTAAAAAGAAAATTGATTTTTAAATTAGTTTCTATTATTGTTAAATAGTTTTTAAATTGATATCTAATTAGCAACCAAAGTTTTAACTATCAATTATTTAGTTTCTAAAATTGGTAGCGAAAATCTTGATTACTAATTAGATACTAATTTAAAAACTACTTAATACTAATAGAAACTAATTTAGAAATTATTTTTTTAGTCTGTAAAATGGTCTATAATTTAGTTACTATTGTAACTAATTATTTTTGTCTCTAAAAATTGGTTTTTATTTCATAACTTGTCAGTGACCTCCTCAAATTAATTTGATTCGTGTATTCTTACTTACTAAATTGCATAGCTTAGATTCTGCTTTTTTTTTCCTTGTGTTAGGCAGGCTGAAATCTTTAATGCTGCAGAACTTCATTGTCCCAATATCTTGCAATGAAATCTATAAAACCTGCAAAACACTTTACATCTAAGCTTTCCTTTATCTTGTTGCTGGAAAACATTGACTTGATCTTAGTCTGCTGCCATGATGGTTTCTTTTCTTTTTGCAGGAGATACAACCAGTTGCTGGACAGAGATGTTGGGTTTACAGAGTTAGAAGGACAACAAATATTTTCTGTGCCTTTTTAGCAGGACAACGAACCTTTTTAGCATAAGCACATGAACTTGAAGATTTAATTCCAACCTCAAAACTGTTTAGAGGCATGTAAAGAAGAAACTGTTGTTCTGTCAAAAACTCCAACACAACCATCAGATCCAGCAAGGAAAATCTTTTGGAATTAATCCAAAATTCAATAGTGAATATTAATAGTTTGTATAAGCTAATTCTACTTCTAAACATTTAGCAAAAACTAATTTTAATGACCAAAATAATTAATTAATTAAATTAGAATTTTTTTATAAATTAAAAAATTATTAATATTTAAAATAATTTTTATTATTAATAAAAATTTATAAAATAATTTTTAAATTAGTATCTAATTATTAATTATTAAATTTTTAGTTAGTAATTATTTATATTTTAAATTAATTTTTACTCATATTTTAGAGACTAATTTAAAATTTAAAATTATAATAATTAAAACTTTAATAATTAATTTAAAAATTATTTTATAATACTTTATTAATAATAAAAACTATATTAAATATTAATAAATTTTTAAATTAATATCTAACTTCTTAGTAATTAATTATTTTTATCTTTATATTTAATTATTATTTTGGTTTTGTTGATTATTCACTTTACACAGAAAGAATGGCATAGATTTGATTCTCCTTGTTTGTTTTCATTGATTCCCGTGTATTTGTGAGTGAGAAAGGTGCTGAAATAGTTGTTTTCCATTTTCACTTGTGCCCAAACTCACATAAATATATTATCCTTGATGTAATAAAATTATTAATAATAATTAATTATAATAATAAAATAATAATAATAAATATAATTATTTATAACAAAAAATAATTTATATAATAATAGTATTAAATATAAAAAAGAATAATATTATATAATACAGAAATAATTTTATATTTTTTTAAATGAAATATTTGATCAATAATATTTTAAAATAGATTTATATATATACAATAATAATAATAAATTATAAACAATAATAATAAATATAAACATAAATTACATATTTAATAATAATTAAAATTAATTTATTAAATAATGATATTAATAATAACAAAAAATTAATTTTAATTTCTTTTTATGAAAATATTTTTACATCAAATATTTTAATTAATTTAAATCTATAAAAACAAATCTCATATTTTATCATTTAAATATTAAAAATAAATTTATAAACTTACATTTTACATATTTTAAAAAAATTATCACTCACAAATTTCAATAAATTTTCTTCACAAATCTACTCAAACATATCTTATCCAAACAACTCAATTTTTTTTCCTTCAAATCCCCTCCTTAACATCTTTTACCCAATGAAACACAATCTTAAAGATTTTGTGGATGGTAGGAGTGATATTTCCATTTGTAACGAATGTTGACAAAATCTGCCCAAGTGAATAAAGAATGTTGACAATTATGCTTTGGGTTGGTGAGCAATGACTTGGCAACCTCATCATGGGAAGCTATGTCTGTGGTAGGTGACCATTTGGTAATGATCATTTTATCCTATTCAAAACTAAATAAAATAAAATACTCTTTCTATTATTAATTTAATTATTTTGTTAGTAGTACAATTATTCTTATTTAAAAATAAAATAAAATACTGCTCTATTATTAATTATGGACGCCTTAATTCTGACTCAATCAATCAAAATATGAGAATTAAATGTATAAAAGCCGCTTGGGAAACAATGTAAATAATAATATATTTAAAACTTCTTAACTTCACTATACTTCATTGGATTTTCCTTGTTATCTTATACAGAGTTAAGAAATAAATAAAAAATCATAACAACATTTTTCTCTCAGGTTTAATTTAAAGCCTCCAACATTAGGAAAATTAATGGGTATTAGGAGGATAACTCTGTAACTATAAACCAATCTTTTGTATTTTTATATATAGTTTTTTTTTTATCAACAAGAAACAATTAAATTAAAACAATCCACTTAAGAAATGGTCTAATCCTTATACAGAGTAAGAATAAACAAAAGTATCTTTCCACCTACATACTTAAATCATAAAGAATTATTTCCCTACATTACCAGCAAAAGTAAGAACATTAAATTAAATACATACATACCAAGGATTCTAGACACTAGTGAGAGAACGAAAAATTCACTGACGGTATCTTTGAAACAATTCAGGACCAAACCTTAAGCTGTGCTAGAGAACAAATTTAAGAATGATCAACCACACTACCTTTAAATAAACAATTATTCATGTGTCTTCAAATTTCACTAATCAATGTTATCCAAACATTACCTATAATAAGATTAACTGAAGTAGATGCATCTAAGATTTTGAAATGTTCAAAGAAGATGTTCAATCGAACTCAGTCCTAATTAATTATAACAAAGATTCCAAATTATATAGTGATAGTAGGATATATTTATTTTCCCAGTAATTTTGTTTAAAATCTATTAAATATGAATAAGATGCGTCTTTAAATTAATTATAATAATACAATTTTACATTGGTGTGTTAGACAAAACAAGCACATAGTTTCTCACAAAAGGAGTTAAAAGCAAAGTTGTAAAATCCGCACTTATTCGGTCCGTTCAATCATGAAATAGTGAAATAAAATAATGAAATGTGTTCGGCACTAGTTCTTAAATAATTACACCACTCTCGTTAAGTGGCTATGACTTTTTCAGTTTTTAATTTTATAATACATATTTAAAATAAAGTTGGTTTAGATAAAGCAAGTTTGGGTTATTTTTCTATTCAATTTTTATATTTAGTGCTTATTACATTTGGAAAATCATATTTAATTGTATAAATGATTGAGAGGTTCATAAAAAACATGTGTCATCTAATTCAACCCCATCACTCTCAATTAATTACCGATCTTCCTTTAAATCTATACTTGTGATTTTAGCAACTTAATTTTCGTTTTCTATATTTCAGTCAAACAAAAACATTGAAATAAAAAAAAGGAATAATACCAATAATTCAATGTAAAATCAATTTCATTCATATCTTCATCTTCCATTTCTTTCTATACAATAAGAATTATTTAGAATAACTACAAATAATAATAATAATGATTTACAAATATAACTATTGAACAAATGAATATAAACTACAAATGAATCTCAATTACAATATCATTAACTAGAATTAAAAAGTGTACTTTTGTTCTTGAGAAAATTCTTGAACCATATTGCAGAAAGTTTTTCGTGTCTTTTCAAACTGTTTTTGTAATCCACATATGTCATTCCAAATCGCACAGTGTAACCCATGGACCATTCGAAATTGTCGAACAAAGACCATGCGAAATATCCTTTCACATTTGCACCATACCTGTAATATCATATGAATGAAAAACAGATTAAGAAAAAATTAACTTGCATAACCAAAAAAACACCTTCTAGGGTTGCAAAATGCTGATAAAAAAACAACAACTACTTACCTAATTGCAGAACGAAGATAGAAGAGATGACGATAGTAGTAATCAATTCTGTAAGTATCTAAAAGAGATTCCTCTAGAGATAATGTTTCATCGTTATTAAATTCGTTTACACCTGCAAATAATATAATGTATTATTTCTCTTTCTCAAATATATTTCTCTTAAAAGACTTTAATGAAGCACATATGTATAAATCGTTTTACTTACCATTTTCAGTTATGAAAATCAAAGGATTATTATACTTTTCTTTAGTATACAATAGAAGATCACGAATTCCTTTTGGGCAAACATATAACCAATCAGAAGCAATCTGCATAAATATAAAATGAAAAGGTGAGTTTCATACTTCATTAAAGGGATTAAATTAAAGTGCATAAACAAGCTTAGGTGAGTATAAACATACCTTTATGCCAATGGGCTTTCCATCACGCTCAACTGCAATTATTAACAGATAACAGAAGCAAATGTCAACCATGATCAAACTCAAGATATAAGCAATTTAGAAAGTTGGTGAAAAGTGTTGCAGATTGATTACTTACATTCAGAAGTGACTAAAGAATCAGTTATATAGTAAGGTTGAGCATTGCTTAAATGAGGTGCATCAGATGCATATGTTGAAGAATAGTAGTTTAAGCCAATGAAATCAAATGAACCAATCAGTAGCCTAGCTTGCTCCGCAGTAAACTTTGGTAACCGTGTTTTCACAAGTGATCGCATACTTTTTGGATATTCTCCTGTTGTTAATGGATCCATAAACCTGAAATCAATGAGCTTTTGATTTAGTTTTTCATTTCACTAGTCATGGTAGTCTCATATTAAAGCAAAAACCAGTTTTGGAACAACATATATGAATGTGCATTTTGTAGAGGGACAAAAAGGGATTTCTTACCATCCATACATGAACTCAATTGATCTTTCAGCAGCTTTTTGATCAGATTTGGTATCTGAGAATGGTACCATCCAATTAGCTACTAAGGTAATGCCTATCAAACCTTTTTGTGATACCTGCACATGCACATTTAAAAATATTAGTTCATTACTCTACTACACCTTTTCTTACATCATTTACATGGTTCTTAACAAAGTAACAAACCTGGTACTTGGTCCTGTAAACACGAACAGCTGCTGCATGAGCAAGTAGTTGGTTGTGTGAAACTATATAGGGCTCCCTACCAGAATCCCCTCCAGTGCAATTTGGATTTACCCAAGCAGAACAACGTCCTGGTGCCATTGTTCCATTTGCATAGCCATTAATGCTGTAAGTCCAAGGTTCATTCAATGTAACCCAGTGCTTAACTCTATCTCCAAATTCCTTGAAGCAAACTTCCGCATAATCCCGAAAATCCTTACTGAAGATTGATACAGGTGTTTGGTCAACAAAATTATACTGATATCTAGCTATTGAATTTTCCAAGAGTGCAGTTTGGAATCAAAACTCACATTATGAGAGGACTTAGGAAGCCACCATATTCATCTTCTAAAGATTGGGGAAGATCCCAATGGAAAAGAGTTACGAATGGTTTTATACCTACAAATGTTGATATTTAATTGTTATACGACCACTAATAACCGAAGAATGTGGGATAAAGAAAAAGTAACAGTATAAAGGTTTAGCCAACTGAGTTTGAACTTTACCATTAGCCAATAGTTCGTTGATGACATTGTTGTAATAGTCAATTCCTTCTTGATTTATACCTCCACTTAGCTTTCCATCTGCAATAAATCAAAGTTTGCATTGTTAAACTAATCTTAAGTCAAATTTAATCTAAAATGATCATCGTTCAACATTTGACTTACTTGGTAGTATTCTGGACCAAGATATCGAGAATCTGTATGAATCCAAGTTCATATTCTTCATAAATTTAGCATCTTCCTATGAAATTTATAGAAAATGTGTGTGTTATTATACTTTCAATTAGAATCGAAAAAGCTTATAATTCTGATCAGTTACAGGATATAAATACTACTTTGAAGAAATCATACCTTGTAACGGTGATATGTATCGATAGCCACATCTCCATTGCTTTTGTCCAGTATCTTTTCTGCATGTGAATTCATACATTGTAAATTATATGTTCCTTCTAAGATATTAACCAAACCATGGATAACATGTTATGTATCTGGGAAAGAAAATCTATATACCTGGATATCTATGGGTGAAAGTATCCCACACACTTGGTCCTCTACCACCTTCTCTTGCACCACCTTCAAACTATTACACATAAACAAGCAAAACATAATCAAGAACATGTCTTATAACTGATATGAATAGATACATCAGTACAAGAGTACAAGAGATAGAGCATCTCTCAAATACTCTTTTTAATTTTCTTCATTCATTGTTGATTAAAAAACACATTAGTAATTAGTAGTTGAGTACTGTATCTCATTAGTCTTTATATCTCATTAGTCTTAATACCTGATATGATGAGGATCCAGCCCCAAAGATGAAACCTGGAGGGAAACTGTCCCGATTCAGCGAAGCAACATCAATAATGGGATCGACTGCACCAGTTTCTGTGCAAATAACATTTGTTTTGCTAATCACAAGAACAAGAGTAATGAGGCTGAGAATGCAAAAGCCCTTGAATGCCATTTCTAATGATTCTGCTTAACGTGTTCTTTCTTTTTTTCGCTGTCAACGATTCTGCTTAATTCATTGTTTCACGTTGCCACAAGTGTGTCTTTATATAGGGAAACTAGCCAGCTATTGAACAAGATTATAATAATAATAAGATTGCATGTGCAGATCGAGAGCACAGAGTCTCATATGTTGACGTTGGAAAAACAATATTAAGCTCTCTCTTTGACAAATTCAAAGTTGAATAACAAATATGGCGGCATTTTTTTATGTTATGCAGAAAGCACATTTTCTTAACGGAAGTATTCATCAGCTTTGTTTATTTTTGTCTTTATGAACTACTAATTAATCACTAATTACCAAGAATGCATAGTTTAGTGTTTATAATCAAAAGACAAATCACCCAAATCTCTTTCATCATTTGTTTTTAACATGTGTCATTAGTATAATTGACGATCCTAGCAATACGTTAAGCCTACAAGCTACGGTAGGTATATGTTGGTTAGGTGGTGGTAAGGTTGGTTATGAATTGGACATACGCGTTTAATTTTTAAGTTGACTAGTATTTTAATTACTGGTGCAACTATTAGACAAAATAAAATTAAAAATAGTTATTGACGAAGCCATGATTTAAATCTGTCTAGTGGATCATCTAATAATCTCTTAATACATTAATAAAATCTACAATGATTTAATCATGTAATTAAAATCACGATTTCGAATAAGATGTGATATCAAATTTTGTTTACACAGAAAATAAACTTTAACAGAGCTTCTAGTTTTGAATTTTTTTAAACCTGATTTTGTATTTGAAATATCACTAAAACAAAATTATTCAAGAAAAATAATTATTTATGATTAAATTAGATATTATTTTACAAATTAAAAAAATTATAAAAATTATTAGTATATAAAGTAGTTTCTAAATAAACTGTCAATAATTTTCTTATAAAATAATATTTAATTTAGTTAAAATTGTACTTAATTATTTTTTAAAAATTATTTTTTATTTGATAATCTTATTGTGGTGGATGTAAGAATTAATTGAATTCAAAGTAATATTTAAATACTTAAAATTTTAAACTAAATTTAATAATCTCAATTGCATAGTTTTTAGAGATGGTATTTAAGAATGTTGACTATATTTTGTCAAATATTTACGCGTGTTAAATAATTTTTTTATTTTTATATAAAAATATTTTTTTAATAAATAAAAAAAGGTACGTAATCTCCTTGATGCTATGCTAATTTTGAAATAAACGTCATGCCGACAAAAGTTATCTGTGGATGAGGTCCACTGTAACTTGTTGACTGGGCTAATCTAATGTCATGGATGTTGAAGACAATCTTATCCAAATCAAAATAATAATGATGTTAATCCAAATGGACTTTCAAAATTATTCGTCTGAGAAAATTGTTTACCACGTTTATCTCTTTCTGTAATTTCTGAGAAATTCGTCAGCCAAGGAATTTGATTTTAGTTTTCGTAAACCTTTTGGCATATTATGAACTTTGAACAAACCTTATATAAATATTATTATAGAGAAGAAACAAGGTGATTGACACATATTACAAATTATGTTTATCACGTGTTGTATATTTGAGTGATCCTTTGAAATCTGCATGACTTTTCACTGTGGTTCCAACAAATATTATATATACTCTTAGGACTTTATAAACAAAGGGCTTAGTTACACTTTGTCTCCAATTAACAATATTCAACTTTGGTTTAAATGGAATGTTAATCCAAAATTTGACTAAACTTTGATCCACATGCAATTATCTATATTTGACCTTTCTTATTCAAGCAGTATTATGTGTTTAAACAAGTATTATGAAAAGCCATGTTTAGAGCACTGACTTTGAATTTCTTCAAAGTATATTTTCATCAAATTCCCCTGAATCTTACCTACTTCTGTGGTTTCAAAGAGTTTAAAGAAATTTCAAAAGATATAATATTACTTGAACAATTGTTTTAGATTTTGCAACTTTACTGATTAATTATCAAGATTTTTTTTATCAGTAATAAACAATAAATAAATGAGAACCACTTCAAGAATGGTTGAACCTTTATACAAAGTTTCACAATATCTCACAGTAACCAACTTCTAACTAGAACCGTATACCTAACTGACGAAAGCACTAACCAAACTAACACGTAAAAACTTCAAGGAACCATCCTCATGCACGCTGATGGTTCCAAACACCAATCAGAATAAGAAAACGAAGCAGAACGAGATTTTGCGAAAATCCAAAACTAAACTTTTAGGGTTTAGGGTTTAGGGTCACATCAGTCACATCCCTTTTGAAAATGATAAAGTTCCTTTGATTCCAGATTTCACTTACCACCCTCACCCAAATTGTACTCCACACAATGTTAATCGAGTCTGAATACTGACTCATCCATAAATGAGCAAAGTTGGACATAGTATCAATTATCAAGATCTTATTTACTGATTGTTTTAGATTTTGCAGCTTCATTGATGATTCTTTTAAGTATATAGACCATAAAGGTTTGATGCAGCAATTTATGCAGAGGAAGAGAACGAATCTATTGTCTGTTGAAGGCTATGCAGATATGATTCGGCAGCACTGATTGGATCTCTTAGCATTACTAGAGTCTCTTTGGGAAGGGAATTATGATTGCAAGTGTAAGGAAATGTAAAGGTAATTGGTGCTGTAAAGGCATGTGTTATAAAATTGTTAGTGCTGGAAAATTATGCAGAATTTGTTGCATAAATCAGTCATAAAAAAGTAGTAGAGGGTGTGCCAAAGAAGCCAAAGCCTATATAAGTTTTTTTGTTACTTTGTAATTCTTTTTGGATTATAAGTTAAGTGATGTGGTATATTTTTGAATGATAAAAAAAATTGTTAATAGCAACCATTCACTGTGTATTATGATATCTCAGAGATATATGATAAACTAAAAATAAAAATAAAAAGTATTGTTTCTTTTTTAATCTCTTTATTATAAGAAAATTATTAAATAAAAACTAATTTTAGAAATTAAAAAAATTAGTTACTATTTAACTAAATTAGAGACATTTTATATATTAAATAAATTATTTGTACCTGATGTAGTTTTTATTATTAATAAAAATTTATAAAATAGTTTCTAAATTAGTATTTAACTTTTTTTTATGAGTAAAAAACAAATGCATAAATAAAAGGTATTTAAGAGATATCTCAACCTTTATACAAAAAATATGCCTAAAACTCTTATCTTCCAACCTCTTTACAACAACCGAAAAACTTAATGCAGACACCTTATACTCGAGTTAACTATTTCCTAGAAACATTGGCTGACATCATGCAAATCAAAGGCTCAAGACACCAAGTTCAATATGAAATATTTACGTCACGCGCTTTAGACAGTACCCATGACCAAGCCTTCATCTGTACCAGAGTGAAGAGTTCAATGTGATCTATCTTGCCACATCTGAAAATTCTCTTGTTCCTATGGAACCACAACTCTCCTATAACTACTATTCACACACTTTCCCAGATCTTATTAACATTTTCCTTGACACCACACATCCTAAAGCTTTCAAAATGTTTTTTTGACTCCATTTGATCCGTCGCTGCCAACTCCATCCACTCGTAGCACTTACATTACACGAACAAGACGACTCTACATGTAAAAAAAAATGGAATAGAAAAATAACAAAATAAAAGGAAATAAAATTATTGTGAAATCGCATTATTTTCAATACATATACCATCAATATAATGCATGTATATGCTTTTGGATGCATACATGTATTATATATGTTTCTCTTTTAATATATTTATTGTGATGTTTATGTGTTCTGAATTTTTTTAATATATTTATTATGATATTTTTTTAGTTTTGTTACTATTATAAATAAATATTAGTGAAAAAAAATAGTCAAAAATAATATATTAATAATGAAAAGATTTATATTTATCATTATTCTTTTGTTATTAAAACTAATTTTGTAGTATTTTCTTTGTTGGACTAGTCAACGCTGAATAAGTTTTTCAAAAGGCATTGTCGAGTGCAGGCCATATGATATGATTAATACAGCATTATGAAGGTGGGAAGAAACCCGTAACCTAAGTTTGTGCATGCATATTGCATACTCACCCTAAAACTTGCCTTCTAATTAAAATAGATTTGAAAAAATCTTGGCCTTTTATATTTAATAAATAAAGTTAAGATAATTCAATACGTATTGTATTTGAATGTTTCGTAACAAACAACAATAAAAATGGACATTCACACAATATTACTTGTTGGGTTTCCAAAAGAAATCAAAGAAAAAAGAGAATAGAATAAAATATTGTTATATTAAATAAGTCAAACAAATTCATACCGTAGTAAAAAAAAAAATTATAAGGGAGCTTGTGAAAGGGTTTTATGTGGCTTGTATGTTCTCAATTAAGTGAGCTTTTGTAAGATTTATTCTTTTAGTTGAGTTGTTTGTTGTTCTAAGTTTGTGAGAGTTAGGTTGTTTGAAAGGGGTGTAGGAATATATTGTGTTATGGTTTGTAAAAGGATTGAGTTAACCCTAAAGTGGTTGATATTTATTTATTTTTTCTTACCGATAAAAAAAAAACAGCTTGTGAAACCTTTTCCTTCCCTTAAGACGGACTTCGCAGCAGAGGTCAGGGTTTATAACTTTCATGTGTAGGATTTTTTTTGTGTGTTTCTCTTTATTTTGTTGTTGCTTTTAAGGTGTAAGCTTCTTGGTATTGGTATTGGTAGCAAGTTTATTTTGACCTAATTCATCACTGGTCCATCAAAAATGGAATTAGGACGGATTATTGGTTGGTTAAGGTGATGTGGGCTGAAGTTTGTAATTCATCATGTTAGAAGATGGGTTGATGGTACGACAGGTCCATTAATTTTTCAAAAATAAATTTTTATTTTTTTTTATTTTTTATTTTGGATCTATTTACTTGGTTGTAGTAATTGATATCACTTTTTGGACAATAGAAATGCAATGAATAACAATAAAATTGAATCAAACTTTAATGTTTTAATAAAAGAAGGTTTAATACCTAATAAAATAAAATAAATATAAACAATACTTCAATTAATCAAATGATTATAAAGAAATTAATGTAAATGAAGTTTTATATAAAATTGACCACCGCCAATTTTAATTCCAAAAACATGAAATTCTTCTTTAAAAGTGTCAAACTCGCCCTGCCTTTGACCTGTCGGGTTGACAGAATTAGACAGGTCAGACTAAGAAGGTTTGATGAGTTCAAAAAAAAGTTAACTCTCAACTTAAATGATGGTGAACTAGCAAACTAACCCGTTTTGTCATCTCTATTTTTAGGTGTATTCTTAACTTATACATGACTATGGTTTTTTTTGGACAAGTCTTAACCTTATGATATTATTTTCTTTTGTAATGAAATGGTGCATCCCAAGGATACCATTTTATTCAATTTATTTTTTATGATAAAAAAACTAAATAAGATTTTTATATATAAATTTTAAGTTTAATAAAAAATCGTTGAGACGTCTCACATATATTCTTTATGTATAAATAGATGATTTAGCTCAGAACATATCAATAGTAGTATAGTAAATTGTATTTCCAAATTGTTCTTTATAGTTTTATCAAACCTTTATTCCTTTAGATTTAGAATTATTTTTATAATTTTATTTCTTCATTTCGAGCATGAAAGAGTTCTACTTCATTATTATTATTCGCTCTCAAATGAAAAATAAATAAATTCCAAGCTACATTTCAACTTAAATTTTGATAAAAACTTCATAAACATATGAAGAATTATTCTTTCAATCATTTTGTGCAATACTCAATTTTCTCTTCCTCAAATTCAAAACCCATAGGTACAATATACTTTGCTTAGGAGTAGATAAAGTCACCACTATTAAGGAAATAATAATTACTATACATGAAGTCTTCATATATTTACTATACATGAAGTAAAGTAAACACACATAAGAAAATAAAAATATATTCTTTCTTCTTACATACAATTTTCTTTATAACCACATAATGTAATTTTGCATTTCAAGAAATAATGGTTCCAAATAATGTAAACACATACTTAGAAAGAAACTTTTTCCTATTTATATTTCATGTATAATCATGTATGCATCACACTAGATAAATACTATACACAAATTAATATTTTACCACAAGTGAGAAAAACTCATTATAATCAATCATCTTCATTTGTAGAAAATCTTTTGACATTATTCATGCCTTGAATCTTTCCTTCTCCGCACTTAGTATTCCTTCTTGTTTTCTTCAATACACAATTGCATCCAACCATATTTTGATTTTTAGGTAGCTCCACAAGTGTTCACATGTGATTATTCTTCAAATATTCAAGGTTTTCCTCATGGCACTTTGTCATTGCTAACTTTTTATACTTTCTTGTGCTCCTTGTGAAATTTCTTGGGTTTAAACATTTTCTTCATTATAACTTCCACAAGCCAACTCTTTTCACTAAAATAAAAACATGAAATAAAAATCAATTTTAGAGACAAAAAAAAAAGTTGTTATAGTAACTAAATTAGAGGTCATATCAGAAACTAAAAAAATGTTTATAAATTAGTTTATATTATTTTTAAATGGTTTTTAAATTGGTATCTAATTAGCAACAAAGGTTTTAACTACCAATTATCTAGTTTTTAAATTTGGTAGCAAAAACATTGGTTGTTAATTAGATACCAATTTAAAAATCATTTAACAATAATAGAAATTAATTTAAAAATCAAATTTTTTTTAATCTATAAAATGATCTCTAATTTAATCACTATAACAACTAATTATTTTTTTTACTAAAAATTAGTTTATATTTCATAATTTTCTTGTAGTGTTTTTTCCACTTGCAATCTTAGAAAACAAAACATTATTAACATATGTTCAAATGGTGGTGCAATTGTTTTATTTCATTCCTTGTTTATCCTCCAATTTCTTGCAATAGATACATTTAGTTTTGTACATTTCACCAACTGTTATCTTTTCAAAGTGTTATCCCATAACACTTTTCAACCTTTCTTTTTCAAAAATTCTGTTTGTTTTGTTGAATCTATTTCACCAGTTACTTCTAAAGATGGTTTCACAAATTGATTCAATGGAGCTTGACCTGCATTACTGGAACCTAGAAAGGGAGTTGGTTATTGTGAAGATGGTAGGGTTAGTACTTGTATATATTGATTTTCGTACTCATCTTCTCTCCAATTAACATTAGTAACACATGAGAAAAAAAAATACAAATGAAACAAAGTTAAGTTTAAAAATATTTCAAATGTTTCCTTGTTTCCTTTCTCTAAATGAGATTTTTTGTTTATAATATATCATCTAAACGAAATCATATATGAAGAGAAAATTTAAAATAATAATAATAATTAGAATTTATAAATGCATCTTTCATCATTTTTAACTTAAATTTACGTTGGTAAAAAAATTAGAAAACATAATTTCTTTTATATTAAGAAAGTAAGAGTTTACAATATTAAATACTGGAAATTGAGAATAAGATATCTTCATGTGAAAAGATAAAAAATATTAAAAATAAATACAAATAATTAAATGTGTGTCTTATAAACTATTTGATTTAATAAAATTAATATTTGTTTGATTTAATAAAATTAATATTTGTGTTTCTTATAATATCATTTGAATGAAAAAAAAACTTGTAAAGAGAAAAGTGTCTTGGATTTCTAAGTTTGTTGATATTAAACTAGTCAAATAATTGAGAGATAATAATTTGTACTTTTTTAAATGATTCCAAAGAGAACAATATAAAAAAAAAATTAAATTATAAATGTTTTAATAACTAATATGAATCTATATAGGGACAAACGATATAGGGAAGTTAATAAAGATGGAGATGTGACATAAATGTATATACATATTCTCTATCCATATACAATCAATAAAAAAAAATTATTAAAATTGAGACAACTTGAAATAATGTCTACGAAACAAGTTTATTTGTCATTTTTAGTTAAAATATAACGGTAAGATATAATATTCTCATTAATAATTATCAAGTTTTTTTATTATAAATTTATTAATATCTTAAATTAAAATTAATGGTGTTAAATAAAATTGCATATCTGCACAGTGTATATGTTATCCTAATCCTGAGTCAGCAGTGAGATTGAAAAGAAAAACATTACATGATCTAGTATTGCTATAGTTATCAACTTGTGACATATATCTAAGTAATTGAAAAATAATGTTAAAATGAATCAAAGACTATAAATATGTACTTGTTCAAAGTAATAAATAATTTGAGAGTTTATCAACGAACTAAAACAAGTTTTTGAATCCAGATTAAGGGGGACGGTTGTGGGGTTAAGATTATACTTATAAATTGCAATTCATAACGGATAAGTAATGTGTACCGGTCCGCATCGGACGACCGCAGGATACTCATGGTAAAATCATCACAAAACCCTGCGTCTTATACGACTCTTCGTCCTTCCATGACCTCTAGCCGGACGAACGAGTGGTTTATGTCGAATAAATCGAATTTAATCCAGAACGTGGTTACACGTGTAGAAAAGAGCAGTTATAACAACCATTGACGAAGTAAAAACACGTCCTCTAGACCACTCCCCTGGTTTTCAGGAAACCACCAGGCACGACCCAAAGACCACTAAGCATGTCTCTAACCATCAACTGATTGGCCCACATGGCCAAGGCCCAGGTCAACCTACTAAAGGGACTTCTGAAAAGGGGGGAAAGGTACGTTTTCCATACTATCAGAGAATTCTCACTTGAGCACCATCGCTGACTTGAGCGTCGGAGTGCAATCGCAGGTACCCCCGCCGGCCGACCGAAGCACGCGAAGAGAAAGAAGACTTGAAGAATAGGACAACCAAGAGTGAAGAAGACACCTTGTATCGACGTGGATCAACATTACTCAGTCCCCAATATCCATACAGGTACAATTGGCGCCCACCGTGGGGCCCGAGTAATCATTATTCCCAGACCCAAGGATCCCAACAGTTGAAGATGGACTCAACGGCAAACAACAACAATGATATCTCCGAAGAGCATAGGACCATACTCCAAACCCTCCAGATTCAGATGCAGGAGTTACTCCAAAAAGGAGTCATCGATCAACTTCGCCAGGATGAAGAAAGGAAAAGACGAGAAGAAGAGCGTCAACAACACGCAGAGGAGATAGCACAATTGAAAGAACAGAACAAGAGATTGTTGGATAGACTTGAGCAATCTGAACGCGAAGGGCATTCACGTGCACCTTCTCCATCACCGTTCCAATCAGGAACAAGAACAATAGCCCAGGCTATACCTCACACGTCACTCGTTCAACACACCCGTCAGAGTGCAAAGCCAGTAACCCCAAACGAGGTAGCAAACCCGAAAGGCCATCCGTTCACTGATGACATCATAGCCACTCCTCTCCCTGACAAGTGGAGGGGCCTAACGATAAACCTTTATGACGGTTCCACAGATCCAGACGAACATCTGAATATATTTAGAACTCAAATGACCCTTTACACAACCGACCGAACGGTATGGTGTAAAGTCTTCCCCACCTCTCTCAGGGAAGGCCCCCTTGGATGGTTTTCGGACCTTCCACCCAATTCCATTGCAAGCTTCGACGCTTTGGAATTGAAGTTCACCACGCAATACGCCACAAGTAGACCTCATCGGACATCCTCCATGTCTCTTCTAAATGTCAAACAAGAAAGGGGAGAATCATTGAGAACATTCATGAACAGATTTAGCAAAGTGTGTATGAACATTCGTAATCTTAATCCAGAAATAGCCATGCATCATTTGGTCTCGGCCATACTACCAGGAAGGTTCACTGAAAGCCTTATCAAACGACCTCCGTGCAATATGGATGAATTAAGAACAAGAGCAACAAAGTTCATGCAGATAGAAGAACATATTGACTACCATCGAAAAACTTATGCTGAGAACACGGACAATAGCAAAGGAATTCGTCCCCCCACAATACCGACCGACCGAGAACGACATCGCCCCAATAGGGGACCCCGTTTCCACAACTACACTCCCTTGATTGTACCAAGGGGTAAGGTTCTCGACGAAGCACTGCAGATTGAATTGATTCCGACATTGAGGCCATCACAAACCCCTCCCAATGCCGACACCAGTAAACGTTGCCAATACCATCGTAACTATGGCCACACGACCGAAGGATGCCAAGCACTGAAAGATAAAATTGAAGAGCTCGTCCAGGCCGGTCATCTGCGCAAGTTCGTGAAAACCACCATCACTGCACCCAGGTCACCCCAGCGTGATCATGATCCCCGCGAACGTTCGGGACGAAGAGACGACCGGACCCGTGACAACCACTATCGTTCAAGCAGAAGAAAAAGAAGCGAAAGTCCGATCAGACGAACGAGGCCTAAAAGCGAAAGCCCTGAACGTAGAAGTCGAACTAAACAAAAAGTTCGCACAGTCATCAATACAATCGCTGGACCGGTATCGCTCGGTCAGCCCCCTCAAGAAATTAATTACATTGCAGGCGGCTTTGCGGGTGGAGGATGCTCTAATTCGGCAAGGAAAAAACATTTGAGAGCAATTCAATCCGTTCATTCGACTCCCACACAACGCCGACCGCATATACCACCAATCACTTTCACTGACGAAGACTTCACAGCAATCGATCCATCTCAAGATGACCCCATGGTAATAACTGTGGAGATAGATAAATTTGCAATTGCAAAAGTTTTGGTAGATCAGGGTAGCTCGGTCGACATCCTATATTGGGAAACGTTTAAGAAGATGAAGATTCCAGAAGCAGAGATACAACCCTACAACGAGCAGATAGTTGGTTTCTCAGGGGAAAGAGTGGATACGAAAGGATTTATCGATCTATACACCACGTTCGGGGATGATTACCTCAGCAAGACCATCAACATACGATATCTACTCGTTAATGCCAATACATCGTACAATATTTTGCTCGGTCGACCATCTATCAACAGATTGAAAGCCATTGTCTCAACTCCTCATTTAGCTATGAAGTTCCCCTCGGTCAATGGAGACATAGCAACCGTACATATAGACCAGAAGACAGCACGAGAGTGTTATGTAGCTAGCCTGAAGGTGGAGCCGACCCGAAGGCTTTATACCACGTCAGCCGAACGGACCACAGAGCGAAGAGGTCGGTCAACAGAAAGACGCTCCAGAGGAAGAGAATCTAGAAGACACTTGGTCGCTTTAGTCGATCTAGATCCTCGACTGGATGATCCCCGAATGGAAGCAGGAGAAGATCTTCAACCCATATTCCTTCGGGACAAAGACCGGAAAACATACATGAGAACATCCCTCAAACCAGACGACCGAGAGACGATCGGTAAAACATTAACAAAGAACGCTGATCTTTTCGCCTGGACGGCTGCAGACATGCCAGGGGTAAAATCAGATGTGATTACCCATCGATTGTCTGTTTATACAGAGGCCAGGCCGATCGCTCAAAAGAAAAGGAAACTAGGTGAAGAACGGCGGAAAGCCGCACGAGAAGAAACCGACAAGCTAATTCGAGCTGGTTTTATTCAAAAGGCCCACTATACGACATGGCTAGCCAATGTAGTGATGGTAAAAAAGACGAATGGAAAATGGAGAATGTGCGTAGACTACACAGACCTTAACAAAGCGTGCCCAAAGGACTCGTATCCTCTACCTACTATCGACCGGCTGGTCGACGGTGCAGCCGGTCATCAAATCCTAAGTTTCCTTGATGCTTATTCAGGTTACAATCAAATACAAATGTACCACCGTGATCGAGAAAAAACCGCGTTTAGAACAGATTCTGATAATTTCTTCTATGAAGTCATGCCGTTCGGCCTCAAGAATGCAGGAGCCACATACCAACGACTCATGGATCACGTATTCCACGACATGATCGGTCGGAATGTAGAAGTATACGTTGACGACATTGTCGTCAAATCAGACTCTTGCGAACAACATGTTTCTGACTTAAAAGAGGTTTTTCAAGCCTTGCGTCAATACCGCATGCGTTTAAACCCGGAGAAGTGCGCGTTCGGCGTAGAAGGGGGGAAGTTCTTAGGCTTCATGCTCACACATCGGGGTATAGAGGCTAATCCAGAAAAATGCAAGGCAATCACCGAAATGCGAAGTCCCAACGGACTCAAAGAGATCCAGAGACTAGTCGGCCGTCTCACTTCGTTGTCTCGATTCGTACCTAAGCTTGCCGAACGAACGAGACCCATCATAAAACTTCTGAAGAAGACAAGTAAATTTGAATGGACAGATGAATGTGAACAAAATTTCCAACAGTTAAAAGCATTTCTGGCATCTCCACCGGTCATCCAGAAACCGAACGCACGGGAACCCATTGTGGTCTACCTCGCCGTCTCCAATGAAGCGGTGAGTTCCGCTCTGGTACAAGAAATTAAAGCGGAAGAACGACCGGTATATTTTGTAAGTCGAGTCTTACATGACGCAGAAACCCGGTACCAAATGGTCGAAAAAGTTGCCTTCGCTTTGGTCATCACCGCACGACGGATGCGGATGTATTTCCAAAATCACAAGGTCATTGTTAGGACTAACTATCCCATTATGAAGATTCTCACCAAACCTGACCTCGCCGGACGAATGATAGGTTGGGCAGTCGAACTGTCAGAATTCCACATCGAATACCAACCCAGGGGAGCCATCAAGTCCCAAGCCCTCGCCGACTTCACAGCAGAACTCACTCCCTATCTGACCGAACGGACTCCCCGATGGACACTATACGTAGATGGGTCATCTAACAGTCGTTCGTCCGGAGCAGGAGTTGTACTTGAAGGACCAGGGGAGATTGTTGTCGAACAAGCCATGAAATTTGAATTTAAAACTTCCAATAATCAAGCCGAATACGAAGCTATAATCGCAGGTTTGCATCTGGCGATTGAATTGGAGGTAACAAATATAACTTGTAAAAGCGACTCCCGTCTAGTCGTCGGACAGCTTACAGGGGAGTATGAGGTAAGAGAAACATTACTCCAACAGTATTTTCATTTCGTAAAAAATCTTCTAAACAGGTTCAAAGAAATCTCCTTCCAACACGTACGGAGGGAAAATAATACTAGGGCGGACGCTCTATCGAGATTGGCTACCCTAAAAAAGAAAGGCGCCCACCGGTCGGCCATACACGTGACCCTGGCTAAACCAAGTGTTGGTACCGAAGAATGCATGGCGACTGACACCCAACCTAACTGGATGACTCCCATAAAACAATATCTTACCGATGGTGTATGCGATCCACATTTGGAGAAAACGATGAAGTTACAAGCCGCCCGATACATACTGATTGGCGAAGATCTTTACAGGAGAGGGTATTCCCGCCCCCTCCTAAAATGCCTTGGTCCAGAACAAGTCACTTATGTAATGACCGAGTTACACGAAGGGATATGCGGAACCCATTCAGGAGCGCGGACTATGTCCGCCAAAATTCTGAGAGCAGGATACTACTGGCCGACCTTACAAGGAGACTGCACTGAATACGTTCAAAAGTGCGTGAAATGTCAAGAGTTCGGCACCCTATTGCACCAAAAACCAGAGCATTTGCACTACATCCTATCCCCTTGGCCGTTCGTGAAATGGGGAATGGATATTATCAGACCTTTCACACCCGGAAAAGGGCAATGCAAGTTCCTACTGGTGGGTATAGATTACTTCACCAAATGGATTGAGGCTGAACCACTAACAGCCATCACCGCCCGGAACGTACAAAGCTTTGTGTGGAAAAACATTGTCTGCAGGTTCGGCCTACCTCAGATCATTATCACAGACAACGGTCGACAGTTCACCGACCGTGGGCTAGCTGAATTCTATGAGAAACTTCACATCAAACATATAACGAGTTCGGTCGAACACCCTCAAACCAACGGTCAGGCGGAAGCCGCCAACAAAGTTATTCTCAATAAGTTAAAGAAGAGACTTGGCCCGTCCAAGGGAAATTGGACTGAAGAATTGTTAGAGGTTCTGTGGGCTTATCGTTGTACTCCCCAGTCAACAACTCAAGAAACACCTTATAGCCTGACGTACGACACAGAAGCCATGATTCCGGTCGAAATCGGCGAGCCTTCACTACGCCGACAGACGTTAGACCTAGACTTAAACAAGGAAAGTCTACTAGTCGGCCTCGACCTCATCAATGAATTAAGGGACAAATGCAAGATAAGGGAAGAAGCATGCAAGATACGAGCAGCACGAAGGTACAACTCCAAAGTGAAGCCACGAAGCTATCAGAAAGGAGATCTAGTTTGGCGCATGCGCAGCGACGCCCGGAAGGACGGAGGAAAGTTTTCAAGCAATTGGGAAGGTCCGTTCCGCATCTCCGACACAGCAACAGGAGGAGCTTATTACTTAGAATATTTGTCAGGAAAATCTGCACCGAGAACGTGGAATGCCACGCATCTCAAATTCTATTACAGTTGATGAATAAACTTAGTGCACTCTTTCCTCGCTCGGTAGTTTTATCCCTAAGGAGGGTTTTCTACCGAGAAGGTTTTAACGAGGCACTTTAAATCACCAATCTTGGTCAGAAATTTAGTTAATTCACCGTTCATTCGGTCGGAATACATAACGAAAGTTATCCGAATTATAACTTAAACGTTATTCACCAATCTTGGTCAGAAATTCAATTAATTCACCGTTCATTCGGTCGGAATACATAACGAAAGTTATCCGAATTATAACTTAAACGTTATTCACCAACCTTGGTCAGAAATCGAAATTATTTATGCCTCGTTCGGCATCAGAATTATTCAGAATTATTTATGCCTCGTCCGGCATCAGAATTATCTTATTACTTTAAGGTAATCCGAATTATTTATGCCTCGTCCGGCATCCGAATTATCTATTAATTCATTAACCGTGCGTTCGGCCAGAATATATAACGAATTATAACTTCAACGTTATTCACCAACCTTGGTCAGAAATCGAAATTATTTATTAATTAACCGTTCATTCGGTCGAGATTATATAACTACGGCTATCCGAATCATATACTTCTTCAAAACCCGGATCTATGCTCACAACAATCTCTGCAACATAAACACGAAAGTAAGAAACAGATACGCTATTAGCCGAACGACCGCAAGAAGAAGGTGCTCACCTTTTAGTTCCGCCTACTGCTTGGACGACCCATAAAGAGCTATCAGTTCCCACGTAGGGGCCTACACGGTAGTTGATTCACGACCATCAAAATTTCTTGGTCGATGGGAGACAAAGATTCCCAAAGCCGATGGTCAAGAGAGGTGGGATTCTCCGTCCAATAGAATGGAAATTTTGTGCCTCCAGCAGCATTATAGAATAGATTTCGTGCACCGGACGACCGCAGGGTACTCATGGTAAAATTATCACAAAAACCCCTGCGTCTCATACGACTCTTCGTCCTTCCATGACCTCGAGCCTGGGGGGCAAGTGTACCGGTCCGCACCGGACGACCGCAGGATATTCATGGTAAAATCATCACAAAACCCTGCGTCTTATATGACTCTTCGTCCTTCCATGACCTCTAGCCGGACGAACGAGTGGTTTATGTCGAATAAATCTAATTTAATCCAGAACGTGGTTACACGTGTAGAAAACCCCTGCGTCTCATACGACTCTTCGTCCTTCCATGACCTCGAGCCTGGGGGGCAAGTGTACCGGTCCGCACCGGACGACCGCAGGATACTCATGGTAAAATCATCACAAAACCCTGCGTCTTATACGACTCTTCGTCCTTCCATGACCTCTAGCCGGACGAACGAGTGGTTTATGTCGAATAAATCGAATTTAATCCAGAACGTGGTTACACGTGTAGAAAAGAGCAGTTATAACAACCATTGACGAAGTAAAAACACGTCCTCTAGACCACTCCCCTGGTTTTCAGGAAACCACCAGGCACGACCCAAAGACCACTAAGCATGTCTCTAACCATCAACTGATTGGCCCACATGGCCAAGGCCCAGGTCAACCTACTAAAGGGACTTCTGAAAAGGGGGGAAAGGTACGTTTTCCATACTATCAGAGAATTCTCACTTGAGCACCATCGCTGACTTGAGCGTCGGAGTGCAATCGCAGGTACCCCCGCCGGCCGACCGAAGCACGCGAAGAGAAAGAAGACTTGAAGAATAGGACAACCAAGAGTGAAGAAGACACCTTGTATCGACGTGGATCAACATTACTCAGTCCCCAATATCCATACAGGTACATAATGTATTTGAATAATTCTCGTCAAGGGATAAGAATAACCTATGTTCCCAATATTCTTCTGTCCAATTGTCGGTGTCATTAGAATTATCATATCCATGATATTTTTGTTTTGACACTCAACAACCCCACCACAAAAGTATTTTTTAACTTTATCTTTTTAATTCCAACTTTTGAACAATATTAGACTTTTTTTGTTAACAACTAATAGTAGAACACGAGACAATGTCTTATACCATTATTTTCATTTCTCCGAATAATTACAAAAGAAATGTTTCCATACTCACAATTTTAAAAAAAGTGGAGTGAGAATGTTAACGTCTTGTATTGAAGAAGTGATATTTGTAATAATTTTTTTCTAATTTGAATGTGACATTGATGTCATTTATCTTATCATTAAGGCTTTAACCATTAAAAAAAAATCTCTTATGGATTTTACAAGATGATGTTTTATTGCATTACTTGTTAAAGTTTTATTATCTTGTTTTTTTATCAGCAAAAAATAATAAATAAATAAATAAGAAGTATTTTATGAATATTTCAATCCTTATACAAAAGATCTGTTGAGTCTCTAATCTTCTAATCTCCTAACAAGAACAGAAAAAACCTACAAGCAGTTATCTCTTATAAACATTGACTGACCTCATGCAAATCAAAGGTTCAAGACACCAATCTGAGTATGAAAAACTTACTCCATTAGCTTTAGACAGAATCCATGACAAAGCCTTCATCTATGCTATATTGAAAATTTCAATATGATTTATCCTGCCACCTCTGAAAGTCCTCTTGTTCCTATGGAACCACAACACTCCTACAACTACTATCCACATTCCGCCCCATATCTGACTAACACTTTTCTTGTACCACTCATCCTTAAGCTTTCGAAATGTTTTTTTTTTTTGCTCCCTATGATCTGTTGCTGTTAATCTCATCCACTCGTAGCACTTAGACCACACGAGTCAGGCAACTCTACATGTTCCAAAAAAAAGGGACGTGGTTTCCTCTTCCTCCCCACACAAACAACACATAATGGTATTCATGCATAACCCCTTTCTAACCAAGTTTGCTTCAGACACTATTTTGTCTTCCAAAACCTTCCAAGCTATAAGTTGTGAAGATGGTTGTGCCTTCAGCCTCTAAAAAAACTCATACAACTCATTCTCAACCCCCTAAACATCTTCTTTAAGGACTTTGTTCGTTGATTTTACCGTGAACACAACTAACTCTTTGTCTTTCCAAGCCCAAGAATTCTCCTTATCTAACTTTACTCTCTGATCCCCTAAGACTTGCATCAACTGTTGTTCCTGATTCTGATCCCATTCAAACAGATTCCTTCTCCATTTGATCTTCCAATTCCACTCTGAATTTTGTGACCTCTCCCCCGCGTGCCAAATGGATGAACCCTTGTTGGAGCTAATGGTGAAAAGTCTCGGAAAGGCGTCCTTGAGATTCAAGTTGCCTACCAATTTATCCTCCTAAAACCTTATCTTCCTCTCATTCCCAACCTCCCAAGAAAAAGTATCCTCAAATTTATCTTTCCACTCGTCAAGAGACCAAACCTCCTTCAAGTCCCTCCACCAAAGAGAATTGATTATGCTCTTTCTTCGACTCCGAAGATCCTTCCAACCTTCATATTTTGAATCTAGAACTTCTTTCCACAAACCTATCTTCTCAAATCTTAATCACCAGATCCACTTGTCTAACAAGATAATATTAAAACGCATTAAATCTATCATGCTATGCCCTCCATCCTCTTTTGACTCACAAGTTTTTTTTTCCACGAAATCCACGCAGTTTTCCTGCCTTCCAATCCTCATCCCCACAAAAATATATTATCTTGGTAACACATCATGCATTCTTGATCTGGTATCAACATTCTTATAGTTAGGAAGTGTAATTTTTTATCTGGTTTAGAGAAACAATATTAGTTTTAGACTCAGATAGATTGTGTATAGATTTTTTATATTATTTTTAAAGGATTGAAGCACCAAATATTCCTATTTAATATTTTATAATTAAAAAAAAATTCTTTGTAACACATCATACACACGGATTGATTTAATGTCATTTTCTTAAAATGACGAGGCATTGCATTCTAAGGATAGCTTGACATAAACATCATAATGTATTTAAATAACCAAACATTTCATTCACTATAAATTCGACAGTACATTTATAAGAATTACAACTCATAGCTGATAAAAATAAAAGAATACAACTTCATAAGAAATCCCCCCAAGAATAAAACAATATCCTAGCAATTGCATATTTACAATATAGAATTGTGAAAGATTTTTGAATAATAGTTTAATTACATGGAATCATGAAGTTTGGTTTCTATTTTGAGAAAATCCTTGAACCATAAAGCAGAAAGCTTTGGGTATCTTTTCAAGCCATTTTTGTAATCAACATAGTGTATTCCAAATCGCATGATGTAGCCACCTTCCCATTCAAAATTGTCTAAGAGTGACCACGCGAAATACCCTTTTACATTTACACCATTCCTGTAATATCCAAATTAAAAAAAAAATCAGAAAAACTGAAATCACAGACAAACAAAATAATCTCTTTAAAGACATTAAAAATATTACTTACTTGATTGCATCCTGAAGATAATATAAATGACGATAATAATAATCAATTCTATATGTATCCAAGAGAGATTCTTCAAGTGATAGTGATGGATCATCATATTCATTTACACCTACATACAGATGTAAACTGTTACTTCTTCTTTTTCACAGCATTCAAATGGAAAAATAAATGGGACATTCAAAGTTATTTACCATTTTCAGTAATATAAATTAAAGGATTGTTGTATTTCTCTTTGATGTATAGCAAAATTTCACGAAATCCTTTTGGATAAACGTACAACCAGTCTGAACCAACCTGCATAATTATGAAAAGTAAATATCTTTATTAATAAGAAAAGCATTCTAAAATAGTAAAGCATTTACAATTTGGTCACAAAGAAGATTACATTTTCACCAATGGGTTTTCCGTCACGCACAACTGCAGTAACAAAAACAAAAGACATGTAACAAAGATCAGATTCAACACATATATAATATATCTCAAATTCAACATGTATACATAAATAAATATGTAAGTTATTAGACAAGCCTGCTTACATGAAAAATTTACAAGGGAATCTGTTATGTAATTGCCTCTGACATTTCTTAATTCAGGTGCATCAGAGACATAATTCGCAGTGTAGTAGTTTATGCCGAGAAAATCAAATGAATTGATAAGCAATCTGGATTGCTCCTTTGTAAACTTTGGTAATCTTGATTTTACCAAGGAACGCATGCTTTCTGGATAATCTCCTCTTGTCAGTGGATCCATAAACCTGGTAGAACAAATGAATCAAATTGATAACTATTAATGTCTATTTTAAGGATGTTGTGCATGAGGTAACTGAGACATGTACTTATCATCCAAAACCTGATAAAAAAAAACTTACCATCCAAACAAGAAGTCAATAGCTCGTTCAGCAGCCTTTTGATCAAGTTTGCTTTCTGAGAGTGGCTCGTACCAAATAGAATACAGTGTTATGCCTATCACACCATTCTGAAATCTCTGCATATCCATAGTTTTTTAACAAAATTATTTAAGTACATGTTCCAGTTTATAACAAACTAGTTAATTAACCTGATACAAGGTTGTCTACTAATAATAACTAATTAATAACCTGATACTTTGTCTTGTACAGATTAACAGCTGCAGCATGAGCAAGAAGTTGGTAATGTGTAGCCAAATAGGGTTCAGTCCCAGAATCACCACCATTGCAATCAAGATTCAACCAAGAAGAACATCGACCTGGGGCCTTTGCCCCTACTGCATAACCCTTGACACTGAAAGTCCATGGCTCATTCAAAGTTATCCAGTTCTTCACTCTATCTCCAAATTCCTTGAAACAAAGTTCTGCATAATCCTGGAAATCTTTCCTGTATTAAAAACAGTGTGATTTAGAAACGTTCCAAAAACATTTTAGCAAAGCATTCAAGTGGAAATGCTAATTAAATTGCATCACTTACACAATGCGAGGACTTAAGAAACCACCATATTCATCTTCTAAAGTTTGAGGAAGATCCCAATGAAAAAGAGTCACAAATGGTTCTAAACCTGAAATAATGTTAATATATGATGATTATAGCATTAAATGTGTTGTCTATCATCAATAATATGAGAAATTTCTAAATAATAAAGCTTTTATTCTGACCATTTGCCAGTAGCTCATTGATAAGGTTGTTATAATAGTCAATTCCTTCTTGGTTTATTCCTCCACTTAGCTTTCCATCTGTGGATATGAAGTTTATTAAAATAAATAAATGATTCTGTGAAAGACCCAAACAGGCAAAGTTTAGTCCAAAATAATCCTTGATCTATATTTGACTTACTCGGAAGTATTCTTGACCAAGATATGGAAAATCTATAAGCATCCAAATTCATATCCTTCATAATCTGAACATCTTCCTGCAATATAAGATGCAAAAAGACTTCATGTTTAGTTGAAAACGATGGAAAACAAAAGATACCAACACTTATTTTAATTTTGTATTATTTAATATTTCTTTCTTGGTTGAAATTTCAACGGTCTAATCAATTTATTTGATTAGAATGTTCCAAAGATAATAATCTACAGGTTGATAACAAGTTACTAGTGGTATCATTAATAGAAGAGTAGTAATGATCGTGATAAGAACATGACAATGGTATGAAAGACTTTGAATGTAACTAGAGAACATGACGTGTATATTGCAGGAGAGGGAAGGATTCATTTGACTCCTTTGTTTTATGTCACTTTCGATCCTTCTGTGAGGAATAAATAAGAGTTTGATTTTATAAAGAATAAATCCTGAAAGATATACATTTTTTTATAAAAGAGTTAGAGCACCTAGAATGCTTCCATTTTAATCTATAATATTTTATTTTTCGTTGCTAAAAAAATTGATGGTGATAAGAAATTTGGGAAACCAACTTTACTTTAATATCTAATAAACTTTCAGCATTGCTTTTCATTGAAGACTATAATTAAATTACATCACAAGAAACATAAACTTTGAATCGGCAAACCTTGTAACGATGATACGAATCCACGGCAGCATCTCCATTGCTTCTGTCCTCTATCCTTTCTGCATGTTAATTAGCATATATGAACAATTGTATAAATTTTGAAAAAGAAGATATTCAGTATACCAAAAAGGGAAAATCAAACATACATATACATATATATATATATATATATATATATATATATATATATATATATATATTTACCTGGATATTTATGAGTGAAGGTATCCCAAATACTTGGTGCTCTACCACCCTCATTTGCTGCACCTTCATACTGCATACAGACAAACATACATACATACATTATCATGTGAACCGAACACCAGAAAATAAAGCTGATAAAAGAGCTAAAACATTTTAACTTGTAACGTGGAAGGTGTTTCATATGGGGTTGAAGATTGATAAAACATAATGATTATTATGTGTGTGTACCTGATATGCTGAGGATGCTGTACCAAAGATGAAGCCATTTGGGAAAGTGTTGCGATTCAACAAAGCTATTTCTGGAGTAATGGCCCCGCTTTCTGTGACAGTAATGAATAAGGAAAGTAGAGGAATGAGAGGAAGAAGCACGTATTCTTTGTATGCCATATCTGCTTAATTGTGTTTGATTTTTCTCGCCAAATGGGTTCCTTTTATAGAGGAAAACATTTATCCACTTTCAATATCCAAATATTTATTGCTGTTTCCGTCCTAAGATTAAATCAGTCAGAGATGTTTTTTAAGGTATGATGGCTCTGGTCGTTGGTCAGAAAAGATTACCAACTTGGGCAAGGATATTTATGATAAAAGTTACTATTACACTTAAACTAACTTGGATAATCGTATGTATGGTCGAAAAATCGACGATTGATATTATATATATATTTGCTGTTAAAAAATTGAAGAGAGGAAAGAACTTTTTCTTATTATTGACATTCTAGTTGTCTGTCGTCAAATGTTTCATGGCATTCAACTTTTTTATTTGAAAAGCTTCAACCTTACGAATATTAAAGAATAAGATAATAATCTGAAATTATTATTGTATTCTTTGCTTCTTCTTTATTTCATCATATTACATGTAATTTCCATTAAAAAAGTTCTGTTTAAATTATATATTCAGTCAAGATTTTGTTAAAACCATATCTATATATATAGTAACTATTTTTCCAGAAAGACGGTAAAGTTCTTTTTCTAAAATTTTATTAAGATTATATAATGAAACTCAAAACCGTTGTTTCACTTAGATTAGACCACATTGGCTAAATATAGTATTATCTTCTAAGAACTTTTGAAAGCTGTAAACGAAAATTTTAAGGAACTGTGGTCAACAAATTCGTCTTACGTAAAACTATGTTGTTTGCTGTAACCCTGCGATTTGCTGCTACAGTAGATTCTGAGTCTTGCCCTCCAAACATGGATAACACCCTCTTCTTTTTATATACAGGTTAGAGCATTCTTTAAATAATCAATTTCTATCTATTTTTTTATTTTTACTGATAAAAAAAACAGAAACAGAAAAGCATATGTATAAGGGTTGTACAAATATGCAGATAAAAAAAAACAGAAAAGCATATGTTGTCTTGCCCTCTATTTAGACGCCATAGCCAGCAGACATATAAAGACAAGTTAAGGTCTTCATTAAATAATTTTGTTATAGTGTAGAGCTGTGAAGATTGATGCGTGCATGTTGTCCTTGCACACACCAGAATGGCACCAACTAATTGGAGATAAAGCAACACTCCAATTTATATTCTTATCTCATCTTTTAGAAACATTAACTTCAGTGACACACATGAAGCTTTTTCTTGTGATATTATATCTCTTTGGGTACACACATGAAAGTTTAGTGCTTTATGCATACTACATATGCTATCTTGCATATTTGTGCAAAAAAGCATGAAGTGGAAAGGGAAGAGACAAATTATGAGGAAGGAGCAAAAAAAATCAAGGAAGATAAAGAGTAGGGAAACGGATTTTCGTGTTTGAAACTTTTTGTTAGTAGGTATTGTGAAGTGATGTTTTAGGTCTTTCTTGGAATAACAAGTTTATTAGGTGATTTAATTTTGCAAGTTATATTATATGTATTTTTTTTTATAAAGTTGGAAGATAGTTAAGGAGTCCTTTTTAATTTAATTATTTTTTATTATTTAAAAAAATCTTATACATTTGTACTCTTTTAAGTTTTAATATTTGAAATATTGTAGTAATGCATCTAATTCAGTTAACTTGATCTTGGGAATATCAAAGCAAAATTCCTTTTGTGACTAAAAGAGCATTAATCAATACACCACACAAATTTTTTTATTATATTAAAATTTTTATTATACTTATTATTATTAATAATAATATTAATATTATTAATTACATACGGATTTTGGCTGTATGTAATTCAGATTTTTCTTGTAGTGAAATTAGACTGTGTGCTTTTAGACTTGAGACTTTTAGAGTAGTTTTGTTGGTTTTAAAGTAGTTTGGTTGATTCTGTGTTTGATGGTTGTTTTACTATGTTGTATAAGGGTTTGATCACTTCTAAAGTTATCTAAATTTATTTATTTATTATTATTGATAAAGAAAATCTCAAAATATTCTAAAATTTATAGTTTTTTTTATTGATTAAAAAAGATCAACTTCAATGACAAAATTATCATATGGTGAAACTAATCAAAAAGACCTGACCTCTCATGCGATTTTACCTATTTAAACGATATATTTTCCTTTGGACTGAATGTAGAGAAAAATAAAATAAAACAAAAATTTCTAATCAAATCAAAATTTTAATTTAATTGATAATAGAATTTGACAATTAGATTTTGTTTTCTTTTCATCTTTATATAAAAAATTCTTACTGAATAATTCTATCAATAAATAAATAAATATATATATATATATAAGTAAGAAAATAAGTAATTAATTGAGCCATCTGATGGAGGAAAACAAGGCAGAAAATAATTTTGTTAATTAATTAAATCCTTAAAAGACCTTGACCTTTATGATAAATATAGGTTGACTAGTTATTATTTTGATTAGGAAATTGGTCCTACCTTTATCTATTTTCGTGAACCTTTTTCCCGTAGGACTTCTGTGATTGGGAATGTGGTCCTTCCTATTCACTTTTCCTGGATTTCTCAAGACTTCGACTGAGGAAAATCGTTACTTTAGAAACACGAGTCCTCACATAAAACTAAATCAATTTTTAAGTCAAATTTATTTATAATATAGTTAAATATTTATATAAGTATGGTTTTCTAAAAAAAAAATCTTATTGAAAAAAATGGTTTAAATATTTTTGAAAAGAAAAATCCTTATGACTGAATCTTCCTATATAAAAACGTGTATAATGGAGATGTTGGTTATTGAAGAAGTAATAGTTTCGCAAAAGTGAGGAACGAACACGTTACCTCAATTACACGTAGAATGTTTCACAGTTGACAATTTTGCATTCACTCATCATAGGTTGCAAAAAGCACACAATCTGCCACCGCGTACTTCGTTATCCAGCCACGCTATATTTGCGTCTGAAATTATCGCTAAAATTCCATACTTATCATATATACATATACGTCTCTAACATTTTTAATTTTGTTATACTAATGACTCATAACCCTATGTAATTAAGCCTAAAACTTATCTCAAACATAGTTAACGGATTTGCCACCTCATTTTAGAGGCGGATACACTTTAAAAGTTGTTATCCAGTAAGGACGATCAACTAAAAAAAAAATGTAATTGTAACTTTCTTTTATAAAGATTAGAATATATTGATAAACTAGGTGGATGGATATACCCAATTCATAAATCATCTTGAGAATAAGAGATATCTTGAGCGTGCGACTTAGTGACATAAGTTCTAAAAAATTTAATTATGATAGATGATGGGTAGGGGATTTTGTAGTCAATACATTCAATGGATCAAAGCATGTTTAGAATCTTCATCCATATCAGTTCTAGTTAATGATCGTCCAACAAAGGAGTTCAAACCTTCTAGAGGCCTCAGACAATAGGATCTGATAACATCATTCTTATTTTTAATAGTAGCTCAAGACTTATCGAGGTTAGTAAATCAAGCTACTAAAAAGAATCTATTTACAGGTCTGAAGATAGGGTAAATAAAATAGAGGTGGAGTTACTTCAGTTCACGGATGATACACTATTTATGTGTGAACCATGTATCCAAAATATAAGGACTATTAAAGCAATACTTAGATGTTTTGAAATAGGATCATGTATCATAGAGAACTTTCATAAAAGTAAAATCGGTGCATTAGGAGTGGAAAGAAATGTGTTGGAATCATTCTCATAAGTCCTCTAGTGTAGGATTATGGATTTACTCTTCACATACCTAGGTCTGTCTATTGGGGTAATCCTTCAAAGCTTTCCTTTTGGGAGCCTGTGTTAGAAAAGTTAAGAAATAAATTATCTTAGTGGAATGGTAAATGTTCAGCCTTTGTGTTGGATGTGTCTGTCTCATTAAATTTGTTTTGAATGTTATTCATTTATATTATCTTTCATTCTTTAAGGTCCCAGTTGGCATTTGCAAAATGATTACTAAGATATAAAGGAAATTTTTGTGGGGTTAGAGAACTGAAAGGAGGAAAATGGCTTGGATTAGTTGGGATAATATATGCAAACCTAAATTGGAAGGTGGGTTAGGTATCAAACACACTCACAAGTAAAAGACACTATTGGGAAAATGGAAATGGAGAATGGGATCTCCAGAATCATAATTATGGAAAGTAGTTTTAGAGTCGAAGTACGGATCTTGGAGACACATAACTCTTCGCGTCACAACTCTAAATGGTGGAGTGGTCTAGACAAGGTGTGTGAGGATGAACAGGGAAACAATTGGTTTGATACCAACATTGGGTGGCAAGTAGGCAAAGGATGTGGGAAGACACTTGGATTGACAATTTGTAGTTGAAAGCAAGGTATCCTAGAATTTTCAGTAACTCGATTACCCAAGATAAATTGTTGGTTAAGTTTGGAAATTGACAAAGTGGTAGATGGGTATGAGATCTTAAGTGAAGAATAGAGTAGTTTGAATGGGAAAGGTCACAGGTGGCAGAATTTACCTTACATTTAGACAGGGAGGATAAATGGATATAGAGAGACCCACAATCTAATATATATGTTGTGAAATCAACTTATAAATTATTGACCAATGTGAATATAGGTACAACTTGCGAGAACTTGAGTCCTTTGGAGTTTGACAGTAATACCCTCAGCTTAATGCTTAACGTGGAAGGCACTAATGAACAAGATTGCTACTAAACATAATTTGAGTAGGAGGGGGGTTCACCTTAGAGATACACTATGTGCCCTGTGAAGAGGTGAAGAGGAAATAGTGTCTCACCTTTTTATATCTTGTCTCGTGTTATATAAGGTTTGGAATTTGTGCAATAATTGGTTGGGGTAAGTTTTGTTAGTCAAAAATCAATTAAAAAATGATAGATGACAAAAACTAGTAAAATGATATATATATATATATATAATTTAATTTACTAATATTATACTTATATATTTATCATATGTTTTCATATTTATTAAAATAAATTATAAATTTATATTGTTAATATAAATGTGGAAATAATGACATTATTTATTTGAATTTTAATATTAAACATAAATATATGTAAATGATAAAACTAAAAAATGCATATACACAAACATAGAATTGTATTTTTGTTAGTGATAATAAAATGCATCAACTTTAATAATAGAGAAAGTACTAAAATTTTTAAAAAAAATGTTCCATGAAATGAAAAATAGAGAAACCTATATTATGAAAATTTCATTTCTGATTTTATTAATTATAAGATAGTACAAATACTTTTCAGACCCCTCTCTTTGATATTTCCACTTCTAGCACTTTACTATTTGCATCATATACTTAATATATCTGCACCATGTTTTCAAAAAGCCGGGGCCCATTCCCATCACCTATCTGCAGGTCATTACTTATGCACTGCGTTTTAAAACATGGGGTCATTCAACTGGCCCATAACTTTTGCTATCTACCATTCTTTTTATTTTATACACCCACATCTTTTATTTTCTTTTAAAATATATATATATATATAATAATAATAAATATTTTTTTAAAAAAAAACTAGATCCATCAAAGTACTAAATTTTTAATGAAAATTTAATTATTTTGAAAATCCTATAATTATTATATAATAATGTATTTTCGTTTAAAACATAAAAATTATTTATGTAATAAAATTTACTTAAATATTTTTTACATTATTTTATATTTAGAAATTAATTTATTGTCAGCTAAATTGCCAAACATTAACTAGTAGTTGTTGAAACTTTTAAATTGAGAGTTAAAAGCATACAACTCTAGACTTTTTTTTATTTAAAATTAAATAAAATCTATATGAATTGTGTTGGTTTTGTTTGAACATCACAAGAAGAGGAACAATTTCTCAACAAAAAAAAAATCCACGAAACTGACACTCAATGCTCTACCAAAATTTCTCAAACCAAACCAACATCTCATTCAACAACAATGATAAATCGTAACACTAATAAACCACAACAAAACCGCAACAACAATGATAAACAACTCATTTAAATCCAAATCAAAATTGAAGCTTCAATTAAATTTATCTTTGAGCAATCCAAAACCAAAATATGTATAAACCGAAGCTTCCTCGGAGAGAATACGTACATAAAGAGGGAGCTTGGAAGATGGAGTTGATATAACAAAATAAATAAATAAAACAATTACAAAAATAAATGAAGAGAAGAGAAAGATGTGAGCGAGAGAGAGCACTAAAGAGAGGAAGTGGCGGAGTGGAGGGAGGGACCAGTGAAGCAGCGAAGAGAGGTTGCGACGGAGGAGGGAGAGAAAATTAGGTTTTCAATTTTGAATTTTTTATTTTTATTTGTGGAGAATCTGAGCGCGAGCGAGACAAAGCCGGTATTTACTTAGAAAAATGATAGAATGACAACCTTACTCTACTATACAACCTTCTTTCTATGTTTAAAATTTCAAATTTTATATGAAATGACAAAAATACTCTCTTTTATATCATTAATAAGGAGTTGTATAATGGAACAAAATGTCAACATATCATTGCTCATTTACTAAACAAGTGTGTCAGAGGCAAAACCTATAACATAGAACTTGCGTCGATCAAGTCAACTTATTACCAGTAGCTCGTATACGCATATCTTTACTTTTATTTATTTTATTAACGAAAATTTTATGATAAATATAATTAATAAATATTTTACTATATTAACATTAATATTAATAAATATAATAAATAACACTTACATTAGCATTAATATTTTTATAAATTATTTTAAAATTAAATAAATCAGACAAATTTATTGGATATTTAAATCACATTTTCATAAAATCTTCAACATTTATTTAAATCTTAATAAAATCAACTATAAATTTAAGCAAACAAATTTAATCTATAAAAAAAAAAAATTAAACTGAACATAGAGTGGAAAAGAAAACTCACTAAGATTAAAATATTCAGCATATATTATTTCACAATTTAATAAAGCAATAAATATATCATAAATTAAAATAACGAGAGAAAATTTTGGAAACCAAAATTATTAATATTTATATTTAAAACACTATAATTTTCAAAATATATAAAATAACCTTATCAATTATAATAATATTCAATATTAGATTTATTCTTAATCGAAAAGACAAGTTGATTCTTGTTTTCAAAGCGAATTGACAAGTAAAGTCGGTACATTTAATAAAGAGGTTTTGTGATCTCTCTATATTCATCTATTTTTAATGACTTTAAATTATTAGAGGTTTTACTTTAAAAAAAAATACAAATATTCGTTGTCTTTCTCTTGATGAACGAAAATCTTAGCAGGGTGTGATAATGTTATTGTTTTTTTGGATGTCCTTCCATTGCTGCTAATTTTATATGTATAGAACACATAAGAGTATGTATACAAATTGTTTATCTTTGTTCTCGTGGATATAGATTGGAGGTTTAGATAGCTTGTCTATCAATTAAATGAAGATTTGAGAGAATTAGTAGATATCTCGTTGGTTGGCAGGAAGTTTACGTGGTATAAACCAAATGGTATGGTGAAGAGCACAATTGATAGGGTTCTTGTGTCAAAAGAATGGCTCGATGTTTGGCCCCGTTGTCAACAGTTTGTCCTAAATAGGTCAATTTCAGACCATTGTGTAGTTGTTCTTAAAGAAGTGTCTGTTGACTGGGGTCCGAGACCTTTTAGGTGCTTTGATGTTTGGCAAAGAGACAGTAGATTTAAAGACTTTGTGAGGAGGAAGTGGGTTAGCTATGATGTGCAAGGACGTGGAATTTATATTTTCAAAGAGAAACTGAAAAAGCTTAAAGTGGTTTTAAAAGTTTGGAACAAAGAGGTCTTCGGGGATGTTAACCTTGCTAGTGAGGAGTTACAAAAGAGGATTAATGTGTTAGATGCACAAGATGATGATAGAGGCTTGGTTGAGTCTGAAAGGGAGGAAAGGAGAACTTTGTTAGCTGACCTTAATAGATCTATGTTTAAACAGGAGGCGGTTATGTTCTAGAAAACAAGACAAAAGTGGTTGAAACATGGAGATCTTAATACAAAGTTCTTCCACTCACCCGTGAAGTGGAGAAGGGCGAGGAATGAGTTACATGGGATGTTTGTTGACGGCCGGTGGTGTGAGGATAAGGAGGTGATTAAGGACAAGGTCAAAGTTTTCTTCGAAGAAAGGTTTGCCAGAAAAGAATGATGTCAAGTTAGGTTGGACAACGTTAGGTTCAACTCTATTTCGAAAGAAGATAATGAGTTATTGATTGCCGATTTTTCTGAAAAAGAAATTAGGGATGCGGTATGGAATTGTGATAGTTCTAAGAGTCCTGACCCTGATGGTTTTAATTTTGGGTTCTTAAAGCATTGCTGGGAAATCATTAAGTCGGATGTGGTGTCAGCAGTGAAGGATTTCGCATCTAAGAGTCATTGGCCTAGAGGTTCAAATTCATCATTCCTATATCTTGTTCCAAACGTAGAAAACCCTCAGCAACTTGGCGAATTTAGACCTATTTCGTTGGTCGGGTGCCTATATAAGATCATCTCTAAAGCGTTGTCTCTACGCTTGAAAAAGGTGATTAGTAAAGTCATTGATATTAGATAGTCAGCTTTCTTGGAAGGTAGGGGTTTGTTAGACAGTGTGTTAGTGGCGAATGAGGTTTTGGAAGAATATAAAAGGAAAATGAAGAGTTGTGTTTTCTTTAAAGTTGACTATGAGAAGGCATATGACTCGGTAAGTTGGGATTTTCTCTATTATATGCTAGAGAGGTTGGGCTTTTGCGCTCAATGGATTCGTTGGATTAAGGGGTGTTTAGAATCTGCTTCAGTCTCGGTGCTTGTGAACGGTAGTCCATCTAGAGAATTTACTCCTGGGAAGGGACTTCGTCAAGGTGATCCGTTAGCACCGTTTCTTTTTCTGATAGTTGCGGAAGGGTTGGCTAGGGTTTCCAGGATGGCAGAAGAGAAGAGTTTGATTGACAGTCTGGAGGTTGGAAGGGATAAAGTGAAGGTAAATATATTACAATACGCTAACGACACTTTATTCTTTTGTAAAGCTAATATAAAAAAGTGTCTTCAATATGAAGGCGATCTTACTCTGCTTTGAGCTTGCTTCTGGGCTTAAGGTCAATTTTGTGAAGAGTATTATCGGTGGGCTGGGGTTGGATCAGAGCTTGCTTTAGAGTTTTGCGGCTATTCTAAATTGTAAAGTGATGGTAACTCCTTTTGTTTATTTAGGGTTGCCGATAGGAGGGTGTCAAACGGGGTGCGTTTTGGAGCAGGGTGATAGAGAGAGTTCAGGGTAAATTGTCAAGATGGAGAGGCAGGTGTCTGTCGTTGGCTGGGAGGATTTGCTTGTTAAAATCAGTTCTCTCCTCAATCCCGTTATTTTTTATGTCATTGTTTAAGTTACCTTCTGTGGTGGCAGAGAAGTTAGATCGAATACAAAGGAATTTCCTTTGGGGATGGGGTTCCGATGGTAGGAAGATCGCTTGGGCCTCTTGGAAAAAGGTTTGTGAGCCTCGTGACTATGGGGGTCTAGATATTATTAACCTAAGGTTGTTTAATTTGGCTCTTTTAGGTAAGTGGGTCTGGAGGTTGGGTACGGATAAGGGTGGTCTGTGGAAAGAGATCCTCGTTTCTCTAAGTATGGTGGGTGGAGAAGCTTGAGAGAGGAAGGTAAAGTTGGTAGGGGCTCTCTTTGGTGGAAAGTTTTGAAGGAGGTGTGGGCTTCAGAGGGTTGGGGAAGAAGTTTTGAAGATGGGTTTGAGTGGGAAGTTGGTGAGGGGAGGACTATCCTTTTTTGGGAGGACAGTTGGTTGAGTTGTGGAGCGTTGATTTTCCTAAGAATTTTCTCTCTTAGTGTGACAAAAGGTGCAAAGGTGGCTGAACTAGGGAATTGGATTGATGGTATTTGGGTGTGGCACTTTGAATGGCGTAGACCCTTTTTTGAATGGGAGAAACCTCTGGTGGAGCAGTTCTTTCAGTTACTACAAGGGGTGAAGTTGGAATCGGGAAAGGCAGATTGTTGGATTTGGAAGGCAGGGGGGTTTCATACTTTTACGGTTAACTCAGCCTATATTCAGGTTAGGAAGGATAGAGTTGGGGAGGTTTCTCCAAATTACAGTAAGTTGTGGAGGTGCAAAGCTTTGCCTTCCGCTTTGGTCACTGCTTAGAGGGTGATGGAGAATAGGATTGCTACTAGGGTAAATTTGGAAAGACGAGGGGTAATGGTAGAGAATCTGGTGTATGGTTTGTGTGGGAAGGTGGAAGAGTCGTCCAGTCATCTATTTTCCGTCTGCGAGTTTACCTGGTGGGTGTGGTGTCTTTGTTTTGAGTGGCTTGGAGTGTCGTTTGTTATCCACAAGGACCCTTTGGTAAACTTCCAACAATTCAAGTTGTGTTTGGCTTCTGATGTGGTTAATGACGTTTGGGGGGCGATTTGGGTTGGTGTTGTGAGTGGAATTTGGAGACATAGGAACTCGGTGACCTTCGACAGGGGCGTAGTAGATGCGCTTGAGGTATTTGCACTGGTACAAGTAAATGTTTGGTCTTGGATTTTTGCAAAGTCCTGTTGTAATTCCTTTACGTACCCCAACTGGGTTTTGAACCCAGTGGATTGTATGAGACTGGTTGTTTAATGCTTTCTTGAGTTGGTTTGGTTGTTCCTTTTTTAAGTTGGAAGGTGTTCCTTGGTTGAAGGTTGGTAAGGCGTTAGTTTTTTATGTATAAGGGTTGGACCACCCCGAAGTTGTTCCCATTTATTTATTTTTTATTGCTGATAAAAAAAAAATCTTTGTTATTACTCCTAGAGTACTATTAGGAGGCATTGCATTCTCAGGACAAATAGCTTAACTATCAACACATCTTTTAAAACAAGCATACAATTGTAACATGTTATATTTAAATTTGAAGTTCCAAAAACTATGAATGCAAAATACATAGGAGAACTACAACTGCACAAGAAATAGGTGAAGAATTAAATAATTCTAGCAAATTACATATTTTCGAATATACTTTCTTAAGGAATTTCAAATAGCAGCACTATTACAAGGAATCTTGAAGTTTCACTTCTATATTCAGAAAATCCTTGAACCATAGAGCAGAAAGTTTTGGGTATCTTTTCAAGCCATTTCTGTAGTCTACAAAATTCATTCCAAATCTTATCGTGTAACCAAAGGGCCATTCAAAGTTATCCAAGAGTGACCATACAAAATACCCTTTTACATTTACACCATTCCTGTATTTTACATTGAAATAAAACAATCAGAAAAGCAATTCCATGACAGATAACAGAATCATTTCTTTAAAAAGATGAAAAGAAATTAACTTACTTAATTGCTTCTTGAAGATAATATAGATGACGATAATGGTAATCAATTCTGTAAATATCTAAGAGAGATTCTTCAAGTGAAAGTGATGGATCATCATAATCACTTATACCTATAACAAAAGTATGGAAAATGTAAATTGTTATGCATTGGAAATAAAATCCCCTATAGATTAAGGTTATTTATAACTAGTTTTTAAAGCATATGTTAAGGTTATTTACCATTTTCAGTAATATAAATTACAGGATTGTTGTATTTCTCTTTAGTGTATAACAAAAGGTCTCGAAGTCCTCTTGGATAAGCATACAACCAATCTGAAGCAACCTGCATAATCATGGAAAATAAATATCTTTAACATTATTGACAAAAACATACTAAACTGATTGTGAAGCATCTACACTCCAGAAGCTTACATTTAGACCAATAGTTTTTCCATCACGCACAACTGCAATAACAAAAATAAAGGCATGAAATTATTTGTAAAGATCAGATTCAACACAAGTTATTAGAAAAGCCTGCTTACATGAAAAATTTGCAAGAACATCTGTCATGTAATTGTGTCTGAGATTTCTTAGTTCAGGTGCATCAGAGACATATCTAGCGGTATAGTAGTTTATGCCAATAAAATCAGATGAATTAGTAAGCAATCTGGATTGCTCCTTTGTAAACTTTGGTAATCTTGATTTAAGCAAGGAACGCATGCTTTTGGGATAATCTCCTCTTGTTAGTGGATCCATAAACCTTCAGTGGAACAAAAATGAAATCAGTTATCTTTGTTATGTACTTTGAATGTTTTTGCTTACTTCAATTCCATGCACCCAGAATGAAACTAAGAATGTTTTAAGGATATGGAGAGAAGAACGTTACCATCCAAACATGAAGTCAATAGCTCGTTCTGTAGCCTCTCGATCAAGTTTGTTTTCCGAGAGTGGCTCATACCAAACAAAATTCAAAGTTATGCCTATCAAACCATTTTGCATTTTCTGCAACCGCAGTTCTTTTATTAAAAACTATTCAAAGTTCAAATCTAAGAAACCTAAGATCTACAAGGTTTGCCACACTTAATAACTAACTAACCTCGTACTTGGTCTTGTACACATTAACAGCTGCTGCATGAGCAAGAAGCTGGTGATGCGAGACCAAATAGGGTTCTATCCCAGAATCACCACCATTGCAATGAAGATTGAACCAAGTAGAACATCGGCCCGGTGCAAGTTCCCCTGTTGCATAACCTAGGTGGCTATAAGTCATTGGCTCATTCAAAGTTATCCATTTGTTTACTCTATCGCCAAATTCCTTGAAGCAAACTTCTGCATAATCCTCAAAATCTTTCCTGTGTTCAAATCATGTGCTCTTCACAAAATTGACCCAGATGTTTTAACAAAGTGAAAATGTTAAGTTGCATCACTTACGCAATGCGAGAGCTTAAGAAGCCACCATATTCATCTTCCAAAGATTGAGGAAGATCCCAATGGAAAAGTGTCACAAATGGTTCTAAACCTGTGATTATGTTAATATATGATGATTAGTATTTAATACATTATTGTAGTCAGTAACATGTGAAATTGCTTAAATGTAAATTATTATTAAAAATATCAAAAATAAGGTTGATTGTTTGTTCTGACCATTTGCCACCAGCTCATTGATAAGGTTGTTGTAATAGTCAACTCCTTCTTGATTTATACCTCCACTTAACTTTCCATCTGTGGATATATTTAGTTTATGAAATGAAATAAATGATCAAAATAAAATATTTTAGTCCAAAATAATCATTGATGTGTATTTGAATTACTCGGAAGTATTCTAGACCAAGATATGGAAAATCTGTAAGCGTCCAAATTCATATCCTTCATAATCCCAACATCTTCCTGCAATATAGTATCCAATAAGATATCACACTCTTTACTTGAAAACGATGGAAAACAAAGTACTACCATTTATTTTAATATTTTATTGTTTAAAAAAAAATCTGAGTTGAACTTACAATGGTGTATAATCTATTTCTTAATTAATAATTAATTAACTAATTTGGTGATAACGTTTCATAGATGATAGTCAATAGTTTAATAAACAAGTTATTGATACAAGTGTACGTCATCATCGTGATCAGAAATTACAAAAGCAACACTTTTCTTCGTTTCATATTTTACCATGCAAATATCTAAATAACCTTTCAGTTCATTAGTAAATAAAAACTTTGAATCTGCAATATTTACCTTGTAGCGATGATACGAATCAACAGCAACATCTCCATTGCTTCTGTCCACTATCTTTTCTGCATGTTAATTAGCATAAGTGAACAATTGTATCAGACAGAAACACACATGTATATATATACATATACATACATGTATACATAAACATATACACTTTACCTGGATATTTATGAGTGAAGGTATCCCAAATACTTGGTCCTCTACCACCCCCATTTGCTGCACCTTCATACTACATACACAGATACTTACATAATCATGTGAGTGAACCAAGCACCACAAAATAAAGCTGATAGAAAGAACTAAAACTTTTTAACTTGTAACGTGGAAGGTGTTTCATATGGAGTTGAACTGTGATAAAACATAATTGTAAGAGACAAAAATGTGTGTGTATTACCTGGTATGCTGAGGATGATGTTCCATAGATGAAACCAGGTGGGAAACTACTTCGATTCAACAGAGTTATTTCAGGAGTAGGAGCAAGAGCTTCTGTAACAGTAATCAATGAAGAAAGTAGAGCAATGAGATGTAGATGAACATGAAAATAATATCTGTTCTTTGCCATATCTGCTAAAGTGTATTTCATGTGTTCAGCAAATGCATTACTTTTATAGATAAAAACTTTGTTCCAACCCACACGTTTATCTACAAACATATATATATATTTCTTATTAGAAAAATAATAACTATACTTTCACACCCATTAAAGACAAAAACCCTCTTGCTTTGCCACTTATTCTAATAATATATATTAATATAATATCCTCATTTTACAACCTACTCTAATAATGTAATAATGTATATTAATATTTTATATTAAAATATTTTAAAAAATATTATTAAAATAATAATAATAATTAAATTATAAAGTAAGAATAATTTTTTCACGTGTTCTTACATGTCAATTAACATTTTTTTAGCGGTATAAAAATAATGCAGAGTCGTTACCGAAATTGAATTTTTTTTTTTAAATAGCATTTTTAAAATTAAAAAACTATATAATTAAGCTTGGGACTATTTATTTATCAAAATAGATTTATTTATTGTTTAGGGTCAAAATTCACTCGGAAATCAAATTCTCACCTTCATTATATCTTTGAAGACATATCGAAATTCAATTTTCTTGAAACCGAATTCTAATTTATTTTTCTATTTTTTTAAATATAGGAGAAATAAAATTTAATAAATAATTAATAAAAATAACTATTTGGGTATTTTTTATTTTATTTTTTTTATTTTCAAATAATGAATTAAATTAAAAATAATTTCAATATTAAACTAAACAATTTAATGTAAATTAATATTATTTAGTGTTGTGTAATTTCAATTTTAATATTAATTTTTATTATTAGTAATTATTGGTATAAAAATTTAGTAAAACAGAAAAAAAATCATTATCATTATTTATCATAAAAAATTGAAATGAATATTTAAAATATTAAAAAAATCATTAGCAAGTAATTTAAAGTAGTAGCTTGGTACATTATTATTTCCAGTTTAACTATATTAAATAATTTAAAACTATTTTTTATAAACTTTAAAACTACTATTAAGTCATTTAGTCAGATTGTAATTTTCTCCGCTAAATCATATTTGGAGAAAGTGTTCCCTGAAGTTTTTTTAAATCTCAAGAAAAGTCTTTCAAAACACTTGTTAAATACTATGAGTTTAAGAACCTCTTTAAAATACCATGGGTTTCAAAACCTCCATTAAGAACCATGGGTTTAAAAACCTCCGTAAAATATCATAGGTTTCAAAACATCCGTAAAATACCATGGGTTTAAGAACTTTCATAAAATACCATAAGTTTCAAAACTTTTGTAAAATGACTTGTCTTCTGAAATAACTTTCAATCTCATTTTCCATCATCTCTAACCATACTCCTGACTTCTCTCTTTCACCGTAGACATACAACTCTTTGAAACAAACTCAATAGTAGCCGACGACACAATTTTTCAATATTTTAAATATTCATTTCAATTTTATTGAAATTTTAAAATAAACTTTTGAAATCTAATTAATGCTTCATTGTTTTGCAGAAATTTTAAAATAATATTTATAACTTAACTAAGATTAAAAAACCTTCATTAATTAAACTAATTTCTAAAATTATATTAATATTTACTAAATAAATAAATAAACTTGTTAAAACTATTTTTTCTTGAAAAATAAGAGTATACAAAATTAGTATCTTTGTCATTTGTTGAATGTAGATGTATAACTTTCATGTCTATTTCTTTTTTAATTAGATTTTTAAGTTAATCCTCGTGTCAGCATCAGCATCACACATGTGAAGGAAGGTTCTAACTTCGTCCACCATCACAACTAAGGATGACAAAAGAATTGGCATAGAGTGATATCTTGTAACGGATATTAAATACAATAATATCTTTAATGGATATGATATGTAATGTCTAAGACTATTTTATTTATTGCCATGTTGATATTACATAATTAACATGGTTAATGAATTTTATTTGGATATTATTAACAAATTAATGAGATAAATATTAACCAATAATTTAGAATTTGATTTTGTATCTATATTTTTTATTTAGACCTATAAAATTAAAATTACTTTTGAAAATATTTTTTTTTAAATTACACGTGTAACTTATTTAAATTTATTTATGCTAATATTTTATTACGTAAATTTATTTAAATTGTATTTTAAAATCAATTTTTCATGTGATTTTCTATTTAAAAAAAACTATTGTGAATGTAGACCCTTGGTTACTTTTTATTTTTTTTACGTGAGATTTAATGTGTATAAAAAAACTTAGATGTAAATAATAGGAATACATATTTAAATTTAAAAAGGGTAGCAATACGTACTTATTAAATATATAACTTTGACTTTGTTAATTTTTATTTTTTTTGGAATGAATACATAATTAACTTTTTAGTTCTGGTATTTGGAATGGATGATGACACATATATACATAAAATTTAAGCATATACGATATCAATACATACTTAAATATTTGTTACTCTTGTACTTGGAAGCAATACATATTTAATACTTAAATATGTGGCTTTGACTTTTAGTTGATTTATGACAAGTAGCACTTATCTAAAGTTGGCTATTGCTTTAATTTCCTTTATTTTTAAGGAAAATTTAATTCTATACAAATATAACATTTTTTCCTTTCTCTATCATTAGATACGATTTTTCTTTTTCATAACTGTTACGTAAATTATTTCAACTTAAGTAGACAAGTTATTCAATATTTTTTTCTTTTTTTTTGTTATAAAAAAATAACATATATTAACAACATCTCAAGTTTGCAAGCTACCCAATGCACTTGAGCAGATATATATACGTCTCCTAAATTAATAAACAAGGTTGTAATTATTTGCAGTAACTACATTTCTTACTTCTTTTCACATACTTTCGGTAATATTTCTTTCTTAATCAAGTCGATAACACCTCAACTAAAATCGAGTTAAGAAAAAACTACAAAGAAAAAAACATAAATTTGAGAATATGAAAATTTTTAAATTCTTATTTTTTCTTAAAAAAAATTTGAAATTATTTAGTTTTAAACAATTCAATTAATCTAATAAAATTTTAGAATTTTAATTTTTTACAAATTCACTAGCCAAACAATATAGTTTATTATAAAACATTTTGAATTCCTTAAACAAATTAATTATCCTCTTCAAATTTTCTATATAAAGTGAAACAAATCCCAAACAATGATGATATAACAATTGTCAACATGGTGCACCAAAATGGTGCACCAAATAATGCATGTATTTGATTATGAGGGTTAATAGTGGTTGTTATAGGAAGGAGTTTTTTTTTTTCTTTCGATTTTTCTCTGCATGCAGCTGGAAAAAAGTTAGGGTCTTCTGAGAGATGATGTTTCGGTACTTTGTTGTGGTTCTCCCGTATTTTTCCATATAAGTTTCTGTGTTTGGTTTTATAATTATAGAGTTTGACGGAATCTTTATTGATTAGGTGTTAAAAGTAATTTGACTTTTCGCCAAATTCTATTCAATTAAGGATTAAAACATCCTAAAATATCTTCTTTTATTTTATTTATTTTTTGTTGATAAAAAAATAAAGACTAATGCATTTTATCTTCAAATTAAATGATGCATAAAATAGAAGTTCCAATTTTAACAAGATAACAGGAGCTATTTTTTTTTTTTCTGAACTTTCTATAAGGAACTTGACAAGCATGAAGAAAACTTTCAGGCAACAACTACAACTCACTTCCTTAACTTTATCATCCAAATTGTCAAATTACTTAAACCATTTACTTAATTTTATTCAGTTAAAAAATTATATTAAGGAAACAATTTATACTGATGATCAAGGTTTTCATTCTTAATATTCAGGTCTTAGTTATTTCACTTTAGTTCTAAGAGTTTCTAACATTTTCTAAATGGAAAGAAACTTAAACTAAGCACAGATATTCAACTCATACCTTCATTAAGAAAAAAAAGGAATAATTAATAACTTAATCATAAAATTAGAATAATCAGTAAAATTGAGTATCAATCTTCACATAAGTAAGAATAAAGGAATCCTACTAATATGATTAGTACGAGTAATTGCCACACTAATTATTGTATACCACAAAAGCAAAAAACTAAATACTAAGTGGATTGTATGAGACTAGTTGTTTAATGTTTTTTTGAGTTTGGTTTGATTGTTTCTTATTTAAGTTGGAAGGTGTCCCTTGGTAGGAAATTAGTAAGACCCTAGCTTTTTATGTATAATAGTTCTCATTTATTTATTTTTATTGTTTATGAAAAAAAAATAATATGTCATGAACGAATTGTTTCAACTCAAAAACTATGGTTCAAGTTTTGCTATAAATATATAATTAGCTTCTAAGAAGTTTTCAAACCATGAACTTTTTTAAGAAATAATCTCTCATGCTCATCAAATTCTCTCTTACTTAATGTACACGACTATTTCCAACAATTGGGTGTTGAGTTGTCGCCATCAAAACTCGTATATCATTACTAAGTTTTCTTTCATCACCTATTAAACTATTAATATTAGTATGTTTGAAGGATTATCAATAACACAAGTAACTTCTAATTTTATAAAGAATTAATTATTTTTTTCTGTATTATCAGAAATTGATTTTTTACTTATTTCAAACTTTAGATATTAGATATTTATAATAAAAAAATATTATAACTAAGTATTACTTTTTTATGTAATAATTTTTTTTATGAGTATACTGTAATAATATAACATTCACATCTACTCATAAATCAATATAAAACATTTTAATATATAAATTCACATATAAGAAATTTATTTATCACGTGAAAAAAACTAACAAGAACGTATTCTAATAATTTTTTTACCAAAAGTATCCACTATATCTAAAATTTGGACTAAAAATTAAAACTAATTTAAAAAACATATTTAACTATTTTATAAATAATATTTTTTTTTTATCTATTTACATATCCAATTCCATCTCAGCTATGTTGGATAACTGGACCATTTATTGTTTTAGATAATAATTACAAAAAAAATTGTCTAAAGTCAAAAATTTATGGCTCAAATTTTAAGTAAGGGTTTCGATACCGTTTTCTAACTGTAGAGTAAGTGGACCCTACTCAAAGGTAATAATTTTTTAATAAGACTATATACTTTTTAAAAGCTACTATAATAATTTATGATTATACAAATATTGTTGGTTAAAATATATAATGTGGTGTTGGAGATGTGAAAGATTAATTTGATTAGATTTTGATGTAGTTTTTACTAAAGTATGTTTTATGATTTGATTTTTTTTTACTATCATAAAAAAAATAAACGAACTATGTGATTGCATTGTACATGTGTTTCCATAAACTATTTTTTCTAAAAAAACAAAACAAAAACATATGTAGTCTATTTTGGACCGTGTTTGTACAAAAATTTGATTTTATATAATACTGCATTATTTAGTATTATTGTTCTATATTTTCTCTTGCATAAAAGACTTAAATATTTGGTTTCATACTTTATATTATCTTTTTAATATAGAGAGAAATATATATATATATATATATATATATATATATATATATGTGTGTGAATAATTTACTTGCGCTACGCAATATTAGAGATCAATTAATAGGCATTTTTTAATGTGGATTTTTTTAGATATATGTCAAACAAAAATTAAAGTTTGTTTAGTTTCTTTGTTGCATTTTTAATCTAATAATGTTAAGTATATTTATAACATAATTGATGTTATCTAGTGTGTCAACATAGTTAAAATTGTAGATAACCTAGTGATGCTTGTCTATACTTTAAAAAAAATATACTAACTGTAATTTTGGTCCTTGTTTCTCTTATTTTAAAGTATATCTATAGTTTTTTATTTAATTTGTATTTTTTTATTTTGCCTCCAACACGACATCATATATTTTAACCAACAATATTTATATATTCATTTAAGTTGCCATATTTGCCAATACAAGGTGGAAAAACTTCAAGCAAACAGAGTAAATTAATTATACTTGATTACTTGGTTGGAACACTCTTTTAACAACAACAACATTAATAAAAAAAAATGGAAATAAATTAATCAAGATGTGTGATAATTTATCAAAGGCACAGTGTGAGCACGATATATGTATGTTACATCAAGAATCTAAAAGTATCACAAATTAGGGATTATAGAAATATTAAGCATCTATCAGACTTTTTTTTTATTTCATTACCCTTTTTATTATAACCTAAAATTTGAGGTTTTTCATCTTTCATTCCATAATTATTGCTTGTATCTCCATTATTTTTAAAATAATCACTTTATCTTTTATGGTATACTTCGGTGCTCTACTTCCATGATAACTTTCAGATTATTTATTATGAAAATATTTTAGAATATAAGTTTTTCAAAATATATTATATGTTTTTTTGAATTATCCACTACAAGAAAATCATGAAATAGAAATCAATTTTTAGAGACCAAAATAATTAGTTACAATAATAACTAAATCAGAGACCATTTTAGAAACTAAAAAAAATGGTTTATAAATTAGTTTATATTATTGTTAAATAGTTTCTAAATTGATATTTAATTAGCAATCAATGTTTTTTTTACCAAATTTAGAAACTAAATAATTGGTAGTTAAAGCTAATTAGATACCAATTTATAAACTATTTAACATAAACTACTTTAAAAACCATATTTTTAGTTTCTAAAATGATATCTAATTTAGTTACTATTGCAACTAATTATTTTGGTATCTAAATGGTTTTTATTTCATCATTTTCTTGTAGTGATATCTTTCCGCACAAACACAAGAAAACTATTAAATAGAAACCAACTTTAAAGATAAAAAATAATTAGTTGTTATATTAACTAAATTAATTGGTAGTTAAAACCTTAATAGCTAATTAGATACCAATTTATAAGCTATTTGTCAATAATATAAATTAATTTAGAAATCAATATTTTTTTAATCTTTAAAATAATATATAATTTAGTCAATATAACAATTAATTATTTTTTGTCTCTAAAATTTGTTTCTATTTGATGATTTTCTTATATTACATAATATATTTTTAAAAATTGTAATCCAAAAACATGTTATCAATTAGACAATTTATAAATGTGTTTCAAAATGATAAATTTAAAACATTAAATAAATATATTTATGAAAGTTGTAATACAAAATATCCAAAATCATATTTTGTATTAGAGAATCTATAAATGTGTTTTGAAATATCAATCTTAAACATTATATAAATATATTTTAAAAGTTGTAATCCGAAAACATGTTTTGAATTAGACAATCAGAAATATGTTTCGAAATGGCCAATTTAAAACATTATACAAATATCCACCTTCCCTTTTCAGATGATATAATCAGAAAACATTAGGGATTGAGCAGTTTGAGAATTTTCCAAATTAAACAATCCAAAAAGTAAAAAAAAGAAAATTACAAAAATATGATAACTAACAGCTTCTCCCATACCTACATTCCACACTTCCTCGTTACTCTTCCCACCCCTCTATCCAACCTATTTTTGTTTCAAACTCCCCTGCCCTTGAATCCTCTTCATAATGCAAAACTCAAAATTCCACCAATGGGAGTACATAAAGCAAAACTTAAAACTTTATAGGCAATTGCTTCCTGCACCCAACCAATTTTGACTCGCACCCAACGAAAAATTCAAAACCCCATTTTGCCCTTTTCACATATTTGCTTACAGATTCCAATATCCAGAAGTCATTTTTATACATTCCAGATTTCAAAATCTGGAAGGTCATTTTCATATTTCATTTAAGCTTCCAGATGGTCATATCTGAAAGTGAATAATGAGTTCTGGATTTTCATATTCAGAATGGTGTATTGTAAATGGTGTTGAGGATTGAGATCCATAACTCATTTATGTTTGCTTACAGATCTTGACATCCAGAAGATCATTTATGTTGTCCAAATAAGCTTCTGAATGGTGAAATCTAGAAGTGACATATTAATTCCAGATTTATATATCCAGAATTTTGTAATTTGACTTACGGATATAAATATCCGAAAGACAAAAATTTAAAAACATTAAAGACAAAATGGACATTTTATGTGAGTGTGTTGGGTGTGATATGGTGCACGGAGAATCAGCCAACTTTATATGGACAAGCCCATTTATTTACAGCCCAACAATCACCCTTATGTGTCTCAAGTGAGGTAGGCTAGTAGCTGCTCTTTAGTCACTACCCTAATTTATATATAAGTGGTTAAAATAATTGCTATATTTTGAAAAGGTTGTAGTACGAATATTTTTTAAAATAGAAAAAGGGATAAAAGAAAAAAAAACACACACATTAAGTATGTTTTAATGAACTTCTTCATAAATATTGATAAAGGTAAAAAAGGTTTATTTTCTTTTACAAATTAAAAGTCATGATGAACAAGTTAACGAGTTTGATATGGGTAATGCAAAACATGTCACAGTAGTTATTGAGGTATGAGCACACATGTGTTTTTTCTTGTCCACTTACATTATATTAAATAAATGTATTTTTTTACTTACTTTGAGCCCTAACACTAGTGTGGATTTTTTTAAACAGAAAAATTTATTCTACTTAAATTTGGTGTACATAAACCATTATTTTATATATAAATAATTTTTATTTTTACTATAAGAGTATATCAAGTGACTAATTACTATTGAATATATCTTATTTTTATTTACCACATAAGCTTTCTAATAGTTAACAAGACGTAGCATTATTCCTATGACATGTCTCATTTTTACCATGACTTATTTAGATGCAGTCAAATCAGTATCAGAGTATATAAATTATCATTAACTATAAAGAAGTTAATTTTATTTTTTTATAATTTTTCTAAAAATCTTTAAAGTGAATTTGATTAATTTTCCTAAAAAAATTAGGTTTAGGGTTACTCATATTTTCTGTGAGGAGATGCGTGTGCTGATAATGTGAGGAGATGCGTGTGCTGATAAGTCAGTTAATTTATGATTTTTTTCATAAAGAATCTTTTCATTAATATAATTGGCTTCCATTTTGTTTCTTCTTAAAAAATTTCATGAACAAGTATAATTTACTTATGTATCGTTTTTGATAGCATATGGATTCTGGTATAATCTTCTTGTATTTTTGTATTTTTTTTAAATAATATTTTTTTTCATGTGATGACAAATGATTGTTGTTAGTTTAGGTGTCAGTTAACTGAGATGTTAATTTGCATAATGATGTCTAAAATGAAAACTTTTATTTAAAAAAAAAATATTAAAATACAGACTAAGTACTTGTAATTGAAATGAGGTTTAGGTTTAGGGTTTCAAAACAGAGAGGAAAAGAGACAAAGTAGTAAATTAACAGAAAACTACAAGCATAGTGGTAAATTTCCTGATTCATTCTCAAAATATAAATAGGAAAATAACAGCAATGAATCACGAAATGAAGCCCTCAAAGCAGAAAAGGATAAACAAAAAATGAAAAGAAGCTGATTAATAAAATGAATTGGTAGCTATGATGTTGTTGGCATCATGAGAAGGAAGAAGAAAGGTGTTTCAAGCATAGTCTTGCTTACACAGCACACCAGCTTCTGCAGCTCTGCAAGGTTTACTTTTACGCCTGCTTCCATTCTGTCTAAATCCCTTTGACTTTGTTAAGCCATCAATCTTTGATCCCATTCTAACCCCACTTTTCTCCTCACCAGCTTCCATTTTCTCCTCCAAATTTCGTTTTCTTTTTCTTCCTTCTTTTGTGCTGTTCTGATTTTTCATCTCTTTGCTTGACACTACATTCTTCACATTCTCACCACCACCATCCTCTTCCATTTCCTCAACTTCTTCTTCGTCAAACTCATCCTTCAACACTTTTTGTGGCCTTCCTCTTCTTTTCTGCTTTGGAACCCTCTCTTCCTCCCCACTTACAATACCATCCTCTTCATTGCCCATGCCAACACTTAACTTTTTACCCTTTCCTCTGCCTCTACCCATAATCTCCAACTCCAACAAAATGTGATCATGCAAACTACTTTCTCTGCCAAAACAAAATCAACACATCAAAACAGAGTCCCTTTTGCTTCAATTCCACTTATTCTTCCAATTTCAGGTTTTTGTCTTGATTTTTCAGTAAAAGACTGTAAATTTAAAAGGATTAGGTCAATACTCAAAACAGTTGAACACAAATTTCAGAGGATGAGAATTGAGATATCTACTATCCTTGAAAAAGAAAAACTAAATCAGAAAACATGAATTTGATTATTCAGCATAGTAAATGAACCAACAAAAGGCTTCTTCCGATCCGATCTAAACACAGTTTTGAAACAAATGCAGAGCAAAACAATGATCAAAACCTTAATCTATGATAGTAATAGATGAAATAAAAAGGCTTTAGGAAAGAAAAGGAATAGGATATTCTAATAAAAAGCAAGAAATACTGAGCAAAAGAGCATGGATAAAAGCTTTGGCACATCCAAAAGAAAGCTCAAGCGATGTGAAACCTGGTAAAGGCCTGAGAAGAAACAAAAGGTTGATGGTAAAACACTTGAGTTGGATTAATGATTGAGGATGAGAACTGCTGTTGCAGGGTAGTGTAAAGAAAACAGAAACAGAGATAGAGAGAAAGATATAGTTTCTCTGTATTCACTGGATCTCTATCCTCTCCACTCTCTCTGTTCAACCCAACCCTATCATTTCATTTATATATACAAAAAAAAGTAACTGCTTCATTTATTTTATATCATCAAGGTGTTTTGCAAGGTTTTTTCTTTGAATCTTTTTAAACAATTTTAGTGAGAATTAGAAGAGAAAAAAAATGTGGGGTATTTGTTGCGTGGTGAGCGTGTGTGGGAAGTTTGAAATCCATGGGCTGCAATAGGGTGTTTGTGGTGTGAAACTTACTGGTGCTAGGTTGGATTCTGCTAATCAGCATAAATGTCAAACTCCAAAAAGGTAGAGTGCATTGCATCTGTCTCCCAATAACCAGACCCAAACCTTCACTCTCCAAAATTTTCATCACTTCTCAGCCATATCATATGGACTCAAAAGAAACACTTTTTAGGTCCCACATCTTACAGTGTTGTTACTAATCTTTAGCCCAACAATATAAAACTGTTATTATAAAGAAAATCTGTTCCATTAAACTAATGCAACTTTCAACAATTAAATAATTTTTACTTGTGATGTTCTTGGTTCACTATAAAAATATTAGAAAATAAAATAATTTACACAAAAATTTTAGTTAATCAAGATAATTTTATGAAATTAATTTATGTGTGACTATTTTCCATTGCATATCAAAGGACACATAGTCCATTATCAAACAAATCAAAATATTTGGATGAGAATTAAGAAAAAAAAAAAAACATGTCAATTACACATAACCAAACCAAACACATGTTTTATTAAAATTAATGTTAACTTAAATGTACTCAGCTTTCCATACCATACAGTGACCTACTACCGTGTACAACCTGTCCACCACTCATATAAACACACTTCAACAAGTTTATTACAGTCAGAATCACATTAAATACATTATGATTTTTTTTTATTTTTTTTATGGTTACATCATAAAAATTATATTTTGGTGTCTCTCTAACAATTACTAAAAAAAGTGTATGTGTTTTTTTTTTTTTTTAAATGTGTTTGTGATTAATTTAAATATAACACAAAATGATTTTATTTATTTTTTATCTGTGGACATTGGAAATGTTTTTTAGTAATAATCCCGAATCTCACTTATAAGTGTACAGTTTTGTAGAGAGTCAAATAGAATAGTAAATATATATTTTTCTCAAGTGAATTAATTTGAAAATTTCCTTGAATTGATTATAAAGTAACAACTATAATGAAATAATAAGACATCTTCCAAGATTATGTTTTTAAATCGTAATATTAAATCAAACTTAATTTTAAATATATGAATTAAATATTTCAAAAATTTAAAAAAGTAGATTAATAAAGTCAAAAGAAATCTATATAAAATATTTTTTTAAGTTTCCCAATTCATCTTGTACAAAGTTTCTCTACTATAAAAATAATAATAGTAATTTTGTAGAGGTTTCTATTAAAAGATACGATGTTTTCAAAATTTATGTCGTACCAAACAATTTTATGGTATTCTATACATAAAGTGGTGGATGTAATAAAGGTGTGATGAAAAACAGTGTCGTGTAAATATAGAAAAAAAACTTGTCCACCAATTAAAACATACAAAATTAGTTTTTTTAGAAGTGTTATGATGGGTAGATATTGAATGGGGTTGTTATAGTAACCAATATCTTGCGACACTACATAAATGTCATTACATCACTTCAATATATGATTACGCTAATATATTATTCCTCATTTTCTTATATTAATGATGAAAATAAATAAACTAAGTTTCACACTTTATTAAAAGAAATAATAATGTTAAGCATTTTAATAAATATGAAGAAGTGAACCTAAATGAAATTTAGATTGATAATAATATATAACATATATTGATTCTGAGTTCTCTCTCTTCATTATTATTATTTTTTTTTTCTTTTGTCCTAATAATTAATTTTGCTTCTATTTCTCTCTCTCTTCTTACTTTTCTATTCTCTCACTATTTATAACCATATTTTCCTTTTCTCATCTTCTCCCTTTGCCTGCCCCAAAAAACCAGACAAATATCCAAGCAAGGGGAACACACATTCTTCTCTTTCCCTTTTCCAGTTCCCAATTCTCTTGCCCTAGATTTTTCCCCTTTCCGCTGCATACCGATTGTTGGCTCCTCAATTCCCCTCTCCCTTAGGTTTCCGCGATGGAGTCGGAGGATGATATGCATGACGCCAACGACATCGAGTCCCTCGACGATTTCTACAGCGGCGAAACCGAGGATGCACCCTTGGACTACTACAGCGATTACGACGATGATGCCGATGATTACTTCGATGAAGCCGACAGGATTGAGTCTCGTCGCCCTGAGGTTCCTCCTCCCCTCTCTCTCTCTCTCTCTTTTTTTTTTTTATTCAATGCGAGAATGTTGTCGCTCTGGATCACTTCTGTTATTCCGTTTTATACATCTTAGTGTTTAGTTGCGGGGAATACGTAGAGAAATTACTGGCCAATCAATCTTGTCTTGGATACCGTAGAATGTCAGGTTTCTGAAATTGTGATTGTGGGAATTGAAATGTCTGAGTTTCGTGTTTCTGTATTTTGTGAGCTGAAGTAGTATGTTGTGATTTTGTGAAACAAGTTGATGGATGCTATCCCCAGTTTCATGGCTAATTAGGGAGATTGGGAGAGCTAGTTGTGGTTTTTGGACTAGGTCAGTGTGTTACTTGTTTAGTAGTGGTGTCGCAGAAATGTATGCTCAACTCTGCTTCATAGCACTGGTGATTTTCTTGTATGTTGAGAGAAGAGGAGGTTGGTTTCAATGGTCAGATGATTTTCTTATTTCTAGGTACTTTCCAGTCATATTCATGAAAAAAGTTTTTTTTTTTCGTGGTTTGGCACTGATTGAGTGAGTTCTGCATTTTCCAGTTCAACAACTGTGTTATTGCACATGGCCCTTTTTTTTTTGCAATTATATATCAGTTTTCGACTAATTTTCAGCTTTCAATTTCGTTTTCAGCAAAATTTTACCATTTTGAAGGAATCCGATATCCAACAAAGACAGGAAGATGATGTCGCCAGAGTAGCAACTGTTCTTTCCATATCAAGAGTTTTTGCAAGCATACTACTTCGTTACCACAATTGGTAAATCAGTTTTTTTAGCCTCATTGGGATACCATTTTTTTTTGTCTCTGTGACCGATCATACCTTCTTCAATGGTTCCAAACGATCATTTCTGCACTGTGTTTGTATGAGATGTTAGATTTCACTGCATTGTATATTAATATACTTAAGAGAGGAGTTGGTTGGTATGGCAGGAGTGTCAGTAGAGTGCATGATGCATGGTTTGCAGACGAAGAAGGAGTCAGAAAAGCAGTTGGATTGTTGGAGAAGCCAATTGTCCAGCATGATAATACTAGAGAGGTGAGATATGGATGGTTGAGTTTTAAACTATGAAGCACAAATGGGTCCTTTTTGAAGTGTCAGTGTTAGACATGTTTGTAACACCAATACTGCCCCATATGTTTAAGACACTTCTCATTAGGTGGCTAGTTAGATTTTGTTTTGGTGATTCAGGCACTGAGCCAACACCTTTCTCACTAATTTCTCTAAGAAATTGTTACATTTTTTAACTTTTAGAAATTCAGCTTAAAATGTAATAGAAAATATTAAAAATAATGCCTCTTGGTTTTTCTTTTTGGTTAAGATCATTATAACAAAGTGTAAAACTTAGTAAGTTGATGTTTGAGAAAGTAAGTATACCTCTTTTATTAGAGATTTCACATTGTTTATGGATTTTTATAAAGAGACCAAGTGCTTACATTGTAAGATGATGTCTCTTGATATTTTATTTGAGGCTCATTATTAGTTATACAAGAATATACAAATATTGTTTACCAATTTAGATCCTTTTTTGTTCGTCTTGGTTATTTTTCATTTCATTTGAGTATTTTTCTGTCTTCTCATATATGTGTGTATGATGCCCTAGTCCTATATTTTGAGCATCTGTTGTGTTGGGTTGGGGTGTCTCTGTCGTGTCTAGTGGCCATGGCAGAATCTGAGGCTGAGGCTTATAGGTTTTAGACTTGGTCAATTATGTAGTTGGATTTGATTTCATTTTCTCTTCTTTCTTGGGCTCTATTTGTATTTAATTCTTTTTCTTCATTTTTTCTGTGGCCAGCTTACTTGCGGTATCTGTTTTGAAAATTATCCTCGGGCTAGAATTGAAATGGCTTCCTGTGGTCATCCCTACTGTATCTCATGCTGGGAAGGTGCTTCTTGTGTGATATTACTCTGACCTTTTGTGATCTCAGATATAATGTAGCATCTCGTAATAAAATGCATGTTGGCTTTGGTTGCAATTTTCCTTTCATTTTATTTGTGTGGATGGGTGGGGGTAGTGGCAGGCAGCTTAGAAGATTTTTTGTATATATTGTTTAATGTCCTTCTGTTTCCTTTTTTCTTTTTCTGTCATATCACGATCTTCTGTGCTTTTTGACATGCTAGGCTATATCAGCACATCCATTAGTGATGGTCCCGGATGTTTGATGCTGAGATGTCCTGATCCCACTTGTGGTGCTGCTGTTGGTCAAGATATGCTTAGTCTTTTAAAATCTGATGAAGATAAGCAGAAATATACACGTTATCTTCTTAGATCATACATTGAAGACAATAAGAAGGTGTGTCCTCCCAGATATGGAATTATGAAGTTGATAAAGTGAAGGGGGTTATTCACTTTTTTTTGTACTGCCAATCCATGTGACTATGTTTTCCATGTTTCATTTTCATAAGATGTTCACAATTTTTCCAGTTGAGTAAAATGTTTGGCCTATTTATGTTATTCTGGTTAAGAGCGTGTTTATCTCAGTATATATTTTTTTTTATGAAAAATCAGTTCAGAAGTTTTAGGTTGTTTGTTTAAAGCTTTATTTTAAAACATCTGAAAAGAAAACTTAAATTTCTATTAAAAAGCTGTAATTACAAGTTTATAACTGCCTATTAATGAAAAGTACGCTTTATAGTTCTAACAGAATTGAATAAAATTTCTGTTTTTCGTAAAATCTCCTTTGAAATTAATAATTTTTTATATATTCCTAAAGGCACTTCCCAAAGGCTTAACAAACGTACCCTAAATTTATAATTTATGTGATTAACAGTTCACTATTTATCTCCTGTGATAATTTCCAACTCTACTTTTCTTAATCATTATTAATATATGTTGAACTATGGTGTAAATATTGCACATTTACTGTACAATAAATATACATTGATTGAATAGTAAATATAGATTTGTTTCTAAGAAATCCCTAAAATTAAGAGATTGGGAGTTTATTTGGTAGGTTTGCTCCAGATTTAGAGTCTTTATGTGTGGAGATTTATTTCCTTTACTTGAGGAGATTTATTTTTGTTTATTAGGATTTCCTTTTTCCTATAAATACCAATGTATTGTTTTTTTTAAATGAAGAAAAGTATTCCAAATTATTGCTTACTGTGTAAGCTTTTCTTCACAATATATATCTCCCAATGTATGACTGTCGTACTAATTTTATTTTTGGTTTTCTTTGTTTTGTCTAGTCCAAGTGGTGTCCTGCTCCAGGTTGTGAATATGCAGTCACTTTTGATGTTGGTAGTGGTGGGAATTATGATGTCTCTTGCCTCTGTTCATATAGCTTTTGTTGGAATGTAAGTTGTGTAGATTTTTCAGATTGTCATAGTTTTGAATTTTAGATTCTTGTTTATTTAGCCAACTGCTGGGTAATTGAATCTACAGTGCACTGAGGAGGCTCATCGTCCAGTGGACTGTGGGACCGTGGCAAAGTGGATTTTGAAGAACAGTGCAGAGTCTGAAAACATGAATTGGTAGAGATTTCTTAGATTTTGCTCACAAATTTTTAGTACTTGAAATAACGTGATACTCTCTAAAGCTTCAGATATCTAATTTCCAAAAAATGAACACTTTTAATGTAGAGTATTTTGAAGGGTGAAAATTGTCTAAGGGGTGTGATTCCTTCAATTGAAGGAGTGAAAGAAATAAAATGCGGATTAGTGTTTTACTTATGTATGGATTTTCCTTGCAAATTCTCCAGAACAATTCATAATGTGTGGACTATTAGGAATTGGGATCATATATGGGTAATGGTTAAATAGTGTCTTCACAAGTGATTAATTGTGAAAGGGGTTATTGGAATGTGTAATGGTTAGTGGTTAACTGTCTGGGTAGACACTCGGTGGACAATTTCCAACGGGACAAGTATAATTTTTTATATCCATCTTGATCCTTGACTTTCCTCTGTGTACTGATAACTAGTTAAGGATGAACTGGTGCTTTTCTGGGTATTTTAGACTTCATGGGTTAAGCTTGCTGTGATATGATGAATTTCAGGATACTTGCTAATTCAAAGCCATGTCCCAAGTGTAAGCGACCAATTGAAAAAAATCAAGGGTGCATGCACATGACTTGCACACCGCCCTGTAAATTTGAGTTTTGCTGGTATGCATTCTCTTCCCTTTTCCCCCTTTATAATTAACAAATTACATGCTTCATCCTTTTACCCCCTTCTAAGCATTTGACAAAAAAAGAGGATATTTTGGGTAGTTGAGACTTGAGAGCCTATGCTTTCTGTTGATTGAATAAATTTTAGGACACTTAAAATTCAAAGCTTTTCTTTTTTTATTATCATTTTTATTGAAGGTTGGATCAGGAAAACAGTGGCGGTGTTTATTTTCTTACTGGGGAAGAAATATCAATTTAAATAGTGGGAATAGCGGGGGAGGGCCTTGTTTTCAAATAGTTTGAGCTTATTTGAATTTAAAATATTTTATCTACATAGGCTATGCCTTGGTCAATGGTCGGAACATGGTGAAAGAACTGGTGGTTTTTATGCTTGCAATCGTTATGAAGCAGCTAAACAAGAAGGGGTGGTAAGGGACATAATAATACTCAACTTCTCCCAGTTCAGGTTTCAGGCTATAATTAGCACAATATTCCATCCACATCTATTGGGATGATGGTGTTTGCTTATGAGCTAAATTTTGTTGTATGTAGTATGATGATACTGAAAGAAGAAGGGAAATGGCGAAGAATTCACTAGAGAGATACACACATTATTATGAGCGGTGGGCCAGCAATCAATCTGTATGCACCAGTTACTGTTCAGTAGTCGTGTTCTAGGGATTTGTCTTCAGCAATTTCTGAATTTATTCTTCCATAATTTATATTTTGCTTGTATTTCTACAATCCTGAGAGCTAGATTATTAGTTCTATATTATTTCAATATGTGATACTTTTTGTCATAATCTTCATGTTATTATGTTCGTGTTCAATTGGTGGATATTTAGATTAAAAGAAAAACCTATCGATGTTACCTACGGTTAGGCAAAAGGATAATGAAAAGAGTGGAGACTGTATTATAGAAGAAACCAACCATGTAGGTTGAGGGGGTTGTTTTGATAGTTGATTCTTGACGAGATTCCTCCTGTGTGAAAGGAAGTGCTTCCTTTGTTTGTGCTTGTTGTGTACGTTAGAGGGAGCTGGAATAATATCATCTTGAAAAGGAAATCAGTGTGTTTCGGTTTAGAGAGTGAATTTTGTTTTTTCTTAATAAGGCATGTAACACCTACCCTACCTAGCAACTTAATCTTTTTGGAGTATCTGTTTATTAGTGTCTGTGGCCAAATGTTCTAAAGTTCCATCCTCAGTGTATTCTTTCAACTAATAAAAAAGTTGAATTTCAGCATTAGATAGGTGGGTTTGTGCATTATCTATGCTTCAAGCCTAACTGAAATTCTCTTGTGATTGGGGATGTTAGAGATGTAATATGCAAAAAACATCTTCTGTATTGACCTAGCAAAAATAGGACAAAAGTTGGTCCTTGACAGTGTTATTGTGCCTCTGACTTAACGAGGACTGTTTTAAGTGGCTTTTAGTTTATATGAAGAAGACTGCTAGCTGGATAATTCGAAGCGGTTTATACTTTATATGTTACGGACATTGATTTGTTCTCTATTCTCTACTTTAAGCTGTATTCCGTAGTATTATTAATTTATCTGGGTATATGCATTTAAACCAGATAATTTATCTTACGCCATTATAAATATTAATATAACAATGCAATATATTTTTTCTTGTCTACAGTCAAGGCAAAAAGCTCTTGCAGATCTGCAGCAGATGCAAACTGTTCATGTAAGTTACATATACATCTGTCATCTCCAGGCACATTGTTTGTAAAAAATTCTTAGCCTGCATGTAATTTTTGGCACTTCACGTAGCATGGAGTAGCCTTCACATCAGGTATGTTAGAATAACTTCTGGCAACTGAAAAAACATCGTTTCCACTTGTAGTATATATTCATGAATATGCACTTTTATAACATAGTACAGTAGCTCACTTTTCCATGTCATAAGCCAAAATCTACGTAATATTTTTCTGTTATTGCAAAATCTTTTGTTTATGCTCACTATTCCTCTCTCTGTTTTTGGGGTGCAGATTGAGAAGCTTAGTGACATACAGTGTCAGCCTGAGTCACAGCTTAAGTTCATAACTGAGGCCTGGCTACAAGTAATTTATTTATTTTTGTTCAGTTTGCTTTGTAGTATTATATGAAGCTTTAACATGGTTTTGATTGTTAGATTATACCAGTTCATCTGCCCCCTGGCAGATAGTTTTAAATGCTTTAGCTAGTCATTGAACATTTCAACAATATCCTGCTGGTGATTTTGTGAGAACTTTCTTTAGTGCTAGTGATATTTTTTAAATTTTTTTTTTCTACTATTAGAACTGTAGAAATTCAATGTCAGCAGCCACTATTTCATAAAATTCATTTGGGGTGAAATAGATGGGTTCCTTTCTAGTAAGTGTTTCATGTTTTCAGATAATTGAGTGTAGAAGAGTACTGAAATGGACATACGCATATGGGTTCTACTTACCGGAGCATGAGCATGCGAAAAAACAGTTCTTTGAGTACTTACAAGGTTCTATTTTTTAACTTGAATTTAATTATAAATATTTGTGGTGATTCCTCTGTAAATAATGCTCAACTATAATTTGTTTTCAGGTGAAGCAGAATCTGGTCTGGAGAGACTTCATCAATGTGCAGAAAAGGAACTTCAGCCATTCCTATGTGCTGATGACCCATCTAGAGAGTTCAATGACTTTCGCACAAAACTAGCTGGATTGACTAGGTATATATTACATATGTTTTGTTAAGCATTTGCCTTGAACTCGGTTTTTATTTATTATTCATAATTTTGTTCGGATTGGAGTTTGGCTATAGATTCATTTTCTGGTACATATGTTGACAGTGTGACTAGAAACTACTTTGAGAATTTAGTAAGGGCATTAGAGAATGGTTTATGTGATGTGGATAGTAATGGAGCTTCCTTCAGCAAAGCAACGAGCTCAAAAAATGGTGCAGGGAGCAGTAAGGGGAAATCTGGAAGAGTAAAGGCAACTTTTCGAACCAGCAGCATGTCCAGCAGAATGAATGATGATAGTCATTGGTGTTGCGAGCATTGTACCTATGCAAATGTCAGATCTGCCATCACATGCCAGATGTGCTATCAACAACGTCGATGAAAACTTCGTTCTCCATTTCAAACATTTGTGTCCTGCCCAATACCTTTTCACCAGAAGCTTAGATGGAATTATTCCTCAGTTTGTCTTGACATATGCAGTTTCCGTTTTGTGAGGCTCTTTAAATATGTGAACAGGATGAAAGGAGTAAGGCAGAAGAAAGGTTGCCCTCCTATTCAATACAACCCCAATTTGATGTATATAGTGTTCTATCTTCTTTACTTAACGAGGTTTTCTACTAAAGCCATTTGTAACTGAATATCATAACACAAATATGCTTGTTTGTGCCCCACCCTTTCAGGTGGTCTCTTGGCATCTTCCAAGATACCTAGGGTTAGTCATGTGTAATAAGCTGAGTTATATTACATTCTAAGAAATGATAAGGGACTGCAATAAATGTTATACAGTATCACTTGAAATCCATGGCACCTTCGTGAACTTTTGTGGCTGGTGTGTTTGTTGCGTGTTGTATCTCCGAACTAAGTCTGACCCAAGTTTGGTCACCTCGGACACTGGTGTCATTCTGAACAGCAACACTAACAAAAAAAATGGCCACAATCCAAAGAACCCATCATCGCACAAAAGGAAACAAAAATCGGCAAAATGAAGCACTAATTTGATGTCGACTCCCTAACACGCATTTTTTATGACTAATATTCCTTCTGTCTAGGAACATATTCCCTGTTTCCAATGTAACCACCTTTTTTTATCACCTTTTCACTTGAGTGTAAGAGTATTTGCATATAAGAGCAGACCCATTCCATTAACAAGCGAGGGTGAGCAAATACTCGATGAAATCACAAAAAATAATGTTAACTTTTTATTTCTCCCACTATTTGTATGTATATAAAATTATATTATCAATTCTTCTTCTTCTTATTATTATTATTATTTTAAAACTGCCAAGACTATGGATCCATCACTGTTTAGTAGGTGTCCTAAACTATTGTAATTAAATTTCATGTATGCTTTTTCCAAAAATAAAATAATATTTTAAGAAGACGGTCGAATAGAAAACTTTTTTAGATCACTAGACCACCGGACCAGCCAACATCACAATGTTCCAATAGTTGTAACCAAGTCCAACAGGCTAGTTCATAATAAAAAAAAATTAAGAATTTTAAAATTAATTTAGATGAATACTTTAAAGTGGCAACCTATTTGTAAAGGATGCAAAATTTAAGGTAAGTTATTGTATATATACTCTTCTTTCCTATTTTTATCATAGAAAAGTTGAAAACACAAAATTAAAGGTTTTAGTTAATCCACATTTTTTCAATTGAGTTAATCCACATTTTTTAAGTCCAATAATGTTCTTCATTTGGTGTATTGGATAGTGTAAAAATACATTTGCTGATTCCGAATGTTAGTTGTCTACGCCAAATGCATATGAAATATTAGTATAGTAAATAATCTATTAACTACACCGTGTTACATAACATGCAGTTCACCAGACTCAACTGGGCTTCTCTACAACTCTACACAAACATCACTTCAACAAGGAAGCCAAATCCGGACTGTTTCTTCCTGCACCTCCATACCTTCTTCTTTCACTTCCATAAGTTTTCAAATTTCCAAAAATGCTCCTTTATAATATTTCGGATTACGTAATCCGGAAGTCATTTTTCAAATTTGTAATTAGCTACCGGATTACATAATCCGGAAGCCATTTTTTAGATGTATGATTATTCTCCGGATTACATAATCCGGAAGTCTTATTTAACTTTCGGATTATATAATCCGGAAGTCTTTTTTCAAATGAGTTCCCAAATTACATAATCCAGAAACTATTCAATGGGGGTGACATAAGAAGGACAAAAATGTATTTTCATGTTGTGTATGGAGGTGGGAGAAAAAGATATGGAGGTGCAGGAAGAAACAATCCCAAATCCGAAGTGGTGAAACACATCTCATATAATTAGTGTGGTCAATAAATCATTTGCTGCACAAATAGTGTAATCTAATATCTAAAACATTCATATTTTTTTTATGTGTAATAGGGAAAGTCTTAAAATGTCTAACAAATGGAGGCAAAAACTCGACACCACCATCTAACCAAAATGTCACTATTTCTGCATTTCATTTCTTATAACGTCCAATTTCCAAGACAAATTCCAATTTCAGTTGATGATTTTCTGATTTTTCCACAACACTCAATTAATGAAAAAAAAATGAAGTCAACAGAGATTACAACATGACAAGAGCTCATCTCTTTCTCCATGCCCGTTTCCATTTACTCCGAAGCAACCAAACTGTACACAGCTCAAAATATTACAGAAGGCCGCTTAATATGTGATGTGATGTGAGTTTTAGACCTTTTTCAGGAGGCATTAACTCAGAACTTTGGCCTACCCCCGTCATGAAATTTAGTTAGTTACACTTTCATAGGTGTGTCTTTAAACAACTTGATGCTTAATGCATTCAGCAATGCTCTTGAATACTGCCGAGAAGCCATTTTCCAATCTCCTCCTGTCTTCATCATTGCCTTAAACTCCCCAAAACTGATTCGACCATCCTTCACCAAACAAACCAAACAGTTAGATATGCAAAACCAAAAGGTACAAGTTTTACTTCATACTTGTTCTTACCTTATCCAAGTCAACATCATTTAGAATGTCTTTGATCACTTGGTCGTTCATGACTTCCGACTCATCATCTGATAAGGCATCTTTCAACTCCTCAAACTCAACATACCCGGTCTGATTCTTGTCAAAGTAACGGAATGCTTGAGAGAGATGCTCATCACCTTCGATCTTTTTCAGGTGAACACTCATTGTGATAAACTCATCATAGTTAAGGGTGCCGTTTCCATCAATATCCGCCTGTTCTCATGAGCAATATACAAAAGGTTGAAAGAATTTTTTAAGGTTATTATGAACTTTGAAAGAGATCTTGTGTTTTTTTTCTATACATATACATGATTAGAGTTCTTCTCTCACATTTGCATGCATGCATGCATGCCTTTGAATTTAGCATAACTTTTTGTAGATATATGCATGTATATGTTAAGAGAAGATTTTCAGATATTGAAAATAACATGATGTGATAAGAAAAGACATAATCGAAGAGAAATGAGAAGTATCAAATAAGTGTTTATACTGTTGGGATATGTAAAGCACTTACAGCTTCCATTAACATTTGGACATCAGGATCAGGAATGGCGTGTCCAATCATTGAAAGGCCATCTTTGAGCTCTTCAAATGACAAATTTCCATTTTTGTCCTTATCCATCATATCGAACATTTTCTTAAACATAGCAAGTTGCTCATCTGATAGGTTATCTGCTACCACCTGAAGAGAGCACCCAATTAGGTATGTAATGCTACTTTAAATTGACCTATAATTAGAAGGGGATACACTGAAACTTACTCTAAGAACCTTTCTTTTGAATCTGTTCATCAAGGAGAATTGCTTGATCCTCATTCTCACTTGGTCTCCAAGAGAAATAGTTCGACCATGCTCCCTATTTTGTATCCAGGTATTATCTTTTTAAGGAACAGAGTAATTATATCAGTACAGCTTTTCCATGCGATCAAATTAAACTGTCTTGAACACAAACTTTTAGGAAAACTTGTGAGATTTTTAGTGAACAATTAGTTTTGCAAGCCAAATTACTCCAACATTTGCAGCATGGCTTTCAGGTTCTTAAGCAGCAGATTTTAATGCAGCTTATAAAACATGTCCACGTTTAGTATATATAACTTGTACGATCTAAAAATGCTACTAACAACATGCATTCTTTCATTGTCTTTTTAACCCTTCTTATAATTAGTTCAAATTTACGCCAGTCTTATTAATTTGGAACGAAAACACACAAAAAAAAGTAGAACCCAAATATCTAAAATTCTACATGAACTTCGTTCAATAAAAAAAATGTATTAGAGAGTATGTTAGACATAATGCGTTGCTTTTATTTCTAAATAAAGATTTAAGAAAAGAAAATCATTTTTTGCCTAAAATCTGTAGCACATACCAAGAACTTCTTGAACTGTTATCCGGGTGAATGGGCTTGGATCAAGCATGCGTTTAACTAGATGTTTTGCTTCATCAGAAACTTTAGGCCAAGGATCTCTTGTGAAATCTACTTTACCCTTGATGATAGACTGTGCAATCCCTTCCTCAGATTCTGTACTAGTAATGAACCCATTATCAGAAGGAATTCCATGAAACAATTAAACTTTCTGAAAGGGGACTTCAGACTTCATTTTTCTTGCTTTGTTCTCATGCATGAATCAAAATGGGACCTACCTGCCCAAAAGGGTGGAACTCCACAAAGTAAAATATAAAGAATTACGCCTGTGCTCCAGACATCAATTTCTTGTCCATAGTTACGTCTTAAAACCTCGGGAGCCATGTAATAAGGACTTCCAACAATTTCACTGAACTTTTCACCTGTCGCCAAATGGTAAAGTTGGTTATTTATTCTGTTTAGTATTAACAATGAAAAGACCATGCAATAATGCTAGTAGTAGTAGTACTCCAGTAAAATCATAAATTGAACTTTACCAGGCACATAGAAGGTGGAAAGACCAAAATCAATTGACTTCAATGCAGCAGTCTCGCTTGCATCTGCAAATAAGAAGTTTTCAGGTTTCAGGTCCCTGTGTATCACTCCGTGCGCATGACAAACCTGCAAAATGTACCCACATAATGCTTATATTAATGGGAGATAAATAGAAAAAAGAAAGATAAGATCGCAAGTTCTTGTTCAGCTTCAATGAAGAAAAAACGCAAAGCAATCATCCCAAGAAAGAAGGAAAAAACAGGACAAAATAGCAAGACACTTCCAGAAATTATGCCCTTCATGAAATACTCACATTCAAGTTCAACTATTCTCCTCTCTCTGCGAAATGGCATAAATGTCTGCATAAAAACTTAGGTGTCTCTTTCTTTAAACTATGATGCATGCAAGAATAGTTGAACTTGCATCAATCCCTTTAACCCCATTTTGAATAGAAACAAGTAAAACAATCCCATGTATATATCAAACCATGATTTACATCAACGATTTTTGTCAAACCCTCTCTATACACACACACACACACACAAATCTTTTTCTTGCTTTTCCCTCTCTGGATGTGAATTGGCCCCTAGGTGTCCAAAGATAATTTCTTTCCTGCTTCTAATTCTATTTTGTTTGATTGTTATATTTCTAAAGTAAGGGAAAAACCACTCTGTCTCAACACACCCATATGTTCTTCAATTTATACGAAAAAATCAATACAAAGAAACCAAGATTGAGAAGAGGGAAGAGAATGAAAGATACCTTGCAAACTTCAAGAATGGTCTTGGCAACATTAGCAGCAGCACGCTCGGTGTAATGGCCCTTAGCAACAATCCTATCAAAGAGTTCACCACCTTCACAGAGTTCCATGACGAGGTACACAGCGTCTCTGTCCTCATAAGCCTCCTTGAAGGCCACAATGTTGGGGTGCCTCGGCAAGTGCCTCATGATCTGCACCTCTCTCTTCACATCCTCCACGTCAATCTCCGTCCTCAGCTTCGTCTTCGCAATCTTCTTGCACGCAAACGCTTCGCCACTCACCAAATCCACCACACGGTGAGTCACGCCGAACTCGCCGCGCCCCAGCTCCTTCCCGAACTGGTACTTGTCGAATATGTTCCCCGGACTCGGGTTGGCCACCACGTTCAGCGGACGCGCCGTCACACTGGACCTAGGAGCCACCACGCTGGACCTCCGCGTCTGCTCGTGGCCATGCCCTTGCCCTCGCGGGGACGAGGGCTTGCTTGTGTGCTTTACCCTCTTGCGTGTCCTCACGCCTTGCGTTGAAATGCAACTTCCCATGGATGATAGGTTTCAATAACACGAACAACGATGTTCTAAAAATTAAGAAAAAATAAACGTTGTTGCGAACAATGTTCGGTTTTGGATTATATAATAGGAATGATAAAAAGAAATAGCAATATTACGTTGGTGTTTTGCTGTATATATATATGAATATGTATTACAGTAATGTATGATAATCCAAAGGGGTTGTGATGAATTGAGTTACGTTATGTTACCCAATCTCCATGGGAAGACAAGAGGAACCTAGGAGATTGGGAATCCTAAATTGCAAAGATGGTGAGAAAAGGAGAATAGGAATGAGAAGGAATGCTATATTTAGAATTGGGGCATTATGGGTCTTCTGTTGATTTATGAGTTGGAACATTGGAAATACATAGTTGGTGCCGCCATTTTCTTAGGGCTGTTATTTCTTTTTCACGTTTTTTGGTCAATAAAAAGACATGCATGCAAAAACGATTACGTATCAGGGAATATTCTCTTCCAGGGTTGTTCTCTACATATCATTTTCATGACTAGTTGCGGTCATTTAGACCTTTATATTATTTTTTTCCCTTAACCCTAACCTATATCTAACCTAATCTATATTCTACAAGAAAATTATGAAATAGAAATCAATATTTAGATACCAAAATAATTAGTTGTAATAGTAACTAAATTAGAGATTATTTTAGAAACTAAAAAAATATTGATTTCTAAATTAGTTGTTATTATTGTTAAATAGTTTCTAAACTAGTATCTAATTAGTATCCAAGTTTTTTGCTACCAAATCTAGAAACTAAATAATTGGTAGTTAAAATTTTGATTGCTAATTAGATACTAATTTAGAAATCAAATTTTTTTTTTAAGTTTCTAAAATGGTCTTTAATTTAGTTACTATTGCAACTAATTATTTTGATCTCTAAAAATTGGTTTCTATTTTATAATTTTCTTGTAGTGGTAGCACAGATACTGATAGGGACACGGATACGAAGATACGTAAAATCTCTAAAATGTAGGACACGAGGACACAAATCTATATATATTATATAATTATGAATTATATAAATTGACAAAAAAGATTTATGTACACAAGTATGTTTCAGATTATTTTTTGGAGCAGAAAGATGTTTTTCATGACTGGTTCACAAGGATTTGTTTCTTATTTTTATAATCATAATAAAAATTTATATAATAAAATTTGAATTTTGAGAAAAATAATGTATTTTTTCTTTTTAAAATTGTGTTAGAACTGTAATAGAATTGTCAGAAATCTAACAAATACTTTTTGAATTAAACATTTTATGGATACGTGTCCTACAAGTGTCATACGAGTGTCTATCGGACACCAACACGCCATTTAAGATAAGTGTCCGAGCTTCTTAGACCCTAGCCTTCGTTTGAATTTATTGTTTCTAATTTTCTCCAAAAAAAAAGATATCTATTTGTTTGTTTCCTGTGATGGTGCGAGCTTTGATTTTTTTTTTTCCAATATATTGTGTTTATCAGCGAAAATGTTCACTTCTAATTCAGCCATGTAGGCTTACATTCTTGTTAATATATGCAAATAAATTGGATGGCACATTTACTTTGTGAATTGTGATTTTTAGTTATATCAGTTTATTTTCGTATCTCCAAAATTGAACTATTATTTTGACAGAATTAAATATTATTTTGTTACCACTTTTAGTTATTCTTGGTTGGCCTTTTTATTTATAAATTTAATGTATAAAACATTCTCTCCTCGTTGGTGCTCTTTTTCATTTATTTAATTTTTTTTGGAAGACTCAAGTAATTTTTTCCCCAATTTTTTATTTTCTTTAGAACATCACTGTAAAACATGGATTTGTACCCCCTCAACTTAAAAGAGAAATTGTAAATTACCCTTCTCATTGGACAATCATTATTGATCTTTAAGGGACAACCAATATCACCTTTACAAATTATATATGATTACAAATTTGTGTATAATGCAATCATGATATATCATTTCACATTTTTTGAATAAATTAAATTTTTAAAAAAATACTCAGCCCTTGTACAAAAGAATAAATCCTCTTATGCCTAAAACCCAAACCACTCATTCTAAGGCTTTAAACCTCATAAAAAAAACCTACATCCAACCTGTATTGAAAATGCCTAAAGAATGGCCAAAAACGTGTGCCTAAAAACTGCTATTGGCAGCATCTAGAGAAAGCATGAGCAGCACAAAAAAACATAATCCAGTAGTAAAATCTGGAATATCTATTACAAAGTGGACTTTAAACTTAACTCCGGGTGTCTTGATAAGTCCAAAAAACACTTGTTAAGATAGACTCAAAATGGCTCTGATATCATATTATAAAGTGGACTTTAAGCCTAACTCAACTCCATAAAATCGGATCATGAGGTGAGGTTTACACCCACTTATATATAATGAAATGTCTTAATCTCTAGTCGATGTGAGATCTCCAATAAAATCACTCTCCATAAGGGAAAACCAGCAAGCTCCATCAAAAGGAAACCAAATCCGGGAGTAACTTTCTTTTCATCTGCTATCCGCAGGACTGCACTGGTCCTTACACTTGGTTTTCTTCCAGCATATAATTTCCACTCTGTTTAGCAGAAGCTCCTAGGCACCATTCAGCAGCAACTATGGAGCCTCATTATCTACTGAAACTTCTCCATAACAGCTTAAACCTTTATCAATAAGCCCTTATAGCTCAGTGGTAGAGCGTCAGTCTTGTAAACTGAAGGTCCGTAGTTCGATCCTGCGTGAGGGCAATATGCATGTTATAGAGTTATAAATCTACCAGAAAAATGAAAGGAACCCTACCCTACTAATAGAGGTTCTATAGAAGTAGAATATGTGGTGGATTTTTGTAGTTTTTTTTTTTATCAGAATCTCTATTATATTTATAAGTGTGGAGAGCAGTGTTCCAATCCTTTTAGACACTATATACATAAATGTTTGATGTTTCATAGTTTATAACATGCTGTCTCTTCCAACACAAAACTTATCCTCTCCTACATAATTCTCATCATACTTCTACTCATACATGGCACAATAACCTAATTATACATACACGATTTTGCATCTTCATTTTTACTCCTGGTTGCATTGTTTCACAGAAGAAACCTGGATTATCATCTTCTAAAATCATGTTGCTATAGCTTCCAATTTTTTGGTTGTATCATCTTGTTCCACTCTCTTTTTCATATGCTTCCACTTGTTATGACTTGACATCCTCCTCTCCTTATTGTCTTATCCATATATCTTGCAAAAAAAATCAGTCTCTTGATATTTCTCTCTAGATTAACCTACTCCAGAGTCCTCCATACACATTTTACTCACAAACCTATATCCTATTTGGCCCTTATTTGTTCCTTTCTTTGTAATATTATACCCCACTAAACTATTTTGGCTTTACTATTTATGCTTTACATGCAAAGATTGTATACAGTATGATGGGTCAAAATAGCAGTCTCAATAGGAGAAATTACTATAGAACTTTTTTTATCGAGGTTCATGCTTTTTGTTGCGTCACACTAAAAATTTCTTTCTGAAAACTTATTTTGTAGTTATTGTGACTATTTTTCTTTGCTTGAATCCCAACAGCTAGTCAAGAAAGAAGGGTTATCAATGTTCACATGAACACAAATAAAGAACTAACGAAAGAAATGGTGACAGAAAAAGGTAAAGTACTGATTTTGCAACAGAAAAATGAATTTGACATGGAAGATCAAATGGAACTTGTATTTTGGATAAATGTTAACTAGCAATTATTTAGTTTTTAAATTTAGTAGAAAAACTTTGATCGTTAATTAGATATCTATTTAAAAATTAATTTAAATTTTTTTTTTAATTTTTAAATAGTCTCTAATTTAGTTATTATTGTAATTAATTATTTTAATTTTTAAAAATTGGTAGCGTTCTTTTCTTATTCATCACAGTGTGGTAGGAAATAATCTTCCAACTGTTATCACATTTCTTATAAGAAAAGCTAAGATTTACCTATCATAAAGTATGGAAAATAATATTTTGAGAATTCTTAGAGTTGACTTTATAAATAAATATATATAATAAAAGATATTTAAAATTAAATAATATGAAATATTAAAATAATAGTATAGAAAATTGTAACACAAATATATTATCAAATGCTTATTTATTCTTCTTTTCTTTCTTTTGTTCAACCTTTTATAGTTTTGCTACCTTTTCTGCTTTAAACAGTGATTAGGAAGTGATAGATTCATACCAGTAAATAGTGTTTCTCTCAGTTTATTATTTAAATAACATAGCACAAAAATATAAATATAAATTTTTGAAATACTCAAAATATCTAAATTTCGAAATACTCTTAAAATTGTAGTATATCGTATAACAAGAAAGGAAGAATGGCTTTTACAAATTTTGGTTGTACGGGAGGAATGAAGAGAGGAAATAAGTGAATTTAAGAGAAGAAATTTACCATTTTGTGATAGAGAAGAATCTGAATAACTTTGTTATAAAACTTAAGAGTTTTATTTTGTATGTTACGCAGAATCATAAATGAAAAAAAAATTAATTCCCATAAAAAAAACATGTTTGTGCCTCATATATACATAAGTTACATGTGTTTATGGTTTTATTCATTTTTATGTCAAGTTTTGTACTATAAGCTCTCTATATATAATTATCAATATTATATCTAAACAACATTATTAGATGATATTTGAAATTTTCCTAATAGTTCTTACAGATAAAAATAGCATAAATAGATAAACATTTTAATGTAGAATAAATTTAACAAATTTTTTAATAAAATAATATATAATTGTAATATTTAATCTTTATGGAGACTGCTATTTTCCTGTTGAGGCTTGTGGACAAAAACTTGTAAACATGCATAATATTCTCTCCATGTTGTTTTGTTTTTGTGCACATTATTCAGTGACTCTGTTATCACAATGCGGTGCCTTTTGGTCGTTATTGGATGCCCAAAATTTGTTTTATTTTGGATTTCGTTTAACAAAAATTAAATAAAAACTAAAGCACTACAAAGGAGGGAAATTACTATCAGTATATTTTTTATTTGAATTAAATACAGAAAAAAATTAGAAAGTACAAAATTAGAGAAGAGAAAGTTAGAAAGAACAAAAGAACAGAGGATACAAATAAAAATATTTCGATATATTTTTAGTTGATATAATGTAATGATAGTTTTATTACATATCCTATAAACAAAATAGTTTTATTTTTTTATATAGAGTGACACTGTTTTTCCCCCTAGTTGTCATAAAATGTTTGATCAGATTAAAATAAGGTTTACACCTATAAAGAAAGGGACTGAGAAATGGATTGTGGATTCAAATTATCTATAAACTGAAACAAACTGTTAATAACTAACTTTTACTGATAAAGAAGAAAATAAGTGTGGTTTGTAGAAAAAAGGTGTGAAAAGTCAGTGCCCCTTGTGAACTTTGAGTGGGGAACTAAAATAAAATTAGTGAAATGAAAAATGGTCTGATCATAGTCTTCAACAATTAATCAATGGCCAACAATGAGTGGACCATTAAATCCACCAATGGAGTTTACTTACGAGACATCAACATGGCTAGTGAGAGCACAAAACTCCAAATTTTTCCCAGTGTTTTGTTTTTGGTTGAATTTCTAACACTACAATACAAGTAAAAGACAGTGTTCTACCTTTTCATCTTTGCTATTTAAACATTGTGCTCTATTCTCTCTGGGCATTTTCTTTCACCCAAACCTTATTTTCTTCATTTCTCATTCTCTCAAAATCCCTTTCTTTGATCGAACTCAAAACATGAGGTGTGGTTTCCAGAGTAGAAGCAAGGTAATGGGTTTTAGAAGCAGTTTTTTTCTTCCATGTGATTTTTTTTCACTATGCCTGCATCTGTCCTAGATTGCACTTGGTGAATTGGGTTTGTATATTTCTTTTGTCATCAAATTAAAATCCAAAGGCTAAAACATTTCCCCAATAAACAGTTGGTAGAACCTCTTTTGAGTGGCTTATGATTTTCTTTCAATCTCAGTTCATAATGTTTGTAATGAGTGTTATGCTTTAAATTAGATGCTGATTTGAAAATTCTTACCTTGTATATTTTCTTGACTTTTCTCTTTCCTTTGTGATCTTAAAACAAAAATGTATCCTCAAAGGACAATCTCTGATAAGTCCAATTTAGCAGTGAGTAACTGTTATTAACAAAAAGAGCTACTACAATGAGTTTGACTGGAACTGTGAATGATGCAACTGCTACAAATTCTCCTTGTGGCTGCTCTGAGACCTCAGGATCAGGGTCTTGTTGTGGATCTTCATCTAACAACAGTCCAACTCATCTTTGCATCAAGTGTGACTTCAGCTGTGATTCTTTACTCGCTCTTGATAGTGAAGACTCCGAGTGGATATCAGATTCCAAGTCTTACCATGGATTGTCATCTGAGAACCCTTCAACTCCTCTAAGGGCCAATGGAATACAGTGTGTGAGATCAGAAGATGATATCTCAGTGGAGCATCTTTTAGAAATTGAAGACATGCAAGAGTTTAGTACTGATGGACCACTCTTTTGGCCATATGAAGGGAAATGCAGCTGGAGTTTTGAGGAATCCTGGAGCCAGTTTTGTATCTCACCTAGGGGAGGGCTTGTGTTTGGTTCTAAATCAATGACACCAAGGATAAAGGAAAGTGGTAGTAAAGGCCATGAAAGTGTATGCACTGTAAGATCTGAACCTTATGTGTCATCTAAAAGTTCAGCAGAGATGGTAACTCCAGAGTTGAATGATGAGAAAGTTGCATTGAAAGGCACAAAAGATGACAACAAAATGTTATGTGTAGACAAGACTCTTATTAATGAGGACCATGAGTCAAATTGTGACATTCTATTGGTTAGAGAAGGTTTTTGCTTGGATCAAGAGGCCGAGATTTCAATCGAGACATTGGTGGGGCTCAAGGAGTTTGATGGACGTGAAGGGCTTGATTCAGAGTTTAATGGCGATGTGTTCATGCTGGAGCTCCAAACAGGGTGAATAGCAGAGTTACCATGAATTTTTTATAAGACCCTGCTACTTTGTATGGTAAAGCCCAAGGTAAACTTCCTCAAAATACAATTGAAGAAGCATATACCTTATCCTTTTTTGGTAGAAGGATACCTTAGTGCAGAGTCACTGGGTAAAAACAGGTGACATTTTCTATTCCAGCGGAAAAAGTTGGGTTGGTGATTTTGACCAGTGCTGATGCACTAGCACTGTGCACACTTCCATATTCAGTTGCCCAATATTTGTCATACTGATTTATATTGTATTATTTCATTTAATACAATATTTAAAAATGATTACAAAATTATAATTTTTTTAGCTTAGTTGTTAAAATAATTAATCATTTAAAATAAATTAAAATAGGATAATATACATATACACACATTTCAAATTATCAATTACATACTATCTTTTAATTCCTAATTGTTAACTTTTTAATAAAATTATATGATAATTTAATTCATTAGGGGAAAGAATTATCAATTACACACATTTCAAATTTCCAAAATTACTCTACCTAATTGTTATTGAACAAAACTAAAATTCAGTTTTATAATTACTTTAGGAATTATTTTTTATTAAAAGTCTCAACAAGCTGTGCTTGGGAAAGAGCTGGTGAGGTATTGCCATTGTTTCCAAAAATCCTTCCCCTAAAACTATTTTTATGTGTCTCTTGGGTGTAACATTTCCATCTGAAAAATATATTTCACACCTGGCATTGAATTTGAAACACATAATTAACTAGCTGATTCTTTAAGTAACTGTGATTAAATTCAAGGAAATAACGCATTTAATACTCTCAGTAATATACCCAATTAACATTTCACAAAATTAAAATTCAAAACACTATGTCCAAAATTAATTTATAGAAACATGTTAATTTATTTTTATGAAGAAACTAAATTCTAGCATGTTAATTTATTTTTCAACTTATATACATGTTAATTTTAGTTTATGGAGAAACTAAATTCTACTTTTTCTTGTAAAAAAAGCTCATGAAGAAGCTAATTTTATTTTCTTTTTCTAAATGAACTCATGAAGATACTAAATTCAATTTTTTTTTCTCTTTTAAAAGGAACTTACGGAAAAATTCGTTGACACATGTTAACCTTCTAGATTTTCATTTTCTAAATACTAAACGACCAAGACTTCAACAAACTGGCTTCTGCAACTAAAACATGAATAAGCCTAATTACAACGATGAGTAAAACAGAGAAATACAAAAAGTTGACTTTAGGCCCCGCACATTGTAAGAAAATGGGAGCATGGAATCAAGGAAACACCTTTTGTGCATTATAACTTCTAATATCTTCCGTATTCCAACGGGTATGGCGAGCATTAAGCAACTATAGGGAGACTTTTTACAAAGATTATCAATTACTATGAGTGACCTGGCCTGATTGGGTTTTCTGTCAATCTTCTCCAAACCATCCTCCCACAATGAGCCAAGGTCAAGATTGCAGTGAAATAAAGAAGAGGAATGCCAACAGCGCAACCACCAGGCGCCAAATTCACCAGTGTCTGAATAAGGAAACAGCAAGTCAATGAAAACAATGTAGTATTAATTGAAGGCAAAATTAATAAAAAATCAGTTACATTCCAAAATCTCAATTCATAAATATAATTCACAGTATATCCAGGGGACCTTTTATTATTACAGTTTTCATGTTTTCTGAAACCTATTAAAATTCAAGCAGAGAGGCACCACTAGTGATGGCTGGTTACTAGTTACTCATTTGTAAATTTTAGAAAATATAATGCAAAGAGTGAGATCTTACCACCATTCCTGCAACAATGTGAACAATAGGAACAAAATATCTATCCACTTTGTTCCCCTCTGTGTACCCATTAAATGCGATGACCATTGAGAATGTGTGGATTGTGACAAATGCAAGAGCAATACTTGCTGCAATGTATATAAAAAACGGTGAACTAATTGGAGAAGTTAAATACTAAAAATATCATATCTCAATTTGAAAGAGAGAAAATATCAGAGCTATTGCTGCTGTTTATATATAAAAACAGTCTTATCTTAATGGGAGGAAAACGCTATTAAAGGTTCTCATGAGGCAACTCTAATCCAAACTCTATATACACTCACATTAATGAGTATGCAATAAATCCTTAGATGGCAAAGTTTTCAAAAGTTTGAAGCTGTCAAATCCCATCTTAATCATATACATGCATACAACAACCAGCGGTGGGAAAACTCACCAGAAAGAAGGAAAAATGGAACTTTTGAACACCTGCCAACAAAATATGTTGCTGGACCAAATGCAGGAGTTAATAGGCTGATGCAGAAGAACACAGCATGGGCAACACCATGACCCAACCCACCAGCTGTGAAAAAAAAATCCAATATACATTTTACTAAAAAATCACAGTTTATCGTTCACAATATAGATCATATACCAAAAGGAAAATGTCTTTTTTCAGTAGCATCTTAACAAGTTATTCATTTTATCATACAACTAAATTAAATAAAGGATCCAGTTAATCGCCAAAACAAAGGGATTATCATCAAGGTTATTTTAGGAGCTGACAAAAGCAAATAGCTAATAAACTAATATAAAATTGATCAAACAAATGCAATCTTCATAGGCATGAAAGCCTCCATTTTCTTACCCAGAGCAATCAGCATCTTATCTGTCAGGTGAAGATGTGGTTTTGATACTCTGTCAGCAAAGGCGTCTAACATGTCTTCTAACCTCCTACAAAATATCAACAGGAAAATAAAATAGAATAAATAATTCAGACACAAAAGGAAAAACCAACATTGGTATAGCATATAAAATAAAACAGTCTGTACAAAATTGTTAGATACTTCCTCCATCATATTGTAAAATAGTTTCTAAAAGCATAAAATGATAACAAGGTTAAATTATAAACTCAGTGTTTATATCCAAAACTATTTTCGTTTTAGTCCCTGCAAGACAGTTGTTCACAATTTAGCTCTTACTGTTTATCAAAGTTATAACAGTGTTAGAACCAAAGCAAGAACCGGTAGGGACCAAAGCATAGAATTTTTAATGTAGGAAGGAACTAAAATGAGGACTAATTTTTTTCATGTAGATTCTAAAATGAAAAAAAAGTATCAATTTCTTCATATAAGAGTAAAATGTAGATTTTACTTTCTACATATAAAGGGACTAAAATGAAAAATGATGAGGTGTAGGAACCATATTTTTATTTTAACCTAACAACAGTATCACGGCATTTGAGAAGAAAACAACATGAATGGATGCAACAACTTACAGCAGAGCAATCAGCAATATAAGCTTACTTGTATATTTTCCATAAGAACAGCCTGAGGCCTTCTTGAAAAGCAACAGATGAGAATATAAGAATTGCAAAAGGCCACCAAGCAGTTGTATTTAGGGGCAAAAAGCCCCTCCATATTCCAGACAGCACAATCAAACTAATGAGCCACAACAGTGTACTGCATTCACAAATTAAATCAACAGAAAAAAAAACTCATAAGAATAAGCCAATAGACTAATCATAAAACCCTAACTCGCGTAGAAGAGTAACTAATGGAGCATGCTATTACATGGCGAGGGTGAATTGCGATAATGCATGGCACAGCGTTTGTGGTTACGTGAGATCAAGCGAAAAGAAATGGAGCATGCGTACCTGGAGAGAACGGTGAGAATGAGGAAGGGCTTTTTGGAAATGACGGAAATGAAGAGGGAGAGAGAGGGCCCTAACGCTACCAGAGCGTAACCGATTCCTGCTGCTACCGTCATCTCTCTCTCTCTCTCTCTCTTTCTAAGGAACAGAATCTGAGAAGTAACAATCACTTCCCAAACTCCTCTGCTCGGCTCCTCCACTCGATGAACACCGAGTCACTCATCTTCTGATCCGAATCGCTATTCCGGTCGTTACAAAACCATATTTCACTTTTGGGCCTAACTGTAAACATCTGGGCTAAATCAAGAACAAAAAGCCCACAATAGCCTCCACTTGATGGCAATCTCTTCCTCCACCTCCATAGCTTCTTCCGCATCTCCATAAATCTTTTAATTCCAAAAATATCCTTCAGAAAAAGATTTTTTCTTTTTTTATTTTCGAATTGAATAATTTGTACACCTTTCAAATTTTAAAATTAAAAATACAAAATTGTATCTTAAATTATAGAATTTACAATATGTTTTTTAAGTTTAAAAATACATTCCAAATTTTATAATTGGAAAGACATTTTCTTGTATTCCAAAATTTAATAAAAGGTATTTTTTGGATTTAAAAATACATTATAAATTCTAAAATTCAAAATTTTAGAGTCCAGATAAATGAAAAGAGGAATGTTAACAAAGAAGATGAAAAAAAAAAGTTATCATTTTATTTCTTCTATGAATTACAGAAAGAAAACATGGAGGTGAAGTTTGATTTATACTTAGCTCTGAAATTAGTACACGAATAGAGCATATTTAATTTCTATAATTGATTCCAATTAAAATAACTAATAATTATTTGCAACTTTTCAAATTTTGTATGTGACTTTAGAAGACAGGCACTTATGGTATTTGAGTATTAAAAGGTTCTAGGACACTCTTTATTCTTTTGCTATTAATTAAAATTTCTTAAAAATTATAAATTTTCACTTAGTAAAAAGTTATAGGACACTCTTTATCTTAGATGTGATTTCTAATAAATCTTAACGAATAAGAGTTGAGACTCATTAAAAATATTCGAGTATTAAAAAAACCAATTTTGATTACATCGATATTTAAATATTTTGATGCTATAAGTTAATAGAAAAATTCTGTACATATTTTTTATTAAATGCCAAAACTATTTAATGTTATTTCAATTGAAAATTAACATGTTAAATTAAAATTAAACATATACAAATTTTCCAAAACATAACGTTGATTGCTATATCAATGTGATGAAGTCTTCATTATGTGGGCAAAGAGACATACACAAATCAAAATTGGATGAATTTTAGTTTCTGCACAAAATAAAAAAGATAGAAAAAATATAAAAAATTCAAGGCTTATAAAACCCCCAAAGTTTCAGATAATCCAACGGTGAATATACTTGGAAATATGTATGTGCATGTCAAAATAGTGACCAAAAAAGGAACCCAATTCCACAAAAAATGGTTAAAGCTTAGTGTGTTTTTGGGAGTGGTGAATGTTAGGGCTTCTTGTTCAGCCCGGGCTTTTTAGACTTGGAAGATGGGCTTGAGTTTGAGGTCTCCTTGAAGGCTGAAGGACACAAGTCTCTTACACTGCATTCTCCACAACGAGGTCTTAGAGGTGTACAAATTGTTTGTCCAAATCCTACCTGTTATATTCAAGCCACAAAAATAAATTTACCATATCAAATTCACTAATGAAACAAAACATACCAAATTAGAACAAGAAAAATCAATATGAATGAGTAATACAACAAATTGTTCAAGTAGGACTTTGAGAATGAATTGGACGTACCAATAGAGGGTTTATTGGAACCCATTCTTCCTTTGGAAGCCACCGTTGCAGTGACTCTCTTGTCTCTTCAGGTGTTGAAGTTTTCTAGCAATTTGAAGAAGATTGGTAACTTTCATTTGTGACCATTAGACAGAGTGAGAAGAGAAACTAAATCCAAACCAATTGAAAGAGATTATGTGTTATATAGCTGCTGACTAAAATTGAATACTTTCAGACATGCTACAAATGTCACATTCTTTTGTTCGTTTGCTACTATAAATGTGATAGTTTCTGATATGATTATTAAACAGAGAATATTCATTCCATAAAATGTCTTCATATACATGTAGAAAATAAGTTGCATAACATAACTTTTTCTCCTAAAAGAAGCAAATCTAATGAAGTTCATTACAGCTGCACCTGTCCCAAGATGTTGCATGCAAGAACAAATAAATCAAGAATGCCCCATACATAAAATGTGGACATGCCAAACTTAAAGGAACCTGATTTGTGCCCAATCTTGAGACCCACCCAAGCCGGTTGCAAATGCGGTGGACATGAGTATCTACACATATCCCTTGGACATTGTTCCATCCAGCATTCATAACCTAATGTGCACTAACAAGATTTAGCTTCTGAAATCTGATGAAACATGGTGCTTGAATTAGAGAGGTGGTTACACATACCAAATGAGCCATCTTAGGACCAATGCCTGGAAGTAACAGCAGTTGGTCAATTGAGCTAGGTATGTCTCCGTGGTACTTCATGAGACAAATATTTGCAATTTTTTTCAAGTTAGTGGCTTTTCTTGTATAAAACCCAACCTGGAAAAGATGCACAAATGTACAAGCATAATTACATTACAGAATGAAGCATAACCAAACAGAACTTGAATTGATAACATGCAAGCTGAGGACATGCAGGAAGTTTCACAAGTATCTTTCAGCTGCCACTTAAATTCAAATTATTTGAATCACAAGAGAGGCAGTAACTTCATAAGAAACAAGGAACATACAGGGTAAATCAACTTTTTGATGGTCTCTTCATCAACATTATTGATTGCTTCGGGGGTAAGCAGATCATTTTGAAGAAGGCGTTGAATTGCTCCTATTCTTAAAAAAAACACTTGTAACAGAACTGTAGTTGAAGCATGACAAACATTTTCAAGCAACTACCAAGTATGAACTACATACATTAACACTGATGGTAAACAAAATCTTGGGGGCAAATGTACAACATGGCCAAAATATTTGTTTAAATTACCAATTAATTTGCAATACAGAATTCAATCTATATCAACATACATAGATAATATCCATTTTTGCTAGCGCTTCCCTCCCTTGACTACTTCCTTCTACTACTTATTATGTCGTGTTTTATAAAAAAAGATATATGTTCAAATCTCCTGTATTTTCTTTCTTTTTTGTCCTAGTAATATGTTGCCATCTTATAGGTTGTTGGAAACACCCTTTTAGTCTTATACCATCATAAATCATAAGAAATGCTCTATCAATGTTCATTTAAATTACTTCAAATGAGGAGAGGCTTGTTTGCGTTTAACTTACATACAAATCCGCTTTTAACAGCATAAAAGATGTTGGTAACCGGGATTACACACATGCAAGCCTACCAATCTTTCAAGCTCTCTCAGAACTTTAAAACACCAGCATATTGAACTTATTATTACCCAAATCCAAGCCAACCTAAATTCAACCCAAAAAAAGCCACACAAAGTCATTACTTTCTATACATTAATAATCTCATTTTAACCAATATTTTCAGTTTCTCTATATTTTCCATCTCAATAAGTTGACATAAGAAACTTCTGCTACTCTAAAATATTTTACATGTGGCAAGTCAATGCTTCCAACCTCATATGTCCATAAGGTAAGAGTGCTTTGGGTATTTGATAAAAAAAACAGAACATTATCATCTTAGAAATGTACAAAACCCAGGAAACTTATCAACAATATTTTTTAACTATAAACTTCAGAAGGCATACATACTCACCATGAGTAACAGGATCCTTTGTTTGGCTAGATAATAGAGAAGATACCAGGACAGCAAATCTTCTCTCCTATGCACGTAGAAATTTTGATAAGGTTAAACTTGTTCACATCATGCTTCATACAAAATATAGAAGTTAAATGAATAACAATGTTCCTGAAATCATAACAACAATATAAGAAGAAATTTATCTTTCAAAAAGGCCATAAAAGTATGAGAAGCCAACCAATCTATTCAATACAAGATTACACAGATGACTAACTAGTTTGGTCATCAACTCATCATCATCATCATCATCATCATCTACTAATTGAATGAGTAATTGCTATACTCGTTGATGAATGACTATTGGAATTGTCAAATAGACAGCATTCACCGTGTTGTCTTTTTCTACCCCAAAAAGTTGTTTGGCAAGCCATATTCTATTCAATGTTTCTTTAGCAATCACTTTCCCTCAAAAGTAACAACACAGAAACCAATAAATAAACCTTAAATTTTCATCATAGATCAAATTAACAGCAGTAGAATACTTAGCCAGACCTTGGGAGGTAGTGTATCACCAGCTTTCTCACATCCCATAGTATCCACTGGTGCATCAGCAGAACTCCTCATTTTGCGAATCCCCTCCAGCACCTTTTCCCAGTGGGCAGGTGATTTACCTATATTGTACATGAACTAAATAATTTAAACTCAACCAAAAATAGATTGGAAGTAAATTAGTAACAAATTAATATGCTAACAAAATTATTTCGACAATTAAATGTTAATTTCCAGGTAAAAACTAAATAGTGTACACTTCATTAAATACATTCCTGAAAAAAAAATATGGAGTTTCATCAACAGGAAAAAACAGAGTACTTGAATATACATAAGGAGACATGAAATAAAAAATGAAAAATTCAGCTAAATCTCAGCTTTAAATTCATATGTTTACTACTTTACTACATAATTGCTTGTTTATGCATTTAAGTACTCTGGTAAACACAAAGTATTTGAGTGCATACACAAACATTGCTGAACTAGCGAGAGTCTGCTTGGCTACATTAATTATTTCCTAGGTCCCCCAGATTCAACAATTTTAAAAGCATTGTATTTAAAACCTTTTTAAGGAAAATCCTGTAATTAAAACGAACTAAGTTTGATCTAAAGGGGAAAGATATTTTTAAAAAGGAAGCAAAAGTTCCAAGTTTCAATTTTCAGTACTATTAATTACTGCTTCACAAGATTGACACACACAATTAGAATTTTGCTCAAGTATTAATGCATTTGAAACAAATTAATACCAAGGCAAAATATATGTCAACATAATTATCAACCTCATCATCCTATCAGAAGTAACTAAATTTTGATATCCCTATTGCTCTAAAATATTTACTTTTGACACAAAATAATCGATTGAAAGCAATGTTTCTCCCTAAAACTGTTTTCCCAATATAGAGAGGGAGGAAAGAATCCAGATTACTTTCCTTAATAAGCAAACACCTAAAAGACTGGCATGTTGCACAACTATAAACCTAATCATTTCTAATTCTTACCACCAGGTCTAGTTGAAGCAACTTCACTTGCCACTGAAGCCACATCTGATTCCATTTCAGATTTCCCTGGAAGAAGAACTATTAGTATGAGAACTCATTCCTTCAATCAGAATATTTAACATGAGAATGTTTGGTTACTACAGTGAGTAACTAGGCAGGCTGTGTCAAACACATTCATGCAAACATCTGATTCTAACCCTGGTTGAATATGATAGAAAATTAAAAAGGAGCAATCACCTGCGCTGCTTAGTGTACACCAATATAAGTTAACTAATTCCAAGATACAAAACAGCTAATAAAATAAGCATCAGCATTGTCAAATTATTACATTTGTACCTTTCAAACTCATTCATATGTTCTATTCCTTTTCTATTATGGGTAATCACATATTCTTCCTTCTATAACACACCATAAATCGGCTCAGTTTATTTTCAGATCACTACAGTAGTAAATGAAAAATTCATAATACTTCTAATAAAGGACCATGTAGCTGTTGTGAAATTAAGTATGCAAAGCACATAAAAGATTACGCCGTAAATAAATGGTTCAACATGCCATAAGTGAAAACAGGGAATATCAATCAACATTGTAAACAAAACTGAAGGGGAAAAAGGTACTGACTACGCCGAGTCAATTCATTTCCTCCACAGTACGCAAAATCTTCGATTTCTGGAAGGCCAAACTTCTGTGTAACCGGAACCTGATCATATAACTCGTTGCAAGTCAAAAACCTTATTATAACAACACGAAGAGCCCATGATTCATAACTCAGACACCCATTGATCCATCTATGCAGAAACAAGAGAAATTATGGAAAAGTTGAGACCTTGTGATCCTGGGTTGAGGGAAGATGGTCTTCTTCTTCAAGTTTGACAGCCATTTTTCTGGGATTTTTATTTCTCCTGACAAAGACGCGAGCTTTGGAGTGGGAAGCTTCAATAAAGGAAGTGGCTGAGTTGGGTGTAACCGGGACCTGATCATATAACTCATTGCAAGTCAAAAACCTTATTATAACAACTCGAAGAGCCCATGATTCATAACTCAGACACCCATTGATCCATTTATGCAGAAACAAAATAAACTATGGAAAAGTTGAGACCTTGTGATCCTGGGTTAACGGAAGATGGTCTTCTTCTTCAAGTTTAACAGCCATTTTTCTGGGTTTTTTATTTCTCCTGACAAAGACGCGAACTTTGGAGTTGGAAGATTCAACAAAGGAAGTGGGTGTGTTGGGATTTGGGGGAGTGACTTTGCAAAAGGGTCGAGTTTTCTCAGACATGATGATGCCCAAAGGAGGAGAAACTGAAACGACCAGTGATCGATTTGAGAGTTGTTGTATCAGAGACATTTTTATCTTTTGTTGATGAAAATAATTTTTGCTTGTATTTTCAAAAATATGTTTCTTCTTTCTCTCCTTTTTCACTCTTTCCCCATTCCCTAAATTTCTCTTATTTTTTAAAATTAGTCTTCAATAAATAAAAAATTCCAAAATGCATTGAAGATCGCCACTAGTTTTAGTTAAAATTCAATGAACATATATTGAATTGGTCTGAAACTTTCAATTCATGAACCTTAGAGAAGAGAAATAAAGGTCTTATTTTTATTCAAGTACTACAAGATCTATAATTCCAGAAGATTGGGATTATGTTCATCAACAAAATTTCAAAGTGAAGTTTGAGTGAGTTGCATGATGATGATGAGAAGGTTGTGGAAGGAAGGTGGAAAATCGTAAGAAGATGGTTTATATTCCTTATTTAACCAAAACCTTAAATAAGACTCAAGAGAAATCGGAATCTATTATTTTAAAAACTTATGCTATATATAATATGTTAGTTTTAATGATATTTGTTAAATTTATTTATGTCTATTAATATGTTAAAGGAATTTAACTTAAATTCCTTTTTCTCATTATTTGTTATGGGTTTTCTTTCACTCATTTTGATTTTTTCTTTTATGTATTTTTCTTTATTTATTTTTACTTTTTTTTTTCATATCCTTTCTTTAATTCATTTTGGCTTTTTCTTTCGTGTACAACCTTTCAGGGCATAACTTAGTTCACGTAAGAATTTTGGCTGAATTTGCTGAAAATCACCATATTGCATAGTTGAGTAAAACACTCTATCGTGCTTTATTTGAAAGTTTGGTGTTTTGGCATATATTCTCACTAATGTTTCTTATTCACTCGTGAAAGCATGTGAATGTGAATTTGTTACTTAATATCTTACATTGCATTCAAATGCATATAAATAGGTGTGTTAGTGCACAACATCCCACAATTCATTGTTTCCTTTTTTTTTTATTTAATAGATAAGTGACGTCCATATCATCAAATAAAAATTAAATTTATTTTGTAACTTAAGAGTCTCAGATATTTAAAAAAAAATGATAATTTATATTTTTTTCTCTTTCAACTAAATATATTATAATATTTAAGACTCAAGGGAAAAATACGATTTTTAATTAAAAGCGTATTTTATATATACGATTTTATTTTTTATTTTTTAAAAATATTTTTAATATTAAAAAAAATAAAAAAATTAAATATATATATATATATATATATATATTAACGTATATCATATATTATTATCTTATCAAATCTCCACACAATTTATCCATTTCAAAAATAAATAAATAAATAAATTGCCTATTTTAGAAATTTAAAAAAATAACTGCACTGCTTTCAGAAGAAAAAAAAAAACTAATGTGAAACACTCATTGAAAGTATATATTTGCTAAATATAGATATTTATATTTAATATATACAATATAGATATTGAGAAAAAAAATCTAACTATGTGATTTAATTAATCAAATTAAACATATCACAATAATCAATTAAATGTATCATTTTAATTTCTATATAAATGTTTAAGTAAAATGTTTAAATTTTTTCTATTTATTTAGATATTATATACACATACTTAAACAGTTATTAATAGATATTTGAGATAATTATAAGTTTGAAGATTGATATTAGATATTAACTTTATTTGAGTATTTGCTGAAAAGCCTTTTAAAAATATTATGGAACCCTTGTAGTTTGTGATCTAATGCATTAAAAGTGTTAAAATGTTATTAAACTTGTTGGAAAAACAATGAAGAACGTTCTAAGAGATTGATATACGATTTAATGTATTAAAATCTCTTTAAAACCTAAAGTTTTTTACTTTGTTGTTGTGGATTAAAACTATTAAAATTACTTAATTTCGTTGGCTCATTATTTCTTAATCTATTAGTATTAAGACTTGTCAAATAATTTCACGAGTAAATGAAATGAAATCAATATATTAAAATATAATGCAAATTTAATTTAATAAATAAAACATATTGATCGAAATTTATATAACTTTTTCATTTCAAAATCATTTAACATCAAATATTATTCTCAGCCTTAATATTTCTTTCAAATCCTTAATTTTAAGAAGTTCATAATTAACCATCTTTGTATCTTTTGTTCTTAACTGTGTTTGAACTTTTCAAGTGATTTTATTTATTTTTTATAATTTTTTAGATTATTTTTTATTGACTGGAGTTATCAATAATATTGTTTTGATATGATTTCACAAGTGATGGTATAATATCAATATAATGATTTGATTTAATTAGGATGATTACACAACTTAAAAATATAATAATTTAATTTAATTAGAGTGATTAGGCAACTAAATATAAATATTGTGATAGAGTCAACTAGTATAAAAACTACGTATATTTTTTTCTCTTTATCTTTTTTTCGGTTCACGTTACTTTATAATGCACATTGTACTTATCATGTATTTTACATCTTAATATCTTTTAACTATCTCTAATTTTGCACTAAATGTCATTAATTACATTTTTAACTATGAATTCAATAATAATCTATCATCCATTATAACTAAATTGGTTGCAACATCAAAATACAACTACTTTAAATAAAAGATTGATCAGTGACACTTCTAAAATCATAAGTTAATACTGCAAAATTTTAAACTCTAATACATTTCCATCTTCTCAATCCTGATCTCAACTCATCAAAATACATTTAATTTCAATTCAAGAATCTACATAAGTAACATTATTACCTCTCTTACTCTTGAATTTTTATATTTTTAATGAATTACTATAAAATTCGGAAAAGTTTTAACTTATTTCCATGATGTTTGATTCATAAACTAAACATATCATGATAAAATTTAGTATGAATATATATATTTTTTATTTGAGTCTAACTTACATGTGATAACAAAAAATTTACATGAAACTGAAACAAACAAGAAAATGATAAAATTAGAGAGAGGAAAAAAAATTACTTCAATTAAAAAAATTATTAATCAAAATTAATCTTCATCTCGTCATCACCAACACATTCTAACCTGAAAAAATTAATTGAAGGTTTGATCGTGGATATTGAAAAAATGATGAGTTAATTGAAGGTTTGATCGTGGATACTGACAAAGGAACATGTAATCGATTTTTCTTTTTTCAGATTGGTGCTTGAAACCTTTGGAATGTATGAGATATATTAGAGAAGGTAATTGAGTTGTGGTTTTTTTGTTATGCTTTTATGTAATAGTATTTTCTAACTTATTGTAGACAAGACCGTCGTTTGCTTTTCTTCATGTAGGTTGTTGAATGCGGAAGGATCTTGGTTTGTGTTTTGATGGTTGGAGAGAGTTCTTTTTTGCAGTTTGTTATTTGCAAAATATGATCAAATGTTTTTTAGCGGAAAGGATGTGCAGTATATGTAAGGTTTAAGTATATGTAAGGTTTAAGTTCTTGGGTTGGTAGCTAAGAGAGAAGAATCACTATGAAGGAATTGAGTCTTGTTAAAATTCAAAGGTGGAAAGTTGAAGAAAACGTAAAGCGTTGGTCGTGGTGTTGTGACTATGGTTTAAGCTTTTGTATGATTTTTTTTATGCTTTTCTTTAGAATTTTTCCTTAGGAATATACAATAAGATTTTGATTGTCTTGTATTGTCTTTTTGAAATATTAGATTTGCAGTTTATGCTTGAGAAGTTTATTATTTATGATGTTTTATTAAGTTGGACAAGTAAAAGTAAATGGTAAATATTTAGGATTTGTTGTATAAGAGTTGGAGTATTCTTAAATATTCTTTATTTTTTTTGTTTATAAAAAAACAAAATATTATGAGATTTAAGAATAAATAAACAACCTTGTTATAATAAGCGAAACATAGGTAACCTATACCTATTATGAAAAAAAAAATGCTAAAAGGCATTTTATTGTACCTAACAAAATACTGCTTGTGAAAAAAGACAAGATTGACAAGCTTATCCGCACAAGAGTTACTTTCTCTAAAAATGAGAGATGAGAAACTCTAAAATAAATACTAAAAAAATAATCGTACTCTAACCAAAGACAATTGTAACCCGTTTTCTGAGTTTTTTTTAGGGCAAGGATAACACCCATAAACCCGGCGATCAAAGGATATTGACCCCCCCCCCCCCAAAAAAAAACCTCCAATAAACTTTTTCATATTGACATGAAAAATACCAACACAAAAGACAAGATCCAAAGAACCTCTTGAAATACCATCACTGTTAATCTTAATATAACGAGAAGAAGGAAACTAAGTCACATGAATAGACTGACAAACTTTGTTGTTTCTAGTGTTAATGCCAAATAACTTTATCACAGTGAGGTTAAGGATATCATCTTTCATAGAGATGTTAGAAACATTCCCAATTAAACAGATAAATTCTCTAGTATAATTAATGACTTGATAAAGGACAATATTTTATTGGAATTTAGCATGATTTCTCATATTGAAATTTAACATGATTTCCCATCTTCCAAATTATCTAAGCAAAAAATGTACATCAATTTGATCAATCTAATAAAAGAACTACCATCAAAATTAGTAATAGAGATAACATCCTCATCCGAATGAAATTCAATACTAGAAAAAATTCGTTTAATGAAATCCCAAATATAAATATTAGAAGAATTGATGAATTTGTGCCTTCATATTTTTGGATTTGTTGATGAGTTGCGGAAGCTTCACGGTTTGAAGATGGAACAAGGTCCTCCTAAGAGTGCTGGTGACCTTGAAGGTGCATGATAGGTAGGATTTGAGAGTGGTGAGGCCAACTCTACTTGGAAATGGAAAGTTTGTGAAGATTAAGAGCCTAACCTATGAGGTTTTGTGCAATGAGTGAAATTGGCACAATTTTGGCAGCAATTCACTCATGTATTAATCTTGAATTTACATGACCCAAGCTCCTCTATATATAGAGGAGAGGGCTGAATATGAAAAGAGAATTGGAGGGAATTTCAAATGAAAATAACTTTGAAAGTGACGTCCATTTTTACACTTAGCACATGGAGCACATGTAGCATATTTTGTTGGGTTTAATTTAGAAAGAAAACTAGTGAATCACAAAACAACAACCTTCAATTTTAAGCAAGTGATTAAGGTTCAATTGATAGCTTGACAATTAATTGAGTAACCTATCACAATCAATTTGTTCCAGTGGCTTTTAACAGATTATGTATGTTCTTTTCAGAATCAAAGAGTTTTTCCAGAAAATAAGAACAGTAAGAAATAAGCCCAGAAAGAACAGGTTTATTTTTTATTGAACAAATTTATTTATTGACAGTTTAACATATATGCAGTAATTCGAGTGCAGAGATTAAGGGAGAATGAACACAATGGTTCACTCAACTGAGCTACATCCAGTCTTCACCTAAACCAAGGTGAAATTCACTAAATCACAATTCAAACAACCACAAACACCACTGTTATTGAATCCTACAAGAACTTTGATACACTTGCTGAAAAACCCTATTTCAGCATACACACTCTTTAAGAAACCCTATCAAGAAGAGTTTACAACCACACTTTTACAAGAAATGAAATGTGAAATGAATACACCTGATAGAGGATGCATAAATCTGCCTTAAACCAGTAGAACAGATCGCTTAAACAGTAGCAGCACCTCACACCAAGCTTTGGAACCAAATAAGAACAAGCACACTTTTGATTTTGGAAATCTTTCGAGAACAAATGCTAATTCTTTGTAAATTCTCAATTCTCTGATGTAAAACTTGTTTTCTCAAATGTATGATCCACTTTTAAACGTTGGAACAAGTTTTTTTTATAGAAAAAACAGCCTATAACAGTATTTTAGAAAACAGTTAAAGTTGTTATAAAAAGAATAGATTGAAAATAAAATGAACAGATTTATTTTCAAAAAACAGTTAGAGAATTTGTTATGTGAAGGAGACTCAGTCAACCATTCTGGTGCAGGGACAAAACGAAAAACCGTTTAAGATAAGCATTGCACCAGACTAAAAAGAATCTATTCATTTACAGATGAACAAATTTATTTTTCAAAACAATAACAAAAAAAACTTAACCATTGAAACACAATCGTTTTGAAAGAGAGAAAACTTAGTCAAAATACTTGATGCACAAAATCTGATTTTCACAAGACTTAGCCAAAACATCAGTTTAAAAAAAAAATCTGTTTATTTGGAAAAAAACAGATTTATTTATATGCAGTAAAGATGTGTTTTTTTTTTGTAAAACATGTGGAAAACAGTTTAAGAAATTTGTGCTTGCTCTTATCACATGGTCAGTGGTTAAGAGGTGAGTTACTCAGCAAAAAGCCTACTCTTAAACAACCTCTAAACACTACCTAAGACATTCTTAAAACAAAAGGAAATATACATGAATTGTACACAAAAAGTCTTCATCAAACACATGTCTTGAAGGGACAACAATCATCTTCAACATATTTAACATGTGATGAAAAACATTTAGCACATGTTAAATATGGAATATGCGGAAAATGTGCCTTGGTTAAAATTAGGTGATTTAGAAATCCCAATTTAACCAATGTTGGTTTTTTAAGGTGCCAAATTTCATCTAAGGAAAAATTACAAATAAAATTCTTAATCTAATTTTGACAAGAAATTAAAATCTAATCTACACTAGAGTTTATGACATGTAAAATGCGTCCTCTTGACCCCTCTTTGTCCATAACTCTGTTGCCTCAATTTGACATTTTTGTGGCCTTTCAATGGATTGGTGTTGGAGCCTCTTCCATCAAGAACACTAATAAAATAAATGATAAACCAGTTGATCTAATATATACTAAAATTATTAAAATAATATAAGTAATATAATTTTATACTTTAAATTAAAATTATATAATTATTATAAAATATTTAACATTTTAGGTAATATATGAAATTTATAACAAAAATATTTTGCATCATAAGTTTAAATTTAAAAATATTATCATAATAAAGCACTCAACACAATGGCATGCATATTTATAAATAAGAATAAGTATTGGTACAAGTAGTTCGTCTTAATAATATTAGTAATGGTTTAATATTAATAATATAATTTCATTGAATATAAATTGATATTATTATTACTATATATTAGTTAAACTTTACCATACAATAAATAATATCAATAACACAAATTAATAATATTACTTAATATGTTTTTTTAACACACTGCAATATTAATATTATTATTAAACACTATATATTGATATTAATATTAAACACTATGTTCACGTTTTTCTTGAAAAATCCATTTTGTCAACTACTTTAAATATCCAAGACAGATTTTTACATTCCCAATAAATATTAGTATGAAACAGGAAAGAGTAAATATAACACAAAATAAAATAGTAATTATAACTACAATTTCCATAAAATAAACAAAACATGCATCAATTCTAACTCACAATTTCTTTTCCTTTTTAAATAAACTATTTGTTTTTTTCTAAGATCAAATGAAACATGTATGCTAATATTTGTATAAGCATATTAATGTTTATACTTGCACAGTGAATATATTTCTCTTTTACACTTTTGCTTTATTAATTATTGATGAATCAATACTAATAATATAAATTTATTTAATATACAATTAATAATATCAATATTATAGAATTTATACCTTACAAGTAATCAAGTACATTTAATATTATTTTGATATACAATTAATAATATTAATACTATACATTTTTTATATTGTTAACCTTTACAATTAATAATATTTATCGTACAATTAATATTATTTATATTATACAATTCATTTAAGATTATTATGTTTTACAATTAATAATATTCATAAACTATAAATATATATTCAATACACAAATACTGATTTATTTCTATTTTTTAAAGAAAGTTAATAAATAATAATTACAATTATTTTTACCTATTACACTCCTGAACGAATATTTTTGTTTGAAACTATTTATTTTAAAAAAGTGTAATTTTTATTTTGAAAAAGTATTTATTTTGAAAAGAAAGTATAACTTTTACTTGTAAGATGTAAGTAAAATAATTTACTATTACAATAATCCTAGAAATTAGGAAAATATCATTTTAATTATTTTAGTTTTCCTATTATGCTGCACTCACAATTTTAATCACTTATTTTTCAAAACAGAGAATTTTCATTTTAAAAACATCTACAATTTTGGTAAAATCCTTCATTGGACTGTCTTTTTATTATTTGAATTCTGAATATAACATTTTACAATATGATGTAATTAAATTAACACTTAAAAAAAAAGTAAAAATAAAGAATTGAATCGGAAATTAAAAAAATATTGAAACTAAATTATTTATTGAGAAGTTGAAAAGACTCTTATGTACCTTGTACTCTGATGGACTTATATAAACTTTTGTCAAAATCAGAATACAAAATGTTCTCATAAGAAATTTGTGTGCAGTGTGGAATGCATGAGCCAATAGTTGGAATTGAGCATTTTTTCCCTCCTTCGGTAACAGTGAGTTCTCCTTTGTTCTGCATTCTCTTTCTGCATTGCGACTCCTATGAGATTCTGTGTGGCTTTTGAAACCGATTAAATTATTTTTTTTCCATTTATTTTTGTGATTTTGTATGTTTGTAGCTTTCCGGCGGAGTTTTTATTTGTATAAACACCTATTAGGGTTCAATGAGAAAGATTGAAGAACTTATTTGAACTCAGACTAAAAAATTGAGACCAATATTGCTTAGGTGACTGTATTAACAAACAAAATTATGTAAAAAATGTGAAAAGAATTTCTAAAATTCATATGATTCAAATTTATTTGTTTGGTGATCATGCATGTTCAATTAAAGAGTGTGTGTTTGTTATATGAATATTTAACTATTTCTTTCAAATTTTTAAGGATGTGTTTGCATGATGATCAGTAATAGTTTAGATGAAAGAGGATTTAAGATACTTATTTTTATTTAAAATAAACAAACAAAAATTATAATCCTTTGTAGACACGGAGTTGAATAAACAAAAAAAAAATATACCCTATGTATCTTCTTAATATAAATTAAGAGAATAGAAATTAGCTCAATTACAAACAAGCAATCAGTTTCTTATGCATGCACTGTAATTAATTATTCTTTAATTTTTTTTAGAATTTTTTCATAAAATTTGATTGTGAATATTCAATTTTGGTTTGAGTTGTTTCTGATATGTTTCATAAAAATATACTTTAGTTTGTGTTTCACAAGTTAATTTTGTCAAAATAGTAACATGTGGCTTCTGAAAGTAGGTGACAGACCTTGAACATGGTTCCATCTGATGTTTGTCCAACCGAAGATGCAGTTAAGGCATTTATAGAACACTTGGTTGACCCATTGCTACCTGCAAAATCATCTGTTCACGATAATCCATCACCTTCTCAACAGAAGTTAGTTGCGAGACAGGTGTCTAACTTGTTTACCTCTCTTTGTGCTTGTATAACCTTCCAATCCAACCAGTAATCTGTGACTGTTTTGGACATAATGTTTTTTGTTATTTGTTTTATTAGTTGTTTGGAGGAAATATTTGTTTTTGTAATTTGTTTTATTAATTATTTGGAGGAAATATTCACTTTTATGTTTTCTTATTCTTGCTTCCTATTTACATTACCTTCATGTGTTGGTTGCATGGAGTGTTGAAAGATGTTTGTATTCTGTACTTTACAACTACAATGCTATTTGATTTATTTTTGTCCCTCTGCATCTTATTAAAAATGGAAAGAAACACTCCAGGTTCATATTGCCTTATGATTTATAAATTACAATATGACTATAGATCTATAGGAGTGCATGAGGAGGATATTATCTAGTTACTGATTTTCCTGTTTGAGTTTTTTGTTTGTTTGTTTTAGGTGCGGTCGGCTGTCTTACTTTATAATTACCACCACAGGAAACAGCATCCAGAACTTGAATATCTTCCATTAAATGAATTTTGCAAGTTGATTGTGGTTTTGAGACCAGCTTTATTAGCATTTATGCAATTCATGCAAAATTCAAATGAAGAAGAGCTCACTGACGTGGAGAAGCAGCTATCATTAACAGAAAAGAAGATTATGGAAGCATGTGATGTATGTAAATGTTTAGATGCATCAAAGAATGTTCCTAATATAGAGGGATGGCCCATTACAAAAGTAGCTATCCTTTTAATCGACAGTAAGAAGGAGAATTGTTTTTTGCTGTTTAGTTCGATTACCAGTGGGGTGTGGTCTCTGGTTGAGAAGGGTCTGGGCACCTCTAGCCAAAGTTCTCCGGGTTCAAAAGGTCTGGAAACCTCCAGCCAAAGTTCTCTGGGTTCCAAAGGTATGGTTACCTCCAATCAAAGTTCTGATGTTACATCAGGAACAAAACTATACAAAAAGAAAAGAGTCCTTAAGAAGTCATCAAAAGATGAATTAAAAGTCAATGAAGATGTGTTTCTGCAAGTTGGGTATTCTGCTATAAATGAAGCCATAGGTAATTATTTCATCATTTTATAGTTAATATTTTAATTTTAATATCAAGTTTATCATGTGGTTCTGATAGACAAATAGCTGAGTATGATTCTTGTACTATGGTACAGGTATCAATTATACTGATATTTCTCTTTTGGAGAGTGACACTGTCTATTCTGAGAGCAAAGAGAAGGAAGCTTCTCGGTTTTATATAATGCAGTGCTCCAAGACAATCAATGAAGAAGTTATCCAAGTTCCTCTCCAAGATCTAATTAAAAGGTTCGTTTTAATTGCTATTGTGTGATGACTCAGATCCCGATGTTCTGATGACAAGGAAATGGGGCTTTTTTCTCTCTGGCATTCAGCTGGAGTCACATGTTTTCTCCCTGTTGCAGAGAAAAATATACTCATGCTCATACTACAGTACCACACAGCACATTAATGTTACTGCTGAATCAAGTTATAAAGTAGTCTATAAGTAGTCTTTGGGAATTAAATGCTATCTTACCCTTTTGTTTTATTAATATAATTTTGTAAAAAATTTTGGGTAGAGGAATGGTTACTTGTTAGCAAAAAATGTTGCAATCTTATTTAAAGGGTGTCTTTAACTGAACATCAAAGAATGATGTTTACATCAACGAGTAGAGTTGTACAGTCTGTTTCTTCTGAAGTAATATTTTTTTAATTTAATTCTTAGACATTTGTCTCTAGGCGTTTATATGACCTTCACAGAGAAGAAAAGCTGACTTTGTACATATGTTTCTGAATTACATTTGTGTCTTCATTTTTGCATAGCTTGCAGCGTCCTTTGCTCACTAAGAGTTTTGGAAGTTGGATGATCACTCCTGTAATTGACTACTTCCATGTGCTTCCATACTATGAAACAATATCAAAGTGGATATCCAGGTTGACATGTTCTCCGTTGTTAAAAGAACTTTGTTTTTTAGATTGTTAGCAGATATTGTTTGCTTTTCAAATTTCATTTCAGTTACAATGATTGTGCCTAAACTACTTGCTCGTCTTTGATACTAATTTCAGTTGCCCTTTTGAACGATTCTATTTTGGTACCTTTACAACATCAAATTCATAGTGGGATTTACTAATGACCCGAATTATTCCAAAATCATTTTGATTTTACTATTCTAACATTTTCAAGCCTTGATATCATAGAATTTAAAGAGATTCTTTAGTGTTAACATATAGTTTTACTTAGTTTAGAATTATCGTCTGTCACAAGTAATAAAGTAAAGTTAATGTATGAGAGTTTCAAATATTTGCTCACGGAGTTCGCACTTGCATATTGGATGATTTGCGGGAATTTGTTCCAAGATCCATCCATTAGCTGTCTCAAATCCTTAATATTTAATACAATGTTCTTCTATTTTCAGTCATTTTCACTTTTTTTTGTACCTATCTCCCTGATCTGCACTTTCTCTGCAATATTTTCTATCTTGGCAGGAAAGCATTCTCAAATACTTTGCAAGATACAAGGGTAACAGAGAAAAATATAAAGGTGGACACCCCTGAAGTAACAGAATTTTATGTAAATGAGGACATGTTTACTGCTCATGATAGTAAGCCAAAGATTGATAATATTGATTCACCGAAGCAGAAAGAGAACAACAGAAGTTGCACACCTGCATTATCCGATTCTATATGTGAGCCCATGGAAATGACCATGAATGAAAATTCAATTTTAAAATCAAAGATCAAAGAAAAATGTCAGTATATTATTGGCAGTACTGTACAAGCCGGTGAAGATCTTGTAAAAAAGAATCCATCTGTGAAGTATAATTCTATCGGCTCTGCAAGTGCTGAAAAGGTTTGTAACTTGCTTACTTTTCTAGTTATTGAGCTTAATGCTTTCCTTAAATCATGTTCAGATGTGCTTTCTTTGATTATCTTTTCTTATAATTTTTTCTTTGGATGAGTTTTATTGGATGCGGGCACCAATTTTACAGCTAAAATTATGACTATTTTGGCTAGATTTTTTTTTCTTTACTTTGAGAGAAGATCTTTTTCAAAACACAGGCGTTTTGATCTCTTAGCTATATAAATATCCTTAATGCAAAAGTACTCCAAAATTGAAAACTTCCTATTGTATGCACATCATATAGCTGCCATTTTCTTGGCATGTGCTCTCTTAGGTAATCTATAATTTATCTATACAGGAATCCTTAATGCAAAAATACTCAAAAAATGGAAACTTCTTATATTATTCGCACATGATTAAATTATGACTATTTTGGCTAGATTTTTTCTTTGCCCGAGTAAAGATCCTTTTCAAAACACAAGCTTTGGGATCACTTAGATAACCTATAATTTAGCTATGCAAGTATCCTTAATGCAAAAATACTCCCAAAATTGAAAACTTCCTATTGCATGCACATAATATAGCTGCCTTATTTTTGGAATGTGCTCTCTTAGGTAACCTATATTTTATCTATACAGACAGGGATTCTTAATGCACAAATATTCCAAAATTGGAAATTTCCTATATTATTTGAGCATCATATAGCTGCCATACTTTTGGCATAGCTGAGGTTGTTGTTTTGGAATATATGCAAAATGTCCCGATAGCAATCAAATTTAATTTCAAAATCATTGTTTTTTGTCCAAAACCATTTAATTTTGGACCTACTAATCAATATATATTCAGAGAGGGAACTGGGGTAGCATATTTCTCAACTTTAAAAGAGAAGCTGGGTTAAATAATTTAGAAAAGCGCTTGAAAATAAAGCGCCTTTATTTTTTATGGACTAAAGCCAGTAAGAGATTCAATAGAAGGGCTTCTGCTAATCTTGGAAAAGCTTGGCGAAACACTACCTAAGAGTTGCATTTTGTGAATAATTCATGACTAATGAAGATTTTGTTACTTGAATATGGTATCTGTCCCTGTGAGCATTAAAGCTTAGATACACATTAGAGTCCAGAAGTGAAGTCCCCATGAGTAATTATCAACTTAAGATATAGTTATAATAGTTAAATTTATCAAAATGTTTCCTATATTTTATTGATAAATTCTTACGTACAGGTACATGTACCAAAATTCTTTTGTAAATATTAATTTAAGCTTTGTAAATTGTCAGATAGTCATGTTCAATACTCATGAAATATTTTTAGTGGTATTATTCTATTGATAAATAAATATTATCATTAATGTGGTGCTTATCATATAAGTTTTCAAAATCTGGTTTATTTCAATGTTTATTAACTGAAATCATAATTATGTTTCAAAATGAGCTGCACCTCACTGCTATCATGATTGTTGGGCTTAGTTCCGTTGTTTATCATCTGTAATCTAGCTGAATGCCATTGTTTTGGCAGGCTTTAAATGTTGATTCAACAAATAAGCTTATTACTGAAGGTGGAATCAACAATCTTGCTTCTTTGCACAATATGTATGCCATTAGGCCCAATATGTCATCTGAAAAAGGTACTGTAGATGGTCATATTCAGATTGCAAATCATTCTGACTCAGATCTGGAGAAACTCAAAGTTATTTCAGATTCAAAAAAGATATTGACTCAAACTGCCCTAGCTGCTTTGATACGAAAAAGGGATGAATTGGTAAGCTTCATTACTTACATCTAATTACAAGAATGATTATTTTCATTCTCAGTAGCTATGAATGGGCAGTGAGAACATACCCTTGTTATCCTAGAAGAACATTTATACATGTTATATTAGAACATATATATGTATTAGTAACTTGATTGAATCCGCACTGTCAGTTGAGTAAGCTGTTTATTTCCATCATTTTTGGCTTACCTACTGCAAACTTTTAATTTTAAAAATAACGAGTAGCACATAGTACCCAATGCACATGCTCGCATGTGTTGTGACTGTTAAAGTAGTATTCTGCTTCCATAGCCATACCTACTATGCTGGTTCCACTTAATTTAAGGATTACATTGCTACTGTTTTGAATGTTAAAAAATTCTATATTTTCATATATCTGAGATTTAGTTACTCCATTCAGGCCCTTCAGCAACGCAAGATAGAGGACGAGATTGCTGTTTGTGATAAAAATATCCAGAGAATATTAACTGGTGTGTTTTCCTTTCAGTATGACCCCCCACCTCTATAGTGATTCTCGTGGTTTATCCTCTCATTGTTATTTTTGTTCTTATTATTAATACTGTTATTTTGCTATGTGTCAAACTGTAGAGTAAGTCTGATACTGGTTTAGGCAGTGATTATTGGCTTCTTTTATACATTTTTCTCAATTCGTGATTAATCTTAGAAATCGGGCTTAACACCAAACTTAATCCCACAAAACAACGACCACTTTGTATGATTCTGTGTCATTAGCAAGGTATCCGGTTTATCAAAAATAATGCTTGTCCTTGATTTGTGAATGTCACTCTAATTTGATTTGTCCACAAACTCAAGCTGCCCTGAGTATCTTGATTTGCCATGTGAACAACTGTGTTAATGATCACCTGCTTTTTTGCCTTTGCATCTGAAGATTCACAATTACTTCGTATTTTATGCTAGAATTAGTTAGAGCCTGAGAAAATAATTGACTTGTGAGCTGCGAACCAAATCCTAGTGTGATTCGTTGTCTGGTTCACTAAATAGAACTGTGAACCAGATACTAGAATTATAGATGAACTGTGCACAAGCACTGATTTTTCATGTGTCTTTTTGGGTAAATGTAGATGGGGAAGATAACTTTGGATTAAAGATTGAATCAGTTATAGAAGGCTGTAATGATACATGGCTCAGGAATCAAGAAAGGGTGTATCGACAACCAAGCTCGCCTCTTAAGAGGAAAAAATTGTCTGAGGCTGTCTTTATCACACAAAGCCCATGCCAGGTAAGCAATGTTCTATTTACCTAGTTGGAGTAAAAGGTGAAACAGTTGTCACTTATATGATGCCTTATTATTCAATTTAGTAGTGTGCACACAGGATCAAATGGTTCTGTTGCTAATTTCTTAGAAACATTGTTTCTGGTAGACATAAGTACTGAAACTAGAATGAAATGTTTTAAAAAATTCTTATGTAGGGCACATGTTAATTGTAGTTAATTTGCACAATGCCACTCATGGCATTGTTTATACGCTGCTTGGCTTCATCTTTACAATCGTACACATTTTTACTGCTCTCTAAAAGCTCATTTTTACGGAAAGGTTATTAATCAATGCAAGTCTTCAACTATATACCCAATTATGAGTAAAGATTCTTCCAAGAAGGGCAACATGCGCGGTTAACTTTTTTTCATTTTGTGCTGTGTACATCTCTCTGAAGCACTCAGTTTGATATTATTACCTACCTTTGTTCTGTGATCTTTTCTCTTTTCTTGTGTGGCATTTTTCAACAATATACATTTTGGGAGGGATCTACTGCCTTAAAAAAAATATAAGAACTTTACTTATTAATTAGCAGAAAGCCCACCATCCTCCTTATTTGCATACTATGTAAATCTTGCAGGAACTAGATGATATATGTCGCACAAACAATTGGGTCCTGCCAACTTATCATCTATCTCAGTCAGAGGGTAAGGCTATCTAATCTAGACTTTGAAAAGCATAAGCGGCATAAATTCTCTTTATGAATCAAGTTATGGATAAATGAGAAAAAGATTAAGATTTGATCATTGCACTCTTTGTTCACCTTATCAATGACCAGTAGTTATTCATTTGCCTATGTTGAGAAAATATTAATCTGGCAAATCAAATGTAACTAATGTTTCTATTGAAGGTGGATTTAAAGCCAGTGTAACTGTTAGAGGAGTGGAGTTTCAGTGTTCATTTGAAGGTAAAACGGATTCCAATCCTTCTGAAGCAAGAGATTCAGCTGCAGTTCAGATGTTGACTAATTTGAGAAGTATGGCAAAATCAGAACAGTGATACCGGAAGCTTAGATATGACATATTTCCCTTGTGGTTATTAGTCTTCTCTAGAATTACATCAATAACAATCTGACAAAATATCTTGTCAGTCTTTGATCATTTTTATTCAATCTAGTTAAAATTACTTCACTTTTTAAATCTCTTTCTTTGTTTTGGGACCTTGCTTTTAACACAAATGATATGATATGTAGTTAACTCTAGTCAACTATTTTTTTGTTTAGTATTTCAACTTTCCCCTCACCTCTTTCTTTTCTACATAGTTGGTAAGTTAGTTTGTGCGACATCTTACCTTTGTATATCCTTCCAAAACTAGGAAGTCAAGGTGTTCAATATTTTAGTGATGTTTTTTGGATTTTAATTTGATATAAGAGCTGTTTGAGGTGTTTTTTTAGTAAGCAACTTTTTTTAAATGAATTGATGATTATGACCTTCATTACAAACAGGTAAATAAACAAGATTGGATCATTTGTGTGATTATGTATGTGTTGTTATCCAATGATTCTCAGAGTAGAGTTTTACCTTGTGATGTAGTCTTTTCCTATCTCAGTTTAAAACAAAATAATTTGATAGAAAATAAAAACATATACCTTCTTTGACCTATATTCCAACTAATAGGATGTAAAACATATTACTTCAAATATATATCATCAAATTCGCATGAAATGCTAAAATATTGTCACTCTTATGAAAAAAAGTTCAAGATTACCGTAAGTTATCAGATTATTACTAAATAGTATGAAATTTTATTGTGCAATTTGTTCTGTTGTGTTATTCATACAATTAATATAATATTTTTGTCTTTATTACATTATTAAATATATTTCATATTTTTTTAGCACCTCCTAATTGTTCTTTTACTATGTAAGATTTGTTGTTCAAATAATATGAGTTTTTTTTGTGAGAAGTAAACAAAATAACAAAAAGGAGCAAGAAAATAAGCAATTAAAAAAAGACAAATTCTTCCTCACCTCTACCCCTTCACTTCCATATTAAATATAAAATGTTATTTTTAATTTTTTTAAATAGTTCTAAATGAAGTATAATTTCAAATTTTCAAATAATCTCATATTCCATACCTTCTTTTCATTTCAGTCCGCAGGACATCTGTTCTTCACTGCAGCCAGAACTCACTTTCATTGTTTGAGCATGAGAGAATTGACAAAAGATTCTTTGTATTCGATATTTTTTATTGTAAAGATAATTTTTTTTATTTGAATTTTGTACTTCATTTTATATCTGGTTAGTATTTTTTCTGAGTTTTGGGACTTCATAAAAAATAAAAAAATAAGAGAACTAAAATACAACCACTGTCAAAAACACCACAAAAACTTATCTTAATCACAAACTTTCATCATCAATCATCATAAACAACCATTATCATTGAAAATAAAGAAAATATTATATTTTCAACCGTACTTAGAATTAAAAATAAAGGTGGATTTAAGTTACGAAGATGAGGGGGAATTTACCTATAAAAAATAACGTACCTGACTCTTTTGTTTCTTTTCATGGAGAAAAAAAAGTCTATTAATCTGAAAGGAGATGTATTGTTTGAAGGAAACTTTTGCTCAGATGAAAAGGAAACTCTTATTGTTTTCACGTCATTTTTGTATCATATTTATAACGGTGAGATTTGGGAAGGAAACCAATTTGCACATGCCATTTCATTCTTTTATCCTTATAATGTCTCTATAAACTAAAACTTGGGATGATAAATTGACTGACCAAATGTTATATATATATATATATATATATATATATATATATATATATATATATATATTTATCATCGATTTTAATTTATAATTTTTTAACATGTATTTTTATATTACAATAAAATAAAAAATATTAAACCAATAGGTAGAATAAAATAAAATAATTTAAATTTTTATATTTTATGAAATAATTGTAATATGTTATAAATATATTTTCTTTTAATTTATAATGATTTTCTTCATTTTAATTTGACAGTTTTATTAATTTCAATCTATATTTTTATAAAGTATTTTAAAATTTAGTTCTATATCAATTTATAAACTTCTTTCATTTTATAACATTAACTAATCTTTTTTAAGATTTAGACCATAATGCTTAACATGCTGTTGGCATAAATATATAATCCTAATATCCTGTATATACGTTTGCGTTTGACAATTGTGGCTTTCAAGGAGATGGAGATGAAAGAAACTTATGTACTCAATCAAATGACACTAAATTAAAAAAATCCCGACTTTACAGTAAAATTCTTTCTTTTTAATCATTGAGAAAGAAGGAAATTACAGTAGTTAGAAATTTGCATCATCCTCCAAAAAATTCAACAAAAACTTCAAAACTGAAGACTTAAGATCCCCATTCACTCTTTTATTTTTGGTTTCAAACACGCCCTTCATAATTCTCGTGTAAAGCCTTTCAAGTTGTGGAATGCTGAAATTTTCACTACGCTTTACAAAACGTTCCTTGACAGACTCCACTTCTCTTGAAAATTCATCATCTAGCACTGTGACGTCCTCAGAACTGTTGCCATCAGCAGGGTCAGTTTCATGCATGTTTCCTTCCATTGACATACTTTCGAGGCTTTTAGCATCTGTGTCATCAGGTTGATGCTCCTGGAAGGACTTTGGCAGTACAGAATCTTGTGACTTGTCTTCTGCTATCAACCCAATTTGAATGAACATTAAAATCAGTATTTGAACTGAAGTTTACAGGTATATGAAAACAAGAGAACAAGAAACTAATTTGAAACCAAACAACACAGATAATATTTGTTTTATGTGCGTGAAAAGCAAGGACTTGAAGTTAGTATAGAGAATCCACAACTTCTAAAGATGCCTCCCTATTCACGACAATCATGCCTCATACCTGCATGCACTTCGGTGATCTTCTTGGTTCGCTTCAATGCCTCATAACTCTGATCCACGTTTACCGCTGGTTGGACATGACGAAGTCGAGCACTCATTCTAGTACCAATACCCACAACAGGAGAAGCAGGGAATGTAGAATCCTCTAGTTCATCAGACAACTGAACTGGGCCACCTTCGCTAGCAATCTTGTCACAATATGCTGCCAGTGCTGGATCCATCTGTGAGAGCATTCCATGCACCTGAAGAAGTCAGAAAAAAAAAAGAATAAGTTACGCAGGAGCACTTGCTTGACAGAAGTCAACATCAAGATGTAAAACTTGAGAAAGTTCATGCACCGCATCACGGAGCTCACAAGCTCTACTGACAATCCTAGCACCATTGTAGTCCTCTCCGTTGTAGGCCTGAGTTGCAGAAGAAGAACCAAACTTAAGACATGCTTTGAATAATAGTATTAGTGTATGAAGTGTTTTCAATATATTTAGCCCAATGCCCAACTGCCCCCCACCCACACAAAAAAAAAGCCTTTAAGGCCAAATACGTGCCTTTGCATTGGATACAATAAGATTGATATCCTGCATGAATGCAGCACATGTAATATATTGGCCATTATCAACATGCTGCAAGATGGTAGCCATGTCCATTGGGTTCTGTATAATTGACCGATAATTTGGTGCATCTTCGTCGGACACTGGACAATGGAAGGCATTAAATCTTTTGTCATACAGTATCCTGTAATAGGGACAAAAATATATACATATTGAGAGGATCCATACAGTTAATTAAAGGCATTAATTAATCATACGAAACCAACAACTGTACATAAAGTATAGGTTGACATACCGGTTGCAAATATCTCTAAGGCACATTCGTAACCTACGGAGTGCATGTTGCTCAGCTTCCACCTTTGCTTTTAGCTCAGATACTTTTGGACCACTAGCCAATTTTGGCGCCTTAGGAAGTTCAGGGAGGTATCCTGTATCTTGTGACTTCTTGTTGATTCCCTCCAACAATATTGACATAGCAGCTTCTATCAAAAGATTGAAAAACAAAGTCCTATCTTTGGCACATGGCATATTCACTTCATAACTGTTCCAAAGAGAAAGAGGGTGAATGGAGGCATGGAGAGTATTTTCAGATTCAAAGAAAAAAATATTATTCAAAATTTTCAACCTTAGCATTTGAACAAACCTACAGTTATTCAACTAGTTGTGGGAAAACTAACTACAAAGACTTCGATAAGGAAATACGGCACTGAATACTGGCGGTAAATGTTATACTACCTCCCTTCTAATTATTAAGCAACCTAAATCCGAATTCAAACAAACTAAGGAAATCAGTTAAATGGATTAAAATTTCCAAATCCCTTAATATTCTTATTAAAATGCCTTTGTTGTAAAGTTAACTAAAGTTAAAATATTTTAGGAAAAATATCATTAAATGAAGTAGAACTTAGAAGTAATACAAATTTGCTTATTTTTGTTGCTTATAAATGAGACTTGTAGTAATTGCAATGCTGATATTTCTACCCACTTAATCATGAATCTCTGAAATACATTAGATTAATAGAAGTGATACATAAAAATTAAGGTGATGAATACTTCTAACTCTTTTTTTCCTTTGTAATTTTTAGACATGTTACAAACAACAAACTTTGATATAGAAAAGATTCAGAAAACACTAGTTCTACATCAAAAAGCTTTAAGATACATCTCTCATAAAAAGTGCAAGTCTGATTGAATTCCAAGACTAATTTTCCCCATACAAAACCATCCATTTATAATGATATAATTGCATACATAGTACTGGTATAAAGAAAAAAGCCACTTTCTTTGCCTTGGAACTAAAAAAAAAACTTGCAGTAAATTATATCATGCATACATTGTGCGCTGAGGGAAAACTGAAGTAGGCACTTCCTCAAGTTCAGCAAGTGCAACTGATGATGTACCAAGCAGTAAGATAGGCAGATCAGATGGTAATTCTTCCAGCAAAGTCAGGAGGACAGCCCTGAGCTGCTCATGAGACTGCAGGATAATTTAAAACAATCATGCTCAGATCATATTAAAAACAGTAATTTAATATAAGCAAACCTGACAGAAATGAAACGCAAATTTGGGGCATTCAAATAAGTTCATTTAGCATATATAATTAAAGGTAACCAAGATATACTCACAGTTTCCCACCAAACATCAAACTGTGGTAAATAGAGAATCGATGGTGTTGTTCTTCTAGCTTCACTAAATATATGTACTAATGCCTCTTCTGGTGTCTTTGCACTGGGATCTGACAGAAGAGATGGGAGTCCTAATGAATGTACAGGAAACTTTTCCAGCTCATGTAAAACCGCAGGGCCAAGATGATCCTGTTAAACTAGAGCAGTAAGTATATTCAATATTAAGTTGCTGTAATGAATAATTTTTCAATAATAATAGAAGGTTCCAAGATAATTACCAGCCCTGTACCTTCACCACCACAAAGTAGAAGCCTAGGTCGATACACAAGTGGAATTGCAGACCCGTAGGAAAGCATTGAAAGTTTAGTCAACTCTGATGCAATAGAAGCTGGAGGGAAAATATCAGATATAACACTCATAGCTTTCTCTAAATGTCGCTGGAGACATGGTTGAACTACTAGAGACAATGGCCTAGAGTGCACAATGGCTCCCCTATGAGCAGCAGGAGTAATAGTAGACATCGCTTCAATAAAATGAGTCTTTTCTACCTTGACAGAATCAACATCTATAACAAATTTGTCATCACTTGTATAAACTTGTGGATACTTTTGACGAAATGCATGGATGGCAGCTTCAGTACAAAGTGCTTTCAGATCAGCACCACAGTAACCTACACAACTAGCTGCAAGTTCCTTTTTCAGCTCATTTGGAGGAGGATCCTTCCACTTACGAGTATGAATGTCTAATATCTCAGCACGTGCCTCACAACCAGGTAAGGAAAAAGTAAACTCACGATCAAATCTGCCAGGGCGTCGTAAAGCTCCATCAATAGCATCAATCCTGTTGGTAGCACCAATTAAAACAACTTGCCCACGAGAGTCAAGACCATCCATCAAAGCAAGCAAAGTGGACACAATTGAATTGTGAATTTGTTCTTGCTTGCTAGACCTCACAGGCGCAAGTCCATCTATTTCATCAAAGAAGATAATAGATGGTTGATTCCTTTGTGCTTCCTCAAAGAGTAGTTTCAATTGTCTTTCAGCCTCACCAACCCACTTGCTTAGCACATCTGCTCCTTTGCGCATGTAAAAGCTAACCTTTTGGCCAGCTTTTGAAGCAGCACAAGCCAAAGCCCTTGCAATTAATGTTTTCCCTGTGCCAGGGGGCCCACACAACAACACCCCCCTAGGTGGAGTTATGTGATAACTTGCAAAAAAATCTGGATATAATAATGGAAAGAAAACCATTTCCTTTAGAGCATCAATGTATTCAGACAGCCCACCTATATCTTCAAAACTAACACTATCATCAACCTGTAAGGGTTGGATATCTGCCCCACCCTTAGAGCTTGGTCCAGCAGTTTGAATCCCTGATGTAAGAGTAGCCAAAGCATCACCCTGATGACCCCAACCTGATGAAGCAAGATTTAATCCGAAAGCTGTTGTTCCATGCATGTCTAGGCCTCCAAAAAGCCAAGGTGGACCAGATCTGTTACCACCTCGCCCCCATGAAATAGCTGGGCCTTGGTCCAGCTCATCCACAAGAAGTGAGTCATCAGAATCTTCAGGCCTTGCTAAACGATGACGCTTATGAACTCGTGATCCACCTTTCCTTACATCCCTGCTGACCTTAGTTCCCATACCTTGATGTAACACTCTACGAGGAGACCTAGGCCGAGCCTTTCTTTCCTCCATAGAGAACCTCCGGACATCTGAACGATTCCGAAGATCATAGCGCCTTCTTCCATCCTGCTCTTCTTCACCCTCTTCATCATCACCATCTTCATCACCTTCATCCTCACCTTCATCTTCACCCTCAACGTCCCCCTCAATCTCATTTTGGCCATCATCTGCATCATTGTCCTCGACATCATTTCCATTTTCTGTTTCATCTTGATCAACCTTTTCCTCTGAAAGGTCTTGCTCGTCATCTGATTCAGAAATTAATCGTTCTATCACAGCACCCTTTGAACGACGAGGCCGTAAACCTTCACGTCGAGGTGTTGGTTTAGTCTCTGCTGCTCTTTTGCGCTTGGAAGACATCAATCCATCCTGTTTGACTCTATTTTTAATCCGGTTTCTCAACAACGGATATGCAGGTCTCTGGAACATAGCCACATACCTTCAGCCCAAATTATAGCAAATTCAAGTTTATCACACAAAATTTTATATTCAATGCTATAAAACCTCACCATTAAGTCTTCATCTTCAGCTCCAGAGCTGTCTGTAAAATCTTCAAGATTTACATTAAGCCTTCTCTTCCTTGTTGAACGTCGAAGGTTGGCAGAGCCAGACTAAGAGAAGTACAGATAAAACAACCAGAGGATTTAGATACATCCCATCTAATACTGATGAATTATAATAAGCATCTAATCAAATTCAGAGAATGACATGATTCAGAGCAATAGGTGGAATAAAATACAGAGTCCAATATTAGAAAAACAATAAAATCCATCACTACCTACTAAGTTCACACCCTTCAGTCCTTTTTAATGACACCCATTCATAAAAAACAATCAATTGCGTTTGTCAAAAATATCTCAAAAGAAGCCAAAACAAAGAAACAGGGAGAAAAGCGGAGACCAGAGATTGATGAAGTTAAGGTATCTGATTATTCATCAATCAAACTTGGTTGCTAAAGTTGAGCATTTGTTAAGGTTATCAGTGAAGACAACAGAGGATTGGAAGAAACTATTATGTCTAGAATTTTATACATAAATAATTAGTAATTTAGTGCTTGGATGCTATGACCAATTGTTGGTATCACACTTGTTATGTTTGAGTAGTTCTATATTAAAATGGACAGTTCAGAGCAGTTATTTCTATAAGTACAACTAGTCTGCAGTAAACTTAAAAATATGATGCAGGAATTTTAGACAAAGCTATTGCTGGGTTCTCTCGGCCCCATGCTAAATTTTGCTAATAATAGGCCACAAAGGAGTACGAAGTCAGAACCAACACGTTTCCAGTACATTTAAGAGGTAAACCTTTTTGAAAAAAATAGTATACAAATACAACTAATTAATAGTGTCTACTCTGAGCAAACAAATGTTTGTGTGTTTGGATATAATTCTTTTAAAAAAAACAAACAGGGACGAACAAAGACACAACACCATCCTAAAATAAGTGCTAAGAAGGAAATTATTGATACAATTGTCTAAAGCCTTATCTTAATTTCATGAGAGGAGAAAAGATAGTAATTTGTCCTTAAATTCTAAAAACACAACATAAACATCAAGAGAATGAGCCTTATGAAGCATTGGTACATATACACACACATCAGTATACAAACCATTTGTGCTAATTATATCAAATTCCATCGTCCACAAAAAAGTCTTGACATTTAGATAGAGGACCTTTGAAAGAGAGAGACAGACAGAGAAACATTTCAAACTAGAGGACGATAAATCAACTAAACAGAATGAGGATTTACATAGAAAAGATGCAGTTGGATTCAAAGATCACAGTCAAGTAAAAAATAACAATGGAAAGCACAAAGCAGTATTATGATAAAGCAACTTTATCAGCTCCTCCATGATTCTATCATTAGGGTTTCCAAAAAATCAGGGAAGACAAGTTTTAAGAAACATTGAAACCTGGTATGGTGAAAAACAGAAACTGGATGCAAAATTCTAAGCCATGAAGAGGTAATATAATAGAACCTTGCTTCAAGATATTGATACTTCTTTCAGAGTTGGGTCAATCAACTTTAAATCTTTTATTAAAAAAATTAAATTGACAAAAGGAAAATAAATACTTAAGAAAAGGTGAAAAATAACAATAAAATAGCAAATGCCATTAGGGGTTGTTTGGCATTTTCTGCTTTCACTGTTAATAAGAGATATGCAATCTAGTTTTCCTTTTGTTTCTTTTCTAAAGTTCATACAGGAAATAATATAAGCAGTTTTTTATTGTTTATTATTTTCACTATTTCCCAATATAAACTTTTAGAAACAGGAAACAAAGAGATGAGAGAAAATGTTTTCTCAATTCTCAAACCAAACAACTATGATAATTTCATAGATATGTTCATATTTCCACGTACTGAGTTAGAAGGGGCAGGAGAATTTTATTGACCGTATCATGACAATTTGAGTGATACAAAACCTATGCAATTTAAACAATAAAAAGCCATCCCCATTAGGAATTTTGCTTCTGTAACTTATTTGGTATACAGACACTTACATTAGTATTAGAATCTTGTGACTTCCGAATTCCTGGACGCAACATTTTGGCAATCTGAGAAGCTGCAGTCCTTGTCTTGTTCTTGTTTTTCCTAGTGCGCCTAAGATTTTGGTTGTAAAACAAGTATGGTCGGCCATAAATGTTTGGCCTCGTCTTGATCCTGTCACTTGAGCGCACTTGTCTCGAATCAGGGCCATCTTGGCCTGACCGTTTGGGATACATGAAGCAATGCTAAATTTTACAAATAAAAATTCACATAATCAGCATATCTCAGCCAGCAACACCTGCAGAAATCAGCAAAATCTACAGCACTTAAATTTTTTTTTTTCAAAGAGACAGATGTACAAACATCTCATACCAAGATAATTATAACTAGAAGATTTCACCACAGCTTCATATCAAATCCTTTTCCAATTACATGCATAAAAATTTAAATACTTGTTTAAGAATCATAATATTAACATTGTTATGTGAGACTTTGAGAAGTCTAGAATATGTTGAAGATGCAAAAAAACCACCCAAAGAAATTAAAACGTTCAAAATGATTTTTTTACATCAATAGACAAAGTTAGTCAACATAGTAGTTAAGACAGGAAATTTGCACCTAAAGTCAGAAACACCATTTTCAAAATGAGATGCAAAGGGTCAACATGTTTATAAGCTTCAGGTCCTAACCTGCAATTCTCAAACTAACCTCGAAATAAACACAGCATTTATTGTTAAAAATACAAAGAAACATACAAAATAATAAATAAAAGGAAAAAAACATTGCATCAAACAAACAAGAAGAACCCAGATAACCCAAAATCCACGAAAAAAAAAATCAGTGAAGTTGAGTGTAAAGAACTCGAGTGAGGAGAGTGTAGTAAGGATTAGACACAGAATAAAAGTGAATATCAGAGAAGAATCAAGGGCACACCTGATCGCAGGGAATAAATGTAATAGGTTAGGGTTTAGACGAAGGTTGCAGAAGCATGAAAAGCATAACTTAGAGTTTCAGAGTCAAAAACCCTTTCTCCCTGTTCCTCCTCTTTCTCTATTGTGTGTATTTTTCTGTCCTCTCTCCATTCGCACTTAGCTCCAAACCAAACGCCAAGTATTTGTTTACTGTAAAACCAGATCCGGGTTGATCCGTTGCAAATGACCCGCCCAGTAATTGGGCTGCTCCAGAAGAAAAATGTAGGGGTGCAGGAAGAAAAATGTAGAAGTGCAGGAAGAAACTACCAAACCGGTATTTATAATTGGGCCGCTCCAGAAGAAAAAAGTCCAAACATTTTCTTAAACATATGAACTTTCACAATTACTTTATGGACCTTATCAAATTTGAACCTTTCCTTTTCGAGAACTTTTTTTAGAATATATATTTTTTATTTTGAAATTGATTTTACGAAACGATATTTTAATTTTTGAATTTTTATTTCTGAAACACAATAACCTATGTATTTTTTCTAATTTCAGATTTTCATTCTCAGAATCAAAGAATTCTTTTTGAAACTTACATATTTAATGAAGGACAACCTAAAAAAATGTAGGGTGCACCAATCAACCCAAAAGATGATAATTTACTAATTTTATTATTATTTAATGTATTAAATAACAAATTAAAAAATATTAAAAAAAATAATTATCTTAAAAATGTGACATTATACTGAAGCAACTTATGAATTTTTTGAAAAATAAAATAAAACTTTCCGACATAATACGAGGATAGACTGTTTTGGTTATTCATTTATTAGTTATGAATATATTGTTCAACTTGTTCTTAATTATATACACAAAATCATTTTAATGGAAATAATCTATTTTTTTTGCTGTAAAATAAATTTTATAAACGCATTTTTTTATATCATTAAAATATTTCAAAAAAACTTTAAAATAGTTTTCTTAAGCAAATAATAACTGATTGTTGAATAAATCATTATTATTTTTGTTCTTAAGGATTTGTTTGGATTACGGAGAGAGGATGTGTGAGGATTTGAGGGAGTGGATGTGTGAGAAAAGTGTGAAGAAAGTGGAGGTGTTTTGATTGGAATATGTTAGGTTGGATGTTTGAAGAAAGTTTATAGGAGTTTGTGAGTGATGTGATGGTTGTGAGAGAATTTTAATTTTTTTAAAAGTGTGAAATCTTACTTTAAATTAAAAACCTTGTAGTAATGAAAAATAAAAAATACTAAACAAAATATAACCTAATTAACAATAGAAAAAAAAATCATAATAAATAAATTATAACTCATAAACATAATAACTATACATAGAAATACATTAATATAAAAACAACAACAAATTAAATAGAAAACTTCAACAAATTTCTTTAAATATTAAACATATACTATAAAATTAGAAAATAAATCACATTTTATATAAATAGAAAGTTACTATTTTTTAATATTAAAAAACCTCACAATAAAGCAATATAAAAAATACTACAGCAAAATATACCTTAATTAACCATAAAAAGGAATTTCATAAAAACTTATAATAAAAAATAAGGATAAAATAAAATAAAAAATGTTTAGTATTGGTGATGCCCATGATACAACCCAGTTAATATTTTCAATGTTAATTATATACAGTATATTATTTTCTTTAAACAAAACTAAATCCAATCACATTTAATAAAATATCTAATTAGAACTTGAAAAATAGGTATAATCTGATTTTACTCTAATAACTAATATATAAATGGAAGATTTTATTTAACTATGTTTTTTTACACTGGTTTATCATTATTTATATAACTTATATTTTATAAAATATTAAACAAACTTGAAACTTTCTTAAAATTTATGATGATTTGTTTATTTATTTTAAATATTGCATATATATATATATATTAAACATTGTACAATAAAAAAAATTAAATACTAATACATTCTAATGAAGCACTGTGACACATTTAAATGAAGGTAAAGTTGGAAATAAGAGATGCTCTCATAACTTTCCTTTTTTTTTATCGGCAATAATTAATAAATAAAATAGAACCACTTCAGGAGTGGTTCAATCCTTATACATATAACGTTATTCCAGTTCCAGCTACTAACTTCTAAAAACCAACCCAACTCTTCTTACCCTTACAAAACCAAGCAAAAAACCTCAAGAAACTAACCTCGTACATTTCTTCATTTTGAGAGGAGAGGATATTTACTGTTCACAGGTATATCCTCTCCCTCTCTTCCCCACACAACTATAGATCCAAATAGTTGATATCCCCTTACTTATTTGTCTGTGAGCAGTACATCCATAAAAGCAAACAGGGGTAAATGCACACCATCACGATTCTATATTATTGAGTTTATTTCTTTTAACTTATTAAACTTAATTCACTATATTTTATAACAATTTTTATATATATATATATATATATATATATATATATATATTATTTTTTTAAAATGATTTATAAAAGTTAAATAGTATATAGTTATTAAATTAGTATAATAAATTTAAAAATTGTCACAGTTTATCTTAAAAAAATTACTTAACACTTACATATATTACTTAATACAAAATTTGTTTATAAATATTCAAAATTAAAGATATTATGATTACTTTATTTTTTAAATAAATTTATAATTACAAAATAAATTAAAATATATTGAAATTATAGATTATAAAATAATTGTGATAGATAAAACTAAATAGCAACAGCAGGTAAAAGTAAATATAAATCAACATGACACACTATTGTCTTCTCCCATTACAATAATACTTCTAGTAAGGATTTGAGTTTAGGAGAAAAGGGTGTCCCAATATAAAACCTCTCGTCTTTACATTTTTTATACAAATTATTAATATGCAAGCAAAATAAATTGGTCCAAGATTTGTTAACTTACAGGACTAAGACCTAGAAGGATCAGTTTACTAACCTTTAAAATTAAGGCGAAAAGAATCATAATTATATTAAAATATTATTCCTCAGAAAAATCCTAGAATTTGATAATTCATCATACACTGAATGGATAAAAATAGTGAAAACAGTGTTGTAGAAGAAAATAAACCCCCTTAAAATATTAACAATTATTATGAAAAATTACCAACAAAATCATATATTTGCTGGAAGAGACATGATCCTCCCCTGACAAAAATCAACTACACCATTTTGGGAACTTAGGGTGGAAGGCAGCTAAAGAAATAAGGAGTTTATCAGTTACAAAAAGAATGAAAAAATACCAAATGATTGAGAAAGAGACAATTAAAGAAAATAAAAGACAGGGGAGGTCAGATGATGGTTCCATATCTATTATGACAATCTTGTACCCCTAGCATCCAGCAGCTCTCAAGAATTTATCAAAGGGGCTTGCAGGTGGTAGTTTTAAAGAATGTTGTTGCCCAAAATCATATGAGCAGGGACGAACTTGATATTGTGCTTGAAATTGCTGCTGACTCACCAACTTCAGATCATCTTCTGAATACTCCAGTGTCTACACAGTAACAAAAATAATATTTTCAATGTTAACAAACAACTTTATGTCTAATCTGAACTTTGGACCAGTTAATATGCATGATGCAATGGTGTCCACTCCACAAATTATAGCAAAAAACAAATAAATGAACCTTTATACCTACATCTCCATATGCTCGTTTAAGTTAGTGAATGATTTTTTTTTGTCTGTGAGTGACTTTCATCTTTTCAGATTTTATTTTCTAATGATAGTAATTTGATCATTGGTTAATTCACAAACTACGTAAACCACGACATGGATACTCCAAACAATCAACTGAGCAGTATGATCAACTGAAAGAAAAAATATTCTTTCACTGTATATATTTTTTTGCTGTAAAGAAATTTCATTTTAAGAAAACATACTAACCTGAATTGGCAAAGAGGAAACTTTCAGTTCATTTTCACTTGAAAGAACTATTGCCCTAGTTTCCTGCTGGTGTCTGAAACTGTGAAGAACTGACATTTTCTTTTGTTTTCCTGTCACAAGTGCCTCACACTGGTTCTTCATTTGGTCATAAGGCACAGGAGTTGATGAAGTGGGAAAACTCGCCACTTGTCGTGCAGTTTCCAATACCTATCCATATAATGATCCACTCAGTATCTTTAAAAACATAATTTTCAGTCTCCAACAGAAACATACAACATTGATTAAAAATACAATCACATAATCAAGCAGCCTGAACTAAATATAAAATTATATTCTTTAACAGAAGAAATTCAATCTTGATTCTCCAGTTGAAGCATACAAGATTGATTTAAAATACAAACACATAGCCAAGCAGCTAAAACTAAAAATAAAAACATATCATAATTTTACCGATTGTAAGAGTTGATTAACACTTAGAATATCTGGATTATTGCTAGATAGTGATGATTTACGATCTGACAGACTTCCACTCAGTTCAGGCCGGGTCTCTTCATCCATCAAAGCTTCCGGATTCACAATCTGGAAACAACATGTCATAGTACTGAGACAGAAAAAACTTCTAAAATCACTTAAATGAAAATACAATTTTGAGGAATTTTACCTCATCAAAATCTGGGAACTCAATCTGAGCAAGTGGAGAAGACTGTCCTGGTGTCTCCATAAATAAAGGAGGTCCTAGTGGATAGGCATCATCTGGGGAAAACCCCTGTACAAGTTGCTTTTTTATTGTTGACAACTCGTCCTGGTTAAAATGGAAAAGTCACATTATTTACACTTACCCACTACTCAAGTTTTCCTAGGCAAAACTCAACTGCAACTATTTTTTATGACATTCTGCATACCAAATATAATATTTGCTAGTATCTTTTATCCATAAAGAAGAACGCACATGCTTAGTTTTAGAATAAATGCATGTGCATGAACAGCGAGGAGCATAACTTGAAATGCAGAAAATTGAATCAAACACAGGCGATTAGGCATTTAGAGGGTAATTATTTCTAAATAGAATATCAAAACATTATTTGTCAAACCAACTAAACCTGATGCACAAGCTTTTCAAACCGACATAAATTGTTTTGCTCACTTACTGATGATGGCTTTGTAACTAGTTTGTTCTTTATTAAGGCAATGTCACCTTTGTAATTTCTAATAAGAAGCAGAAATTAAGTTGTTATTCCATCCTTGAACCAAAAGTGCAGGGAAGGTAAATCAATTCCAAATAAACAATTTAACCATCTCATATTCAGAAAAAAGCTTGAGCAAAACATTTTCAACATTTAAGCCAACAACTATGATGTGATTTCTTGTTGATGTATTTAACCAATGGAGAACTGAAATATAGTGGTGTGGTGTCTACTTCATCCTCCTAACCCTTACTACTTCCCAACTATGAATCTAAGCAAATGAGATAAATTTAGATTACCTCTGATAATTCTGAAAATTTAGCCAGGAAGAATGATATTACAGTCTCTTTCAATTCCTTATCATCCAATTTTACTGCCGACAGTGTCTTCATAGCTGAAACATCATCTTCCTGAGATCCATAAACTATCTTCTCTGATTCTTTATAAACAGCACACAGCCTGACATCATCGACCAACTCAAGGAAAGGATCTACCTGTTATTTATAACACTAATTAATTTACCTTACTATACTACTATTAAAAAACAAACATGTAATAAAACTCAATTTTGAAAAACAAGCTGAAAAATGAAGTCATGCAATGGGGAACATGATAAGTCATTAGGAAGAAACTAACAGTTGTATTTGTTAAGGATGCTTTGACTTTTGGAATTAGCTCGAGGAAATTCCCTGCCCTGGCTGAGAATATAAGCATGTATGATGCCAAAGTGAAAAGGGACCTCCTGCGAGATGGTTGTAAACCTCCTTTAACAGGCATGTAGACAACAGGCATGTCAGAAAATTTGCAGTATAAACCTATTATCTCATTTAGTTTAGTTATAATAAAAAAATTATGCTATACATAGTCTTAGAAAATGGTTTTAGGCCTCACTCAACCTTACAAAACCGGTTTGCACCTACTTCTATATCTAATTTGAACATATATCTAATCATGCGAGATATGCAACACAAATCCCCTCATGTCGAGAACTCAACATTTCATGGTGCGATTGGATATTTGTGGGTCGTTGATAAGAGTTCCTAATAGCAGGTGACACAATAGGCCTAATTAATATTATTAAGATAGACTCTAAAACCATCTTACAAAACTAGACTTCAAGTCTAACTCAACCTTACAAATTGACTTAAAAGGTGAGGTTGGCATTTATTTATACACTATATTTTGGTTATATTTCTAGTTGATATGAGATCTTCAATACATACAAACACAAATATAATATTTAGAATACAAAGCCAGGAAATTCTGCAAAATCAAGTATGTGGATTTTTACTAGTTTTCTAAACTAAAAAAGTCAACAATTTTTTTCCAAAGACTGTGAACTAGGAGTGGAAACGAGAGAACACTTTCAACAACACATTCAAGGCTAGTTATTTTTAATAAAATAAATAATTGGTGATATTACATAATGGAAAACCATGTATAGTCAAATACACTATTTTAGGGAAAATTTATGATAGATATAGATTGAGTCCCTATTTTAGTTGCATTCATTGGTAAAATTAACACAACCCACAAAACATAGAGTTTTACCTTTAATTCTTTTGTGTTTTAGCTTTGTGTTATCACGTATATCCATTGGAAAACAAAACAGTATTCTAAAATTCTGAGACTAACCACTATTAGGATAAATAACAAACCAGTTACGTGGATCACACGACACCACTGGGCTTGAATAAAAATTAAATTCATAGGGATATTTTGAACCTGAAATCCCTTTGAATAATTTCCAACAATGTCCTTCTTAGTTTTTCTACCCTTGTTCAAAGGCTTGCTGCAGCAATTGGTTTCCTATTTTGTTATGAGATAATTAGGCCATGTTTGAATACAAATTTTAGGACTGGTCAAACAACTCACTACAGAAAATCACTAATAGGATTCAAATAAATTATAAAATGAATCATTAGCCCTGAGTACAAGAATTTGCAATTGCTAAGGAATATGAAGCAGTGCTTATGAGGCTCCTAGGCTCCAGCAAATCAGATGGCATTGGTTTGAGGGTTTACTCATAAACTTTAAACAAGGTGTTATAGTTTGGGGCTAAAATCTAAATCAACCTACAAAATCAGCTAAGGGGATGGTTGCAATTAAGATGGTTCTCGAAAAAATGCCCTCACGCTCGAGGCTTTGGGCCCAACACTGGATCTAAGATAGGATAGGATACTAACTATTTTGAAAGCAAAGATATGATACTATCTTTGAATTTGGGTTTAGGGTCTAATTCACCTCACAAAATCAGCTTGCAAAGGAGACCCCCATCCCAAGGCAGCCCAAAGTGGCTGCAATTAAGGCCACTTTCCAACAAGTATCTAAACTGCACCTTAAGCAGTTGAGGCAAGGGATGTATGAAAATAAGCTATAGGCTTGGATACTATACTAGATTTTATCTTAAAAACAACCGAAATTAAGTTCTACGGCAGGTATTTAAATTGTACCCCAATAGTTGAGGCAGCTAATCCGGACTTTCGAACATTAGACAATTTGTATTGGTTCCAGATCAAGTTGGATGTAGTAATAATTGTGCAAAGAAGGAAGCTCGTCAAGATAAGATAAAAAAAAAAGTCACTTGTATGTTCAACTGACCTTCTTGATCCAAAGAGAGGCTCATGAGGGAAAATGCCAGTTGGAAACATCTTACTAAAGCCATGTAACTGGATGTCTGTTGAAAGTAATTCACATCATCATCACCAAGAAATTAGACAAATTAATGAGTTAATTAAATTATTTGGTTCATATACTATTGGATTAATAAAAAAATTAAGAAAATATGGTGTTTCATTTTTTCATTTCCAGAAAGATTAAAACAGTCAAAATGCTGGTCACTACCACTAAATATAGTTAATAATTTCGCATCGCACCAAATTGAAATACCCATTGATAGATGTTCTTGACCCAGGTACTGAGGTAATAGTATGAGAATATTAGCTAGGCTGCTGCTTTGTAATAATATAAGATTGGGATATCAAAGTAGAAGTGACCCCAGCAACAGTCAACTGGTTATTGAAAATGTAAACTATTATAAATAATTACCAAAAGAAAATGACCAAAAACATTAGTTTATTGTATTTAGTGACTTTAAATCTAAAAAACCATGATCTTTACATTTCAGTATTTTACCAATCTCACCTTTGAACGAGTGAACAACAAAGCAATGCTATAAGTGTGAGCCATTGCCTCAAAATTTGCAGGGCCACCCTCCATAGATGTTGCCTGAATCCAGATTGAAGAAAGCAAGAGACTCACTTGGTGACTGCTTAACCGAAAAGAGCTTAGATCCTGAAAATTTATGAGTTAAATAATGCAATATTTGATTAGCAATTACAGAAAAAAGAAATCTCCATGGTCATCTCCACTATTTTAGAAAAATTATAAATATAACCTAAACTAACTCTAACTTCCTAGGACAACTAATATAATTGGAATTAATAAAGCTTGTATAAAGTATAAACCAAGAAGATTAGGCACTACTAGAAGCATTTCCTACTTGTCCACTAAATCAATTAATAATGATGAAAAAAGTAAACAAAAATTCTCCCCATACATGTTTTCCATCCGTTAGAGCACCAGAGAAGATGTGAACATGGTATGGATGAATTGCATACTTCTCACGAACACCAACTACTGCCTTTCCTTCCAGGTGTTTCCCATTCATATACTCTGCTCCTAAAAGACTTTCATGCTGAATGGAGAAGCTTTCGCTTGGTACCTTCTCAGACATCTTTGTTTTTTGGTCTAACTGGGGAGAAAACAGTGATGGCATAAGCACAACAGAAAAGATGCGGTGTGCTCCAACTCGTGTTTCATGATCAGAGTGAGCCATGGCCAGGAGCAATTGATGAAACAAAGCATCAGGGAAAGCCTGAAAGGACAAAAAGTTACCCAAAAGTTTATACAGATTTACTATGAAGTATATAGAAAAATCCATTTCCATTCAAAGTAACTAAGAATACTTGCCTTCTTGTAATATGATACATTAGGGATGGACGTGATTAGCTTTGCAGTTTGATAAACAGCAGAAATTGTCGTTCTTGCTATGGTAGTTGTGGTTGATGTATTCTCTAACGCCACAGCCATCAAATCAAGAATGGGTCCTACATCCCCAACCTGTCATTCTCAAAGTGTTATAACGGAAGCAGCATAAAGTTAGAAAGACAAACAAAATGCTATGCATACCTTGTTGGAAAGATGAAATATACACATTTCTAAGGCAAATTGTAGTTCAGTATTCAACTTAAACACATCATTTTCAAAACTGGAAGCTTCAGCTGAATTTTGCAGAGACTTCCTTAAATGTTTAATTAGTTCGGATATTGCACCAAGTATTGCAACTGAAGCCTGTTGCTTGACATTTTGTGCAAGTTTTGTTGCCGTGTTGATAATATTAATCTGAAGGATGGGCTGCTTAGCAACATTTTTATGATCCAAGTGCTTGACCAAAACGGACAACAGAAGACAGGAATTATCTCCTAGTGTGTAAAAGGAGATAATCAATATACTGAAATAAGAGAAAAGATCTTTTTTTAAGAAAAATCACACCACTAAGTTTTGCAGGGTTACCTGATTCTGCTAAAAGAGATTGTAAGTACATCAAAACATGAGCAGCAACTCCTTTTTCAGAAGACCATTGATTTTCAGAATCAAAATAATGAAAAAGAGGTTCAAGAACACGTCGTAAAGTTGTAGCTTCCCTTGCTAATTTGACCATGTTATACAAGCAGACCTTTGACCAGTATGTAGGATCTTTCTCAGTATCCCTGTAAAATGTGTAACACATAAGGGCTTTGGAATCATGACTGTTGACTTCATAATAAGGGGTGGGGAAAAAAAGTAAGGTATGACATACAACACAAAGTCCATCTCTTTTCCAGTAACAGCTTTCAGCAACAAAGGATCCTTCTTAGTGATATCTGTTAAAGGGTCTTCTACTTTACGAAATCCCTGTACTAGAGGGTCCAGGGACTCAGAATTCAACGTATTTTCCACAGAAGATTTGGAGTTAGACTGGAGACTCGTGTAATTCTCCAAAGTCACTGATATAATCTATTTTAAAGCTCAGTCGCCCAACCAAGTAAAAGAAAATAATTAGATAGGCAAAACTTTAAATACACAAAATTAGGAAAAATAAATAAAGTAAAAACATAGCAAATCAAACTTCAAAGAAATGCATCCCTTTCTTATACATCTGTTCTTTAAGGAAGTGGTACTCACTTCATCCAAAACCATTGAAAGATGTGAGTGCTCACCCATGAAACGCACCTAGCCAAAGAAAAAAGGGCAGAAAACAACAGGTATTAACAAGAAAATGTACAAGTGACCTACAAGGCAACTAACAAGTGATACTATTGTAGGAATGAGGTAACAATATATTTACAAGTCTTACATTCATTTACAAAGCCAATCATTCTATCATTTTACAGCTAAGTAACCATATAATGTGATCAGTGATCACTAAAACTGCTAACGACCATATATTAATAGTCATCCTCTAGTTTACATTCTATTCCTATGCAAAGAGTTCATATTCATTAAAGATAGTTATGTGGTTACTTGTGTGTATTCAATCAATAATGAAAAGAGAAGCCCTGAATGCTATTTAAGTCAAATTACAGGAATGAATGAGCAATTTCCAAGAGACATAACGAATGAACCAGAGAAAGGAATGGTACCATATAGGATAGAGCTTGTAGTCCAGCTGAACGTAGACGCAGAGCTCGTTCATCTTCCCCCACTTCTTGAGCCAATTGACATAGCTTAGGAATAAAACCCTCTAAGTTGAAAATGTATGTACCATCTGTCTATTTTAACTTTAAAAAGTCAGGATAGCAAAAACTCATGCCTTTCAAAAACTGTAAAAAAAATTATGCTAGGTCTGAAAAACGCAATATATAGCAAGTATCCAGACTATAAATGCAGTTATTCCCAACAAGCCCCACAAAGGGAACTGTGATTTTTGAGCTCCAGTGGTATCCATTTTCACCTTCATGAACTTTCACCCAGAGAGAAGATACTTAAATTTAAGCAAAGAATTCAAAGGGATGTCAGATATCTCTGACTATGCACACCATCCACAGAAGTTAATCCTACAGGGATGTTAATTCCATTAGGTCAGAAAGGTTTAATAACCAAATACCTGGCATTCTAGAAAATCAAAAAGAATGTTGCAGCCTAAGATCCTGATTTCATCTGTTCGGGTTTGTTCTAGAAGAGTCCGAATAATCTCTAACAAACTACCAGCAAAAAGCGGCCTGCAAAATTAGGAATTGTCATTTGAATACCATCACATATTTCAAATAAAAAGAAGAGGCAATAGCAATCAAACAATAGATTATCAAAGGAACCACGACTTCATTGTATAAGAAAAACTATTGACACGGTTTTATATTACCTCAAATTGTAAAATCACCAATGTTATATGAGAAAAAAGGTTTGAAATGAGATCATATTTTACATCCTTTTCTTGTTCACAAACTTTAGGATATTCGGATCACTGCACAATCATTATAAATAATAATAATAAAGGAAATTGCGTTGTGAGCAATTCATTATAGATATGTTCAGTGAATTAAGATTGATGTAGTAGTTAAAAGAGTGGGTCATGCTAACAAGTGCCGTTAGGGCACTGGTTAAAGAGCATTAAATACAGCCAATTAAATGCTTATGTTACTCAACTAAATTGTTTAATAACTTGTGTGTTTCTTCCAATAAAAAAATTATAATCTTTGTTTCCATGCGTCCTTAAGGTACTAGTTTACATTTATTTAAAATAAATTATTTCTCATTGGAGTATAAATCAGGAGCATATAGAATTTACAGAATCAATGATTGTAAACTTTCAATATGTAATTTGATGTGAACTTTTTTGTTCTGGCAAACTACAACTACTATTCATCAATAATGAATTTGTGAGATTGATGACAATCTATATCCAAGTTATCAAACTTACATCTGTTCCTTACACGACGATAAGAATTTCCTGTATATGCACAAGACAACTTTCACTGAGCCAAAGGTTTCATAACGCAAATCCTTGTAACAAATTTGCTCCAGGTAATCAGTAATCTGCAAAGATAAATACCATAAAAAAATTGAAACCAATGAGATTTTCTCCACCACTAAAGATAACTTCAGACATAAAATAGTTTCATCATATCAATCAAATCAAATATTTTTTCAAGAGAATCATTATTATCTACATTCTATCCATTTTGTCGAAATTTGTCTTTATCACATAATGTAATTGAAGTACAAGTGACAAAGAAAATAAAAGACATTTGAGAATGACTTTACCTTGGGAATTCTCAGTGGGTTCTTGGAAGCATAGTCACATAGTTTTCCAATTTTTCTATCATTAAGTTCAGCCTCCTGCCAAATACGGTAACTATCATGCATAATGGATGATGGGTAGATAGGGGAAAGAAAAATCACCGAGAGGGGCTCCAAAGCAATCAAAATATTTAAATTCTGATAATTTTTACTAGAATAGAAAAATTGTCATGAAGAACCTTAACGTACCCCTTTGTTTCAGAAAACTAAAAAATCCTATTCAGAGGGCACACTAGGCTAGTCACTCACTAAGAGTGGCAGCGGTAAACGAACTCAGTCAAATGACAAATTAAATGCAAAAACTAGCTTAAAAGTTACATAATGAAGTCACCAATAGCAAAGAAAACTCGTGATATATTTCCAAATTGCTGAATCGAAGAAAACTCTTGCTTCAATACCCATGTTTATTTCCTGGATGGAGTACATTGACGAGTTGCCAAACATATATGCATTGAATACTGTTGGTTTTCACAGTGAACGTTGGAACAACCAATGAGTGTTTCATATTTAAGGACACATCAATGTACTGCTATGCAAGGGCAGAGAAAGGGTATCTATAGTGAGTCATTAACTCACCTGTAAGTAACAAGTAACAACCAAATCTGACATCTGAAATGAAATGGCATAAGATGAGCTGAAAATGTCACCTGATTGCGTGGGAAAATATCAGCAAGCAACTTCTTGTATCGTTTCACCGGCTGTCTTGAGCTCGCCCGCATAGAAGGACAGACGCAACAGAGGTTGCCACAGACGGGCAAAACCCGCCTGGACATAACTCCCATTTTGCTTTGGACCCAGAACAATCTCCACAATATCTATAAACCGTTGTTCATCAAGACTCACCACTACAACTCAGCTAAAACTCAGTCAACTCCAGAGCTCAAAAGGGTTCACAACAAATTTAGGCAAAAATCAAGCAACGGATTGAAAAGTAGAAATTAAACAATAACCTGCATTGACTTACCCAAAACTCAAACGGTTGCAAAATCAAGGGTCCCCGCCTTCTGGCTCACGATCTGGATTGAACTCCAACACAAAATTTCAGAATTGACTAAAATTAAAGCTCAGAAAACCGTGGCTCACGAGTTTCTCGGATTCAATTGAACATCAAATTTGGAGAAAATAAACAAAGGAATAATGGCAATGGGGTCAGAAGATGGAACACTGCATCGACATTTTGATTGTTTTCAGTTGGAAATTATAAATGCTATAGGAAAACAACGCTTTCATTCCAGCATCAACGTGTACTTGGTTACTGTTCAGTTAAAGCATGAAATCAAAGCGCTAACAAAATATTAATTAATAATTGATAGAAATGGAAGGGTCACGTCACCATTGGCGTGGTTGAGAAGTTGACTGCACGATGACCACTCTGTTGCGCTTCATCATCATCATTTACGCGTAAATCATTCAACGCCATCACCGTGTATATATATATAAACACATTATTATACAAAAATTATTTTTTTCTGATTAAAATTAGTCAATCTAAGAACTTATTTAATCACGTTCTCTTAACTTTATAGTCATTAATTATTAATTAAAAGTGTTGATTAAAGATTTAAAAATAATAAATGGAGTATAATTTTGATATTTTCGTGTAAATACAAAATATGACACTACTTTTAAGTGAGGTGTCGGACTCGGTATCATACTTATAGAACAATTTATTGATGAAGTGTTCAATTCAAAAAATATTTGTTAGATTTCTCATAATTTTAACATCGTTCTAACACAATTTTAAAAATAATAAATACAATAATTTTCTAAAATTTTAAATTTATTGTATAAATTTTTATTATGATTATAAAAATAAGGAACAAATTTTTTTAAACTAGTCATGAAAAACATATTTTTCTCCAAAAAAATCTGAAACGTACTTGTGCACATAAATATTTATTATCAATTTATATAATATATAAATTTGTGTTCTCGTATCCTACAGATTATACATATTTCCGTGACTATGTTCCTAAATTCGTGTTTGTGCTACATAGGTTCATTCACATCTATGTGAATAGAAAAACAATACTATGCATAAGATTTTAGTATTTTATTTTCTATTATTTTAGAGAAAACAATATCTCTATTTTTTTTATCAAACACGAGTAAGTTATATGTATTTCTTTATTTATAGTGTTTTTAAATTTTAGAAAACTTAAGTTCTCAAAAATACAAAACTAAAACAATATATTTTTCTTTAATTTAAGACTAAATTCGTCAATATAAAACTTGGAGATCTAATCATGATTAAATGAAAATATAGGACTTAAAAATATATTTTTCAATTTTTATCATTAAATTTTGTAATAATTATATTTTGACGTTGCAAAAATAACTTTTTAACAAGTTTTATATACAAATTATACTCGCATAGTGTCCATTAAACTCATAAATACTTAAAAAGGGAAAATATATTTACTAAATTATTCAATTTGTCATTTCACACAGAGAAATAAAAATGTTTCAACTTGATAGGGTAATAGACAGATCAATACCTTTGTGATAAAACAACTATGCATTTTATTAACCTTTTCAAGGAAACAAAAATGAATCTATGAAGATTTTTATACATTAAAATTTTTTAAAAAAACGGATTTTTTACCAGTTGACATTCTTTAACTTGATTATTAGAAAATTTTGGAAAATATTAATTTAGGGTGGTTAATTTTTTTGCCATGCAGCAAAATATCTTTATATTCTTTAATGTGTAAATCAATACTAAAATAATTCTATACACTACTAGAAAATTATTAAATGAAAATAAATATTAGAGATAAAAAATAATAATTAAAATTTATGTAATTTTAAATATCAATTTAAAAATTATTTATTAATAATAGAAATTAGTTTAAATATCAATAATTATTTTAGTATCTAATTTAATTAATATAATAAAAAATTAAAATTATTTCTATTTAATAATTTTTTTAGTAATACTTGGTGAAACATGTGTTGATTATTACATAGCTAAAAAAGAACACAGGAATTTATCACATGAAAAAAAAAACACCTTAAATCAATATTTCTTTTTAAAAAAAAATTATGAACTATTTTGAAAAATTCCTTAAACTAGTAAAACACAATTAATATTATGATAATAAAGAATAATAAATATAATGAAAATATTATAATAATTATTCATAAACAATTTCTAAAAATTACGGTTATAAAAGTTATTATGTTTATAGAAAACCAATTATGAAAATGAATATCTCTCTTATTAATCGTTATAACTTATAATGATATAATTGCATCACATAAATACTTGCTAACTTTTTATTGAAATAACTACTACTTTTTATTGACTTACAATATTTTTTAATATAGGTTTTTTTACATTTACTTCTAGTTAATCTATATTTTATTTATATATAAATAGATATTAACATTGTATTTTTAAATTCTATAGAAAGTAATCACTTATTTAAATATTTAATTTTTAATAAATTAAATTAAATTTTCGCATTTTTAATTTTAAAATTAATTAATTCTTAATAAATATTTTTCTAAATAATTATTTTTAAAATTATAATATTTTTTAAACAATTATTTATTAATATAATTAGTTTATAAATTATTATTTTTTAATATATGTATTTTTCTAAAGTATTATTCCTCAATATAATTATCTTTCTAAACTTATATATTTTTAAATACATATTTTTCTATAATTTTATTCAAAATATTTTTTTTAATATGATATTTTTAATTTAATTTTTTTACTTTTACTTTTAAATAAACAAAAATAAAATAAAGTTGAGAATGAAATCGAACTCTATTACAATCAACCTTATTGTTTGGATAACTATTTAACAATAACATTTTATTAAAAAAACGTTCTAAATATGCTATTTGAATTAAAATTTAAAAATTATTAATATTATATTATAAGTTAATAATCTTCAATATAATAGTAAAAGTGATAAAACAAATTAAATAAAAACAATTGTAATAATCAATTAACATGGACAAAAAAAATATCACTATAAAAGTAAAGATAGTAAAAGAATGAGTAAAATAAAACTATAATATTAATATATTAATATATGTTAATAATGATTGCAACCACCGAAAAAAGTCCAACGGTCCGAAATTGGATTGGATTTTGAAAAAGGAAGGTTCTCTTTCTTTTCTTTTTTTTCTTTTTTCTTTATTGACTTCATCTTCCATTTTAGCTCATGATGCCTCGTGTTCACTTTACCATGCTTTCAAAAAGTTTAATATTTTTATATTTCTCAATATAATCACAGAAAAATATTATTTTCTTATTCATTCTCCTTCTTTGTGTCTTGAAATTGTGGTTTTCAGAATTAAAAAAGCACACGGTTTTTTTTAGAAAGAGAACAAAAACTGAGGTATTGGGTTCTCTCAATTATAGACGAATTTTTAAATCTTTTATTCTTTTAAATTAATTTATTTTAATTGGACCCTTTAAGAGATATAATTTTTAAGATATCTCTGAAAGGGTTTGATTTTGCATACTGAGCTGGTTGAGTTAATAATGTGGCTCAATTCCCTATCTAGCACCATTTACATCTTTATTTTGCTATCTAGCACATTTTTGTTTTTATTTTCCTATCTAGCACCTTTTGTTTTTATTTCCCTATCTAGCACCCTTTTGTTTTTATTTCCCTATCTAGCACTCTTTTATTTTTTATTTTCCTATCTAGCACCATTTTAAAAATAAATAAATAAATAATAAAATATTATTTTTTTTAATAATTTTAATTTTGAATGCATTAAAAAATAAATATTCTTAATGTTTAAAATAATTAGAAATATAATTAATGAATAAATAAATGAGTTTTTACAAAATAAAAATAAAAAAGTAATAAATTAAAAATATTTAGTTTAAATTTTTTTTTTTAAATGAAGAAAATAAAAAATTAAACTATACAACAACATAAAATTTGAATCTATAAGCATAAATTAGTATTTATTTTTATTATTATTGATGATATAATTGATGATATAATCATGTTAATTTCAAGTAAAAAATACAGGACATAATTATAAAAAAAAACCAAAGTCAATTAGTATTAATTAATAGTAAACACATAAATAATATTGAAGTGTCTACCCTAAATGCAAAAGTCTAAAAAAAAAACTAATGCAAATGCTACACTTAATGCTACACTGAATGCATTAAAAAATAAATATTTTTAATGTTTAAAATAATTAGAAATATAAATAAATGAGTTTTTACAAAATAAAAATAAAAAAAGTAATAAATTAAGAATATTTAGTTTAAAATTATTATTTTTTAAATGAAGAAAATAAAAAATTAAACTTTACAACAACATAAAAGTTGAATCTATAAACATAAATTACTATTTATTTTGATTATTATTGATGATGTAATCGTGTTGATTTCAACTAAAAAATACAGGACATATTTATAAAAAAATCAAAGTCAATTAGTATTAATTAATAGTGGACACATAAATAATATTGAAGTGTTTACCTAAATGCAAAATTCTAAAAAAAACTAATACAAATGTTACACTTAATGCTTAAAAATGAGAAAAAAATGCAAAAATAAATAAGTCTAGAAAATAAAAACAACAACAATAAAATAAGTGTAACATTTGTAAAAAAAAATAAAAATTTAAACTAAATATTTTTAATTTATTACTTTTTTATTTTTATTTTGTAAAAACTAATTTATTTATTCATTAATTATATTTCTAATTATTTTAAACATTAAAAATATTTATTTTTTAATGCATTCAAAATTATAAATTATTAAAAAAATAATAATTTATTATTTATTTATTTATTTTTAAAATAGTGCTAGATAGGGAAATAAAAAATAAAAGAGTGCTAGATAAGGAAATAAAAACAAAAGAGTGCTAGATAGGGAAATAAAAATAAAAGGGTGCTAGATAGGGAAATAAAGATGTAAATGGTGCTAGGGAATTGAGCCTAATAATGTCACTCTTGGTTATAATTACATTAAAAACATTGTAATAAATGATAGTTAAAATTCTCATAAATTAGAAATATATCTTATCAAATTTGAATGATATGTCAATAAATTAGTTAACACTGTTATTTTTTAAAATTATAAATAAGAGTAATTTTACAAAAAATCAATCTAAAATTATAGTAGAGGATTTATTTATAACATTGAGTGAAATTATTATTTATGATGTATTGTGTCACACGTGGCTTATTGAGGTCACATACCACTTGCCACCTCAACATATATAAACATATATAAAGAGGATGATAATAAGGTCAAAATAGTAAAAATGGTATTGCAATAAGTATATAAATCTATGAAAACAAAGATGGTGAAAAGAAATAGTGATTTACGAAGGTGTTAAACGTTTCTACTTTTATTATTGATCATTATTTTACTTTTCTAGTTCATTTCTCCCTGTTACCAACCTTTCTGCCTGGTCTATTATAATTGTTTTAGGTTCCAAAAAATGAGATTAGGTATAAATGAAGAACTATGCCAATTAAGATGTTTTTTTCATGAATATTCCTCTTGCATTTTTTAAGATACCTCATAAAAAAAACCTCAACACCTTTTGGTGAAGACAAATTCTCCTTGCATTTTGATACTTTTCCTCTTAACTTTTATATATATATATATATATATATATATATATATATATATTTTTTTTTATTATTATTCTTTTATTTTTTAATTCTAATAATACTATTTTGAATATGACGAAAAGTGTGATGTTTTCTTTATTTTTAAGCAATGGTGGTTGTTTGTAGTGGTTAGTGGTTGAGATAAGTTTTATAGGTGGTTTCTAAAATCATAACTTTATGAAAAGTTAAGATGATTTAAAAAATCAAATCCTAAAAGAAGAAAATATAGAGGAAGAGCAAAGATAAAGAAATGGTGATGACAGACAACTTAAAAATCAAATTAGAAGTAACTTTTCCGTAAAATATGAGGAAATGAGAATATAGTTTAGTTAATGCTCGGTATGATTTCATTTAAATCCATAAAATTGTTATCAAAAAAAGGTTTTATGATGACTTTCATGATGTACCTCTGTCTAGTCTTGTTGAGTCCTTCTTATCCCTCTAGTCACATATTTTAATCACAATTTCATAAGACAAATTAGTGTTTTACAAATTAAAATGCATATAAAGAGAATTACCTATTGTTGTGATGAAGCGCGCAACTTTTTTGAGTCTTTTCGTTATCTTTAGTCACAAACTTCAATTAAAGAAATGATAAAATGATTTTACATGAGAGTGAAAAGGAAAGAGAAAAGAAAGTGAAAAGTATGGTAAAAAAAACAATGTGTTATGTGTAGTGGAGAGAGAAAGTGGGAAGTAGGTACCACCTATATAGGAGAGAGAAAGTGAGAAGTAGGTACTATACAGGAGAGAGAAAGTGGGAAGTAGGTAACACCTATATAGGAGAGAGAAAGTGGGAAGTAGGTACCACCTGAAAGTGGGAAGTAGGTACCACCTGAAAGTGGGAAGTAGGTACTATAAAAGGGAGAGAGTGGGAAGTAGGATACGTGGTTATGTGTAGTGGAGAATCATAAAATCTGTTTCTTAAATCAATTTTAAAATTTTACAATTTTAATAAAAAAGAATATCAGTTTAAATCAGAAAAGTAACGTACGAAATCTCCACTCTCCTGCTTGTCCACAAAATATTATAAATATCTTTAATTTTTTATTTATTAGAGAAGAAGATTTTAAAATAGAAAAGTAACTCATCAATCTCTCCACTCTCTTCGCTCTCCAGTCAAATAATAACAAATAAAATAAATTAAAAATTATTTTATTAATTTTTGAAATTTTTTTTTGAAATTTTATTAATAACCAAAATAAATTCATACAATAAATTATTAAGTAAAGATAAAATGGAAAAAAACAAATTAAAAACAGTTAAGAGGAGAATAAAAAATGACACAATGACCATAATACAATAATAAAATTAAATATTAATATAAGGATAAAATAGGAAAAACAATTAAGAAGGGGAATCCCTTTATATATACTAGCGGGAACACAGGCACGGCAAGTGCCTGTGTATCCGCATTTTTTATTTCTCAAATGTGTTACATATGGTGAAGAGAAAGAATGAATTTTCAAAATTTAAAATTCAAAACTGCTATCAAAACTGTCTCTCAAAATAGAAAATAATTAAATAAAATTTGAGTTTCATATTTTTTTAATAATTTTTAATATTTTATTAATTATCGAAATTAAACCAATATTTTTCATTAGGTCTATAAACAACCAATAATATATGACAATCATTACAATACATATGACACCATTAAGCAATAAATCAAAAATTCATCCTCAATTGTTCAATCAACTTTAAATCATGAAAAATATTATATACAAAAGAAGAAAATGCAATGAATATGCTTCTCTTTTCTTCACCTTGGACCTGTATAGAGACTCGTTTAAATTGTTATCATCTTTCGCACCCAAATCTAATGTTCCTTCATGTTAGAAGCTTGCGATTGGGGAGTGAGCGCGACAACGAAAATCAGTTCCTTCTCTGATTCCTCTATTTTGCTATGAATATTAACTCTATACAATTAACAAATAAAAAACAAACAAAATATTAGTATAGCATGTAAAACCTAGATTTAAGAACACGATGACATACCTTCTCTTCATAATGCTCTCTGGTGAGCAAACCTATCATAACTTGATGAAAAGTTAAGATGATTTCAAAAATCAAAACCTAAAAGAAGAAAATATAGAGGAAGAGCAAAGATAAAGAAATGGTGATGACAGAAAACATAAAAATCAAATTGGAAGTAACTTTTCCGTAAAATATGAAGAAATGAGAATATAGTTTAGTTAATGGTCGGTATGATTTCATTTAAATCCATAAAATTGTTACCAAAAAAAGTCTTATGATACTTTCATCATGTACCTCTGCCTTCTCTTGTTGAGTCCTTTTTATCCTCTAGTCACATGTTTCAATCACAACCATGAAATGCATATAAAGAGAATTACCTATTGTTGTGATGAAGCACGCAACTTTTTTGAGTCTTTTCGTTCCCTCTAATCACAAACTTCAATTACAATTTCACGAAACAAATGTCAAAGAAGTGAGGATGAAAGTATGATTTTACATGAAAGTGAGAAGGAAAGAGAAAAGAAAGTGAGAAATATGGTAAAAAGGATGTGTTATGCGTAGTGGAGAGAGAAAGTGGGAAATAGGTACTTATATAGGAGAGAGAAAGTGGGAAGTAGGATACATGAGTTATGTGTAATGAAAAATCATAAAATCTGATTCTTAAATCAATTTTAAAATTCTACAATTTTAATAAAAAAAATATTAGTTTAAATCAGAAAAAGTAACGTACTAAATCTCCATTATTCTGTCCACAAAATATTACAAATATCTTTAATTTTTTATTTAATAAAAAAAAATCTTTAAAACATAAAAGTAACTAATCACTCTCTCCACTCTCCTGCCAGTTAAATAATAACAAATAAAATAAAATTTAAAATTAAAAAATTATTTTATTAATTTTTGAAATTATAAAATGTTCAAATAACCAAAATAAATTAATACAATAAATTATTAAGTAAGGATAAAATGGAAAAAAAATTAAGAACAGTTAAGAGAGAATAAGAAATGACACAATGACCATAATACAATAATAAAATTAAATATTAACATAGAAAAAAAATTAAGAGCAATTAAGAGGAGAATCTCCTTTATATATACCTAGCCTAATTTATATTTTCTAAACACATAAATAAAAACCATGTCTCTGTTCCTTAAAGATCTGCCTTTGATGACCTTCCGCAGCAGACCATCTTTGGTGTTTCTATGCAGAGTTTCCCGCACAGTTCCATTGCCACTTTGCAGAACGAGAACAGTGTTTTCCGTTTCTGCCTCCACAACCCCTTCAACACAACCACTTCCTTCTGCTTCGGAAATACTCACTTCCAATGCTAAAGCACCTTTGGCCCTCGCTGAATCCCTTGAGTGGACCAAAAGGACTGCATTTTGTAGTGAATTGTCTTCAAATGATGTGGGAAAAAGGGTCCAGCTTTGTGGGTGGGTTGACCATCACAGGGTCCATGGTGGCCTCACATTTCTTAATCTCAGAGATCTCACTGGAATTGTTCAGGTACTTGCCTGTTGCAAGTAGTTGTTTTTCTTAATGAAGTTTTCTTTTGAGTTTTATTGGCACCTGAATGTTTACTTAGCCTCATTCATCTGGAAAAGTTTTTGTATTACCAATGCTACTTTTGTGATTTTCTGTTATGCTTTTACTACTTCACTGTTGTTTGTAAATGTACTTGGTTTTATTCTAAATAAGCTTTGAATTTCAGGTTATAACCCTTCAAGATGAATTTCCAGATGCTCATTCCGCTATCAATGACCTGAGGCTTGAGTACGTGGTTGCCATTGACGGTGTTGTCAGGTCTAGGCCAAATGAATCAATCAACAAGAAGATGATAACAGGTTCCATCGAGGTATATATCATTAATAAGGGTAATTTCACTTTGGTATTGGATCAACAAGAATTTGTTTCCGGAAGGTTTTGTTTTATATATCAAAGCCCTTTATTTATTAACTTATTTATTTTCTCCAGCACTTGTTATTTTGTGAATAAATGCTTGTACTCAAGTGATTGGTTTCTGGACTCTAAAGATCTGTTTTTTTTTTGTTTGGAACGTTCTATTTATTTATATCAACCAGTTTTTTTTTTTAATATGCGTATCAGGTTGCTGCAAGTAGCGTTCAAGTGCTAAATTCTGTAAATTTAAAGTTACCATTCTTGGTTACTACGGCAGATGATGCAAAAGACTCTCCTAAAGAAGAAATCCGTTTGAGGTACTAGCTGCAAGTTACATGATACTCACAATTGCTTATATGTATTTATTTACCTTTCTTGTAGAGTTTGGTAATGACTGTATCCAAATCTTATTATTTTACTTGTCACTGATGGAAAATAAGTTTTATTCTTTAATTTTGTCGAGTCACATGGTTGGTGCATTTTGCTTTTATGGAATTTTAGGTCTTCAAGGAATATTGCTATTAGTTTTATGGTCTATATTTGCATGCTAGAGACATTTATTTAGTTATCAAATATTTGATTTATCTTTAGCTTTTGTAGAAATGAGAGAATTTTGTGGTTGACCTATCCAAGTTTCTTTCATTATACCTATTCATATTGTTTCATGTATGTCTGTATGGGAGATCTATTGCTTATAAATCTTTTTGCAGGTACCGATGTCTTGACCTGAGGCGGCAACCAATGCAATTCAACATATTGCTGCGGTTTAAAGTGGTTCAACTCATTCAAAGATATTTAGAAGATGTTCATGGTTTTGTGGTGGTACTATCCTATGAATTCATCACTAAGTTATTTTCTCTCTTCATTGTGTAATTGTACTTCTCGTCCTCCACTATTCTCTGGGGTTTGGTGTTTGATATCCTGTGTTGGTCTTACCTTTTTTGGTCACAAGATAGATTGAAACTCCAATACTGTCAAGATCCACTCCAGAAGGTGCCCGGGATTACTTAGTTCCATCAAGAATCCAGGTATTTATATCTTTTCAACCATGCACTATATTATTAGTATCAGTTTTTGTTTCTCAAGATTATGATCATGAAATTGATTCAATATGTTTCAAACCATTAATTTGTATGTAATATTTTAAATTAGTTGGGTTTCTCCTGGGCAGGAATAAGGATGTCCAGTTTTGACAATCTAGCATTAGATTTCTCTAAAAAAAATTGGTAGTCCAGTTTGGAACTTAAAAACATTGGTCCTGTCCTGTCAGTACTGAGGCAGTTTCAATTTAGCTTCTGGCAGACCAAATCTACCCGCCTGCAACTCTTATCCTAGTCATGAAGACAGTATCACTTGACAGTGCTACCATGACTGCGAGTCACTTTCCTGTTTGCCAAGAGATGAGGCATTATAGGAATGTGCAGATGTGCTCTTGCAGTCTTGCTGGCTTTGCTCTGTGTTGTTTGCTGTCTGAATGCAAACAGGAAAACACTCAGTTCTAAGAATTCCTTCCCCTTCATAATTTCTGATAATTTTTTTATGTTGTTTTACTATTTCTTTAAAATTTCATATATGTATATTTTATTTTATTGGAGTAACATCTTTGATGAGCAAAACATTGCCAAGAGTAATTGGAAAATCAATACAAGTCCTTTTATCTATTTTTTCTGAGCCACTTGATACTGTTTTGTTGATTCACTATCACATGAATTATGAAGCCAGGAGCATTCTATGCCTTGCCACAAAGTTCTCAGCAATTTAAGCAAATGCTAATGGTAGCTGGTTTTGATAAATATTATCAGTTTGCAAGGTAATATTTTTTTTTTCTTGTGTTTAGCTACTTTTATGAGAATATGTTATTGTCCCTCATGTAGTTCTTTCTCACTATAAAAATAAGCATTTGTTTAAGTGACTATCATAAACTAAGAATAAATGTATAATGCTTGTTTTTGTAAGCCATACCAGGTGTAAAATTGAAGCAACTATCATGCAAGTGACTTTTCTGTTTGGATAAAATGCAATTTATGTTTTGCAGATGTTTTCGTGATGAAGATTTAAGAGCTGATAGACAACCTGAGTTCACACAACTAGATATGGAAATGGCCTTTACTCCTTTCGAGGATATGTTGGCGTTTAATGAAGAATTGATTAGAAAGGTTAGGTTATACTATTTGTAATGAGACCTCTGTAACAATAGCTTATAAAATGCCTTTTATTCATTATTTTGAAACTCGGAAGTATATGGTGACTTGGGTTGGAGATTTGGAACAAAGCAATGAGGTATATAAGTAGAAGGGATTCCTTTACTAAAGACAAATTATAGTGGAAAAACACAACTTTGTTTGTTGATATAAAAATCTCATTAAATAGCTTTGCTAGCGAAATATACCCTATTCTTCAATACATCTCCAAACTTTAATAGGAATATTTTATCAATGACAACAACTACATCATTATCCATTATCTTAAGAGCTTCTTTTATTTCTCAAACTAAAATTCTGCTTTAGTAAGCCAGTTTTTTAAAGCCAAACTCTATCGCAGTGATTAAGTTGCAGGAAAAGTAGCACTGATGTCACTTGTCAAATTATTGTTTTCATCATTCTCTTATTTTTCTTAGAACAAACAACAAAAATGACAATTACCATTTTCTTTCTCCACTTTTTCTTGCAAGCCAAACAACATCATGAAGTTCACTATTTTCTCTTTTCTTCCTTTTCTTTTTTTTCTTTCCATTATCTCTCATTTGCCAAGTGTAAGTAGGGAACATTTGTTGCAGGTTTTCTTTGAAATTAAAGGGGTTGAGTTACCAAATCCTTTTCCCAGGCTTACATATGCTGAAGCAATGAGTAGATATGGTTCAGACAGGCCAGATACCAGATTTGATCTTGAGTTAAAAGATGTAATGATCTTTCTTTCACCTCCTCCATAGCACTTCTGTAGTTTCTTGTGTATGGTTGTTATTTATTGACAATCCTCTCTTTTGTCTGTATGTATTCTCTTTGATTTGATAACTGTTGTATCTTTCTGTTGTCTTGTATTGCACTAGATACCTATATTTGCTTCTTAAGGAATCTTGGTGTATGTAATATAATTTTTCCGGTCCTGCAGGTATCTGACATTTTCTCAGGTTCTTCCTTCAAAGTTTTCTCTGATTCCTTAGAAAGTGGGGGAGTTATCAGAGTGTTATGCGTACCATCTGGTACAAAAAAATACTCAAATTCAGCTCTTAAGAAGGGTGATATTTACAATGAAGCACTCAAATCTGGTGCAAAGGGTTTACCCTTTCTTAAGGTCTTGGATGATGGTAAAGGATAAATTTGCTATTAATAATTTTTTTTATGTTTTTGGGAGATATTTATTGTATTCCATTTCTGTGTTGCAAACCTTTGATTTTAGGGAACATGAAGGGAATTTCTGCTTTAGTATCAAGTATGGATCCTACAATTAGAGAGAATTTATTAAGGCGATGCTCTGCGGGACCAAGTGACCTCATTCTATTTGCAGTGGGTCATCATGCCTCTGTAAATAAAACTTTAGACTGTCTAAGAGTTTATGTAGCCCATGACCTAGGTTTGATTGACCATGTAAGTTAGAGGTTGTTTTTTAGAGAAAAAAGAAGCTCTTTCTCAGCTATTTCTATTTCTAATATTATTTTGTTTGAATTTTTAGGGCAGGCATTCAATTTTGTGGATAACTGATTTTCCAATGTTTGAGTGGAACGATCCAGAGCAGAGGCTGGAGGTCTGTTCTTTAAATAGCAACTGAAGTGTATTTTACAATATCATTCATGTCTATTTCTGAAATTGTATGATTCTTTGCTGATCCTCTCTCTTTGAAATTAAGTCAATGTGTGTGAATTGGCAATTTTCTTCTCATCAAGCCCTGAATATTATTCAATTCTTCTGTTTGGAAGGTTTTCAAAATAGTATTAGTTAGTGCACTTAGGAAAGAGTATGTTTCATGAATCACATGATAAAATGTGCAATAGGTAATCATGGGTATTAGTGTGAAGGAAGTTGTACTCAATTAATATTAGCCTAGAAAATAATCTCCTAAAGTCTATCAAATGATCTGACTCTCTATGTATGGATGACATGCCAAACATATGTACTGCATTTCAATTGAATAATGAAACATTCCCATTCAGATATTTCTCTAAATCTTCCCTCCAGATTCAACAGGAGGGCCTGTGCTTGGTGCGTGATATTCTGATATTGGGAAATATGATATGTCCTAGTAAAGTGTTCGGGGTACAATACATCATTTCTGTTTTTTGTTATGATTCTTAATCATGGTTTAATGCAGGCTGTTCACCATCCTTTCACTGCACCAAACCCTGAAGACATGAATGACCTTGCATCTGCTCGTGCTTTGGCTTATGACATGGTTTACAATGGGGTGGAGGTAATTGAGATTCATTTCTGTACTTTCCTCTCTCTATAAGCTGTGACAGTGATGATTTGACCAATGAAATCTGTATGAGTAACAGTATTAGTTTGTGCCTATTTTTTGTCAGATTGGAGGGGGAAGTCTAAGAATTTTCAAACGTGGTATACAAGAAAAGGTTTTGGAGACTGTTGGCATCTCAAAGGAGCAGGTTAGTGGATCATTAATCTGAAATAATAACTACGAATCCATTATTGGGCTTAGTTATCTTCATTTATTTTCTATCTTTTTATGTTTATAAAATGTTGCCTAAAATTTTAAAATGGCTATACTAATAGAAACAAAAACTGAAGAGATCTAAAACTGAATGCATGGTCATTAGTAAGAGTGTAAATGAGTTTGGTTATTGTAATTTCTTCAGGCTGAAGCAAAGTTTGGTTATCTTCTTGAAGCACTTGACATGGGGGCTCCACCACATGGTATGCTGATTCCTCCTGTTTTTGCCTGTGAGAAACTATTTGATATCTGGCTAGAGTAGGATCATTGTTCTGTGTCTAACCATTCATCTATGAAAAGGCAGTTTTGCTTTAGCTTTTTGAAGTAATGGTTAATAATAGCAATGAAACAAACATGATCATTGTGGTTTTTTTAATACATTATATGAAGCATTGGGTTAGAGGCACTTATTGCTTCTTCTTCATAAAATATTTGATTAATAATTCTTGTGTAGGAGGCATAGCCTATGGGTTGGACAGATTGATTATGCTGTTGGCGGGTGCTAATTCCATCAGAGATGTCATTGCTTTTCCAAAAACAACCACTGCACAGTGTGCCCTAACCAGATCACCTTCTGAGGTGGATCCTCAGCAGCTCAAAGATCTCTCAATTAAAACATAAACTTTTCTTCTATTTCACTGCACACCCATTTTTGTATTCGTGTAAGGAATAAATTATGTTTATCAAGGAAGAGGAGATTTAATTAAAGCCAGAGATGGATTATCAGAATTAGAATTGGAAGTGGTTATTATTTTCTTCTGCAATTGCTTTTTCTGGAGAGTGCAGAGGAATGGGCCTGAATAAAGCAAACTATCTTCATATAAAGCTCATTACAATGTAACTACACTAACAAGAGAAATTCTAGGAACATATTCTATTTTTGAAACATTCTATCAAACAAGTTCTCTCATTGGTTAAAATTTACTAGCAAAACAATTTTGTTAGTTTGTCTTTTTCAATGATTTCTCCTGAAATTCTATTTCAATGATTTTTAGCCACTAACATACTGTGGGGACTTGTGGGCAAATTTTGTAACAAATGCTCAATTCTTATTCTAATCACTGATGTTGCTGTCAGAATTGTCACTGTATGATATTTGCTAAAAGTATTAGGTATAATAAATGATTTGATTTGATATTTAAGTCTTAAAGTTATCTTATTGGCTACTTTTTATATTGAATTCTCTATATGATTGACTAGTTCTTTTAGTTGTTTTTTTCTTCGTGTTTGGTATTTTTCAAGATTGATAATAATGCATTGAAAAAAAAAAGTTCAGTTTCCCCTATAATCACATTTGAAAATATTTCCTCATTTGAAGTATTGTTTCAATGTTTATCCAGCCAGATACGTATAGAAGTTTTGAAAAAACTGCCTCATAGGTTCTGCCACCCCCGAAAATACATTTTTATTTTTCTTGGGCCACCTCCATAGAAAGTAGTTTCTAGATTATATAATCTGGACATGCATTTGAAAAAAGACTTTCAGATTATGTAATCCGAAAGTTAGAAAAGATTTTCGGATTACATAATCTAGAAACTAATCATTCATCTGAAAAAAAAGGTTTTTGAAAAAGACTTTCAGATTACATAATCCAGAATATTACATAGGAGCAATTTTAGAAATATAAAAATTTATTGAGATGAGAGAAGAATATATGAAGGTGCAAGAAGAAACAGCCTTTAAAAAATTGATAAGAAAAGAGTAGGTTGAATTGTTGGATATGCAAGCTCAGAACCAAATAACTATGCCACCAAAAACACAAGTGTCACAAAAAAAACAAATAGTACAACATTGATGAGTTTGATATCTATCTACAGAAGAGAGGTTAATGAATGAGTTAGATGATCTTTCATGAAAGAGTCATAGGGTAATTGAATTTTTTAATATATAGTCCTAATAAATCATAAAGGACCAATAAATTATTTTTGGCTTATTTATTATAAATTTATAATTTTATTGAAATGAAGGTGTGTTTGGTCAATGAAGGTGTGTCTTCTTACAAAACTACTTTTCTGCTGCTTGAAAACGCTCCTTCAAAAAAAAAATGGGTGTTTCTTCCTGCACCCCAACAAATGGCTTCCTGCACCTCATCATTTTCCAAAAATACTATTTTACTCCTTTTAAAAATGACTTTCAGATTATTTTTTCCGGAATATGTCCTGAACATCCTTTCCAGAACAAATTTTATGAATTCTGAATTTACCATTTTGAAAGTTGAAAAAATGGGTTTGGAAAGGATATTCCATAATGGTTTTTTGCCTTTTAAATTTTCTATTCCGGAAACACACTTTGCTTACACAATCCCTATTCCATAAACACCTTTTGTTTATGGAATTAATATTCCAGAATCACGCAAAATTATCAAGAGTAATTCTGGTTATTTCAAAGAATGTAGGGGTCCAGGAAGAAAAATATAACGGTGCAGAAAAAATACGCATAAAATATTCTGTATTCTGTCTGGGCTTTGAGGCCCAACAAAGGTTGCATTGCTTGTAATATATACTTTCTGATTATTTAACTATAGTTATTGGATTGTATTGGTGAGTGGATTGCCATTGATTATGTCTTCTAAACTCAATGCAATAAATAAATAAATAAAATATATATTGGTTGAATAAATATTAAATAAATAAAAAGATAGACTTTTTTTCATTTATTTAAATGAGTGAAAAGTGGATGAAATAAATTGTAAAAAATATTTATATTAATTAGAAAAAGTATTTAATGTGTGGATTTTGGAGTTAAGGTTGGAGACAGAAGGACACAAATAATCAGATGAAAACACGTTACTTTCCTCTTCTCTTCACCACACCATCTCACTGTTACCATTCCTTTATTCAATAATAATAATAATAATAATAATAATTAAAAGTGCAGTTGTAATAAATGATAATTAAGATAGTTATGAAAATTCTCTACGAACTATGAACATATTCCGTTAAATTTGGATGATGTCCTGAGAAATCAGCTAACACTAATATTCTCTAAATACACCTCCCTATCAATCAAGGTAACCTCTCGACAAATCATCTAACACTCATTTAATACAAATTTGGTCTATCATTTAGATGACCCATGACTCAATGCTATAAACAGGCCATCTACATTGGAGTAAAATACGTTTTTATTAGTTTCACCATATACTCTTAATGCATAGTACTTACTTGATCGTCGGAGTACTTTTTGCAAATTAACTCCCGACCAAGTGTTGAGAAATATTAAGGAGAAGGAGTCTTGAAATTTGAAAAAGTGAAATATTGAAAAACAAGAGATCGAACGACACCCACAACAATTGTTACAACTAATCTCATGTACTATTTAGGTCCACTTTATCTATATAAGTATACATACCATAATAATAATAATTACTATTTTTATCATTATTATTACTACTACTATTGTTGTTATAGTGCATATGGCTAATACGGTATATAACGGATAATCAGTCGAGATATTTTAGAATATTCAGTCAAAATAGTTTTCAACTACTAAGGTTGAGAATATATTGATAACCCAAAGCAACAAATACCTTTTGAATAAAAGTTTTTTAAACATTAATTTTACAAATAATTTTTACGCAATGCGATACTAATATAGAGACTAATTATAATATCAATGCAATCTAGGTTTATAACTACGAGAACTCAACATTTTTCTATATTCTATAAATACGTTAACTAATGTAATACAATAGTACACATCCAATAACATATATTTATATCAATCATCAAATATTAATAAGTACTCACTTAAATATTTTTGTAAATACTTATGGAGGATTCAAGAGTGCATGCAATAACAACTAGATAAATTATAAAATCAGCTTATACAAAATCATTCTTCATTTTATCTTTTAAAAACTACTTATATATAATATTTTTTTTTTCATTCTTTGTAAAAAAAATATACATAAAAATAGGTGTAACATTGTCTCGCGAAATATTGAAGTCTTGAGTTTTGTTTAATTCTAAATCATATTAATTTCACCAAAGGATTCTCCATGATTTTTTTTTTATCAGAAAGCACTAAAAAATAGTTTATTTTTTGTTTTTATAATATTACATTATTCTTTTCTATTATATATTATTAATGTTGTTTGGCTTCTTCTTCCTGCACCTCCACAATTTTTAAAATTCCAAAAATGACCTTGATCTATTATTTGAAAAGGGGCCTAGATTTTCTTTGATACTGTTCATCTTCTTCATTCATCTCAGGTGCCGTGCATGCAGGGTCTTTGTAGTTGTGCGAAGCAAGGTAGAGAAGTAGGATTGGGATTGAGTAATGTGCTACGGATTGATGAATCCAGAATTGAGTAATGTGTTACGGATTCATCAATGCGGAATTGAATAATGTGCTACAGATTCATCAATCCGGAATATTATCATAAATAGAAATCCGAAATTTTACCAAAAACATCAATCCAAAATTTCTACGGAGTCCATAATTCAGAATGTGAAAAAACATATACGGATTCTTTATTACCGAAGTGCATTAATTGAAATATTATAGATGAAGTGTAGAAACGAAAATCCAAAAAAAAAAAAGAAGTAGAGATCCAAAAACCCATAAATTTTACTTATCTTCAAGTTCACAATATCACCCTAAAGCATAAAAAGATGTGGAGTTCTGGAATGGCGTTGCACGGAATGAAGATCTGGACTGGGAGTTGTGGCTGCGCTGGGAAGAAGAAAATGAAAGTGAGAGTTTTAGGGTTTTTAGGAATTAGGGGCATTTTAGGGTTTCCAAAAAATAATAAGGACAGCTTAGTCTTTGCACAACATTATAGGGGTGCAGGAAGAAAAACGTAGGGTGCAGGAAGAAACTGCCAAGTTGTTTTAAAAAATTCTTTGGGCTCAAATAGGCCGGGCCCATTCCAACTTACCCAGAAAATGTTGGGCCAGGAATGGACGGGTGCGAAAGAAACAGCGACCAGAACAATCAAAATCTAGTACAGAATCTGGGATTGGTCGAGGTCGAAGGTGGGAAATTAATCGAAACTGAAACATCACATGATTCCGTGATGGAAGTGTGTGCATCACCATCGAGGAGGATTTTGTTGCTTATTCTGTTTATCTTTAAGTTTTCACCTACAATCACTGCAATTAGGAAGGATGTTAGCTTTCAAACCCTTCATCCCTGCAAAACCACCGTTCAAGGCAGATACCTCCTTTCAGATGATAATGGTTGGTCACAACAATTTTTTCTAGTTTTCTTAATTCACTTATGATATTATTAGTGTTATTATATTCTACAGTTTTTACTATCGATGTTCTACTTTTGATTAGTATTGATTTACAATGATTAGTATTTGGTAGGTTATGTGTGTAATGCTGTGTCTGTTAATCCATTCTCTCGTTGCTGCCCTCTGAAGGGGGAGAAATTTTCTTGTCAGTGAGTTTTTCTGTTTCATAAATCTCTCTACTTGCATTTGAAGGGAACAACTGAACAAACGAACACCAACTTCTTATTGCCATCTTATAGTGACTTTTGTTTCTATTTGCAGCGGATGCAATCTTCTCTCACGATGCTGCAACTCTTATGAACATTGTGTTTCCTGCTGCCTCAATCCTGCTTTGGTAATCTCTTATAAGATATTTAACTTTATTCTCTCTTTCCCCTTTTTTTGGCATCATCTAATTGAACAAAGTGAGGGTCTTAATGTATGCTTCCTTAACTTAATTGAGCAGACAACCAAGGAACAAGTGCTGAAGATGAAGGTTGCTAAGCCTGCTTCTGCAAGTAATGTTTCTTTCTATCTTTTTACATTCCCATTTTGTTTGGTTGTTATGTAGAATTGTGTTTAGGGCTTTTCATTAACTTGTCTAGACATATGACCGATTTCATACACTTTTGCCCTAATGACCAGTCTGTTTTAGATATATGACTGATTTCACACGTATTTGCCTTCATGACCAACATGTTTCTGATGAATTTTGTTCCATGTATAATTTTAATAAGAAACATGAACAGTGAGATTTTCATCTTTCTCTTTCATCTCCTGATGTGACTTGGTTTTAACTTCTGCTAATTGGTTCTTAAGTGACCCACATGCGCATTGATAAAGCCCAAATTTGTTTGTTCTCACATACGTCATTTTGTTTTTGGCAGGAACTTACACTAGTATTTTTGACTACTGTGCTGGGAGATGCCGTCACAGTTCTGAGAGTGTGGTGAATATACTCCTGCATTCCTGCTATATTGTTATTCTTGAAGTTTTAACTTTCTATTAGAAACTAATTATATGGTTATACCTTTAATTAGAAGGTTGCTCATTCTGTTAGAAAAAGGAAACCCTTTTCATGTCAACTAATTTTTGTCAGACTTTATTTAGAAGTTTTTAACATAAGTCTATTTATGGGCATTTATGATGGAGTTGACTGTGCTCCCATACACTTTTATGTCATTATTAGCATAACAACTTATTTGGAGCATTTTTTTGGTTTTTTTTCTTTGTTCTTTGTTTTCTCTCACAATTACAATAGCAAAGGCCCCCCGTTTAGTCTGTTGTGCTCAGGTTTACCCGGTATAATGACTTTCTATAGACAGGATAAAATGGAGTCCATTAGTAATTACTATTTCATACATATTCAAGTCCATAGGAGCTCACCTACATTTTAAGTTTTAGGTGTATGAAGAGCAAAATACCAGCATGGGCTGGCATTTTACTTATCTTATGACATGGGTCTAATAGAAGAATGTAGATATATCTTGGTGTCTAATATCTTTATAGTTCCAAGCTGTTTAATATTTACAAATTACAATCAGTGTTGTCAAATCAAAATATTATTTAACTAAACATAATAGCATAGGAGCAATTAATATTGAAAATTCTAACTTTTACCGTAAGTAATTAAACTAAGCTAAAAATGTGACTCGATACTATTACACTAGGCTCCACAGATACATTGTTATGTAGTTTGGTCAAATGAAACAAAATATTATTATCAGGTTCATAAACCAAACCCAATACGCACTGCATGTGAGCTGGTTTTATTTTTAGCCTAGAATCTAAACTTCATTAGAGTCCAAGTGTTAACACAAGAGCTTGAAAAACTATTTACAATGAGTTGCTAATGTTTCTATCTCTTATGTAATGTTTCAGGTCCATGAAAATGCTTACATTAGTGACTTCCACCACTGCTTTTCACTGCCATTGAATTCTTCCTGTAAGTCTGGAGAGGAAACTGTCATGTTAGTTAATGGCTAGTAATTATGTTAAGTTCTTAATCATATTTTGTTACCAATACTTTATGATTTTATTCTATTTATCACTATTTAGATGAAATCTGTTCCTTTTCATGCATTTGAAGCAGGGGAAAATAATACTGTCGCAGAAGCAAGACTGAATGGCATCAATGTTGTTGTTGGGAGGTCAATAATTACTGAGATTGCTTCTTTTCTTTGAGGATGACATTTGCAGTTTCTTGCTGTAGCATAGCAGTTGAACCTATTATCACTTGTTTGACAGGCAAGGTGAATCATGTAATTCTGTTTGCAAATCAAGAGGACAATCATGCGTCCCAAATAAACTTGTGGTGCTCAATAATTGTGACATGTAAGTGATGCACTGAAATTGTGTTCTAATGTATTTTTGGTATGCATGTATAATAATGTATTTCAATGGTACTGTTTACTGTGTAATTGATCCTAACTGTGCACAAGATGTATAATTTTATTAACTTGCATGATTTTCATCACATATTTAGCTTTCTGGACTTCCTCTTTTTCTTTCCACTTTTTTTTTTGTTTTGATGCAAACTTACTTACCAGTGACCTGATGTCTTGGCACAAAGACTGGTATTTAGTGAGGAAGGAATATCATGCATGCATGGTGATCATTATTTTTTTTCTGTTGATGTTATGATATTATCAATTGTTCATGACTATGCTGGCAGTATTCAGAAATATATGAGCTGCAAGGGATCTTGCTTGGCAAGTGTTGGAGCAGATCAACCCGCTGAAGTTGTTTATGATGCCCCAATGCATATGGTAATGGTTATGATTCACTAAATACAAACATGCTCTATTCCAGAAACTGATAAATACTGGTTAACTAATAGGTAATTCTTTTCAAATATAATTTGGATTAGATGATTGGTGTCATAGAATCCCTTACTAGTCAGTAGGTACTAATACTGGGTATTTGATGGGTCCTTTGAAACTGGGAATTTCATTTAAAGTGGCTTGTATTTGTTTTAATGTGTGTACCCTTACAAAATCATTAGTTGGTGGTTTTAATTTCAAAACTCCATGTGGAAGGTGGTGTCCAGGTGATCATTGATAAGCTTTGAGAATCCTTCTTAATGACTTGTATCCTTCTAATTTTTTGTTCAAAAGCCACCAAAGTAGTAATATGCTGGAAATTCTTTGAATATCAGATGGTCTCCACATTTTCATAGCTTATATTAAATTAAATTCATGCTTATTGTGCGGTAATCTTACAATGTTCATAATTGTTCTTTCTTTGAATTGTTCATCCATGGAAATCAGGACATCTTGAGCTTAAAATTTTATAGAAATTGTTATTTGGAAATATGAGCATGTCAATTAAACGAATGGAGTGTGTATGGCTGAAATATTCAGTTAATTCATGGGGAAAAAAGTTTCAGGACATTGATATTTGATTTGTGTTATTTTCAGAATCCAGGATCTTGTTTGTACACTGAAACACATTCTATGCTTTCTTGTGATGGTTTACATCAGCACACCAGGAGACTGTGCCCCTGTGCATAGTGTTAGCTGGGTAAGTCTTGCTCTAAATTTTGTCTACATTATGTCAAAACATTAAAGTAGCTTTCTTTATTGGTTTGCTATGGATAAAGATTTATTCGGAACTAAAGTCAAGTTTAGACTCTCTTTTCTGTAATATTGAACTGGTTGGTTAATTTTGTTGATGTGGAAAAGTGTATTATTTTCACGTAACGATACAAACTAACTTTGTTTTTTTGTTACATCTAATGTTGTACTGTTTTTCTCAGCATTAAAAATGTTGGTTTTGAAGGAGGCAACTCCTGATTTGATGTCACTGATCAAGGAAGCAACTCGTGTACATCAACCCTTTGGAAATTAAATGTACCATTCATTTGAGCTTATGTTGTAAAAATTAGCTCTTCATTATTCCTTTCAAAATTTTGAAAGAACTCTACTTTAGGCTGTATTTTGGAGTGGGATATAGAATAGAAGGGAAGGAAAACAGGCCAAATGGCTTTATACACAAAGGCTACTTTCCTCACCTTTAATGGATTATCGAGAGAGGAAATGAGATGGCAAAATGTTGTAAGTATAAAATTGGTATGTAAGGTGAATGTAAAACATTTTACATGATCTACTCATTATAAGTACTGTTTCATATTTTTAAAGTTAAAATGTCAACAAATATATCATAAATTGTTATTCGATAAGTGTGAAATACTTTTTACATCTACAATGCACATATTATTTAATCTAATTTTAATATAGACCAATTATTATTCCTTTTTTGAGAGATTAGGCTTATGAAACAAATAATAAATGCAAATTTTTTGAATTTTGTTGGAGATTTCATATTGACTAAAGATTAGGATATTTCATAGTTTACAAGTGTGTTCAAACATCATTTTATAAGTCGTTTTTATGAATTTGAGTTAAATTTATAGTCCACCTCTTAATATGATATTACAGTCATTTAAAATCTATCATAACGAGGAGTGTTTGTTGGTCTTATCAAGTCACCTATCATCGGTCTGTTATCAGACCATTCATAATATATAATCTCCTATACGAGTTGGTAAGATCGGTGTGAGGGGCGTGTGTTGTATATCTCACATTAACTAGAGATTAAGACATTTCATAATTTATAAATGGGTGTAAATCTCAACTTATAAGTTGATTTGATGAGATTGAGTTAGATTTATAATTCATTTCTTGATATTTTTATTTTTTTTAGGATTGATATAAGAATAAAGTTATTCTCCTTTATCACTCCAATTTGATTAAAAATACAGTTGGTGAATGATTCAGGTGACTTTGTCTTTCCCTCTCTTTATACCTGAACTTCAAAGCTTCCTAACAGTAGTATTGCACGCATTCACATTATTTTTTATCTGTAATTTTTACCATCCTAGCAATAATAACAAATATTTTGAAGTTCTGGGCAAGCACCAACTTGCTGAAAACTAAGTAACAACATTCGAAATTGTTGTATTATAACTGAAGAAAAAAAAAATTGAAATAATTTTGATACTGCAGTCACTGGTATAAAATGGTAACAGTTAACACCACACCAGACGAATTATTACGGTAACAGTTAACACCACACCAGACAAGTTATTATGTGACGACAATTGAAAACCAAAACAAATGAACCTTCGGTTCAGGAGTTTGTAAAAGGCAGAAAATTTAAGAGAACATTGGCAAAAAAAAAAACGATATATGGAAAAGGATGAAGAAGGGAAAAAGGGAGAAGAAAATACAATGAAGTATCATCCATCTGCAGTGGTTGATAAATTAATAATTACTATGAGTCCAAATTAAAGTACATCTTTTGTGCACTCAGAAGCTATAATCCCGTTTAAAGATCTTCTGAGCCAATGTCTTTGAAGATGAACTACTATCCTTGGATCCTGCGAGTGCTCCATTGTCCTTGCTCTCAGCATCATCTTGTTGTTCATTGTTAGTATCAACAAAAGCTGGGTGGTTGAGAACTTTGCTGAGTAACTGTGTCCCTCTGAGTGCGTTTGTGAGAGGCAAGTGTCCCTCTGGGGTGTCCTCATTGAGCTCCCAGACGAACTCAGAAGGAAAAGACCTGTAGTTGTACTGCTCCACCTCAGTATCAAGCTTCTTCATCCACCCCACCTTGATGAAGAACTTTGTGAAGTCCCCATCGACCTTCTCCAGTATCCTCTTCTGCACACTGTACCCGAATTTGTTGCCACTGTGCTCCCTCCAAAGGGTGTCAATGGTTATGAGGTCGCTCCCTGAGATGAACTGCACCTCAGAGAAGAACACGTAGCCGCGCTTCTGAGCGGCTTCCCCAGCAAGCACGATGAGTAGACGACGCGTCTCCTCGTCAGCTTGCTGGAAGTTTTTGGAGGACAGGTGGTGGCGGAGGAGGTCAAAGGAGGGGCTGGTTTGGGAGGTTGTGGAGGAGGAGGAGGGTGTGGTTTGGGAGAGGGAAAAGGAAGTGATGTGAGAGTTAGAAGGAGTGTGGTGGGAGAGTGTTAAGTTGGGGTGTGTGGTGGGTGTGAGGAAAAGTGAGGTGGGGGGAGGGGTGTCTGAGGGGTTGTTGTTGTGGTGGCGTTTGAGGAGGGAATGGTGGTGGATGGAGTAATGGAGAGAGTTGGTGGCCATTTTAGCTTGGGATAAGAAGAAGGAGGAGGAGAAAGGGTTAAAGAAGAGTGTGTTTTGATGTGATTTGAAGGAGTTTTTTTGATGAAGTTGGTTTGAAGGTTTGGGTTGGAAGGAGGGGATAAGGAATGTGTGGGGTGAGACTGTGATGAGTTAATCAAAAGCAATATAATGGGAGTTTGTGATTGGCTCAATCAGGGTGAGGCTTGATCTCACTGTCTTTCCCTCTCTGCTACAATTAATTCCTTTTAGCCCATCAAATTCATTTCATTTCTTTTCTTTTCTTAGAAACAATGATATGTGGCAGATTATGCTCCTTTTCTTTTTATTTTCTTAGAAACAAGAAAACAAGAAAGAGTATGCCACTTTTTTGGAAGTTTCTATGTATGCTAATTTGAGTTTGCTTACTTAATTTGTACATTCAAGAGAGAGTAAGAGTAAGCATTTCCTGCATAATAAGCCATCTGATAAAGAAAATTTGCCATAACAAAAGAAAGTATTGATTATTGTGCAAATTATGTGTCTACTGTATCTACATAAGAAAGATAATCAATTAAGTTTAACACATACAATCCTTCTTTTAATTAATTATAAGATCAACTCATGCAGTAATTTATATTAAATTTGGTATTTTTTTCATTCTGCAACTACGTCTTAAACAACCAGACAAAAGTATGTATTTAATTATATTTATTATTTTCAACCAGATAAAAGTATGTATTTAGTTATATTTATTATTTTTAACCATTGAATTCTGATAACTAAAATGTCGAATGATTTTTTATAAGTAATTCTTTCTTTTGCTAATAGAAAACTGAGATGAAAGATGAGACATGTTAGATATCAACATCGAAAACTTCAAAAAGTTCTAACTATGTAAATAAGAGACATTACCAACTATAATTCTTAAACTAATGTAAAAATTGTGAAGAAAAGTATAAAGATTTTTTTTGGGTTCTTTACACAGCACACAAATGTAATTGTCATTTGATTTTAGGGGCAACACTGTTGTTGGCCGGTGATTTTGTTGAGACATGTGCTTTACGATGTTGATGTTATAATTTACATATTTCGGACAATTTTTTTAAATAGTTTATGGGAACACGGTAGAGACATTGTTTCCTTAAATTTTTATTTTTAATACGAGCATAAATTGATTTTAGTTTATGAAAAATATTTTTTCCCTTTAAATATATTTTAAGAAGTTTGTACTTCTTGAAAATAATTTTTGAAAGTATTGCTTAGAGAATGTTTTCTAAAAGTAAACTATTGAATGGATTCGTGGTCGTCTAGTCATTGCAATTTGTAGACACTACAATTAAAATAGTTAATAGCAAATCAATACACGAATCCACTTATTGGAAATTGATATGAATAATACAATAAAAATGCAAACTATTTCTTACCTTTTCATTTTTTTTCTCATCCTCATATTTTGGATTACATAATCTGAAAGTTATTCTTGGATTCAGAAATAGCTTACGGATTATGTAATCCATAATATATAATCTAAAAGTCTGGATTTGAGAATAATTTCTGAATTATGTAATTAGGATACACGTTTAAAAAATGCGTATTAGAAAAGACTTTCAGATTTGTAATTTGAAAATTAATCATCTTTCTGAAGAAAAAAAACTTCTAGATTATGTAATTCAGAAACTAATTACGAATTTGGAAAAAGACTTCCAAATTACGTAATCTAGAATATTACAGAAGGATATTTTTGAAATATCAAAATTTTTGGAGGTGGAAAAGAAGATATGGAGGTGCAGGAAGAAAGAGTCAAATGCACATTCATTTAGGATGATAATGTGGTTTGAATTACGCATTCATTTTACTCTTTCGGCCCACCGAAAACGGTCAAAGTGATTTGAGCTAAATAAGACTTGCAAACGGAGATTTCTTTTTGCACTCTCATGCTTTTCTTTTATATCTCCATAAATATCAAAATTTATGATTTACCGAAGTTTTTTTTTAATTATATGATTCAGAAACCAAAAGTTAAAAGGCATATTGAATTACATAATTTAAAATAGTAATTTGAAAATTAATTCTAATTTCTAAATCATACAATCTGAAATTTAATATTATATTTTGAATTATATGATATGAAAATATTTTTAAAATAAAAAATTAACTTATAAATTATATTAGACAAATTCTCTCTGCATCATATCAATTTCATCATATTTTTTACTAAAATAACGAAAATATCCCTATGACAAAAATTACTTTAAAAATAAAAGAAGGATACAGATAAAAATATATTTTTGAAATCTCTTTTTCAGAATACATTTTTAAATTTGGATTTTCGGAACAAACTTCTCAAATCCATAAAAATTTTTTGCATTTTGGATTTTTAAATTGGTATGACGCAGGAAGAATTTATCATTATATTATAGATTTAGGATTTGGGATTAAACAATTAAAAAGTTATCTTTTTTGCATAGAAAAACTTCCAACTTATTTTTTTTCATAAAAAATTATTTCAAATTACATGGTTCAAATCACGGTATTGAAGTAAAATTGGGACTTTCTTCCATTAGTCATGACAGAACTCATAAATAAGGGGTGAAAGCGGCAAAGGAATAAGACAATTTGGTTTTTTATACATCATATGGAGGTGCACGAGGAAACCGTAGGTGTAGGAAAGGAAATAGCTTTTTCTCTTACCTGTCTTACATGACTCTATTTTGTTGAGGTCATTGCATTCTACACCCCATATATTAATGTTGCATCCCTATTAAAATAAAATAAAATAAAATTACCCTTTAAAAATACGTATTTCAGATCCTGAAATGTATTTTGGAATCCACAATTACATTATATAATGCATTTTTGTATCTATACATTCCAAATTTTTGTATCTCTACCTTCCAAAGTACATCTTCGAATTTTTCAGAATGTGTATTTCATAATATATTAATATACTTTGAAATGTATGAATTGGAATGATTATTTTTTTTTCGGTTGATCGGTCTTTTCTTTCTTTCTTCTTGAATATATTATTTTTACAACTTTCACATCTCTACTTCTCGTCTATGTGATTTCGAACTTGGATGGTAATTGCAAAAGACACTTCGACGCTAAAATAAAACTTCGGCACTCGGTACACAGTGTAATTAGTATTAGATGATGACATACCTGATTCTTGAAATTTATGTTTATTTATATAATTATTGTACTACTTAAATGTTTGATCTTTGATTAATTCTCTATTTGAGTATAATGGTTTCGATTACCACATTGCAAAATTTTCAAATTCATAAATAAATTATAGGATATAATTTAAAAATCAACACAAAATTTCAAAATAGTTTTCAGATTCTACCATCCATAACTTCTTGTGTTATAACTCAATCCAAAATAAAGTTGTTTTATAAACATAAATGGGGGATAATTTTGAACGTGTTTTGTCCAAATTACCTTAAATCAGGGATAATCTTAAAGATGATTGGCATTTGTTTGTGTTGCGGATGTTGTAGTCAATATTGAATTTTCGTTGAATAAATGATTGTGGTCACTAATCTGAGTAACCATGATGATAAGATAAAATTAGTTGATGATTAACAAGAAAAATTAGTATTTGATCAAACGAAAATTTTAAATGACCACATATTTCAACTTGATTAATAACAGTTTTAGCACTACAACACTTAAAGTATATACAAAAGAGTCCATTGTACTGCACTTGTGGTTATCGTGTTAGATTGTTCGTTGATAATAAAATGAAATTAATTAATGAGTGACAATAAAAATCAATATTCTACATATATCAATGTGACACATTTTCAACACTGTAATAATTGAATACATGTAAAATGAAAAAAAAGACTTTATACCACGGTTTAAAAAAGAATTTCATGTCATAATTATTGTTTCGTTGTCTAATTCATACCGACAAAACAATTTTTTTTATATGTGACCAAAGTCAAACGGTCATAAATTTTGTTTGTTGTATAATTTATAAATTTATTAAAAATTGTATATTTTAAATTGTAATGACTGAGTCCGTCAGAAACTTGACTATTCAACAAATCAACCACAATGAGAAGATCACATGATGATAAGTGACAGACCAACTCATGACAACAAGTCATGGGTTGACTAAATCAATAAGGTTAATCCAAAATTTAGGGTTGTTTAACACAACCCTAACACATGAACCAACCCCTATAAATAACACAAACTCCAAGAACCAGATACGTCATTTCCATTAGTTTTTATAGTACTCTGACACCTGAGTGCCGACTTCCAGACTGACTTGAGCGTTGGAGTACTTTCTGCAGATACAATCACCGACCGCTTATGAGTCCAGATGATCAAGAGGAGGAAGGAGAAACATGCTTGGAGTAATAGTAACCGACCAAATGTAGAAGCAGTCGTTCTCTAAGCTCCCAACACCCACTAAAAATATATTTTGGATTATACTCTAAAAAAACATATTTTGTATTATACAGCTTTAAAAATATATTTTAAATTATACAATACATAATATATTTATAGATCCAAAAAAAATTCTTAAAAAAATATTTTAAATTATGTAATCTAAAAGTGGATTGAAATCCAAAATGTTTTTTTATTATGTAATTAAGAAATTCAAAATATATTCCTACACTTAAAAATATGTTTCAAATTTTACCATTTCAAACATATTTTGAAATTTCCCGATAAAAAAATAATGAAAGAAATAACGTCATGATTCTGAATTAACAATTAAGAAAGTAATTTAGCTTTTAACAATAAAAGTCAACATTTTAAGTATTACTAATTAAAATTACCTATTTTATTATAAAATTGAAAGAAGCTTATTTATTAGAAATGTACTTTTAAATATATTTGTTTACTCATAAAAAATCATTGTAAATAATGAAATTTGAGTGACTTAATGATTTTTCATCGTGATTTGTACTTTTAAATATATTTTAATTAATAAAAAATGATATAATTGTGCTTTTAGCCCTATTTTATAATTAATTAACCTTTGTTTTGAATTTAATCAACCAATTTCAATACAAGTTTTAAACAAATTCAAAACTATGAGACATGTGAAGTTGAATGAAATGAATCGCAGGTGGTGCAGATGAATGAAGCCACCAAGGTATTTCTCATATCTCACCACTCTCGCTATATAAACCAAATTCTCGCCACCTTTGTCACTATTCGTTCGTTTTCGAAACCCAAAACCCTCTTCTTCAACGTCCTGATTGAAACCAAATAGGATTCAGCTGAGAATGGGGCACAGTTCCAAGAAGAAGAAGCGCGGTGGCGGGAGCGGTCGCCGGAGCAAGGGGAGAACGCAGTCCAAAGAACACGCTTCTCAATTTGGCGCCGAGGATTACGACCAGCTCTCCGAAGAGATGACTGCATTGTAAGCTTCTTCCTTAATTTCAAAAACGCTGAGCAGCGTGTATTTTGAATTCAATGGCAATTGATATGTTTTATTCCTTGACATGTACGTTGTTTCTTGTTTAGATGTGCTATATTCCAAGAAGACTGCAAGATTCTTCCAGGATCGCCTCCTCGTATAGTTATTAAGCTCAGGTATTTCTTATCTTTTATTTTATTTGTTCTCTTCTATAGTAAATCTCATTTATGCATTGACTATGCAAGTCATCCAATAACACTTTTCCTTTTTTATGTTATTTCCCTTGGTTTTTACAACAATAGTACTGATTTGTTCTGTGGACAGATTTGCACTTGTTGCTGTAAATATTGTTATATGTTTATAATTTTTTTTGTAAATATTGTTATATATTTATGTATTTTTTGTTTTCAATGAAAAAAGATAATAGTTTCCGGAATCATATCTATCATGAGTTTTAGTAGTTTGACTGTGTATAAACATTTAACTGTACTGAAACTAAGAAAATTTGAATGAGTTTCTGAAAATGCAATCGTGACATCAACTTTGAGTGATGATATTGACAAGTATTTAGCTACCAAGATAACAATGAATGGTTAAGTCTAGATGAATTATGGGACTAATTTGAAAGTTTCTTAGTATCAGTGACTAGTTTGACAACGTTATACACTTTTTGGGATCGATAATGGTGGTTTACTCAATTAAACCTCGATAGTGCATAGAACAACTGATAATATATATATATATATATATATATATATATATATATATATCAGTGTTGCTAATTATTTCTGTTGTTGTTTGTTGGTTTCTGCATGAAATTGAGCAGGCCTTACTCAAAGGACATGGGTTATGAGGACCTAGATGTTTCTGCTGCTCTTGTTGTCAGGTATGTTTAGTTAGTGACCCTTACCTTTTTGTAAAGGGGATCTTTGTTGCTGATTGCTGCCAACTCAATCACCATTTATTTCTCTTTCTTGCCAGGTGCTTGCCTGGGTATCCTTTCAAGTGCCCCAAGTTGCAGATTATACCGGAGAAAGGGCTATCAGAAGCTGATGCTGATAAGCTTTTGTCTCTCCTCCATGATCAGGTCAAACTGTTGTGCTGTTGTTAACTTTGTGATCATATTTGTGTCAAGGATGAAATTGTGGTTACTCAGGCTTTGATACTTCTGGTGCTTAAGATAACTATAAGCAAATTGAAGCAACCATGTCATGGGGTGCCAAAGTCTATAGTACCGGCACAAGTCACCTAAAGGTGGAATAAATATATATATAAAAAAAATCTTTCAAATATTATTTGTAGAATTTCCAGTGGAAATTGAGTTATGAGTAAGATTGAAGGTGGAGGTTTATGGTATTAGAATGGCAGAATGCAAGATATGGAATTTAGTCCATCATTATTACTACGTGGTTTAATCTTGAATTCTCCATTGTTACTTTTGTTTTTAGTTCATAAAAGTCTCTTTGTTTCTGTTGCTTAAGACTAGGAAAGTAATCAAAAGATAGTTTATACAAGAGAAATTAATATTCTAGTATGTGCATTGAATTTCAATTTAGAAATAGAGATAAAAGGGGAGAGATTCAAGTGATATACAATAAAAGTAATTTAAAATGGTCAAAAGAGGATATTTTTGCTAGTTGTGCTGGTAGTGTGTCGAATGCATTTTCAAAGGAGATAAGAGGGAGAATATTAACAATGACACCCACTCTCTAAATTGTGTATTCTAATTTATGGTATAAGAGTATCTTGTGAAGTGGTTCAGTTAATCTCTTTCAATTGCTTCACTTTTGGCATCTTATTTTTCAGTTTAAGTAGATACATCTTTGTGTCACATTTATGACTCTGACTCTCGTTGATTATGAGTGCATTGACGTAGGGGATTTGCTACTTCTAATATGCAGAGAGCCTGGGAAGCCTTGTCATATTTTTGACCCTTCTCCTCCCTAGTCCCTTGTGTTCTTTTTTTGTTTGTTTTCATGCTTTTGATGAATCTTGTTGCCCCTCTAGTTGTATTTCTCCTTTTCTCTATCACCCACCACTATAGTAAAGCAATAATACATTTTTGATATAGCTGCTGTTCTATCTCTTCATGTCTTTCCCCTCTTCCTTAGCCTCTAGGTTACTAATATTTGACTTTGTTCTTGTCCTTTTCAGGCTACTTTAAATGCTAGGGAAGGACGAGTAATGATCTATAATTTGGTTGAGGCTGCTCAAGAATTTCTTTCTGGTATTGAGCCAATTGCCATATCAAATGATTCTGTGAGTTCACTATTCCAGATTCCCTGTTTAGATATCATAACTATTATTATTCTCTGAAGCTTTTTATTACAATGACAACATTGGTTTTGTTTTAATACAAAAATAAGTTTGATGAAGTCAGTGTTGAACTATTGATGTCCTTTAATTTCAATATTAACCAAGAGCAATTTTTACTTTATTGCTGCTAAATGTTTGATTGGAATTTGTTTTATAAGTTTTAATATTTTAAACTGTGCTTGCTTTTGATGATTTATCTCTAAAAGCAAGTTATTTTGCTGTTTAAATTGATGATAGTATGTTTTTGTCCTCCATCTGTAGAAGCTTCTACACTCAACTATGGAAAGCAATGAAGAATTGTTTACCAAGGATAAGACATCTTTAAGTAAGAAAGGTTCTTTTGTTTATGGTTTTATAGATCTTTTCAGTGGCTATGGAGAAACATGGAGTTGGGGTTTTGGAATGGATGAAACTGCCGGAAAAAGTTCTTCTCTTCCCTCGTCTAAGTTAGATGCCTCAAAACAACTCTTTGAGGCTCGTGATAAGAAATCTAATAGCAAGGAAACACTGTTAGTTATGCAAGAACTTCCTGCCAAATTAGATACTGTCGGGGAAGTTATTGAAGACAGCAAGAATAGTTTATCTTTGACTAGTTCAAGTACATCCTCAGCAGATGATTTTGTAGGGAACGACAATGAAGGTGAGAAAGAGGTAATATATGATTTTCTTCTCGCAAGTTCCATGTTCTGCTTGTTTGATTTAAGTATATTGCTTTCTTTTGTTTCCATGTCTTCTATACTAATGTCTTGACTAGGGCAATAGTTTTAGATGGATTCATTGTTAAACTATAAGAAACAAAGATATGACAACACAAGTGAACTGTTTATATTGAGAAAGCAAAATCCATACAATAAATAAAGAAACTTTGATATCTTCTAGTGATAAAGATATGATACAAGAATAAATAATAAATGTTACAAATAATATATATGATCTGGCTTGATATCTGTAATTATAAATATATGATCTTGGTATCTGTAATCATATATATGATCTTTATATCTGTAATTATAAAGATATGATATTCATTTATGTAATTATATCCCCCTCAAGCTATAACATATTAGTCGTATGTGATCAACTTGCTGCAATTGATTATTGGATCTTTTAAATGACTCGGGGAATATGTTCGTCAACTGTTCACTAGAGTTGATAAATCTAGTAGTTATATCTCTAGACTCCAATTTCTCTTTTATGATATGATAATCTGCTTCAATACATTTAGTTCTTTCATGAAATACAAGATTAGAGGCAATATGTAATGATGTCCCATTATTACTTCTAGTCAGCATAAAAGTACCCAATAATTTGTGTATTCCCCTTATCTTCATAGATAAGGTGTTTGTCAAGAGCATTCTTAATATATCTTAGGATCTGGACAACTGCATCACAATGATCTTGACAAAAAGATTTGAATAGTTGGCTTACTACGCTCACTGCAAAGATTGTATAGATGAGAATGTGGAAATAGTACAAAGTGAAATACCTGATCATTGAGGACAAATAGCAATGTCCGATTAATGAGATAACATGTCGTGAGGATTGCATCCCAAAAAACAATAAGGAACATGAGTTTGAAGAAGGGCCCAAGTGGTTTCAGTAAGATGTCTAATTTTGCTTTCGACAATCCCATTTTGTTGAGAGTATGAGGATATGAAGATTGATAAAGGATACTGTTGAATTCCTTGAACTGTTGGAATTGGTAAGATAGGTATTCCCAAACATTGTCACAACGAAAAGAGCATATGTGTATACCAAATTGTGTTTTAATTTCATTGTAAAATTTTTCAAAGATATAAAATAACTTTTATCGATTTGTCATTAATCAAATCCGAGTACATTAAGAATAGTCATCAATAGAGGAAACAAAATGTTTAAAACCAAAGGGGGTAACAATTTGAGAATGACTCCAATTATAGGAGTGAACTAAGGAGAAAGGAATGTAGCTTGTTTGACACTATTAGAAAAAGACTGAAAAATGTATTTACCTAATTGACACGAGTCACATTACCTAGGGACAAGTGCGTAAGTTAAGAATGTTGCATTGAATAAGGGACATACTAGCAAGATAGGATTAGGAAAGAGTGAGTTAAAGAAAAAGTTAGGGTAGCAACTTCTACATGGTTAAATCTTAGATTAGGTGGTTTGGGCATGTATAGAGAAGACTTGTAGAGGCCATATTATGTAGTACATCAAATGGAGAGTAGTCAGTTGCTAAAACTATCGGCAAATCAATTAGATATCTTTAAAAGAGCTTCTCCACAAAAACTTCTATGATTGAGAAATATGAAGAAAATGAAATTCACTTTTTTGTAAGTTAAAATTAGCTTACATATAAGTTAGAAGTTAAAATTTGGAGAAACTATGCGAGAGAACTTTAAAATAATTTATGCATATTTCATTTTTTTCTTCATATTTTTCTCTTTCAAAAGTCCTTGTAGATAACTCGTCCAAATAAGTCCTAAGAAGAATTTAGAACTCAAATTTGTCCAGAGACATTATTTAGGGGGAAAAGGGTTTGATGTTGTTGTTGGATGTGAGTTTGATGATTGAAATCATTGCACAATAATGAGTTAAAAACAGGAAAAATGGTAATTTTATAACTGGATGAAGTTATTGTATGTCTGCATATGTCATCCTATACTAGGCTTTTATAGACCTATTCATGTTAGTCTCATAAGAAAAGCCTTGTCTTGATGGCCTTTTTCGCCCAGACCCTATCTGAATTGATAGCTTTAGTTTCTTGCAATAGTTCATCAGATAGGTCCAGATTTGTTCTAATTTATTTAATAAAGATAACTCAAGAAGGATATTTATGATGAAATTCCTTGAATTAATGCACTGTGTCTCCTTCCTGTGGGTGGATGGCAATGGTTCATGCTTAATTGAAATTTAGAAATTATGTTATTGTTATATGCTTTTCTTGGTACCATTGTAATTGGCTTGTATCTGTTTGAGACATTTGTTTGTGTCAAATCCTTTATTTTCTATCTTTCAACCTGCAGTATTTTACTGTTGATGAGTATGCAATTGAAGATAATGAAGGTATTAATGAAAGTGAGTCTTCAGAGGCTGTGCCTTCTGACTCATCACCTCATCTTCAGCCATCTCAAACAGTTGAAAAGGATATAATGATGGTAAAGTTCTAATTATTCTTGTCAGCTTCACTTCACATGAGAATTCTGCTCAACATTGATTTGGTTTTCTTCTTTTTTGTATTAGGTTCACATGCTTCGCCTTGTTTGTGCTTCTAAAGGATCATTGGCTGACTGTTTGCCACAAGTGGTATCAGAGTTGTACAATTTAGGGGTACAAAAAATATCACTATTTCACCAAAAATAAAAATTATTATTGCTTTAATTTCTAAATAATGTCTGCTCTGCAGTTATCCTAATCCTTTTTAGTTGTATTCCCAGGTCATTTCTGATTTAGCACGTGATATGGCATCTAAACCACCTTCCATTTTCAACAAAACCTTTGATCGTGTTTTCCAGAAACACCTGGTTGGCAAATCACAGGAACATTTGTTCTTTTTCTCACCACTATATTTATTGTTACTTATTTCATTTGTATATTTATTGTCTAGGCTTCATCCAGAATATCTCAATTTTGGAAGCCTGATCTTGGAGGCTCAAAAACAGTTCCCCACAGTTCTCGATATTTGAATGATTTTGAGGAGCTGCGTTCTCTTGGTAAATGAACTTCATAAATTTTGTATTGAGTTATATTTTATGTATGTATAATTTTGTGATCATTAGATGTATGCCATGCTATGATGGTTAGTTTACTATTGTACTTTTATTTTTTTGTAGATGATTTTGGTTGCGTGTGCTTTATGTTTCTGGAAAATGATAAGAGTGATTGCAATTATAGCGTTGGAGACAATAGTGTTGGAGATCACATTGATTAGAATAAGACTAAGTTATATAATATAAATGGGTGCAAATATCAATTTACAAGATAATTTTGTAATGTTGAGTTAGATTTAAATTCTACTTGCTAAGATGATAACAAAGCCTATTCTAACAAGGCTTTGTTTGGCCTATTGTGTTACTCCCTATCCGGTCACTATTGGACCATTCACAAATATTTAATCCCACACTCAAGATGTTCAGTCCTTGACGTTAGGGAATATGTTTGAGTTCCCACACTGACTACAAATATGACCAAATTATACGTTGAATTAGACTTTTCTTAGAAATTGAAATTTATGATTTTAAAAAGTAGTCAATTTTTTTTAATTGTTATTCCTTTTCTTCGGATGGATGATAGTTTGGGCTGCAAATGAGTGCTTTTGTAACCCCTCCCTCCCCCTTGCCTTGAAACAGAAAATTTCAATTCATTATACTTTAGCTGCTTGTTTGAAATAGTGTTTTTTTCTTTGAAGACTATTGGATGAAGTAGTATGTTCTAGAGTGATTAATTAGGTTTTCTCATTTTGACTTACTTTCATTTCTCGTCCCTCAACTAATACTAATATGTGAGTGTCCTCTAGTTTTTTAAATTCTTACAATCGAATTCTCCAATCAGTTTTTTTTCTATTAAACTGTGAAATGCTTTTTTTTTTCACCAAATAATTAGGGGTTTAGGACACTTTTAGGACAAAAAAATGTAATGAAAAGTTCAAATGCCAGAAATTTGTATATGAAATTAGGATTTTGAAGAGGGGAAACTTTAGAATTATCTTATTTTGGCCCAAATATGATGTCTTGTTTGATGGATTTTCAGCAAAATTTGGAATGATTTAAATGATTCTATTCATAGAGATTTTGAAAAGAAAATGACATTTGATGGATGGACTTAATTCAATAATTAAAATAATTGGACTAAAATTTAACAAAAGAAATAGTGGGGACCAAAATTGCACATTGGTTATAGTGAAGGGCCTAAAAGTGCAATTAAACCTCTATATTTCTGCAGTAAAAGTTTTGCTTGGCCTTTGAAACAGGTCAAGGTGGTTTTGGTCACGTTGTATTGTGCAAAAATAAACTTGATGGAAGGCAATATGCAGTAAAGAAAATTCGCCTTAAGGACAAAAGCATGCCTGACCGAATATTAAGGTAAACCTTAATGAGCTCAGAAGGAGCTAGTTACACCATTGGCAAGACTAATATATGCAGTTTAGAAGAAATTAGTTGTCCTTTATATAAGGCATTTTATAGGTTCTATGAAATATTAAATTTTAAATTTCTTTTTCTCTTTTTCCCTATTAAATATTATGAATATGTGTGTTGTATCAGTAATAACAATAATTCAGTGCATGATTATTACAGTAAATTACATTGTAACCATATTGTATAATCTTATAAAATTGTATGCAATTTAATTACTTTATATCTCCAAATTGTTTTAACAAAGTGGGTTGGATTGTTCATCTGCCCTTTCTAATTCAACTCCTGCATGCTAAAATTTATGATTAATTTTGAGGTTATGGAACAGTTTTTTGAAGCAGTAAGCATATTTGTTGATGAAACTTTATCCTCTTTAGAAGTCCGGGATTGGTTTTTTGCTTTGACTAAAAATACGTGGTATTTATCCTATGGCTATTGGGAAGTCTGATTTCAAAAGAGGATGTTTCTTTCAGTCTCATTAATAATGTTTATTACTGCTTATCCTTTATTCCTTAAATTTTGTCCTCAAAATTATTCAAGGCATGAATAGCTGCATTAACTAGTTTGTCTTGTATCTCTAATTATAGTAAAGGAATCAATATAAGATTTATTTGATGTATAGATCATACAGCTAAAAAATAGGATGTATAACAGTCTAACAGAAGATCCAGGCAGATTCAATTAAATAGAGATTGGAAAAAATAATGTCATTATTTGACTGCTGTCTGTTTTGTCCATTCTTCCATCTTTTTCTTCTGTTTTCCCGAATAGATGTTTTATTTCCATTTCTTACTTGTTTATCTATTGCGAGAAAATCAGGGAAGTAGCTACACTTTCTCGTTTACAGCATCAACATGTTGTTCGGTATTATCAGGTAGAGCTTTCTTATTTTGTGACCATTTTGCTTATTATTTCCTAAACTCATCCTTTGTGTATGCTTCAAGTCCAGTGCTCCTCCCCCCACCCATCCTTTTGTTTCTGTATTAACTTTATAATTTGTTATGTTGACCATTTCGATATAGTAATTTGTTGTGGATGCTGCTTTAATTATATTCCAAGAGACAGTTTCTGGTAGAGTCAACGAGTAGAGATACACATATAATATAAGCTTTCCTTTATCTATTTCCACAATATCTTGTGCTTATATAACCATACAATTTCCAGGCATGGTTTGAAACTGGAGTTTCTGATTCTTATGGTGATTCTGCTTGGGGTTCAAAGACTACTGTGAGCTCTTCTTTCAGCTTTATGGCTGCAACTTCCAATGATATCTTTGGGCATGAAAATCAGCTTGAATCAACTTACCTTTATATACAAATGGAATACTGTCCCAGGTAAGATTTTCACGGACCATACTTCCTTCTATGAAAAATAAGCTTGTCAAAAACCCATCCTTTGTGTATGCTTCTAGTCCAGTGTTCAACCCCTCCTCAAGTTATGGTAAGGAAAGATGGTTTAGAAGCATAGAATTACTCTCCTTTGTGCAACAATCTAGGATTTTAAGTCAAGTGATCCTTTGATTAATGTGACCTAGTTGGCTAATATGATCTAACGAACAACCTTTCAGTTTGTGTCTGATTAGAGTCTTGGGAGTTATATTTGCAAATATCATAATTTCAAAAATAGAGATTTTATTCATATTGAATGATACACCAATAGTGGAGTGTGAGCTATATGCATGAAAACCTAATGCAGAAAAGGAAAAAAAAATATAAATAAATGAATTAAAGGTTAAATCCCATGATTTGAGGAATGTTCTATCGGACAAAGGAATAAAATGAAATGGTCCTACTTTGTCTTTCAAGGGATATAGTCTGTATCTGCTGTAAAAGTTTCCTAAAATATCTGATTGACTAGCATGGTTGGTTTTCTAGTGCAAATAATAATGAGTAAAATCAAGTCTCCAGACAATCTTACTGTCACATACTCTGGCCATTGCCTGGAGTGCTATTAACTCTACAATGTGTTTTATCTCCCTTGATAATTTAAACTACACCAAATTCTGTCTTTTTTCTCTATCAAATCGGTTCTGTAATTATTCATTTTTGGTATGGAAATTATGAGCAGCAAACAAATAGGAAGGAATGGGAGTAGATAGGAGAGACAATATGTACTTTCCAAATTCGTTGGATACTGTATTACACACAAACACAAACTCACAAGCCCGCTCATTATCGTTATATTCACTAATCACTACATTTTATTCCTTTTCTTTTGTGGGTGGGTTTCTCGGATTTGAAGGACTCTTCGCCAGGTGTTTGAATCATATAATCATTTTGACAAAGAACTGGCTTGGCATTTGTTTCGTCAAATAGTGGAAGGCTTGGCACACATACATGGACAAGGAATAATTCACCGTGACTTAACACCAAATAACATATTCTTTGATGCTCGCAATGATATTAAAATTGGTGATTTTGGTCTTGGTAAGATGCTGATTACATTACATGTTTATTTTCCTTCTCTCAGTGTATTTTTCCAACATGTACTCTATCTTGCTTACTGTAACAATGGATAACTTCAATGTGTGTGAATGGTGCTTATGAATTTATCAGAATTTTGTATAGGCCGAGAAATGTGGTGATTAGTATGAATTCTGGTTTTAGTTTGCATGCACAAAGTTTGTTTATCAAAGTTGCATTTCTATTTTTGTGTTTAGGATCAATAGTAAATACCTGCACATGTATGCAATTTTTCCCAGGATAATTATTCCACCTGTTTACACCGCAGTGGCGTACCTTTCTTAGGGTAGAAATAGGCTACGCAAGACACACTTTGGTTGGTATGTCTGACCTAACCTACATGAAAGTCTAGTCTGACTTGGTAGTCTATTTAAATTTTGTTATAGAACCTTGAAAAGGCCAATGGGTTTATTGTCTTATTGACCTACATAAGTTTACTAATAATTACAAATTTCTTATATTATTATATATACATTGTGTATATATTTTATGCATAATAATGTATATATAATATACCATAATAAATGCTTATTTTAAAATTATTTTGTAGTAAGGTCCTTATACAAAATATAAAGTTATCTATATATATATTTTTTTATAAAAGGCTACATGTTATGCATCACCATGAATATTGGAATCTCAGCTAGGCTGACATCCCAAAATTGACCAGTCATCTGCCTAATCTCTATATCATCTTACAAGTTTGATTTTTTAAGTGAGTCAACATGCTTAATAATTAAGAAAGGTAAATAAATAAATAATTTTATATATTATAACAATTTTAATATAGTAACGATATTATTAAATATTTGCTTAAATGGGTCAATCTATATATTAGATATAAAGACTTTCTGAATGGTGTAAGATCTCACAATTTTAAACCATTTTTTTTTTATAAAAGCTTAGGCCTACCTTCCTAAAATAACCTGGCCTGGATCTATATAAGCCAAGCCACAGGCCTTGTCGGATAACCTAACCTATTTCCACCCCTCTTAGTATGGTTTCCCTACTTTTTAACGGAAAAATCATATAGAATGATTCCCTGTCATAGTGTAAGCTTTTTACTCTGGTAGGGAATGACGGTCTCTTTTGGACGCAACCTCAATTTTTCTACTTCCCTCCTTTTCCAGCCAAGTTCTTGAAGTTAGAGCAGCTGGATCAAGATCTGGGCCACCCTGCTGATGCAACTGGAGTTTCCATTGATGGCACTGGACAAGTGGGGACATATTTCTATACAGCTCCTGAAATTGAGCAAGGATGGCCCAAGATTGATGAAAAGGTGCATAGCATTCAACATTATTTTATTCTAATAAGTTGGTTGATACCTGTTCACATCTATGCATCCTTATAATCTTTTGATTTATGCCAAATGATGTAATTCTTGAGTTTATTTGGGTTATAGGCTGATATGTACAGCTTAGGAGTGGTTTTCTTTGAGCTTTGGCACCCATTTGGGACAGCAATGGAGAGACATGTTGTTTTATCTGATTTGAAACAGAAAGGGGAAGTTCCACCAATTTGGGTTGCTGAGTTTCCAGAACAGGAATCCTTACTGAGGCAGTTAATGTCTCTGGCTCCTTCTGATCGCCCTTCTGCCACAGAACTTCTGCAAAATGCATTCCCGCAGCGAATGGAGTCTGAATTATTAGATGGCAAGTGATTATGACCTTTTTTGTGCATTCTGATACTGTGCATTCTCATAAAGAACCTACACAGTGCATTGTTATCAATCAAAGCTAATTCATTTCCTTATCCTATTAGGTGAGGTTAGCTATGTATATAATACAACTTTTTGTTATAGCTTATTTATTCTTAAAATCTGAAACATATTGAGTGCCTAGGAGTACAAATATAGAATCAATCTGTTGATCTTGGTAACAGCAGTTAATAATGCAAGTTAAAATTAGACTATTGGTACAGACTGTTGACATCTGTGAGTTACATGTCACTTGGGACATTTTTTAAAAGTTTCTTGCATTATTCTGAACAACTTTTAGTTCTCTATGTTCAGATATCCTGAGAACAATGCAGAAATCAGAAGATACAAGCATATATGATAAAGTTTTAAGTGCTATCTTTGACGAAGAAATGCTAAGCACAAAACACATTCGTCAGGTTGGTAGATTGGGGTCAGTTGGAGACAGCAGTTCACCCATTCAGTACACAGAATTTGAAACAGAGGTTCGGGATTATGTTGTAGATACAAACAGGGAAATTTTCAGACAGCATTGTGCAAAGCACCTAGAAATATCAACAGTGAGATTATTGGAAGATTGTCCACAGTTTAATAGGTCAATATCTTTTTAATTTCTTTTCTACCTTATGACAATTGTTTATAGACGTGACAGCCTAGATATAAGATTTCTGTTTTTTTCATTTTTTGTTGAGTAGAAATGCAGTTAAACTTCTGACACATGGAGGAGACATGCTTGAACTTTGCCACGAGTTGCGTTTTCCTTTTGTGAACTGGATTATATCTAACCAGGTACTGAATGTTTTAGCTTAATTTTATTTCTTTCCTTTTTCTTTTAACTATATTTCATTGTGTTTAAATTTGGCAATTGCATATAAGATGGTCACTTTGGGACATTTTTTAAAAGTTTCTTACATTAAAGGCAGCAGTTTTTTGGTTGTGTTGTAATGTTAGATTTGTGGATATAAACTTTCACTTGTGTGGAGTTATTTGACTATTTTTCTAATAAGCTTTAATGGATGGAAAATAATGTGCTATGTAATATTAGATTTATGCGTACACCGTGCTTTAAGCTAAAAAATAAGCTATTTGGGAAACAAATATTAAGATTCACTTTGAAATTCTTTTGCATCATGAAATTGTTTAATGAACTAAAATAGTTGGTGAGATGGCATTATTGGATTGATGTGGTAATGTATAATAATGATCATAGAACTATACTTGGTCTTCTATAAAATGTGCCTTTGTGCTTGTAAGTGCTAATAGTTGTGATGTGGTTGGTCTTTAAAATTGTGTTTTGTAATCTGAAAAATAGAAAATGATCTTTCTTTCAAATCTCATGGACTTTAATGTTCTAAGTACACTCAAATATGGTGGGATTTGTTAGAATTTGATTTGACTTTGAACTGATAGACTATTTTAACCTTGTTGACTTTTAAATTTCATCTCAGTCAAATCTAATAACTAAACCATAAACCATAAATCATAAACCCCAAACCATAAACCATAAACCCTTTGCAATGAGATGTTAAGGGTAAACAATTAAAGTAATAAAATTACATAAAATCAGTTCTATGGTATTGACGAGTTCCAAAACTAAGATTCAGTAATCCAATTTATCATCATAATAAGTTCCAAACACGAGATTGAATTTCCAAATCAAATAAAAAAAAATCAAACCAAGCACAGCACAGCCTAATGATGTTCAAGCAAAGATCTAAATTGAAAATGTCAAAACAAGAATTTTATAGAAATAATTTTTTGACTTCTCTGTAGTGTTGCTCGTAACATCTTTGCCCCACGCAACAGAATTATAAAATGAAGAGGATGAAGAAATTTTAATATTTGAACTAAATCAGAAATAAATAAAATGTCCTCGACAGTTTTTGCATTGCTTCTCTATTATTTTAGCTGGATTTCTGCAAGGCATAAGGATTGAATGTGAAACACAAATTTACATGATGTGTAGAAATCTTCATTCAAACGATATGAGATATCATGTGTCTTTAGAAGAGCAGTTGGACATTCACCACCAAATCGCTACCTTCAGGTACTATTCTACATTTTATTTCTGATGAGTTTTTCTTTGATTTTCTTTTCTTTTATCAAAACAATCTGAGGGAACACTACAAATGAGAACTGATAATTCAACCTGGTTGGGTTTTCTCATGTATTCTATGGTGGTTTGTGATGTTTTTCATGGAACTTTCCCGCAAGTTTTGTTGCCTGTTCCAATCATTTAATATGAAATAATTGCCCTCAGGGAGATTTTGACATTATTGGTGGCACCTCGGCATTGACAGAAGCAGAGGTCATAAAGGTGCAATTTTCTACTGCATATTGTTAGATTTATATTTTGTTCTAGTTTTATTTTCATTTTCATTAAGTCCTGCAAGTTGTTATAAGTAGTTATCTATGATAGCATTTTGATGCTCAGTAGTTACCTATACAACCTGGTTTTTCAGTTGAAGCTTAAGTCCTAGATTTCATTCCATGGTTAATAAATTTGTCCTTTTTTATACTGTTATTGAAATAAAACTTCAGATATGACTATATTGCTTGAAATATTAGTTCTCAGCCATATGAATTTATGTTATACTCACTGCACAATTGGATCCCCATGTTTCAGGGAATAGATAATGTGTATATACATGACTTAGGAAACGGAAATAGAAGACTTTAAATCTCTAAAGACAGAATCTTCACTGCCCGACATATAATTTATTCATTCTGAGCTGAAATCTCTCAGACTTGTTTTGTATGATGCTGACCATTCTGTGGTATACTAAACTTTAGCTTGTTTACTAATTGTGTTACAGGTCACAAGGGACGTAGTCACCTGTTTTTTTCATGCAGATTTATGTGACATTCATCTCAACCATGGTGACCTTCTGGATGCAATTTGGTCATGGATTGGAGTCAAGGTAGAACACAGACTCAAAGTAGCAGAGGTATGTTGTCTTAGTAATGCAACCATATAGCCTCTGGATTATAAAGTTTATGAGTATCTAGTATAACCATCTTTAATTTTCTGAAGCTTCTTTCAATGATGGGTTCTTTGCGCCCACAATCCTCAGAAAGGAAATCAAAATGGGTTGTGATAAGGCGGCAGCTTTTGCAGGTAAGAAAATTTGTAAAGAAATCTTAAATTTTTGGCTACAATTAATATTGTTGAGGTTGTTGTAGTTTTATTTTGTTAATTATAATGTTAAGAAAACAGTTCTCAAATAAAATTATTCAGTTGCATTTTTAATACTTTTCCAGGAACTGAATTTAGCAGAGGCTATGGTAAATAGGTTACAGACTGTAGGTTTAAGGTTTTGTGGATCTGCAGATCATGCACTCCCTCGATTAAGAGGAGCTCTTCCATCTGGTAGTATTCTTATAGTCAGATTGTAATATACAATACATATGAGAGAAGAAAGTTCATGCTTACTGGCAATGGTAAACTGCTGCAGATAAACGTACACTCAAGGCACTTGATGAGTTGTCTGAGCTTGTCAGTCTCCTGAGGATTTGGAGGATTGACAAAAATATATATATAGATGCATTAATGCCACCAACTGAAAGTTATCATAGAGATTTGTTTTTTCAGGTACCATAATTTTTTCATATCGTTTTTTTAAAATTATTAATCCTTTGTTATATTGTATCAACACCATGATTGCATTTTGTAGCAAACACTTCTCAATCCTTACTTATGATTTTGTCTTTTCTAAATATGAACTGTTGGATTGGACTGGAGAGTTGGAGTTGGAGAAACGGTGTCTGTATATGAATTGCTTGTATCCCTCAATATGTCGTACCTTCTTAGGCATTACACAGTGATTGAAGATAGAGTAATACAAAGGAAATATTAATATCTAGCATTCTAGTGCAGTCAAATCCTACAACCTTTTTTACGTTGCCTGTATCTATCTGACACTCTTCCAAGCTATTATTTTCTGCCTAGTTTTGGAATTTGGCTTAAATTTGGAAAGTGATGGTTTTTAAAAGCTTCACTCCAATTGTGTGAAAGAACTCTTCTATAAAACAATTGTAAATGAAAATCATTGATTTGATACTGAACGGACTTATCTTGATTCAAGTTCCCACATAATGAACTATTAAAATTATGTAAAGGGATAATAATTTCATGTTGTTGTGCGCTTATGTCATTTTGTACACAATAGTCTGCTTGGGTTATACTGGTAAATAAATGAAATAGTTGTGATAAAGGATAATTAATCATAAACACTGACATCAAAAGTTGGTATGGAACTAAACTTGCCGAGAAATAATATCAGTCTAAGCCTCTGATTATACTGCTTCATAGGAAAGAAGAATGTACTTGAATCCATCAATCTACGAGCCAGCTTTTTTATCCACCTTTGTTTATGTCCTCACTTGGTTTTCACTAGTGTTTTCAACATCTAGCATTCCATGTGAAAAAGATTATCAAGATATCTGTTATATATTTTTATGACATACTTTTTCCATAAATTGTGCATTTTTAAAATATTTTTATTGCTTGATGGTTCTTTGGAATTGCATCTCAAGGATCAAAAAGGCTAGAATATGTGTTAGTGATTCTGATGAAGTTGAACTTGTCTTGGAAGGTATACTTAAGGAAGGAGAACGGTCCTGGATCTCTCTCTGAAGGTGCCTTGCTGGCTGTTGGTGGTCGATATGACTACTTGCTTCATCAGCTGTGGAGAAGTGACTGTGTACGTTATGCATACACTTTTTTTTTCTGATTGACTGCGATGGCTTGTACATTCTATCCTATTTTTCTTTCTGTATTTCTCTGACTGTTAAACATTTTAGAATGTGCAATAATCATGTATGCCTATGCATTAACAATTATAGAATTCAATTGCATTTTGCTTGACTCACAAATTGTGTTATTTATAAACTTGTCATGCTTAAACTCAATTGGTCTGAATTTGAAAAGGTAATAACAAGACGTGTTCAGGTTTGCCCCTCATGCTCCAGATATATGTATTGATGTTAACCTTTACCCAGACTTAATGATGTCAATTATCTGTTATAGATCATGTCTCATGTTTCACTTGCATGTGCTTCAGTTTTGACAGTGTTTGCTTCTTACAATCCTAGACAACTTAAAGCTTCTTTTCACTGAATTTTATATTGTTTCTTGTCTTCTCTGTATCTAGAAAGGAAATCCTCCCACTGGAGTGGGGACTAGTCTTGCACTGGAGACAATAATTCAGAATTGTCCTGTAGATATCAAGCCCAATAGGTCAGTGTCCTTCAACTTATACTTTCCTAGGTCTTGTTATTTTAAAATTTAATAAAATCCTTGACACTTGGGTTATTGTCTTTTCAGTTACATTTTTAATTAACACATGCAGACCATAGATAAAGCTTGATTTGTTGGTTTTCCTCAACTGTTTCAGAAACGAAGTCAGCACCAATATTCTTGTCTGTTCTAGAGGTGGAGGTGGTCTCCTGGTGGAGCGCATGGAGCTAGTTGCGGAATTATGGGAGGAGAACCTTAAGGTTGGAATATCCAGTCAATTATAATCTGCTTAATTGATTTTTTTGTGAATTGCTTCTGTTCACTCATCTTTCATATCATCAGGCTGAATTCGTTCCTACCCCTGATCCAAGTCTTACAGAGCAGTATGAGTATGCTAATGAACATGGTATCAAATGCCTTGTCATCATTGCAGATACAGATTTTTCCTTGACAGATTCTGTTAAGGTAATGTTCTCTGCAATTCAATTCTCCAAGGGTGGTTATATAGTGATTTTTTTTCATTTTATGGATTGTTGCATCAAAATAATTCTGTTGCATGATTTCCTACTTCATGTAAAACCTCATGGACTTTGTGGGTGCATTGTAGTTATGCAAACTGAACTAGGTCATTGTTCTAGCTATAGATACAAATAATTCTGTAAGGAAGAAGTTAAAAGAATCAAGTATGACGAAAACCACTTTCAGAATCAGTGATGAGAACAAATATGGACGTTAGTAGGCTGGTAGACAGGCCGATGAAATGGTTGTACCATCAGATAACTACAGAAGATTCTGAGAGTGAAGGACATAGATTAAATCTTTTTCACGGGAAATAGAATACTTTCTGTTCCCTCTCTCATGTGAAATACCAGTTATATATGCAAAAAATCCTTGGGAGCGTGGTAATTTTAACCCCTCTTGATCCATATAACTAATGGGACAGGTTCCTGTTAGGACAGAAAATAAGAATAAGGAAATGACAGGGAAGGTGTATCATAGGAGAAATAATAGGAACCGTGAAGGGAGCGGTTAGTTGTTGGTTGGGTATGGTTGGTCTTTAAATAAAGACCAACAGGTTTTGGGAAGGTGAGTTTTTTGAGTATTAGATTTTGTCAAAAGGAATAGTCCTGTGAGAAAGGGAGGTTGTTCCCTTTGAAGGCTTGTCTTCCTGTAACAGTGAACCACAATAAACAGAGGAATTTTCAGAATTCTATCTCTATCTTTGTGTGTCTTGTTTTCCATTTACGGGGTACCTAACAAGTGGTCTGACCTGCCGGATCCAAGGAGAGTTTGGGCGAGAAAAAAATTAGAGGATGGAACACATGACGAGTGCGTTGGAAAAATTGACCAGCGATCAAGGAAGAATGATGATGGAATTAAGGAATGACATTAATGGGTTGAAGGACACCATCATAGACATCAAGGAAATGTTGCGGAACCTCAAGAAGGGGGACAAATTATCTGACGGAGGAGAAAGTTCAGTAAATGGGGAAGAAAGAAGGGACGAGCGGGTGAAACAAAGTAGCAAATCGGAGGGGGAGGAGGAAGGAGAATGGAGACCATGGTCTAGGAGAATAGAACTTCCGATGTTTGAGGGAGTGGACCCGATGGGATGGCTGGCTAGGGCCGAGAAGTTCTTTGAAGTACAAAATGTTTCAGCATGGGAAAAATTACAGTTAGCGTTCATCAGCGTGGAGGGTAGCGCTAGTTCTTGGTTCGTTTTCTGGAGAAAGAATTCCAAGAACCAATCTTGGGAGGAGTTTTCTTTAGCTCTGTTTTGCATATTTGGGGGAAAAGAACGGAGCTCCGTTTTCGAGAAATTGGCCAAGCTCATACAGAATGGGAGAGTGGAGGATTACATCCAAGAATTTGAAGGATTGGTATCTCAAGCCCCACAAACAGGAGAGGAATAGCTGCTGGGCTATTTTTTTGCGGGGCTACAACCTAGGATTCAAAATCAAATCCGACCCCATGATCCGAAAGAAGTGATGAGAGCGATGGAGATTTCTCTTGATGTCGATCGGGAATACTGAGTCGCACCGACGTGACGAGGGGGAGCGGTGGATCGAGTGCAACGAGCATGGCTAGTAATGCCAGGAAGGAGACGACCATGGCTAACAGGGAGGCTCGGCCGGGGGAGAGCACCAGGAACCGTGGGTCGAGGACGCTTCCGTACCCCGAGTACATTAGAAGGAGGAAAGAGGGCAGGTGCTTCCACTGTGGCGGGGCGTATAGCCCGGGGCACCGTTGTCCAGAGAAAAATCTGAGGGTGATCATTTGTGCGGAAGAGGAGGGGGATCTGGATGAAGAGAATTGTCATGATGAGAAGGAAGAGAGGGGAAACCCAGAAATGGACCTGTCCATTTTCTCGGTCGGGGGTTTAACACAGCCACACACCATGAAATTACAAGGCACCGTGGAGGGAAGAACCGCACTGGTGTTAATTGACAGTGGGGCCAGTCACAATTTTATTTCAACAGAGTTAGTAAGTCAATTGAGTTTAAATATTGAAGCAACACTAACTTATACGGTGAGGCTAGGGGATGGCTACAAAAAAACTGCAAGCTGATGTTGCCCGGAGGTGGAAGTATAGCTGGGAACCTATGGAATCAAGGAGAAATTTTTCGTATTTGAGCTAGGAGGGGTGGACATGATTTTGGGAGTGGCATGGTTGGCGACTCTGGGGAAGTGAAAATTAATTGGAAGACTTTGACCATGAGTTTCTGCAGGGGAGGAAAGCAAGTGCACATCCGGGGAGAGCCCAAATTAGCTCGAATGTTGGTGATTCCAAAAGCTCTAAAAAAAGAGAAAGAAATTGAAGCGGTGTCCCTTGTGTGGGGAATAGAAAATGCTGAAGTTTCAGTCTTAGATCAGTCCAGAATTAACCAGGATTTTGCTGATTTAACAGGGTCACAAGCAGCAAAGTTGGAGAACGTCCTAAAGGAGTATGAAGGGGTTTTTGAAGAACCCAAACAGCTACCACCCAACAGAGAAATTGACCATAAGATTCCGATCAAAGCTGGAACGGATCCTATCAATGTAAGACCGTATAGATATCCCTATGTGCTGAAAACAGAGATAGAAAAACAGGTAGAGGAAATGATGAAGAGCGGAATAATTAGACCCAGTAACAACCCCTATTCTAGTCCGGTGATACTCATGAAGAAGAAGGATGGTAGCTGGAGGTTTTGTGTGGATTACAGGGCTCTAAATAAGGCAACTATTCCAGATAAATTCCCTATTTCGGTGATAGAAGAACTGCTAGACGAACTATGTGGGGCGCAGTATTTTTCTAAGGTGGACCTCAGGGCAGGATATCACCAAATTCGCATGCACGAATCGGATATACAGAAGACCGCTTTTCGCACCCACCATGGACACTATGAGTCACTGGTGATGCCATTTGGGTTGACAAACGCGCTTGCCACCTTCCAGTGCACCATGAACGGCATTCTATAGGCTTATTTGAGGAGGTTTGTTTTGGTTTTCTTTGATGATATTCTGGTCTACAGCAAAACTTGGGAGGAACACCTGGCCCATTTGAAGCAGGTTTTAGAAACCCTGCAGCGCCACCAGTTTTATGCCAACCACAAGAAGTGCGATTTTGGCCAGCGGGAGATACAATATTTGGATCACGTCATATCAGGTCAAGGGGTTCAAATGGATCCCCATAAGATTTCGGCTATATTGCAATGGCCAATACCTAAGTCCTTGAAGGCCCTAAGAGGATTTTTGGGTCTCACGGGGTACTATAGGAGATTCGTTTATAACTATGGAAAATGGCCAGGCCTTTGACACAATTATTAAAAAAGGGAAGTTTTGTGTGGACAGCAGCTGAAGATGCCAGATTTCAGTCAAGCTTTCTGTATTGAATGTGATGCGTCGGGGACAAGACTTGGAACAGTGCTATCTCAGAACAAACAACCTATTGCTTTCTTCAGTAAGGCCTTAGCCGAGACTTCACTCACCAAATCTGTATATGAAAAGGAGTTAATGGCCTTAGTGTTGGCTATTCAACACTAGAGACCGTATCTGATAGGACGGCGGTTCACAGTTTATACTGACCAGAAGAGTCTGAGATACCTTTTGGAACAACGAATAACCACCCAGAACCAACAGAATTGGTTAGCAAAGTTGATGGGGTACGACTTTGATATTGTGTACAAACCGGGAGCGGCCAATAGGGTAGCAGACGCGTTGTCTCGAAGACTGGAGGAAGAGGAAGACAGAGTTAAGGAGATCAATATCTTGTCCAAACCTTATTGGAGGGACATCGACTTAGTGGACGAAGAAAACGTGCAAGATCCTACCCTAAAGAAGATCATGGAGGACTTGAAGAGCGACCCGGAGTCACATGGGAATTATACCCTGGAAAATGGTGTTGTTGGCGTCTTCCAGTTGGATACCCAAGTTACTACACAAATACCATACGACTCCGTTGGGTGGACATTCAGGAGTTTTCCGCACCTACAGAAGGATAGGTCAGTCATTATACTGGATGAACATGAAGAAAAGCGTCACGGACTACATCCACGCCTGTGCAGTGTGCCAACAGAGCAAATATCAGGCGTGTTCACCACAAGGACTGCTACAACCTCTACCTATTCCAAAAACGGTGTGGGAGGAGATAAGTATGGATTTCATCGTCAGGCCTCCTAAATCATGCAGGAAGGACGCAGTTCTGGTGGTAGTGGATCGCCTTAGCAAGTATGGTCATTTCATCGCCCTTAAACACCCATATTCTGCGGGATCTATTGCAGAGGTTTTTGTTAAGGAGATAGTGAGATTACATGGCACTCCCACATCCATAGTCAGTGATCGGGATTCAACGTTTCTAAGTCTGTTTTGGAAAGAATTGTTTAAGTTGCAAGGAACGACGTTGAAGATGAGCACGGCCTATCACCCCGAAACTGACGGTCAAACGGAAGTGGTGAATAGAACGTTGGAAACATACCTACGTTGTTTTAGTTCGGAACAACCTAATGTATGGACGACTTTACTCCCGTGGGTGGAATACTGGTATAATACCAGCTTTCATGGAGCGACGAAGTGTACACCGTTTGAAGTAGTGTATGGTCGTCCCCCACCATCCTTGGCACGCTTTATTCCCGAAGAGAGGATGGTAGAGGCAGTGGAACATGATTTAATGAACCGGGATGAGGCTCTCTCACAGGTCAAATTTCACCTAGAAAGGGCGCAGGATTTGATGTCCAAATACGCCAACCGCCATAGGAGACCTTCCCCGATTAAAGTAGGTGATATGGTTTACTTAAAAATCAGGCCCCATAGGCAACTGTCAATGCCAAACAGATTACATCCAAAGCTGGCAGCCAAGTATTATGGGCCGTTTCAAGTGGAGGCTGCCGTAGGGAAGGTGGCGTTTCGCCTACAACTGCCAGAAACAGCTCGAATACATCCGGTCTTCCATGTATTGCAACTGAATTTAGCAATAGGGACACAAGAAGTTCAACCCGAGCTTCCTAGAGAGTTGCAAGGCCCGGCAGAGAAATTGCATCCAACAGAAATATTGGATAGATGAGAATTGTTCACCCAAGGAGCATATATTCCACAGCTATTGATAAAATGGAATAAAGGAGAGAGGGACACAGCTACGTGGGAGGACGTGACAACAATCAAAGAACAATTTTCTGAATTCAACCTTGAGGACAAGGTTGCTGTGTCAGAGGGGAGTAATGTTAGGACAGAAAATAAGAATAAGGAAATGACAGGGAAGGTGTATCATAGGAGAAATAATAGGAACCGTTAAGGTTTTGGTTAGTTGTTGGTTGGGTATGGTTGGTCTTTAAATAAAGACCAACAGGTTTTGGGAAGGGGAGTTTTTCCGAGTATTAGATTTTGTTAATAGGAATAGTCCTGTGAGAAAGGGAGGTTGTTCCCTTTGAAGGGTTGTTCCCTTTGAAGGCTTGTCTTCCTGTAATAGTGAACCACAATAAACAGAGGAATTTTCAGAATTTTATCTCTATCTTTGTGTGTCTTGTTTTCCATTTTACCTAACAGTTCCACATCCATTTTTTATGGGTCAATCCTTGGATGATCTCTACTGTCCACAGGCTATTCTATTATGCTCCATATCCAAAATTAATCATTGTTCAAGTGATTGAGTTGTGGTGTTTATCCCGAATCTCTGTTATCATGTAAACTTATCAATGCTCGTAGCAGTTATCTAATACTTTCATTAATGAACAGATAATATTATTATTTTCAAAGAAGCAAATGGCCTACATTTCATCATGTTTCTGGTCCCAAGACAATGTTATGTGCAGTGCTAACTAATTTACTTATGGCCTCCAGGTTCGACACCTTGAAATTAAGAGGGAGAAAAGTGTGGAGAGAAAAAGCCTAGTTAAGTTTCTATCAGATGCCATGGCAACACAATTTAGAAATCCCTCCATTTGGATTTGATCGGATGTTAATAGAAGCTCAACTGCTTGCCTTCAACATCAATGGAAGGAGTTGTTTCATACTGAATATTTTCAGCAACTGTACATTATTGAGAGGAACCAGTTATCTACGTGGATGCCTTCCATTTTTCACTTTTCAGAATGTAGAAGAACTGTAGAAGAGAATTCGTGTATATCAGTTTTGCAGCTGTTACCCTCTCTCCCCTCGTGCATAGTTCTGACTTGTGATGATGTAAATATGTACATAGTATACGAGTAGTTGTAATTCCTTTTGTGCTTAAAAAACCCTGTGAAAAGTAGCTATTGATGACCCATTGAAAAAAAATATATTTATTTTTACGTTACATGAATATTTTGACCTTTGTTTTGATGAAATGAAACAGAAGAATAGTCAGAATACTTAGAAACGATTATATTTTTTTTCTTTTGTTCAATTTCAACATAGTATTTTAGAAGCTTAACTAAAGTTGTATTCTGTATCCATATTTCACTTCTTAGGCCATTGTGTCCAGCATTTTCATATTTTATTTACGCACCATTCATTACACTGCAATAACGAAAGTGACATTTTAGAAGTTCAGTTTTCTGAAAAATGCAATAAATTTTTTTGGAACAAGGACACCGAGTAAAAAATTTGGATTAATCATTTTAAAACATTCTATAATAATTTTTTAATCATGGAATAACATTTTGGAAGGAATTTAATTATATTCTTGAATTGTCTTATAAATTGACGCTTGAAATTGGGAAGCAGAGTGAGATAGGAATGAAATTTGAGGGCTGTCTTGAACCAAATTGAATCAAATTGGGACTATTTTGATTTCTTTAAAAATATGGGAATCAAATTGAATAAAGTAAAAAAAAAATTGGATCTAAAAGGTATTTATACCTTCATACTTTTACTGAATTATTTTTTTATAGCAAAAATAATTACCTTTATTTATACAATCAATACACGTTTAGTTTCACTATCTCACATTTTTTTTTATATATATATTTATACCTTTTTGTTTAATTTTATGTATACACAAGAAAATTAACATTGATAGTAGTTGAAAATAAGTAATTTGCCACAAAGGGTCACGGTTGAATAAAAATAATATTAATATTGATTAAGTGTACAAAACCCATCCTAAATCGTAGAAAGAGGGAGATAAAATTGAATACAGATATATTACTGGTGGGATATGATCGTTTTTTTTTATAGAAATTGAAGAATAAAATATTTATGATATTATTAAAAATATTAAAAGATAAAATAGAAAAATAATTGTGTGCAGCAACATATAGATAAAAAAAAATCAATATCCCTTTAAAACCAATAGATTGAAAAATATAATTAAGTTTAAATACACTATAAATACAAACAAATTACACTCATACTAGTATTGTATATTTGATCTCACCTAAAGTAACAATGTGTATTATTTTCTAAAGTTTTAAATTTTAAAACAAAAAATCACACATACTTTTAGAGAGAAAAATTCAAAAGTTTAATACAACTACTAAATTTAAAAAATACAGTTTTCATTCCCATTTTTGAAATTTATGTTAGATAACATGTTAACTGAGTATTTTATACTATCAAAATTCATATTTAGAGAGTTTTAAACAATTAATAATAGTAGTTAAGAACAAAATTCATTGTTTGAAAAATGGATAATAAGTGAAAAAAAATACAAAGGTGATTATACTTGGAATAGTTTTGAAAAATAAATGTGTAAACTAATTAAAATAATTCTCTTCATTAATTGTTATAGATAATTATCATAATTATTAAAGTAGTTTTTCTAAACCAAATAATATTTTTTCTTCAATAATTTAATAAATCTGACAAAATTGATAAATATTTTCTATTCAATTCATACCAACCTAATTTACGTATTTTTCTTAATTGACCAAAAGAATACACTAATTTAATTTGCAATACTAGATAAGAATATTATAAATAGTCAAGGGACATAATTTGGTGAATATAAGATTTGACACATGAAGTAAATTGGCATTATCATCATCACATACCTTTTACAATTCAATTTATAATGTTATATTTTTTTCCTTAATTATTTTGTTATCTCATAAAGGTTTAGCCACCCTTGTAAATTCTCACAACTTTTTTTCTTATATGAGCAAACTCATTCCAAATTTAAATATCACTTATAATAATAATAATAATATTTTACGTTTATTTTTTAATAACATTAAATAGGAGAAACTTAATCAATACATAGGTAAAGATATATGTAGCAAAGAAAAGAAGAAAAAAAAATCTTAAACTATTACCAAATACTTAAATTCCTATTCAAAAGTATCAAATGATTAACATCAATAGCCCTTATAGCTCAGTGGTAGAGCGTCAGTCTTGTAAACTGAAGGTCCGTAGTTCGATCCTGCGTGAGGGCAAACTTTTTTTATTATATTTTTTTTGGAAAAAAATTGATTAGTTACTTATGAGTTGGATTGATTAGCAAGCTGAAAGTCATCCTAGACATTAAGATTTAGCTTAAATATTAATATTAAGATAAAGTTTCCAAATTAATTATGTTTGAAAAAATAATATGTAATATTTAAAATAATGTTTATGTATTTAATGACTATTTTTTTTTATAGAAGTAATTGAGATTTCAATTTTTTTAATAATTATATATAAGAGAAGTTGAGACTTCTATTTAAAAAAATATATATATATATATATATATATATATATATAAAATAGTTGTAAAGTTGTAAGTTTAATGATAACTTATCAAAATACACAATTTAAAAAATGTACTTAATTCAGTAATTTTTAAAAAAAAACCATCATATTAGTTGTGAAAATTCAGTTTTTCTTTTTTTTTAAAAAATTTAAATAATCCTAAATGAAACATAACCTCACATTTTCAAATAATATCAGTTGTTTCCCACACTTCCATATCTCCCTTCCAGGTGCAACACTTCTACTATTTTTCGAGCGCAATGGTTGAGAGCAATTTTATCATTTGAGCGTGTGTAAGAGAGTTGACGAGAAGATTCGTTATATTCAACGTGTGAAAATAATTTTTTTAGTTTTGTACTCCATTCTTGCATTTCATTGGGTTTTTTACTCAGTGTTGTGACTTACAAAAATATGAAAAAGAAAATAAGCGAATACCATAGTAAAAAGACCATAAAACTTACCTCAACCACCAATGTTCACCACCAGTCACTATAAGCAACCACCATTGCTTGAAAATAAAAAAGACACCACACTCTCTAGTATACTAAGAAATGTATTGTTGAAATTAAAAAAAAAATATAGAGTGTAGAAAAAAGATATAAAGTATAGAAAGAATTTATCCAAAATAAATAATTAAGTCCAATGTCAAAATCACAATTAAAATTAAATTTTACATGTATTAGTATGCATAAATAGAACTAAAAACAATAACTAATAATATTCAACATAATAACTAAGAACATGACCAACATGATATAAAAACTAGTGGATTTCTTTAATAAGTGCAAATATTCTCTAAAAAATCTTTCTTTTTTATTTAAAAAATTCTCTTAGATTTGCCTCAAACAATAGCCTTCTCTGCCTTAGTGTTTAAGGTGTGTATAAATATCCTCTAAGTCTAAATTTTTTTTCTAATTTTTCTTTTCTTTATTTTTTATTTTTCTGCTTGTATGATTTAATCTTAGTCCTTATGTATCCAATTTAAGTTCTAAAGTATCCAAAATTAATCATTGATGTTGTCATTGAATACAAAATATATCGTATATAAAATAGAAGTTTCATTAACTATCAACAAGCCCTTATAGCTCAGTGGTAGAGCGTCAGTCTTGTAAACTGAAGGTTCGTAGTTCGATCCTGCGTGAGGGCATTTTTTATAGTTTTTTTTTTTTTTTGACAATAAACTTCTATTATGATTACACAACTTTATTTATAGAAAAGATCCTTAATAATAGTTAGAGTGCATCAATAATCAGACTCAATAAACAAAGTTACATGAAACAGTAGTACATTAGTGTTGGTAACAGCTTCTGTGGATGAAAATCTTGTCACAATTTTTTACCACAATCACATATCAGAACTCAAACTTGACATACATTGTTAGAAGTTGTGCTGCAAGAACAGGCTCTCTCCTGGAGAAGCAGGACCAATCTCTTCATCAAGGCTTCTCAAAACATCACCTCCAACATTGGCCATGTTCTTACCTTCTGCTGCATTATTCTTTCCATCAACATCTACCTCAGACACTGATGACTTTCTCCTTTGAGAAGATGTCACACTGGGGAAAGTAATCCATGAGGGTGCCCTGAACTCAAACCTTTGATCCTCAGCTTCTACCACATCAGTCTCAGAAATTGACCTGTTTGAGGATCTTTGAGATGATTTCTTGTGCAATCTGTTGCTTCCCAAAACAACCTCAGTGGGCAAAATAGGCTGCTCAATGCATGGACTTCCCATTAACTGTGCAAGACCTCTCTCCAAAGCTGTTGTTACTTTATCCATTGAGGGTCTCTCTTTCCCTCTCATCCTCACACACTTACAACCCACATTGGCTATTCTCTTCAAGGCTTCCAGATCAGGAGGGGGTTTCAAAACCGGGTCCAAAATTGCAGTTATATCTCCTGACTTTATAAGAGGCACTGCCCATTCCACTATGTTCCCTTCTTCATATTGCATGTCAATGGCTTTTCTACCACTTAGAATCTCCAAAAGAAGAACACCAAAACTGTACACATCTGATTTGGTTGTGAGGTAATGAAGCCTATAGTATTCAGGATCAAGATAGCCGAGAGTCCCAGCTGGGAGTTCAGCCAGTGGTGAACCACTATCTGCAGGGCCTAACAATGATAAACCAAAATCAGCCACTCTTGCATTGTGTTCTTCATCGATGAGAATGTTTGAGGACTTGATGTCTCTGTGAATCACAGGAGGGCAAGCGTATCCATGCAGATATTCAATTCCCCGTGCTGCTTGTACTGCAATAGTCACCCTTCTTATCCAATTTAACTCTTCTCTCAACACTTGGTTTGTTCCATGCAAGTGTTGGTGCAAAGAGCCATGAGCCATGAACTCATACACAAGAAGTCTCTCTCCACCTTCTTCGCAATAGCCTAGAAGGTTCAGCAAATGAGCGTGGTTCAACCTTGAGAGCAAGTCAAGTTCAGTGTGAAACTCCTTGGAATTCTTCTGCATGTTGGGAGACACTATTGCCCTTTTGACAGCAACAACTGTCCCATCTTTCAACACTCCCTTGAACACACACGAGAAACTCCCCTTCCCCACTATGGACTCTTCCTTGAATCTACAAGTTGCACTTTCTAGTTCCTCATAGGTGAACATTTGAGCCCTTCTGATCTTGAACTCTTCAAACTCTGGCCTCACCTTATTCTCGTTTTGCAGGGAAGAACTCCCCTTGAGTTTCTTTCCCTTTGACCCTTTTGAACACTCACAATCTCTTAGCCTGTAGCGGACGTATAAAATTGCAGTTATTGACACCACACTAACTATGAAAACTGCAAAAGCAATCTCAGCAATGACAACTGGCAACTGTAAAGCCCAAAAATTTTCAGTTTTCTTCCGAGAGGAAGCAGAGGAATCTGAAGACGAGCAGTTCAAGAAGCATTCGGATAAAGAACAAGAGGCACAGTTATATTCACATAGTCTATCAGAAGCCAAATTGCATGCACTCTTCTGATACATTTCAGGAGGACAACCACCACTGCATCGCATGCAAACACGAGAATCTGGTGATTTGCAGAGACCTTTATGCTGATCAATGGCATAGGAACCAGGAGGGCATGGAGCAGGTTGACAAATCCCTGGTGAAACAGCTAAAGGAAGTGAGGTGGGAAAATCAACTCCCCAACATGAAGGCATAAGAGATTTCTCAGCAAGAACTGCACAAGTAAAGTAATCACCGGCTGCAACTTCAAAAACCTTAATCCCTCTAGGAGATGGAGTGCTTCGTTTGATGATAAAGCCCCAACAAATCACTTCACGATCATAGCTCTTAATGCCACATGCATGGAACTTCCCTCCCACTACAGAAAGCATAGGATCATTTGGTGCCAAATCAACGTTTCCTTGGCCTGCATGTGCCACTGAAATTTCTTCCCCAAGGTTCAAGCTTCTCCCCCAACAAACAGTCCTGGAATTCACTCCCTCTGAGATTCCACACACATGATACCCACCAGCTGAAATTTTCTGGAATCTCGTGTCTTGTGGAATCAAACTAATCACTAGGCTATTAGTCTCATCACCCCAGCAGAACACAGTTCTGTTCTGAGAAAAAAGACCACAATTGAATTCAGAACCAGCAGTGATTGATTCAATCTGTCCCCCAAACACATAGTTTTTGGTCATGTTGTAGCCCCAGCAATCAACCAAGGAACTGTACCTGTGTTTTCCAACCAAAGGTTTCCTCAAGCCACAAACATGGTAATCACCAGCACTGATTTCTAGGTACTGTGCTCCATTGATGATAGGTTGAGGCACTCCCATTTCAATGTAGGCACTGCTACCCCAGCAGTACGGTTGATTGGAACCCATTAGAAGCCCACAGACAAAGCCATCTCCACCTGTTAGACCAAGAAATGAGAAACGAGTTGGTGTTCCATAGATTATGGCTGAGTTGGATCCATAACATGTCACTGTGTGAGAGCCATCAGATTTCAAACCACAAAACACAGAACCCTTTTCGCCGTATGAGATGGCAATGGATGACATGGAACCAAGGCTTGTAACTTGTAACCACAAGTATGATAAAACCACCAGCTCAAATATAAGCCTAACTGAACATGGATTCACATTCAATAATTGATATTTTGGTGAGATCCCCATAATACAAAGAAACCAAAACATTACCCAGATAAAAATGTAGAATGCAGAATATTCACCAACAGTAATAAAAAATTTGTTTGGTCATAGCTCATGGCTTTGCTTCCATTGATTTCCCAGAGAGAAAACTGGTTGGTAAGGCTAGTGCAGTCTAGAGGGAAAAACAAGTCTTGCAAACTTCATTTTGTTCAGAACTAAAACACCATGATAACACCATTACCTCGCGATTTGGTACAGACTCTATGAATAACTAGCAATGCAAGAAAAAGGAGTACGGATTGATTGAAGGTGTAAAATAGCCAGCAAATTGAGAATCTTCTTCATTTCAGTCATGAGAAGCAAGGCAAATAGATAGGAACAAAAATATTCTGCCACTTCCAAATGTTTTCATCACGAAAGAGACTCTTAACTCACTACAGAAAATCCCATGCTTCTTGTTGGCTAGGTGAGAAAGATAAAAGATTACTTAAAAGCAGGCTCCAAATCCAAATGTTTGCATCAACAACTGGAGACATGGTGCATGGTGTTTGAATGAGGTCGCCACCCCACATTGTGAAAAGTCTTGCAATGCATTTGGGGTGTTGGAGATGGGAAGGTGAAGTGAAAGTGAAGAAGATGTAGATAGATTGTTGAGGGTAGTTGCAGGGTATTGTTGTTGTTGCAGACAAGAGGGTGAGGGAGAGACGGTGCATTAAATGACACAAAACTGCTACTTCTATAAGTATGGGCAAAGTGTTGGTGAAGCTAATAAATGAGGAAGTTAATGCAATTCAATGTTTTCATGCTTGGACTAGTCTATGTTTAGCCACCACTTCCAAATGTTACTTTGTTCATCAGGTGTGGCTAATGGCTTGGAAGCTGGAACAACACAAAACATCACATCACACCTCAAACCATTCATTTTGGTCCCTTATTTGGCTAATTCCATTCTTTCTCCCACTTTCCAGCTCACCAAGTTCCACTCTATTTTTGTTGCTTCTTTTTCTTTCACTTGTTCTGTGCCTGCTTCATGATCTTTTCTGTTCAAATCATGTATCTTTTCCACCAATTAATCACAAGTTCCAGAAAAGTAGTTAAGATGCTAAATTCAATTCCTAACCATTTGCCCAACAGAGTTTGATTTTTGACAGAAAGAACTTTTAATTAGATTTTATTTACTTCTCCACCAAATTAAATTAGTCTAAGATAAAATCTTAAAATACAGAAAATTGTGTCATGCACAAAAAAAACTATAGAATAATGGTACATATATCCAGTTTATATATAAAGTTTAGTCCGTAATTTGACAAACTAATTTTACAAGGGATAGAGAGTTCGATTTCTGTTTTCAATGTGATAACTGGAGTGAATTTGAGATGATTTGTGTAGAAAGAAATGAGAGGAAAAAGGAGAAAACACTTCCTCTAAAGTGTGGTGATTTAAGTGGAAAGTTTGACCATGATTAATTACCAATTTATTCTAATATGTGAATTTAATTTTGAACATGCATGATGTTTGAATGTAATTGTGTGTGAAAGATAGTTTGATAAACTATTAAAAAGACATGTTTAAATTTAAATGATTACAATACATGTCATAATCAATTAACATGTTTAACATAACCAATTATATATATCTTTTGTAATTAATTAATATGATGCTCCATTATCATTTGGTTCTTAACAGTTAAGCTTTATATGATAAATGATTATGGAAGATTTTATTTGGTATACATAACATGATAAATGCAAAATTGAGTGGGCTTTAACAATTTTCAAACAATAAAAAAATTATCAACTTGTATTCATAAAAAATCTTCATAATTTCAATTAAATGTTTCAATATTTTAATATGTTAAATTTTCGTAAATCAATTAACAATTGTAAAAAAATTATTTATTTTTCTTTTTAATCACAACTTTCAAAAATTAAACATATGAATATATGTTTCAACCTTAATATACAAATATTTATATTTATTTTAATTCAATTCAATTCTTTCACAATTTCATGTCAAGGTTATTTTGGTAAAATAATAAATTATATCATTAATTATTTCTTTACAATAAAGTCAGATATTGTTATGATCTTTAAACTCAACCTAACTTTCTATTGGTAATGTGATGTGACGAAAGAGAAAAAATAAAAGTATTATTAATTAATTATTTGTATGTTACTAAATCAACACTTTAAAAGGAAATCAATTTATGTTTCTTAAATTAATTAATTAGTTAAATGATATTTTTAATTTCTTAAATCAATTTAATCAACACTTAAATTTCTTCCACGTCAAATATAATGGATATTAATAATTAAAATAATATTGTGCTAATTGAATTAATTTAAGTTCTAGACATCATTTGTATACATTTTTTAAAAATATTCTATTCGTTGTTGTGGGTAAAATGATTTTTCTTAAATTTTTTTTTTTCAAATTTCATGAATGCATGAAATATTCGCTATTTTTATTTTGAACTTTCTTATGCATTTTATGAATTTCACTAAGCTACACAAATACTAATACCCTTTTCCATTTCTTTTTCATTTTTTTACACTATCACTTTTATGAATCATTAATTTTGTTCGCAACGTTGATGCATTTGAAAAATTGTTGTTTCTTCCTGCACTTCCATAACTTCTCTTGGCACATCCATACATTTTAAAATTTCAAAAATACATTTTATTTTATTGATTTTTTTTATTTTAGAACGGGTAATTAAAAAAAACTATAAATTCTAGAATTCAACAAGTCTTTATTGTTCTGGAAATACCTTATCAAATCCAGAACATATTTTCAAATTCATAAAAAATATTCTAAATTTTACAATCCAAAATATATAAATTAAAAAAAATACATTATGAATTATAAAATTCATAAGATATTTCTAGATTTAGAATATTCTGAATTCTATAATTCATAATATTTTTTTTAAAACATTTTAATAGAAAAAAAAATTTCGAAGTGTAGAATTAAAAAGGTAAATACGGATCCAAAAATATCTTTCGAATTCTACAATCCGTAATGTACTTTTTTTTTTTTTTTTAGGACGTAATGTAATTTTTACAAAATCATATTTTCACTGGGATGGTAGAAAAAGGTATGGAGGTTCAAGAAAAAACAACTTTGATAAATTGAAGTTCAAAGTTTTAAAAGTTGTGATGGTTTGAGAGTTGAATGATAGATAATAAGGTAATTAATGAGCTTTGTGCATCTAAAACTTTGGAAGTGCATTTAATAGATGAAATGTAGCTACAAAAAGAAAAGGAAAGGGACAAGCAATTAAACTAATTTCATGGTTTACATCTCACACTTCTTTGGAACTCTATTTATTACCTAACCTTCACAATATGCCTCCAATTGTGCCCTTTAAAGACACAAATTAACCATCTTCCTTCATTACTTTATAAATTAATGCTTCCTCCCTCAGATTGAAAAGCTAATTGAAGAAAATCACCTTTTCATAATCTTTAGATGGAAAAGAAAAACACAGTTTCTAAGGCATGTATGTACTAATATAAATAGTTTTGTTGTGTCATTTAGTAACTGGTAATATTGCTTAAAATAATAAAAACATTGATATTGTGAAAAACTATTTTTGTTTTATAATATGTCACTTTTATCAACTAGAGAACTGTTTCTTTAAAGATGCAAACTGTCAAGAAATTTTGGCAACCAAACAAGATTGAACTTAGAGCTGTATTGGGATCTGCAATTTTAGAGGAAAAAGGAAAAAAAAAAACTTTCATTTCTTGCAAAACAATTTAAATTTAATTTTATATCTATTTTTTGAATTTATTTGAACAATTATCATGCAACTCTTAATTCAAAAGCAAAATAAAAATAAAGATGTGATCCACAAAGAAAATTCCACTAAAGATAGTCATGAATCCTCCTTACCAATAATATCTCAGAAAAAAGAAGAAAAAGTGCTCAGGTTTCTGCAAACACAAGTAGAGATGAAAAATACATGTAGAAGCTAACTATATACTGACACTGACCACAGATTGGCCTACATCAAGCTTAAGTAAATTTAATGGTAAATAATATGATCTCGTATGAATATATAATCACAAATAATGCCTTAAAGGATAAATATAAATATTAAAACAAACAATGATTTTTATCATTTCTAAACGCCAAAAATAGATAGAACCATGGCACATTCTGTATTGTTTGATGACTGAAATCTTCCTAAAATATTACCTACCTTTTTATTACTGTGGGTATAACAACCTCTTCCAAAAGAATGAAGCAACCTGCAACCAATTAACATGATCAACAGCAATCTAAATTTTAATTTATGTAACTAGCCTCAAGAGCCAGATGGCCTCTCAATACATAACCAGAATTTAGTTTATATGATTTCATCAGTAACAGCAGAAAGTTCTATTTCCAATTTGTTTCATGTGTCTAATTTTCACCATTTTCTAAATAAAATTTGAAAAAAGAGGCATTATTATAAGGATTGAAATTTTATGTATATTTGTTTCAATTTATGATCCATATGTTTCAAAAGTTTGATCACATATATCAGATAATCACCAAAGTGATTCCCCAGATACACAACATATTTAAGCTGCTGATTTAAAAGAAAAATAATGTAAGTCATGAGGATTGAGTTATTTGATTTCTCTGATCTGTTATATGAACATGTAAGATCAATTTCATGACCTATCTAATATTTCTTTCTATGTTGCTCAAAATTAGGATGGGGGCTAGTTCGTACCTACTAAATATCATTCTTCAACTTTTGAACAGTGGATTATAACTTCGTTGAAAAATATGGAACCAATTAATTACCCAAATAACGCACCAAGCACTTCATGAACTCACTGAACAAGAAAAACAAACAATATCAATACACAGAAGAATCAAACAGGTAGATTAAAACTCGGAAAATTAAACTTTTGACAAAAAACTAACATCTATAGTAAAGTTGGCAACAGGCAAGCCCACTCTGTCAGGCCTACCTTTTTTTTAAGTATACATAAAATATACATATACCTTTTTAAGTATACATAATGTAAGGTGAATAAAATAGCCGTTGCATTGAAGGTTTTAGTATAAATGAAAAATAGAAACAAGGCAAATGAAAAAATAGAATTTAAGCTAATATGCCATAAAGGAATTTGAATTTAAAAACACCAATCTTTTAACTTAATCTGGGAGAATAGAAGATTTGAGTAGCAATAACAATAAGGCTGTTCATTTGGAAAAAATAATGCATAATAAATGGCCATTTAGAAAATGTACATCCTCTTTAAATACCAGGTAAATGCTGCAACAACCAATTTGTAAGACACAACGCTGCAATCAAATTGAATAACTTTGTTTACTTTTCAGGTTTATATTCATTAGTCTAACTTTAATGCATAATGAAATGTCAAAGCACCTTGGAGATCAGCCTCATGGATCTTCTAGGCAGCTTCACACCATTATTTTTCATGCTTCGTAGAACTCTTGTCGTAGTAGGTTTACCATTTGAACCTTGAATCTCAGAGTCTCTGCTTTTTCTCTTTTTGCTGAGCTCCATTTTAGAATCCCGATTATTACAATTTACGTTAAGTGGATTACCAAATTGGGAGCATCTGAAACCACAGTACACATATAATCAAACCAGTAGAATAAAAGCACTTTAAAGGCACTGAAAAACATAAGTAGGAAGAGTAATTACTCTGAACTCTCCCTTCGATCAATAATTCTACCCACCTCCTGCAAACAACAGAATGTTTTAACACACTTAACATAAATGATTAACTATAGAAAAAAGAAGACAAATATTAGGTACATGAAACCAAAATTCCAGAAGCTTGCAAAGGATCACAAAATCTTTAGGTTGCCAATATATAAATGATCAACGTTCTTTTGTTACGTTAAACATACCCTACGATCTCCAACACATCACAAAAATAAAAAACAAAAATTCACAGATGTGTTAGTGGGTACGATGGATGATTCCAAGATACAAAAAGTATGAAGTGTTTTAGTACCAAGATAAACAACCAACAAATAATAAGTTAATAAACAGCACGCAAATACTCATTAAATTGCAACAAAAAAATATCCTATTATGTAGGAAACAGCATCTAGTAATAATGTCAATATAATTGTGTGATGATAAGAACCATTCATATTTATTTTTCTGTAGCGGAAGATTTCAAATTCTTCTATACCTATTCTAGAGAGGGTACATTAGCACCTCACCTGACAGACATGTAAAGATTTCAGTTTACAGTTCAACGGCCTTGATTTTATGATTGAAAGGCTCTCCAAATTACATCTGTCTACAACAATATTATACCAAACACCTATAATTAAATTGGAACTGGGGTTCAGCCACATAAAATCTAATGTACTACACAGAACCGTATCAAAAAAATGTACATATATCTAGAAGGCTAAAGAAAGCACTATACCCATTCTTCAGTTAGTGATGTGAAATTGATGCTGTCAGTTTCAAAAATTTCCTCAGTTTTGACTAGTCTACCCTGTTCCATGGCAGGAAAAGTGCTCTTTGGATCACTTAAATCCAGGGAATTGTCATTGTCATAGAGTGAAACTGATACATATTTACGACAATTTATAACTTCTGAGTTTTGTACTCCCACAGAACTACTTAATGAAGCTCCAGCACACACCGCACTAGGATTCACAAAGCAAGAATCATTTAGCAGAGCACAATCCTCAAAACATTCATTATCAGGTTTTGAATTTTGAAGTTCTAGTCTGCTAGGATAAGACAGTGATTTGACAACAGAATCACAAATTGACTTGATGAATGGCATATTGGTAGCATCTGAATCGATGATTTTCTTAGACTTGTCTTTAGCACAAGATTCGGCACCGGAAAGAAAAGTGTTCAGTGCACCATTTCCAACTTCAGCTGAGAGAGTTGAATGCTTTTCCTGTAAATTATCTTTCACTTTTACAGTCATGCTGCATGGAGTAAATGAATTACATATCAAAGGACTGTCATCTGCATTCTGTTTATCTAACTCTGTAGCACCATCTTTTGTCAGTTTCGAGCTTGAGGGAGACTTGGCCTGACTATCATGCTCATCAATTTGGCCAGAATTTGTACTCCACAGAAAGGAAGATTTTCCTTGCGCGGAATTCTCGGCTAAGTCACTGAGATCCTGCCAAAGGCTTCCGGATTTGTTTTCGTGTATATTCTCACTTATGCAAACCTCGTTTCTAAACCTATTAATCCAATCTGTCGGGGACAAATTTAAATCAACATGAAGACTAACTCCCACATCTGACCAGACATAGAACTCAAATGACGATGGAGGAGCTTCAGTAGCTGCTTTTACTGAAGAAGCAAAATCTTTCTGAACTGAAGGTGCAGATGCTTCTACTACTCCACTATTATTTTGGTGACAAATTAGCACTGTGCTGTCTCTCATTTTACCTAAATGTATGTCGAAGCTTCTTCCAGGTGACTTGGCCTTCTTCAAACCTCCTATATGCATTGTATAGCCAAAGCCTCCTGCATTGCACACAATTAAATGAGACAAGTTCCAGCAAATTGCACAACGAAAAGAAAAATGCAATTAAAGGTGGAATATTTTTTTTATCTATATCAACTGCCCTTGCCTTGTACAAGTCTAGGCCAAGTCATAGGAGCTATACCTTCTGTGAAAAAAATATCATAACTGTTTAAGACGCCAAGTATAGTTTTCAACATTCAAACAATTGTGCAAACCAATAATGGAAGACTGAAACTTACATTGTCTTCCTAACTAAGACAATCACTATTCTAATCCGTTAACTGGTGCAAAAGAAGCACTTCACCTACTCCTTGGTATAAAATATATAAATTGCTTACTGATTTCTTTAAAAGATCAAAGAAGAAAAATTTGGTTAGACAGTTGAAATGCGAAGACAGGTATACAAGGTCTTGCACAATTGAACACAGACCACATAATTGTGGGTCCAGCCAAATTTGACATCACAAAGTCGAAGATGACAAAACATTAATACAATAAAAAAAAAAGAAAAACAGGAGCAGTGGAAAATTGATTTGCACCCACTTGCCAGATTACTTTTGGTCATTCATTTGAGATCTTTAGGCTGCAGTTCCAAGGAGTGGGATTTTGGCCAGCAATGATAAGGATCTTGAGTCAAACATTGCATGCGTCCATCTCCCCCCACCCCCCCTACTGCTTGAAAATCAGAGGAATTGCAGAATGAGGTAAGAACAAGTCCAGTAAAGTAAGACAAAACAGTGTGCATACATCCTAGGAGTACTTAAATACACTGGATTGGATTGGGCATCATCCCTATAATTCATAGACACTTCTCAACCATGGGAAATGGTAATACTAGAAGATCTCATCTCAGTGAAAAACACCTCACGTGAGAGGGTCCGGAATGGAAATTATCAGTGAAACAGTGGAGTATTTGTTTCCCCAAGAAATTAGAGGGTTTCCCGGCATAAAAATTGGTGTTCTTCCGGTGGCCATGTACATTTTCAGCACCACCAATCAGCAATATCTAGTTTTCTTAGATCTACTTCAGTGTCCTCCCCTCACTAAGCAACCCCCTTTAATAAGAATAGTCACTCCAGCCCAACACACACACAAACACTAAAATCTGTGTTAGAAACATCATGCCCACAATCATTGCTTCTCGAAAGGAAACACTCTGTTATTATTCTACATTTAGTAAGAAGCTAAATGGGGGAAAAAAACAATTTTTTGAACCTTCCCAGTAAATCAGTTACAATTCACAATCTTATGCTTTGAACCATGGCATTGACATGCATGCCATGAGTGAGAGCAAATTGGTAAGCACCCCCATTGCATCTTTGGTAGGTGACAAGGCAGAAGCAACCCAGGTGTAAGAAAGGGAACAGTGAAGAATGTGAATGTAAGAGAAACATAGAAAGAGAAAGAGAAAGATGATACCTGATGGAGATGGAAAATGTTGCAGAGGTTCTTTTTGTTTGATTTTGAAGACAAAGGTTTTTAGAGGGACCATTCCTTTGCTTTAACAACAGATACAAAATTACAAAAACACAACCATTTTTAATCTATTTTATTTTTAAATTTTAAATTTTAAAATAACAATTTAATTAAAAACATAATCCAATTCTTAAATTTTAATTTCCTAGTCATTTGTTGTTTTTGTGCATTGTGTGAATTCCAATGTAATTGATGATTTAAAAATATAAAAATGAAATGAGTTTTTATTTACCCTAATGGGAGATGGAAGATTAGAGGGTTTGGTGTGACACGTGTAAGGGTATGGGAAGAGTGAGTTTATTATTGGGCCTTACTCTATCCACTTCTCTTATTGGATAATCCACTATGTTCTTCAAATGTTTTGAATTTTGAACACTCTCTCTATTATTATGCCAAAAAGTCATACCTTCTTTTTAAACATGCCTGTCCTGTGACAACTGTCTTCAAAGATTTTTATTGCAACATTAATACATTTATTTTTTATCAAATTATATTCATGAATATAACACTTTTTACTACAAGAAAATCATTAAATAAAAATTAATTTTAAAAATAAAAAATAATTAATTGTTATAATCACTAAATTAGAGACATTTTAAAAATTAAAAAAATATTTTCAAATTAGTTTTTATTATTGTTAAATAACTTCTAAATTGGTTTCTAATTAGTTATCATGTTTTAACTACCAAACATTGGTTGCTAATTAGATAAATCATTTAACAATAATAGAAACTAATTTAGAAATAAAAAAAAATAGTCTTTAAAATGGTCTTTATTTTAGTCACTATAACAACTAATTATTTTTTGTCTCTAAAATTGATTTCTATTTCGATGATTTTCTTGTAGTGTTTAACAACTCTTTTGTGATGCATTATTATAATGTGAGGAATATTCATCATTGATAAAAGATTATTTGTAGTAAAATTATTAAATTTTGTTATGATTTGCCTTTTAACACAATGTTGAATATCTTATCTATTTTAGTTACATGAAATCATACGTTTAATTTGAAATTTACCCTTTTTTATTTGTTAGGCTTTGGCATTTGATGGGATTGATGAAAATTTGAATTTATGGATTTGACCAAGTGGAATGCATAAATTGGTTTATCATTTAGAATTTATTAAATATAGTGAAAACATGATTTTATAAGCAGATAATTCAATTTGATCATAGAAAATTATGAAAATACTTTAATTATAAACTTAGTATTAACCCTATTTTTTTATAAAAAAATAGCTGGAGAAATGAATGTTAAACTGGATTTGAACATATTTTATTATTTTGATTACTGCAAAACTAGTAGTTTGCACGTCTTCATGCATTTATATAAATATATATCAAGTACATTGTTTATGTTCATTATAAATATTATATTTGACCACTTAAGGAATGTCATGTATAAGATAAAGTGTTAAAACTTATATTAAATGTGCATATATTGTATTTTTTTTTATATTCCAAGGATAAGTAAAAGAGAATTTGATAAAGATGGACTAAGATTAGACAAAACAAGGCACGAGTTATTAGAATATGATCATTATGATGGTCAATATTTATTAGTAAAATTTGTGAATATAAATTTTCATGATTTTAATATTAAAAATTATATTCTAATAATTTTTTTGTAATATATACATGGTCAAAATTATAGAGAGAGAAAAGCTACAAATTTTGATTAATTTAATTAATTCAACTAGTCTAAATTTAAATGGATTGTTAATCTAATCAGTGGTTTGAAGAGATATGTGTTAGTTCAGTAATTGTGTGTTTTTATATGGTACAATATGTTTAGTATATCTAAATAGAGTGAATAGATATATTAAATACACTACAATCAAACATATTATACAACTTTTAAAATATTTTTATTTTTTTCATATTTTCATTCAAAATCAAATACGGGTAAAGTGAGTTTCTAAAAGTAATTATTCTAAATATATTTTTTATTTTATTTTCATATTTTAGCTCTTAATTCCTTATTACCAGTTTCATTTTAGTTCAAGCTTAACTGTGAAAGTCACATATTTAGAGATTTTTGGGGTGGCGAATAAAAAAGAAAATGAGAAAGTGGAGAAAACTAGTAAAATTTTGATTAGGAAGTAGAAAAAAATATAGAAGATTAAAATAGAAGAAAAAAAGTATGATGTATTTTTTTTCCACAAATAAATACGTACATGTAAAGTTTGAAATAGCATAATATAGTTTATTAATTAATATATAATAGACAGATGGTCATATGTGACACAATGAATCAAATAATTATCAAGTCCATTTATTTTTAATTTCTTTAAATGTAATAAAACAACATTATGTAAATAATTAAAAGTCAAATGAACTAATATTATAATAAAATATTGTCTTATTTATTTTTTATATTTCTAAACTACTTTTATCTCTACTAATTTTATTTATTTATTTTTCTTGTATCCAAAATAAGGACAAGATAGAGTTGCTAAATATTCCATAGCACGATCATAGATAAACTTTTGATCCATCCATCTTCGTTGCATGATTCTGCCCCATCATGTCATGAGTGTACAAACCAATACAAGTACATGATGTAATGATATAACCAGGAAGCATGTTGCATACATGTGCCAATGCCATAGTCATGGGAACATCGGGAACAATGAAGAAATTGAAAGTTGGACACATGGCAAAATTTCATGTTTTCTGATTCAGCTGGGTCAAAATTCATAAACCGGCCATATGTATTCCTCTTATTAAAAAAAATGCAAAAATTAGGGTTTCTAAAGTCGGTTTCGTGATGTGTATGACACTGATACGATATAGATACGGATATGTACATACGTAAAAAAAATTAAAATGTAGAATACGGGAACACGAATCTATATATTATATAATTATGAATTATATAAATTGACAATAAAAATTTATGTGTACAAATATATTCCAAATTATTTTTTGAAGCAGAAAAATGTCTTTTATGACTGATTCACAAATATTTGTTTCTTATTTTTATAATCATAATAATAATTTATACAATAAAGTTTGAATATTTAGAAAACTAATGTATTTTTTTTTTTTTAAATTTCTGTTAGAACCGTACTAAATTTGTCATAAACTTAACAAATACTTTTTAAATTGGACATTCCACGAATACGTGTCATACAGGTGTCATACAAGTATTCGTGTCCGATACTTGTATCGGACACCGACACGCCATTTAAGAGGAGTCTAAGCTTTATAGGTTTCGTATGGTTGTGCAAATGCTTCGTACTGTATTTCATTTTTTTTATTTTATTATGTTTTTTTGTTTTTTATATGTTCTGTGAACCTCTATTCTCACTATAATTCATTTTTCTTGTATTTATATGTTCTTTTAGTAGTGTTTAATTACATAAAGCCATACAAATTATTTAATATCAAATTTATAGGTAATCAAAACACTAAATAAAGTATATGTTAAGTATTTCTTTACCAATTTTGATACACGAGGCTTTCTTATTATATTTGAGGAAAAGTATAATAAATGTTATATGAACTTAATTTTTTAAGTTATATCACATTGATGAATTAAAATTTTCTATTTATTTGGTATAGTGATCTTCATTGTTAAATTGATTTGTATCACTTTTGTTTTTTAGATTTTGAATATGTTTTAGTTCAATTATCTTAGTACAGTATATATTTTAACACTTTTAAGAATTTGAGTTATAATTTGGGATGTATATTTTATTTTTAATGTTATTAACGCTTCATATGAAAGTTAAAATATTAAAACCTAAACTAGAAAAAGAAAAAAAGGATAAATGTTTGTATCTTGGTCTAACAATCTTATTCATATGATATTTGAAAAATAACATTTATGTTTTGATTTACCTTAGACTAGAGATTGGAATGAGGGTCATTTCCTTGTATTTGGTCACTAAAATGCAGATTGATGTCCTCATAGAAATTGTGATATGATTTTATTGATATATGGTCCACAGGTCAGCCTGTATAGAATTTTATTAAAATTAATAAAAATTAAAATTTTAAATATAAATTTTGATTAATTTTTATTTATTTATTAAGTTAATTATTTTTCTTATTTAGATGAATTAGGTAAATGATTTCATAAGATTATTCTCATAACACATGTCTTCTAATTTTCAATGAAATTTTAATTTCAATCATATTAATAATTTGACTAATAAAATATTTCATTAAATACATACATTTTTTTTAAGGTAATACATGTAGACACATGATTAGTATTCTAATTTGAAAATTAGTATATATATATAATACTATATTTAAATTTTATTATAAAAAATATTAAGGTCTAACTACTCCTTTTAACATTTAATGAGTATTAAAACCTAAATAATTTATGCATTTTAGAAAGATAAAAAAAAACACTATTAGATATTAAAAAATCATTATTGGATTTCTCGAAGAAGTTATGAATTATGGATTGAAGGTAGTTTCTTCCTGCACCTCCATGCCTTTTTTATTGCACCCCATATTTTAAAAAATACTCAAACTATCCTTTGATATTTTTCATTGAATTTTTTCTTTAATTTTGGAATGTAGAATTTAGAAACTTCCAGAATTATAGAATTTGGAAATTGAAATTTGTGTTTCGAATTGTACAATATTTCAGATTGCACAATCCAAAACACAAATTTATAGTCCATATTGTAGAATTTGGAATTAATAATTTTAGAATTTTTGAAAATACAATGTTGCAAAAAAAAAAATTACGAAAGTGCATAAATAAATTTCTAAAATTTAAAAATACATGAGTTATGCGAGTCAGTTCGCCCCGCCTCATACTTGGCTCATACATACTACAAATTATACTAAGCGAATTTGAGTGGGACAACATACTGAAATAGACGATTCGCCTCACATTTTTTTCTCAACAAACCACAGGTGAACACATATCACTTTACCATCTCTACCTTATAATATAACATTAAGTAGAAAGAAATTTTAAGTTGAATTTAAGGAGGAAAAACATATCTCCATCCTTAAAAAATATGTGATTATTCTTTTAAATATCTCTTTGATGTCTTTTTAAATGTATATATATTTGACTTAATTTGGTTATTGTCTTTTATTTTGAAAAAAGAAACAAAATACAACATTTCTTTGTTTTCTTCTTATGTTCCTTGAATTCTGAATTTTATGCTATTTTAGTTTTTGTTTTTCTAATTCAAAGTTAAAAGGAACACTAATCAATTTGCAACTTTTATTCTCAGTTTCCCACTCTTTAATGTTATGATTAAAGATGCTAGTTCTAAATTTAATTGATTGTGCATGGAGGTTTTTCATGCGAACCTTTGATTTCAACTGATATTTGATTTTAATTCAAGTTTTAATGGTTGAATTTATCAAATCTTAACTTGCTTAATTATTTATGTGTTTTTTTTTTAATTCTCATTTCGTCTAATATTAAATTTTGTTTTTACTAGTTGTTCTCATAATAATTGAGAGAGACAATTATGATGTTTATATGTACTATAATAATTAGGACATACATGATTTTGGTTGCTTGTTCGGTACCTAATTAGGTTTATATTTTTATACTGGTAGATCATAAATTACCCATATGATATAAATGTATCTTTTTGCTTGATAGTTATTTTGTGATTTCCTAATTACATATTTTTTCTATTACTGAAATTTTCATATCTTAAAATTTTAAAAATGAAATACTTTTTTTTATTTATTTAAAATTTGTTGGGCAAAATAAGGAATTATTTATGATTTTCATTCAACTGTCTAAATTAAACTAAATTTAATCCTAATTGAACATCTAAAAAAATACTTATTAAGTTGATCTTTACATTTTATCTATATATAAAATATAAAAAAAATATACTATAATATCTCTTGACACCTTGTAAAGCACCATCTCCCAGGTATTCTCTAAACCTTTTTGCAGTCTATAATTTAATTAGTTATATTTTACACTCAATTGGTTGTCTCTTGCATCAAAACAATATATTAGTTTAGTCAACCTTAAACCTCTAATTTTCTTCATAACTAGTCAGCTACTAAAAAAATCGTTAAATAAAAATTAAATTTTAAAAAAATAAAATTAATTGTAATAGCGATTAAATTAAAAACTATTTTAGATACTAAAAAAATTATTGATTTGTGAATTAGTTTCTATGGTTAATAAATAGTTTCTAAATTAATATCTAATTAGTTACCAAAATTTTAACTACCAATTATTTAGAGTTTAAATTTGGTAGAAAATTTTTGGTAACTAATTAGATACCAATTTAAAAACTATTTATCAATAATATAAACTAATTTAGAAACCAATATTTTTTTTAGTCTATAAAATGTTTTCTAATTTAGTCATTGACGGAGATCCTTCGACTAGAAATGAGAACAATTCATTGTATATAAGTGGGTGCAATCCTCACCTCACTAAACCGGTTTTATGGGTTGAGTTAGATTTAAATAATAGTCATTATAATAACTAATTATTTTTGTGTCTAAAATTAATTTTTATTTAACGATTTTTTTAATATATATATATATATATATATATATATATATAAAACTTGGTATATCCACGTCATTAATTGGTTGACTAATAACGTACAGTGCAAGAACAGATGAGTTACCGAAATAGGTTCTTAAAGTGAGAAACAAGAACTTAGTTTTGTGTTGTCATTGGAACCATTTTCAGAAGTCAAAAGAACAGGTTAAAAACATACATTTGTTTTGATGAAGATTTTTTGTTTTTCAGAGATGAAGAATGGGTCTTTGCCGTCCTGGGACGACACAATAATTTATTGTTTTATAAGGGAGTGATGTGGCTCATTCAAACTGTGTAACTACTCTCTAAGCATCACTTCGTCACGAACAAAAGACCAATTCAAGTTGAGTGAGGCTCTCTAGAAATAAGAATGCAGAAGAAAGGAAGATGTAGAAGAAGCGTGAAAACAAAAAGTGAAGAGAAGACAAGGTCTTCAGTCTTGGTCTCTCTTCATAGATAGAGTGAGTAAAAACGACCATATATATTATATTCCATTTTCAACACATAAATTAGGCCGTCCACTCTATGTTCTAAGACCTCCAAAATAAAAAATAAATAAGAATTAAATATGTTTTTCCTACATACTTTTACATATTTTTTTTAATTAATACTTAAAATTTAATGAATGTCTATACTTATATATAAAGAAGATTTCTCATTATAACTGTTTTTTGGTGTACACAATTTTTTTTCCAATTTTACCTTTATTTAATATATTTCATTTTATTAGTACAATGGAGTATTTTGTCATTTTATATGAATTATTTAAAAATAAAATTATTTTTTAATTTTTTAAATTAATATTAATGTACAGTTATTATATGTAAACTGACTCTTTCACTCTTCTCTTAATTCATTATTGTAAGGCAACAATAGAGAAAAAGAGAGAGTATATTTATTCTGACACTTTCCACATCAAATCTCACATATCAAATAAAATAACTTTTATTTCCAATCGCTCCCTTCACTTAATTTCAAACAATTATATTCTTTATTAAAACCATTATTGTTTTGTATCTATCACCAAGTCAATAATAACTTTAATGTGGACATCATCACACTCTCTGATCTCAAAGGAAGAAAAGAGATTCAAATCGAAGAATAAGAAAAAAGAAGTTGTTTAATAAATTCATCATTTTTCTTGTACATATTATTTTTTGCTTTTCAATTTTGACTCATCCAAAATTATTTATGTATGTTAAATTTTTATCATCGTGAAAGTTGAGTAAGTGAGGAAAATGTGATACACAGGTACAACCGCGCATGTGTTTCCGCTAATTTATAGTATAGAGAATGAACTTGATAGTTGTTTTAAGGTATGCAACAAGTTTCTAATAAGTGTTAAAATATTTTATATTAACTCATTATTAATATGGATGTTATAATATTGTAATACAATACATATTAAAATTTGTTTATTACTTTGAAAAAAATATTAATAAAAAATTATTTTTTTATTACAATTATTCAGAAGATTAAAATTTAGAAATTAATAACATATTTAATCATACAAATAAAAAATATAACTTATGACTTCACGTTGCATTGAATTAAATATAAATACTAAATATTAAATTTAATAAGGCTGGCTTATTTTTTGGTGGGGCCCACCCTGTTAGATCCGTTATCAACGGTCTCAAGCGGCTAAATTTTTAAATTGGTTTACTTCTACTTTATAAGTTATCCAATTTTTGTTTCTATAAACACTCCAGCTAAAAAAAAGTAATAAAAAATGAAATTACTAGTTTTTTCAACAATAATTAATCAATGAAAAAAAAAATGGTGCAACGTGATTCGGTTTGTTTTTAATGATTTGGCATTAAATTGATGAGAAGGAACAAATTGAAGAAGCGCGATTAAAGCAATGATTGATTGGAACGCGTTTTTGAAATTAAAGATGAAGTTGCATTAACAACATCCACCTAGCAAACACGCGTATGAATAATCACTTTTAAAAACATTTCTCCTACCGTTGAGTAACGTTACATGAAAGTATCGACTATCCAACAACATCATTAACACGACCAAAAGACACAAACAAACCTAAAATGAGGTTTTTTTTTTTTTAAAAAAAAATTCAACACCATCATTAACGACCAAAAGACACAAACAAACCCTAAAATGAGTTGTTTTTTTTTTAAAAATTCATATATATGTAGTATAGATATTGACACAAACACTGATATGGACACGGACATAAAAATACGTATAATTTTTATAACGTAGGATACGGAGAGAGATATCTATATATTGTATAATTATTGATACGGACACGGACATAGAGATATCTATAATTTTTAAAATGTAGGATACGAAGACACATATTTATATATTGTATAATTATTGATACGGACACGGACATAGAGATACGTATAATTTTTAAAACGTAGGATATGAAAACACATATCTATATATTGTATAATTATTGATACGGACACGGACATAGAGATACATATAATTTTTAAAACGTAGGATAACGAGACACATATCTATATATTGTATAATTATGAACTATATAAATTGATAATAAATATTTATGTGTATATATTTTAGTTCTTTTAGTAAAAAAATATTTCTGTTAGTTTAACGAGATTTGTTTCTTATTTTTATAATCGTATTTTTTCTTTTTAAAATTATGTTAAAACGGTGATAGAATTATTAAAGATCCAATCAATACTTTTTTTAATTAGATATCTTTACCATACGTGTTTTACGAGTATCAATATTTAATACATCATGTGTTTGACACAGACACACAGTTTAAGATACATGTCCGAATCTCATATGTTATATTAATTATTTCCATGCCACCCGTCAATAAAAAGTTGCAGCAGTTTGTCTTCTATATATATGTTACTTGGTATGATGAGAACAACTCAGAAACACGCTGTGTTGAGTGTGTCTTGTAACAATAACAGCTTCCTTATTTAGTGGCCAAAAGTATCTCTCAAAATCGTACCAAAAAAGCAAGAACCACTACAATTTCGCTGTCGTGTTGGCTTCTTAATAAAACCTAATAAATTGGTACCAAATCAGAGGCCTCTCCCTCTCAATTGGAACCATCAGCTTCATCCTCCACCAAGTTCCGTTATTATTATTAGAAATTAGAAATTAATCGATCAGTTAGTTAGTGAATTAACTAATTGATAGATTAATTTCTAAGAGTAGGTAACGATAATGGAGGCGGTGGAGCTGAAGCGCGTGTTCGAGATGTTCGATCGGAACGGCGATGGCCGAATATCGGTGGAGGAGCTCAGAGATTCGCTGGTGAATATGGGGATAGAGATTCCGGAGAAGGAGCTGGCGGATATGATCCAGAGGATCGACGTCAACGGCGACGGCTGCCTGGATATGGAGGAGTTCGGGGAGCTCTACGAGTCGATAATGGAGGAGCGCGACGAGGAGGAGGACATGCTGGAGGCCTTTAACGTCTTCGATCAGAACCGCGACGGCTTCATCTCCGTGGACGAGCTCCGCACCGTGCTCGCCTCCCTGGGCCTCCACCAAGGGAGGAGCCTGGAGGAGTGCCGGAAGATGATCGTGAAAGTGGACATTGACGGCGATGGCATGGTGAACTACAAGGAATTCAGGCAAATGATGAAGAGTGGAGGATTCTCTGGTCTTGGTTAATCTTCCTTCATTACTCTGTTTTTTGGAATCTCTTAAGAAAATATAAACATCCTTCCAATTTTTCAATCCGAATCCATTCATCACTTGTAAATAACTTTCGTCTTCTAGGATATTGATTTCTTTGATTCATGATTTTGTTGTGAGGTTTTTGTTTCATGTTAGGTTTTAAATGAACCTGTTAAAATGGTAAATTTTCATATATTTTGATATAACCAGTTTCAAATACTTAGTTCCATTTTACCTCAGGTTCAATTTTGTATAATCGATTTGTGTGATCAGAGTGCCTGTTTTTTCGTATATTTCTTTATATTCTACCCTTCTTCAACATGATATATATTTTTCGATAAAGATGAAACACCATTTTCTCACACTTCAATCTCAAACACAACACATGTAATGGAAAGATATTCATTTTCTACAAAAGTACTTTGCTTTTCATAAAGCTCAGAGATTCAAACGCAAATTATACTACAAAATTAATGGGATGAAACAGGACTTCAATATAAAATAAAATAAAAATTGACGTTAACGTTATCAAATTCTATTATTTTTCTTTTGCATTAAAGTTGTGTCACACCATGTTGAAAATCCCACAACGATTAGAGATTATGACATTTCATTACATGTTGGGTATTACAGTCACATTTTACATCAAAGTCATTTTATCATGACATAACTTCTTCATATGATTTGACAAGACACAATTTAAGGCTTATAATAATTTTTTTGGTTTATTTTATAAAGATAAAAGCAAATTGCACCATTTTGATGAAAAATCTTCAAATTTACGTAATTAGATTAAATATTTGAAGAGATAATTGTTGTTCATTTTGATTCTTCTTTATTTGAATACAACTACATTCTATGGAGAATGAATACATGTAGTTATTTTCAAAAAGCTTACTAGGAGAAATTGAAAAGTAAATAAATAACTGTTAGTTCATCATCATTATTAATTCCAATGCGTATCCTTCCTAAAATTCCAATATAATTTTCTTTACCACTTTCAAATTTTGTGGTAACATGTATATGTATCCTCATTCTATATGTTTAGAGATGAAATAAATTACACGGTAATGAATTTTTTAAGAAACTTTAACCATAAACTTTAAATATAAAGGAAACTGTGATTGTATCTCATTATAACTAATTTATTAATAATTAGTAAGAGATAATTCGTATTAGTTTTCTAAAAGATGAATAAACTAATTTTAATTTATAAAAGCATATAATTCACTTTTCTTCTATATTACTTTTTACTGAAAATAGAAATCACTTTTATTATCATTAGTTTTTTTATGTTTCGTGAATTGTTTTTTTTTTTAATGATGGAGCAATATTTTGTCTCACAATTGAATCTCTAAAGAAGTTAATGATTTCATTATATCTTTAATAAGTGATATTTTTTTATTTATTTAAGTTCAGATATATCTTGATAATCATATGAAGACAAAGCAATTTAAGTTGAATGATTTGCATTTGAATTCTTAAATAAAATTAAATGTTTAGATACCAATTATCGACTTAAGTCTAAAGTTGGTTAATTATAGAAATGATGTTTTTCAATGAAACAAGGTTGTTAGTTAATAATTTGAATAAAAATGTTATTATTTGACCAACAATATTGATGAGAATATATTTATTCAATAAGAAATTTGGTTCCTTATTTTATGATTATTTTACAAATTTTGAAGAAGATAATTGTCAATATTAATGTGTTTTGCAATGACATTCAATAGAAGTCTTAATGAGTAACTTTCAAAAGTTAGACTTTAACTTCCTTCTAGTTTTCTAGTTTTTACACATGGTCAACTTTTATGTTGTAGTTTATAGAAAATAAAAAGAAGAAAAGATTGAAAATATTTATTTTTGGATGAAGATAGAAAGACAAGCATTTCAACTAAAGACATTATATACAAAGAAATATTTGAATTTTTTTAAAACAAAAGAATATAACATTTGAACTTACCTGTCCTGTATAAATGTTGTTGTAATTATAATATGGTTATTTCTTAATTGTTTATTTTTCACAATTAACTTTTTAATTGGTTATTCAATGAAATATAGATAGATTCATGAAGTTCATGATCATTTCAAAGTTATCCATAATTTCTTTTAGTCAAACTTATACAATGGTAACTTTGTAACCAAAATTTACATTTACTTTTCATCAAAGAAAATATTTTAATTATTTATTATGCAACAATTTATTCATTATAACTAATATACAATGATTTTCTTACACATGTATTTTTTTTTTTTCAATCTCTTCCAAGCTCAACATCCTGAAATATATCAAATGATTCTGCAAATAGAACCTGAATGGTAATTCATATTACTATATCCAATTTTATGATGTGTTTTTAACTATTCATTACTTTAATTATTGTTATTAATATTATCGAAACTCAGATATGACACATAATTTCATTAATTTTTTTATATAGTATACAAACTACTTTATTAGTCCAGGGCTAAAAATAGTTGTACAAGAACATTCTTATCAAAACCAGTTTTTAAGAGAGTATATAATAACTGCAACAACAGATACAGTAAATCCATTGGTGGAATTTGGAAGGAGAAGGAATTAGCACAACATTCTGAACAGTTTCTTATATACACAGAGAGTAGATTAAAGATTATACTATTTAACATATACAAAGGAAATATCAGTAAAATGGAAGAATGAGATTCTATGATATGAGTTATTATATTGATGGTGCTGCTCCACAAGAATGGACTCAAAGGACCTATACATATTCACTCAACTACTTTCTTCTACCTTCTAAAACTATCATTTCAACCTATCACAGTTTATTCTGTTCTTCTTTGGTTTCCATCTCCCTCACACTCCCTACTATGTGCTGTATTTTCTTTGAAAGACTCTCGTTATGCTCATCAATATGCTCAAATATCAGTTCAAGATGTCTTTTATAGGTTGCAGATCGCCTTTTCTCAGTTGCCAACTGCTGAGAAAGTTCCCGAATTTTGTCATGTTCATTCTAAAAATAGCAAATAGAAAGAGGTAAGTAGTAGGATAAAAAGGATCTGAAAAAGGGTGTTGTTGAATACAACATTTAGATTCCATAACTGATCTATTAAGCACAAGTTATTGACAGAAAAGACTAACATAACATAAGCATTGTAAAAATAGCATATAGAAAGAGGTAAGTAGTAGGATAAAAAGGATCTGAAAAAGGGTGTTGTTGAATGCAACATTTACTAATCATGATCTGAATGAACTATTAAGCACAAGTTATTGACACAATAGACTAACATAACATAAGCATTATATAGACATACAGTGTTGAGTAGTGAAAGAACAGAAACTGACCGGAAATTGTTCATAAACGAAATCCCTTCTGCCTTTACCAGGAGTCAAAGGATGTGTATGTTCCTTTACAAGCTTTGTAACAACCCATTTGCCAGAACTGACTTTCCTCACCATTATCATTGCCCTGCAACCAACCCTGGTCTCAGCCCTTTGCCTCACTATCTTTTCACGCTTGTCAGGCATTCTGAAACCTTCTTTGTTGCAAACAAGAGCACGTCCAATAGCAGTTCCATCACGCCTTGATCGAGAGAGTTTACTCACACGAACGATGAATCCAACATCTGTGGCATATGCATTATAAAATGCGTGTGCTGCTGATTCTGTCTCAAACTCCTGACCCACATACGGCTCTTCAATCGCAACAACTGATACTGTGGGAATTGCAAATGGGATAGTGATCCCAGAGGAATCTTGAGGAACATTATCACCTTCATCTTGTTTGTAATTTGGTTCAACAAAACTTCCACCTTCTCTGCTGTCATCAGCAATGCTACTACTCTCACCTATACCAGCATTTGCTACTGTCTCGCAAGTACTGTCAATCTCAAACTCCACTGCAGCAACAAAAGAATCTGGTATATTATTATTTTCATTGCACAGGGATATTCTTGTTCTGCACAACACCCTATAAAATTGATGAATAGCTCATCCATTCAAGATACCAATAAAGTAAGAACAAGTCAATAAACACAATTGATAGATACCATACTATTACTAACTTGTTTTGTATGTAACAGTTGATATTTGGGAATGGCTAACAGATAGAGAAAGATTGAACACAATGTGGCTTAATAGACGAAACTCTAGAATTGAAACAAAGACAATAGAGTTCACTAATAGATAACAGCCTTTAAACAATAAGATCTTCACATTTTCTTCCACGTAAACAATGAAGGAAAAATGTGTTAAACTCAGCGTATATGACTTGTGGTTATCTTTATCTTCACAAGCATTCCAAATTGTACAAAGTTTCCACATAATCAAATCTCAAGAATGTACTAAATCACTAATGAAACTGAAAAAAAAAGTTAATCTCATCCACATGGAAATGGAGACTTCCACCCAAATGTGTGCATTTGTTCAATCAATATATTCTCCCTTTTACGTTGGATCAAAACTTGGACAAAGTGTTTGTATGTAGTGCTCTTTTCCAGTTAACCTTCACACAATTTCTCTTTTATCTCTTTCTAGTCATCAAATAGGTTTTGGAGTGTCCACAACTTATTTCACTAATACAAGTAACACATGTCATGTCTTTATCAAGGAACAGCATCATAAGCATCTAAATTCTAAGATCTTTATCTAAGTTTGTCCTGATTAAAATCACAAGGGAGAAATGATGTTTTATATATCTCATTGGCTTTTCCTTTCCAATTAACCACTTATATCAGACAAAAAAACCGAGCTTTAACGGGAATTTCCTCGTCTCTAGCCAGAATTTCTAAGCACAAATGTTCAAATGAAGTCCAAAACCTTTTAAAGGTACAGGAGTAAAAAACAGAGTCACGTATCAGGAGAGTGGAGAAAATCAACGAACGACAACAACGTCAAGATTCAATTTTATTTTGTTTACTGCACACCCTTTGAAATTCTTTGTAGAAACACAGAAAAAAAAATGTAAGTGTCTTCCAATTCTTTCAATCACGCAGTTATTCCCCCAAACCACAAGGAAGCAAAACCCTAAAATTTCAGCTGAATCAAGATCCTCAACAGAACTTAGACATCCGAAATAAATAAATAAAAAATGAAAAAAGAAAAAGAAAAAAAACTCACTGAAATTTGGATTGTGGCAGAAACGGTGTGTGATGCCGCTAATTATTTTTAATCCTCTGTTCCGTGCTACAGAGAGAACAGCAGAACACAGAGGAAATGGTTTAGGTAAGGCAAAGCATATATGGACCCCGAACGCCCTCCTTACGTGTCAATACCTCATTGGGTACTGTCTCGTGAAAAAAAGTCAACTTTTAAATTGACCCAACGGTTGCTTGCCACGTATCACATGAAATGGATACGGGCCCGTAAGATTAGCACCCGGACTCTAACCCCTACGATCCAATACGGAAAGTGCACCAGAAGAACAACAACAACTGCAACATAACGTAACACTGCAAAATAGAAGATTCTTCTTCTTCTTCTTCGACAATGTCAACTTCGTTGTTCCGCACCATAAGGAGAGCATCCTCTGCTCTCAGATTCTCGTACGCCACCTCGTTTTCGGTCTCTCCCAGGTTCTCTCTCATCCTTCTCACTGTCACATTTTATTTAGTTATCTGCTAAGTCACTGCCCAAAACCAATTGCAATGTTATATGGACAATATATTAGAAGCACATAGCACGGGTCGTTTCGATTTTCTTGTTTGTGGTTCTGGGTTGTTGAAAGTTGAGGGCTTTGAATTGGCATGTGCTTTGTGAAGGTACTATTATATTTTAATTTCATTGTGTTCTAGGTCAGTTGGGAGGAGCAAGATGTGTGTGTGTTCTCCTTTGAGCCATTGTGTTTCGCTAGGAGAGCAAGGTTATTGGTGGGGTTTAAGAAATTTGAGCCATGGCAGAGTGAACCTTGTGATAACGGGAGGGAAGACCAAGTTTGAGACTCATGAGGTTGAGCCTCCTAAGAAAGACAAGTGGAAGACCAAGAAGAGATTGAAGATGCAGAGGAAGAGAGAGAAGGAGAAGAGGAAAGCGGCCAACAGGAAAGACCCTCGTCGACTTGGTGTCAAAGGGAAGAAGAAGAAGCAGAGATTTGAAAGTGCAGACGAGAGAATTAAGTACAAGATTGAGAACGTAAGCTATGATTGGGATTCCTCTTCCTCTTTTTTTTTATTTGTTTCTCATCGATGCCAACCCTTGTGCAGCATACTGCTTCATTTGTATGGTTCTAATGGTGTTTATTTGCTTTTTGCTGGTATGTATGGGTCTTAAATAATCAAATTTCCCACTTTTAGACCAGTTGGATTGAAATAGAGCCAGAGGTTCATTATGTCCGGTTATATATGTTTCTATTTGATGGGGAAGCAAGAATCAACATAATTTGTTACAAGATCTTCTTTTCGTTGTACTTCTTGATCTTAGATGCTAATATGCTATATGCATAATTTTTATAAAAATAGAAAATGTCTCTATTGTACTGCTGGTTGTTGTCCATTTTGAAGAGCTTGGCTGTAGCAGTTATGGACTTGAGGCATATTTGATTGAATTTTACTCATGATAGGTGGTGCCGGGTTTTTTGTCACTTTAGTTGGTCTGATAGATCTCCTATTTATGTTCTACATTGTTCTAACAGAGATTTTGTGTATATGTAGTGTTTTAATGATGAGACTAGGAAATTGTTCATCAACAATAACAAAAAACTTGAAATGCTTATTATCTTATACATTTCTTTCTACTAAACTTTTGCATGAATATGGTTTTAATCTCAGGCCAGAGTTAAGGAAGCATTGCTCATTGAAAGGCTCAAAAGATATGAAGTTCCTAAACTTCAGGGTCCTGTTGTGAAGCCTGATAGCTTGACGGGGGAGGAAAGGTTTTATTTGAAGAAAATGGCTCAGAAGAGATCTAATTATCTACAAATTGGCAGAAGAGGATTGTTTGGAGGGGTTGTGCTCAATATGCATATGCATTGGAAGAAACATGAGACTGTTAAGGTCATATGCAAGCCTTGTAAGCCTGGTCAAATACACGAGTATGTGCAAGAACTTACCAGAAAGAGCGGCGGTATTCCACTTCAAATAATTGGAGATGACACTGCAATATTTTATCGTGGAAAGAACTACGAACAGCCTGATATTATGTCACCAATTGATACACTGTCCAAGAAAAAGGTGTGTTTCTGTGCTTCACTAAAAAGGAAAAGAAAATATTTGAAATTATCATTGTTATAGTTTTTGTTCATAGTTTAAAAGCATTGGAAATGAAAATTGTTTCGATAATTTACCTGCAATCTCCGTTGCAGAAAAGGTTTATATCATGCAACTCTCTTTTAAAATCTGGTCTAAGTAGAAAAAGGATATTTTCGCTATTCCTTCCTAACAGTGATCGAAACCAGCATTGTGTATTTTCATCATAGGATCCAAATCTTCTAAAATAAGGGGAGTGCACTTACGATTAGTGATTAGAAAATTAATGTTTGAGAATTGTGATAAAATAAAAAACATGCTAACAACTTTTGAAGTTAATGTCACATGGAAACTGTTGCATTGTCATACTTTCTAATATTTTAGTTAGCTATTAAGCTTTAATCAAACATAGTTGTTTTCCGAGATCATTTCCCCCGTTTTGTTCATCTGTTTTTTAATTTTAAATCTGCATGCATCACTTTCTGTTTCGAATAAGGGCCCTTTATACCATAGAAATAGTAAATCTTTGTGTACATTCAACTTGACTAAAGAGTTTCTGATCTAATTGTTTTATCTTCTTATTTCCATTCAGTAATATATCCCATCATAGGTCATTCATTCTGCATGTTTTTCTGCATCTGCTTGTAAATAAATGCATGATTGGTAATGCAAAGCTGGGAAATCAAGCAATGGACAATAAATAAGTAGGAGGCTAATAGGAGAGTGTTCCAAGGAGTGCCAAGCTATTAGTGGGACAATGCAGTGTGAAAATATTATGGTTAAAGGCTAAGCAAATAAGGAGCTGAACTTGCTAGTACAGTGTTTAAATACGTAGCATTTGGCCTATGGGATAGAGTTTCTTATGCATGAGTTTTGTGTATCATAATATAGTGATCTCTAGTCTGCATTTTGAAGTAGTATGTTCATGGACGGTTGAAAACTCATGCTTTCACTAACGAATTTTATGCTGAAATTGAGACATTTGCAGCTGTCGTTTCAATTCTCGATGACAAATTTGAATTTATAAGCAATGTGGAAATCTGTAGTTGGTTGATATTTTATACTAACTTCGCATTTTTTCTGTTGCTTGGAGAAAAATATTGTGCAGTTTGGTGTGTTTTTCTTGCAGTTTCTGTAAAGATCCACTATTTCTTATTGTAGCTCCCTCTTGGTTGAGTGACATTTCATTATTTCAGATGGAACTAATTTTCAGATTAAGTGTTTTTTTTGTTGACATATGAGTTTGTTATTGGTTTAACTCCTACCTTAATCAAATCACTTTTTTTCCTGCAGGCACTTGAAAAATCTAAGTATGAGCAATCACTTGACTCGGTGAGGCGCTTCATTGCTATTGCTGAGAAAGAACTAGAGCTATATTACAGACACGTTGCACTTTATGGTGATCCAAACAACCGAAATCCCTTATCAGTACTGGACAGTCCAGATGGAAACTCCAAGGAAAAAGGGAATCATGGAATTCAAGATAAAAAATTCCCTCACTTGAACAGTGATTATTTTTCAGCTACTCTTTCAGAGACTAAAGCAGATTCCACCGAAATGGAGCTGTCAGAAGCAGAAGATAGTTTTGAAGATGAAAGCCTGTCAATGAATGAATCAGATTCTGAAGAGAACAGCATGTCTGGTTCCAATGGTGATCAAGAAAAGGAGGTGTATTTTACTAAATTGCGATATGAAAGTGTAAGCTCGACCACTGGTTCTTCATCAATGGCTAAACGTAGCCACTATTATAATAATAATAATAAAAATCAATGTATATAACAAGTTCCATTCACTAGAGATTACACATATATTGTTAACAGTTAGTTACCTTGAGTAAATCAACATGCACATAGAAATATACCTTGCAAGAATCTGAAAAATAGGTAATTTGTTGAGTGTTCAAAAATAGTTTTGATGTGGTGGACACAGTTGCATGGCTACACGTGTGTGCATGCTGGTGTTGATAACAGGGTAAGACACTTTTTCATGGACATAGTTCACACAGTACTTCAAAGTTGACAATCAAAAACATTGTGCTCGCATAATGTTGTTTCCACTTACCAAGAGGGTAAAGCATTTAAACACTGTGATATGATATCAGTGTCTGAAATTAAGTCATTGGAACGTGAGATAAGTTTCAAATCTGAATTATTTACTGTCCCTGGTCTTAGTGTTCATCATGAGGACATGGACCTCTAATGGCTACTTATGGATGTTTTGATTGAAGCTACCACTAATGATTTTTTGACACATTGATTCAAAAATGCAACAGCATTTCTGATTTTCACTGTTATTGAATGCTAGTTACATTTACCAAAACAATTTGTCCATTTCATGATTGATTATTTGTGATGCCATCTGACTCACCTCCCAATGCTGCTGCCTCCTTGTAATAATGTTTGTCTTTTTACAATAAAATTAATATTAAATTATTGAATTTGTTTAAATTAATCACAACTATACAGTGCTAAATTAGAACACTTATTTAAATATTATAAAGTATAGGAATTATTTTTCTTACACTGGAAGTATGTTTGGTTTAAGAAAAACAAATGTTAAAGAATATTATAATTTCATAATTCAATACTCATTTACTTATTCATATGACTTTAGCAATAAATACTATAGAGGTAAATTTTTCATGGATAAATATATATAACAAAACACTTGTATATTATATCACCTCTCAAGATCAAAACCAGTGCAATTCATCAATGACATTATTCTTCCACGACAGCACAATGGATTTTAGCAATGTTCCAAATTTAACTTCAGTAAGGTGTGCACTAACATCTTACTCCATCGAACAATTTAAGAACAATGAAGCAAATCCTTTCTAAACAACTAATTTAATTAAGTTACCTCATTAATTTTAGTTTGATGTTGGTTATGACCCCACAAACAAGTTCATCAAACATTTTCTCTTAATGTCTATAAAGCTCTATGCTTCACAATTTAGAGTTTCCAACTTATTTTCTTAAAGGTAAGTTAGTTTCTCAAACCTCAATTTTCCTTTTGTCTCAAGGTTGTGTTTGGTTTGCGGAGAAGATTTGAGAGGAAAGTGTAAAGAAGGGTTGTTTGGACTAAGGTATACTAGAGTGGATTCGTGAGGAAAATTTATTGAAATTTGTGAGTGATATGATGGTTATGAGAAGATTTTTAATTTTTTTTAAATGTGTAAAATGTAATTTTACAAATTTATCCTTATCTTTAAAAATATTTGAATAACAAAATAGGAGATTTTTTTATAAAGTTAATTAAATATTTGATGTAAAAAATATTTATTTTTATTAAATAATTTTTTATTATAAATACATTAAAAAAACATTTTCATCAAATCAAATTAATTTTTAATTTATTATTATTATTGATATTATTATTTAATAAATTTATTTTAATTATTATTAAACATGTAATTTATTTTTAGGGTTTAGGGTTTAGTTTTATTATTGTTGTAATATATATATATATATATATATATAATGTTATTTTATATATATAAAGTTAAGAGTAATTTTGACTTTTTAGTAATGTTATTTGAACAATAGTAATGTTATTTAAACTTTTTGTTGATTTCGTTGCTTTTTTTCACTGCACACCGAATATTGTTTTTTCTCTTCTCTCGCAACTAATCGCTTTTCTTTCCTAACAATTACGCAGATACAAACATATATTTTATTTTCTTTAAAAGAAATTACAAATTTGAAAAAGTAATTTGAATTTCAACACCATAAAAGCTCTTAATTTGTCGGGACGGAACTTCTCTTATAGTCACAACATCAAATCCTTAATATTTAGTCTTTTCGATTATCGATATTCTCGGTTCTTTTGATAAGAGTATCTACAATATCACTTCAATACTCAAGTTAATTGAGAGTTTGAGTGTGTAGAGTATTATGGGTTCAATTTTCATTACGTTTGACTCTATGAGATTTCGTTTATTTATAACCACACATTTAGGTTTCATGGTGTACAAAAGTGTATGGATATGGTTCAATGGAGCTCAATTATCTCTTAATAATGATTTGTGCATTATTATCTCGTAATGATTGCTAAATGATGTTGTTAATCGCTTTGTCAGTTACAATACGAGACAGACTAGGAGACCGAACAGTCACGTAATAACGTTAATCAGATATTCGACCTCCCATTAGTACACTAATCAACCAACATTTTAAAATAAGTTGAATTTGAGTATAAACCTTTTTTCTTCAACCACTCTAACATGCATGAGTTCCAATTTTGGGGGAAATGGAAATTGGAAAGGGAAGAAATGAGATGACCTTACCCATAGCAAAGCCTTTAGATTAATTTTCCACACAATTCTTGAGCTAGCTTGTAGGTTGAAGTTTTCTCAAAATAATAGAAGAGGATTTGACTGCAATGTTTTAGTCATTATAAAAAAAAGTTGAAGATGAAGGAATGGATAAATGAAAGAGTTTTTGTTTTCTCTGAACACTTACCCTTCTTCCCTCAAACACTCCTGTCACTTACTTCCCACACCCCTTTGCAATAGCCCACTAATCAAAAGTTCTAACTCAAGCAAAACACATACACTACCTTAAACATATACTTGGTTAAATTAAAGATTAAGCATAAATTAAATGCGTTCAACACTTCTAAATTTAATTATATGATTACTAATAGCACCAAGAACGGTTCCTTATAAAGATGATTGTGCAGGTTATTTAGTAAAAAAGGAAGCTAACAATACATAAAAATAACATGCTTATTATTATTAATAAAACAAAAGATTTATACACAAACAAGGGTGTTTTAATAGTTTTATAAATATTGTTCTATAATTTCTTAATAAGTTATTTTTCCTAATTTTTTTTATAAAACTTTACAATAAATTATAAAAAATCTTAAAATGGTAGAACGTTTGCATTAGGGTTCACCTTATAATTTAGTTGAATGATGATAATGCAACTTTCCTTGAAAGACACGTTTGTTAATTTGTTCCACTGTCAAATTCCAATAGGGTTCCACTTAACTGTAACCTCTTCAGATTCAGATCTTCCAACACTTTATGTTCCAATATCAAATTAATTTTTTTATGATGTTTCATTAAATAAGCCAAATCAATATACAATATATTTTAAAAAATATAATTAAATAAACTATAATAATTTATTTAAAATTTAGTTTACATGATTCTTTGGTCAATATAGAAATACTCAGCATTTATGTTAATAAAGTTTAATATATGTAAAAAAATTATTTAAATGATAAACTTCATTGAGAGATACCCTTTTAAAACTATATATATCCACGTTCATGAGAATAATTTATGACAATCACAAAATAAATAAAAATATATGATTAAGATTAAATTTCTTAAAATATTTTTATTATAAATTTAAAAAATTCACCTAAAACATCATATCTATAACTGTTAGATGATAGTGGAGATAATGATCATGGAGACAAGACAATAAACCTAATTATATTATGTAATAATGAGTTTAACTATTATTATGAGTATTGTGGTTTTTTTATTATAATTATCACTATTAATATAAAGAGTGATTAAAACTAAATCAATAAAAAATTGATCAAAATGATTTTTTCTTTAAAACTTTTTAATTTACCTTTTTCTCAACAAAACAATTTTGTTTAGATTTCAAACTAAAATATTATACATTTAAAATTATTTATGTAGGTTGTAATTATACAGTAAATTTTAATTATAAAATTGTGTAATTTAATTATAAATTTCAAATTGTAAATATAACAATATAATTATATATAAAAATAACAATTTTATAATAATAAAATCGCAAAAAAATTGAAACCAAACTGTAAAATAATATTAGTGTGATTTGGTTTAAATTTTACACTAAATTAAAACTGAACCGAATGAAATAAAACTGCATTTTACTTTTTTACTTAGTTCAAATCACATTCTAATAAAAGTCAAAATTGATAATCATTATATTAGTAGTGATAATAATCATGATAATAGAAAATATACGTGGTTTACAATTATCATAACATTATATAATTTAACTTCTATTGGTAATCTTTTTAGAAATTTAACAATTTTAAAATTTAAATTGTTGGTTGCATCCTGCAGTTTTTTTTTATGTATATCAATGTTTACATCTATCTATATTCAACAGAATTTATCAGCAATTTTTAGTTATTAAAAAGAACTTAATTAAATTTTAAGTTTTTTTATAAATTTGAATATTTTTAATTAAATTTTTATTTATTGAGTACTATTTTTTTTTAACTGTTATTTAATTTTTCTAATATCTGAGTGCGTAATTCTTCTTCCATGGTCATCTTACTAACTTCTTTAAAATGAAGGTTTTGTAATATAAAAAAATATTATGATTAATGTAAAAAGACAACTAATTTTTATAGTTTATTAAAAACATATTAAATAATAAGGTACTTTCGTAATTATATACATTAATGGGTACTGATAATGATCCTTTAATTATACTTTTAATGATTATATTTTGATGTTTTAATTTATTTATGTTTTACTTGTTATTATTATTATTATTATTAAATAATTGGTGAGATATTACCATTCTTTACTTAGGTTCCAAGTTTAATTATAATATATTTATTTATTAAATGTTGTATATATTAAAAAGGAACGAATAAAGTTTTATTTTATTTTGAGGGAAAGAAACGAATAAAGGTTTTTTAGTGTGAGAAAGGAATAAAATTATAGTACTAGATTAATGATATATTTTTTATAATAATGTTGATGATTCATTTTAAGAAGAATAATGTAATAGCTGCTTAAAGTGAAAAAGGTTTAGTTAAGAAATCACATGTGTGATAGATTAAATATAAATCCAATAAAGTAAAGTAGCATACCTAATATGCCATCACGTTTTTTTTTGGTACACAATTCTTTTCATTTACTCAACATGATGTGCTTAAATCTCTTAAAAAAAATTATTCAAAATTTAAAAATATTCACCTAAAAAACAAAATATAAATATTCATGTCAATAAATGTTACAGTTACTGGCAACGAAAATTATAGTAGTGATAAGTGTAATAATGAGCTTAATTATTTTATTATTATATTGCTGTTGTTTTTCCTACAATAATCTATTATAACCACTGTTATTAATATTAAAAGTGTTTAAAATTGAACTAATCCAAAAGTTGATAAGATAATTAAAATGATTTTTCTTAGGTTTTTTAATTTATTTTTTCACCAAACAAATTTATTTAGATTTCAAAATAAAATTTAGATTTGTATAATTTCAACAAAAATATGATATTTATATATAATATTATTCAATTCGATTTTAAATTATATAGATTTCAATTATTAAGTCCAGCAAAAAATAACCACGGTTTTATTTTATTTAAAAAAAATAAAAAAACCTGAAGTACTAATATTATTTTATTTTTGCGTACAAACTTATTGTGTTGATAAATATTTTTTGTATGTGAAATTTCAATTGAAGTAAGTGTATGTCATTTAAACATTTATGTATATTTTAAATATTCATAATCGATAAATATTAAAAAAATCAGCTGAATTATTAAAACAATTTTATTAAATACAGATTCAATTTTAGTTTAATTGTGAAATTTTTTGTTTAGTTATTATACATGTAACACATACACTTACACGGACACGGAGATACATAAAATCTCTAAAATGTAGGACACGTGGACACAAATTTATATATTATATAATTATGAATTATATAAATTGACAAAAAAATATGTGCACAAGTATGTTTCAGATTAATTTTTGAGCCGAAATATATTTTTCATAATTGGTTCACAGAAATTTGTTTTTTATTTTTATAACTATAATAACAATTTATAAAATAAAATTTAATTTTTAAAAAAATTAATATATTTTTTCTTTTTAAAATTATATTAAAACCGTATTCAAATTATAAAAAATGATATGAATATGAAATACTGACACGCCATTTAAGAGGAGCGTATGAAATTCGTATATATAAACTTCTCCCTCCTTTCTACATTCACCTTATAATTAAAAAAATAAATATTAAAATATAATATTTTATTAGAAAAACAGATGTAAAGTGAATGTATTTTTTAAACTTGAAAAGAATATTTATCCTAACTTTTCCGATTTAAAAACAGTGTTGTATGTTGTTGTTTATTATGACCAAAATTTGAAGATTAAGGAAAGGATTGACGGATTTACTTATCTTAATTCTTGTTTTCTTCACTATATAAACTCTACAAAATTAGTATCCAAACTCACTCTATCATCTTCAACCTCCAATTCAAATCAAAATTCCATACTCAGAAGCCATGGCCTCCACCAATGCTCTTCCTCCCACCGGCACCGGCCTCGTCGTCAGCTTCGGCGAGATGCTCATCGACTTCGTCCCCACCGTCTCCGGCGTCTCCCTCGCCGAGGCCCCGGGTTTCCTCAAGGCTCCCGGCGGCGCCCCCGCCAACGTCGCCATCGCCGTCGCGAGACTCGGCGGCAAGGCGGCTTTCGTTGGCAAGCTCGGCGACGACGAGTTCGGCCACATGCTCGCCGCAATCCTCAAGGAGAACGACGTGAGATCCGACGGGATCAACTTCGACCAGGGCGCGCGCACTGCGCTCGCGTTCGTGACCCTACGCGCCGACGGAGAGCGTGAGTTCATGTTCTACAGAAACCCCAGCGCCGACATGCTCCTCACGCCCGAAGATCTCAATCTTGAACTCATCAGATCTGTTAGTAAAATCTCTCTCTCTCTCTTTTTCTTCTTCTCTCTTTTGCGAGCGCGGTGTCTGTGAAGCACGCGCGTGTGGGAATGTGGGCTTTAAGGTAATGGATTTTGCCGAGTCAGCTCGTGGGGTCCACAGTGGATCTAGTATACCCGAATAACGCAGCAGGTTATTTTTAAATAAATTAAAAATAAAAATAAAAACCCTTTTTCTCTTTTTCTAATTTGCAATCATATCAGATCGCAAAAACTGGTGCAGTCACGTGACGTGTCTCACGTGTTTTTTCTATTTTGGATGAAACTTTTACGGAGGTGGATAATGCGGATTGGGACCACTTATCTACTGTTTCTTTTCTTCAAACAAACTCAACATTACCTTTTTTTTTTTTTTTTTTTTTTTTTATATAAACGTGAAGTGTTCACATTTTTTTTTTCTGATAACTAATCCCTATAAAAGATTCGATTCATCACTTTGTAGTAAATTTTTTCTTTTTTAGTTATTTTTTCATTAAAATACTATATTTTGAAACTTTACTAAGTCATTTTTTCTCAAACTCTAGCAGAAACAGTTACCTTGAGGACAAAGCTGTTCTTTTTTTATCGATTTAAAAGTTTAAAATAAATAAAAAATGTAATCTTTCTTTCTGTTATTTTAGTTTAAAGTTGACATATTTGTTTACTACACGTACTTGTTAATACTTTGACCCGTTGTGCTTTTGAAAAATTAATCATAATATATTTAGCAAAAAAAGATAATTTTGAATTTTAACTGAGTCTCGAGTTCTATTTAAATTATTAACATAAATTACACTTTCCATTTTTAAACTTTAATGTTTTCAAGAAATTGATTACAAATTAATCTTCGGAGCATGCAATGACTATAATTCTACTAATAATCAAATCTTTCATTTTATTTGTTTTTTATGGATATCTATAACTATTTCTATTCACGCGCTAGATCGAGAGTGGGAGTGGTAAGGAAGCTCTTTCTGTTGTCCTTTGCCTTGAGACAATTAATTGTGTTTGTCTCAACAGTATGGGGCATGCATATGCCCCTCTAACTGTGTTCTCACGGTTCAGTTGACTCTGCCAGAACTTTTAAAAGTTAAATTTTTTTTTTTAAATTAATGAAAATATTGAAGATGCTGAGAGAATAAATTAATGTTGTCATAAAACATTCAATGAATGAATTATATATGACGTGGGAAAGTGATTTTGATGAGTGTATCGAGAGCTTTTGTTTTCAAACGATTTTAGAAGGAGCCAACAACAAGTAGTTTTGTTGTTTTATTTCTTATTGTTCTTCATTGTTGTTATCATTTTATCATACTGTGTTGCATTATTTGTTTGTTGTTCCCTTGTGACCAAAATATCAGGGTTTATTTTATATAAAATAAAATTGAATATGGAGGAGGATGATAGAGACCCTCTAGGGTTTGCAGGCAAGGGTATCATAATGGGAGACATTTCACTATTTGTTTATTTGTTGTTTTGTTATGAGTTGCAGATGAAGAGCCTTGTTTACATTTTACAGCCTTGCAAACATGTTTATAATTAAAAAAATAATAATAATTTGCCGGCCTTTTGCCATGAAGGTACGGCGATGAATTCATGAACAGAGTACTATTTTTTGTTTTCAATTAATGTGGTTGAAATCTTGAAGTACAAGAACAACCAGATCGAAATTTACTCTTGGCAGTGTAGTTGCATAAATGTTTTGCATTGGGTGTAGATGTATGTATTCTGTTTTATTTTCTTGGGGAGTGATTGAATGTGAAGTTGATTTGTGAGCAGGCAAAGGTATTTCATTATGGATCGATAAGTTTGATCGTGGAGCCATGCAGATCAGCACACCTGAAGGCAATGGAAGTTGCGAGGGAAGCAGGGTGTCTGCTTTCTTACGATCCAAACCTGCGGCTACCCTTGTGGCCATCACCTGAGGAAGCGCGTCAGCAAATACTCAGCATATGGGAGAAGGCTGATTTGATAAAGGTGAGTGATGTGGAACTGGAATTCCTAACCGGAAGTGACAAAATTGATGATGAATCTGCTCTCTCACTGTGGCACCCCAATTTGAAGTTGCTCCTTGTCACTCTTGGGGAACATGGTTCTAGGTACTACACCAAGGTAAGAAAAAAACACCCTACTCAATCAAGTTATACTAAAAAGATGTAGTGTCTTTATTTTCACCAAAGGGGTGGAAATTGCTATTCTCTCTAGGATCATATGGGTTTCATCTTTATGATATTTACATTTCAAAAAGTTATGTTCTGCAAAGTATGTTAATGCTGACTACCCTTTTTCTATTTGTAATAATTGTTCTCCTTTCTGCACAAACCAGAATTTCCATGGATCAGTGGACGCTTTTCATGTCAACACAGTTGATACAACTGGCGCAGGCGATTCCTTTGTTGGTGCTCTATTATGCAAGATTGTCGATGATCAATCCATACTTGAAGTGAGTGCTGACTAAATAAACCTTCAAATTAGCTGCTTCATGCAAAGTTTGGAAAATTAATTCATCGTTATGCATTTTCAACTGTATTGTTACTGATTTTGTAATCTTTAGTCAGGATCATTTTGAAGTCATTGATTTATTTCCATAATCTGGTTAACTGCAGGATGAAGCAAGGTTAAGGGAAGTACTCAAGTTTGCAAATGCGTGTGGGGCCATTACAACTACTAAAAAGGGAGCAATTCCCGCTCTTCCCACAGAGGCTGATGCCCTCAACCTGATCAAAGAGGCATAGAAATTTCGTGCTATTATCTTTTGGTTTTCTTTATATATATCTCTCTTCATCTTTTCACTTTTCTGCTGAAGTTTCTTGCTATCAACTTAAGATGGATTTTGATCCTTGGTTTTCTATGTTTTATTTCCCCCCTCGTTCTGCATTAACAGTAATATCATATGATTTGGGGTTTTTTGCAAATGAAAATTTGACTCCTTGTCATCTTGGCCAACAATGGCTTTTTCTTCGGGACTTGAATTGGTTTGTCTTTATTGCAAAAAAGATTGCATTATTATGTAGTCTTAGTTTGTACAAATCAAATCGAGTATAGAATAATGAACCAAAGTTTTGGGTAATCAATTAGTTCAATCAGTTTAGTAGTGTAGTTGAAACAATCTGTCTGGTTTACTACAGTGGCCAGATTAATCGGATTAAATATATGTTTTTTACATTACTTTCCAAATATTTTAAACAAAATGTCTTTTATCAATAAGCAAGAATGTTAACAAAAATGGATATATTTTTTTATTGACAGAAAAACGTAAAGGAGGATGTGCGTGAAGCCTTGAAAACCAGGTGTCTTATTCTGTGATCATTTTCAAACAATTGATTTGTGGTTTAAAGTAAAGCAATCCAGCCAACCCTCTGTAAAATTAAGATAAAAAGTGGAGAGCTTCTGTCACAATGTAACAAGGGCCCTACCCTCAAAACTACAATTTACAATTTTTTAAATTATTATAACTTTTCATACATTTATCAGTATGTACTATATAAAAAATACAAAAAATGACAGTTATAAATGTTAATATATATTCAAACAACTTCATACTTGCACATTTCTTATTATCATTTTAAGATATATAAAAGCGTATATGAAACGTGCTGGCTATAATTCAGTTTATAATATATGTTTGAAAGGCTAAATTTCGTACACACATACTTAATGTGTCGAATATTGGACACAAGCAATGGGTATATTATTTCAAAAATGGAAAGACAACCTTTTTTTCTTTATTAGAGATGTCTCTAATTATCAAAAAAGAAAGGTCTTTAGCCTTTTGAAGAGACAAGATCTAAGTGTTTGACGAAATTACTAAGAGACAAAAGGTCCAAGTGCTTGATAAAGTTGTTAAATCTTTGTAGAATTGCATAACAAAGGATTTTGATTTGAAGTAACCAGAATGTTCTTTTCATTTTCAGTATTTAAGATTTCATGATACGTGATTCACGGACATATTGATCCAAACATTGAAGCATATATTTTTGCAGTCTCTAACCGAGGTTCATGTTATTTTTAAGTCAACCCTATCAGTTTTTCACCCTTTTTTCAACATAAAGTTTCTGGTAAGAAATCTTGATAATGATTTATTTTTCCTCATTTGTATTCTTGTAGAAAATGGTCAAAAGATTACCTAATGAAGTGTTCAATATATTAAACTAAAGCTTGTCATCTAACAAAAGACATAAAGTTGGATTTTGCCTGTCATATATACAAGTAATATCGCTTCCAAAATTGGTAACACAAATATACGTATGAAATTAATCAGCCCAAAGACCAAGGACCTAAGATTTAATCTATGCTATTTTCTAAAAATAAAACCATTCCAAGCTCCTAAAATGAGATATTTATCATCTCCACACAACTAGTCAACATACTTCATTACTCACTTTCCTAGGAGAACTATGCATATACAACTCATCAATCTGCAAAGCTTCAGCTAGATAATGCATATTGAAGAGTTCATTAACATCTCCATCTAGTATGCATATACAATTCATCAATCAGGAAATTGTTTACATGACCATGTGCTCTAGCCTAGATCAGGAACAGTGAAGTGTTCCTCATCATCTTCATCCAGGGCTTCAATCCTAGGCTTTTTGTAAGACATGAAGGATTTAGAAGCTTTCTGTGAGGTAACATTGCTAGTATGTGTCACTGGAAGCTGGGGAACTTCAGCAGCGGCTAAAGGTTCCTCAGGGAACTGTTCACCAAAAAGACCTACATCTGCTAGCCATTCAAGCTCTCCAAACTCCAGGGACTGCTTCTGAGCCTGAAAAATATGAATCAGTTCCAAACATTATAACAATACACAAGGGTAACAATGTAATTAAATGATGTCAACTCCTTACCATAACCCTCAACACAGTTTATGGTGCAAATATGACACAACATATTGTTTAAAGAAAGTCAGATAAACAAGAATCAAGAGCTCGAATGTACTACATAGAAGCCAATCTACCTTCTAATTAATAAGTTAAAAGAACTAGCCTCTTCCTTGATGAATCATTTTTAGATATAGAATGCAGTGTTTGATCATGTGCAAAACTCATAAACCTTAATCTCTCAATTCGTAAACAATTTAAAAATAACTGCTTTGGTCAGTCTTCATCCTTCACACACCAACAAACAAAAGTTTGTGTGCATATTTTTTGTGACTTGCATTCCAACACTCACAAAACTGCACTCACAAAACTGCATGAAGGACTTCAAGAATGTTGATCAACAAAAACAAGTCATTACATAGGTTAGTACTGCATTCATGCACTCTATAAATAATTTTTAATTGTATTTTATCTGTAAAAATGTCGACTTCCAATTCCTCTGGATATGTCTTGACTCAGTCAAGTTCACCTTGTACTATAAAATTCTGCATGAAGAAAGTCCAGAGGTGGTGAATTGGCTTAATCGCATTGGAAAGGAACAATGGACTGGAGCATGTTGGAGATACATGGAAACCATTCTTGCCAAGCCAATCAATTAAGTACTAATGGGGATGCAAAATCTTCCAATATTTCCATTAGTCCAAACAACCTAAAAATCTCAACCGTGTTTATACAGATATTCCCACCAAGGCCATGGATGAGGCATAGGCAAAGGCCAGATTTCACCATGTTTGTAATTTATACCTATAACAGAGTGGAGAAGTTTTGTAACCCACAAGAGGGACAACTTGAAGGAAAATTTAAGGTGAGGCCAGATTTTATGGTAACATGTTGTGTGATGATTGGCTACTGTATGCTATTTCAAAATGGATATTGGAGGCAACAAAACAAAATGGTCCCTCTAAATCATACTAGATTCTTACATCAAAATCACTCTAATTTCTTAGCTAATGTATGCAACTAAAATAGAGAAACAAATCTGCCTTACTTTGTCTGGTGACTCAAAGTCTGTTAATTCCAACAAGTCATCAACTGCCCAAGAGGATGTGCAGCTAGGCACTTGCTGAGAAGGAACTTTCACAGGAACTTCTTGTGCATTTGGATTAGATGGTTCCACATGATGACCTTTTTCATTGCCTTTGGTGCAAGTAGAACCCAAAGCCACCCGAATACCAGTAGCAAGAAAGCGCTGGTGGTTTGCAGAAAGGCTACCAGCTACATGAATTGGCTCGTCACAGTCTTTACAGAAGAGTGCTCTATCCTCAACACAAAATATGAAAGCTGCCTTGTCCTACAGTTACATTACATACATCACAAAGTTAACAAAGTCATCCATGTTCAACACAGGTTTCAACTCTTATACTCTACTTACAACAGAGGTCATAACAATACATAAGGATTATTCTCTACCATAAATAGTCAAAGATGAATAAGGTTTTGGTAGAACGATACATGATTATAGCATCTCTAACCTCTTCCTTGCATAAGCTTACATCAAAGGTATCAGACCATTATACTGACCAGTTAGCTCTTTTCATAAATTTAGTGCTTTAAATAACCAGAAACTTGTGGCTTTAACAATCATAAAGAAATACCATAGGATTAAGACAGTAAATTTTAAATATAAGGTTTATGGAATCAGATTTTACAATCCTTGCGAGGAAATGCTATGAAGTTTTCTTAAACACCCTCTGCCGGAATAAATTCTTGTGTGCCATGGGAGCAATTGACACAATTAAAAGCACAATCATGCATGCCAAACAGATTCAATTTATTAGAATTAAATCTGGTCTTCTTTGTTATATAGATCTCTTTATTTGATACTTAAACAGCAGCCAAGGTTATTACTACACTCCAAGATATCCCGGTTGATTCTCATATGAAACAAACACACACCAAAATTCTTGGCAAAATCAAACAAAATCCATCCATCCAAGTATAACGATTTGTGAAGGAGTACCTGACATATGTCACATCTGGGAAGCTTGTTTGATAAACATTGAAGGAGAAGCCTCTGATGCTTGCTTGCAAGCTTGTTTGCAGCATGCACTTCAACGTCACATTTGGCACACAACACTGCCTCATCTGCGCAACAAATCACTGTTGCCGGGGCTTTCTCACACACATCACACTGAATTTTCATGTTCTTACCAGCAGTGTCTCTTCTCTCACTTTCTTTGGAAAATGGGGTTCAGAAAAACACCATGCCAATATCAATATCCACACAAAACAGGAGAACCTCTACTACAGCCACTACCCTATAAGACAAAACCTTCCTATTGTAATGTGAACAGCTTTAGCTGTTCTAAGCCGAGAATATGAGCAAAAGGTTAGATCAAGTTGAATATGAACAGAAAAAGGGGAGCGAAAACAAAAGATAGCATTCAAAGTGACAGTGCTAAGTAATTAATGCAGAGAGAAAATAGTTTGGCCATGGAAAAGGAAGTGGCTGGAGGAGGGTACAGTTGGTGAAAGGGTGATGCGAAGATGGAGATTTCATGAGATCTTACCTTTGAGAATAATGAAGAGTGGGGTCACTTTGCCATGCGTGTGGCTGTGGAAGTACCACATCGAACGCGTGAAGTTGGAGTTTTAGATATTCTTATGTGTGGTCCTTGTCCTACATTGCTGACTGTGACTTACATGTTCTAAAAAAATGAACAAAGGGAATGCATCTAAATTCTAATTAATACAAATTACTTTTTCATAATCAAATTTTGCTCAGATTTTCATAATAATGACAAAAAAATGACGTGGTTATACCTCAAATTGAAGGTGTATAAATTAAACAAAGGGTGTGTACTTAGTAATAAAGACTAACCCTATTGATGTTGTTGTTTCGATGAAACCAAAGTCACTTTTATTTCAGAAAATGTTCACACAAAAAGAAAAATGACAGATACCACACACAAAAGAAAAAATGGTAGTAATAAAGCAACGTAATAGATAAATAAGAATAAAATAGATGGTGATAGTTAGAGTTTTTTAAGCTTATCCACTCAAGTATACAAATTAAAAAATACATTTTTAAATTTTATGTTATAAATGATTTTTATCAATATAATAAAATATATTTATTTTGACATCAATTCAGAGAGATAATATAATTAGGATCAATCATTACATTCGAGGTATTATCTACTTTGAAAGTTGGTGTTTCGTCACAAATTTATTATTAAAAAACACTTCAATGATTTAAAAAAGAAATATGTATTTAAATTGTTATTGTTTTCAACTCCTCCTGATATTATATTAGACGTATCGAAACAATATTCAATATTAAAAGATATAACATGTATGTGTTTTTCGTAAAAAAAATAGTTGAATTTTCCATCAATAATTATCTATAGAATAAGGTTCATTTGATCTTTATGCAATAACTATTGGCATAGGTTATGAATCAAAACATGATAGGAGAAGAGAGGTAGATGAACTCAATTTTTTTTTACAACTCAAATGCTCTATTTTTATTTATTTTATTTTTTATGGTAAAAAAATTATGAAGTTTTTTTAATAAAAGAAAACTAATTTCTTAATTACAAAACCCTAGCAAGCATATACATGTTCTTCTAATTGTCACTGACAAAAATAGATCTTCTATGCTAAAGTGCACATTATTTTGATTTACGTGTGGATTATGATGGCAAATTCATGGAACTCTACTCATAATCATGTGAAAAATGGTACGGAAGTCATGGATGTAAATGTGCAAGATCCTCCTAGGAGCTATGGTGATCTTGAAGGTGCATGATGTGTATGGAAGTAGGGAGGTTCGGCCAGCCCTATGGTAAGTGATGAAGATGAAAATTAGATCCTAGAAACTAGGTAGAAGCAAAGTATGGCACAATGTTGGCAGCATAACTTTACTCTCATTAATCTTGCAAGATACAAGAGATGGTTTCTCCTTTTATAGCCAAGGAGGCCGTAAATTCTAAGCTAATTACACATGAAATGTGAGCAAAATGAAATGAAAATGAGAAGGCACATGGCACATGGACCACATGGCCGGTCATGTGTGCTAAGGTTCTAGAATGTGCACAAAATCTAGGGTAAATCACATATAAGACAAGTTTGTGCTTTCTAACACTACACTAATTACTAAGTCACCTCTAATGGGCCTCCATGTAACATGTATAAGGCCTTCTCTTTTCCATCCGTGGCTTCATCCATTTGGGCGTGAGTGTGCTTAGCCATTGACCTTGTAATAGGGCCTAGACGGTCTAGCCCTCCTCCTAGACGCTCCATGTGTAGCATTCCCTCATCATGTCCTAGACGCTCCTTTCTTGAGTCTAGACGCTCATCACGGTCTAGTCTTGGGTTTTGGCTTCCATGGTGAGGTGTGCTTGGCCCTCCTCCATCACATAAGATAATTAAAAATATATAATTTATTTAAATATCATTCTCGTGTGAGAATTTACAATATAAGATAATATAAGATAGTATAATTTTCTACATTAGTAATACATTTCAATAAATTTTTAAAATATTTTTATATTAGATTGTTAATTAATTAGTGGAATTTAATTTAAACTCAATCTCGTTGATATTTGTCCTATATATTAAAATTTTGTCATATTTTTGTTTATGTCAAAATATCTTAATTTATTCCTTTCTCATGTAAAATCATTAAAATTTTATTACATTAATTTTAATAAATATTCAATCTTTAAAAATTAAGAAGTTAAAATTAATATACAAGACCCAGAATAATATACAAACTATCAATAAAAAATGTATATGAAAATATGTAAATACAAACCTTTTATATTATATTATTTTTATCAAATACTTTGAAAATGTGATTTATTATATATTAGTAATTAAATAAGGTAGTTTATACCTTCAACTTATAATCCTTTTAGCAGTTCCATTTATGATCGTTGTATTTCTTCCCCACCTCCACATATTTCGACCTACATCCCATAAATATAAAATATTTATTTTGCATTGTACAAATTTTTAATTTTTAATTTCCACATTTCATAATATGTAAGTATTTTTTTTTCAAAAAATTATTATATAATTTAAAAATTATTTTTTACTTCTAAATTATATAATCTAAAACTCATTAAGATTGTAAAATCTAGAAAAAATAAATAAATTTTGAATTGTACAATTTAAAAGATTTTTTCTAGAAAAAATAATTTTAAAATTTTACAATATTCCAAAATCATTTCATAAAGAAAAAAATGACTTCTAAACATTACACTCTAAAAACTTTTTTAAGATAAAAATTACTTTAAAATTTGTAATTAATAAGCCAAAAGTAATTTCCAAATGGTACAATCCAAAAATAAATTAGATTATATAATAAAAAAGACATTTTTAACTTTTGAATTTCACAATTTAAAAAAAAAACAAAATGAGAATTTATTATTTAAGGGCTACAAGAAGAAGATATGAAGGTATGTTTGACAAAAATCCTCTAGCAGTTTCTTCTTGCACTTTTACATTTTTCTTCCTGCACCCTAATGTTATGCAAAGATCATATTGTTTCTATTATTTTTAAAAACTCCAAAATGCAGTTAAACTGTACTTATTTTTTTACATTCCAGATAGATTAAGGAATCTAGAAAAATTTCGGATTGACACTTCCAGTAAACTTTTGGATCCACTAATCCGTAATTCAAAATATACATTTTACATTTAGAAATCCATCATTAAAAAAAAAACATTCCGGATCCACTAATCCATAACAGAAATATGTATTTTGGATTCAGAAATTCATAATTAAAAAAAAAACATTCCGATTCACCAATAACAAAATTAGGCTTACGAATTCAGCAATCCAGAAATCAACAATTTATACAAAATTTGCTTATGGAATACTCCTCATCCAAAAAACACAGTTTAATCAATTCCAGATTCATGAATCCATAATACATTACCGGATCCCGATATCCGGTAACCCCGAAATCTCCATAACCACCATGCTCCTAAAAAAATGTAACTCTTACCTCTACAACCCAAACAATACTTCGAGAACGTAGTGTACTCTCCCACCTTGCTCTGAACAACTACAAAGACCCTCAACTAGCGGTTGATATTCAATGATGAAGATGAACAGTGATAAAGAAGTCAACACGGTGTCCCTTTTCAAATTATATGTCAAGGTTAATTTTGGGATATTTAAAATTGTGGTGGTGCAGGAAGAAGTAACCAAATCCTCTTAAAGTAGAATATAAGGCCCAAATAGTTTTTGTGTTCTATTTTTGGTCCTCAGATCCTTCACAATAACCACTGCTAGGCCCATTCCTAATATTGACGACAAAAATTATGTAGTATTGATAATATTTTTATAATATATTTTTATTATTTATTTAAAAAATGTTATAAAATATCTCAACTTAAATTTTATATATTTTTTTATTTTAGTATATATTTTTATATTAAAAACTGACTTTAAGTTTAACTTAACTTTATAAAAATAACTTTTTAAAATAAATATACATCCATATGAAATATTTTTATCTAAATGAAATACTAAATTAGTGGTATATATCTCATTTAAAAAAAATGAGAGATAGAGAAAAAAAAGTAATATATTTTATTAATAAAATATTGTTACTCACTTACATTTACTCTATTTATATAGTATATAAAAAAGATAAAAAATAATTATGATTAATAAAACAGTTGTAATTATTAAAAAATAACTAAAACAGTTACAATTGTTTAAAAAATATAACTAAAAATATAAAATATTATATGAGGTTATATTTATCATCTAATATTATTATTGTATATGAGATCTGGTTGATGTTTTAAAAAATATTTTTTTAAATGAGGAGAAAAATAATTAAATTCCAAACAGAACTTTTAATGCACGTAGTTTTTTTTTTTTATTGATTACAAGTATAAGGTTTTACATACTTCATTCTATCTCAAATATAAAAACTATAGAGATAGAGGGTGTTTGTTTCATATAAGTAAATTTCAACTTATTTCATTTCATAATAGTGTAATTTTTTAAAAATGTTTTATATATTTTTAGTTAGTGTGATTTTTCATGCATTCAAACGCCAAATATAATAAAATTCAATAAGTTTATTATGTAAAATTATTTGTTCTTGAAACATGGTATAAAACTATTTTACATTAAAAAAAAAAAATTTATAAAAAAATAAAAGACAGCTACCTCATAAGATGTAATTTAGAAAAAAAAAATGAAATATTATATGATTCAGAAAACGAAGGCCATGGAAGGATTCAACTGGAATTGTCTAGTACCTCAATCAAGGTGAGCATTATTCTGAACCCTCTTTCTGCATTTCTCTCATCACCAATTCATTTTTCCAATTCAATCTCAATGCAACAATCCCACTACTGTTTCGCGTAATTCAACTTCTTCACCCTTGTTTATGAACTCCCTCAACTCAAAGACTCCACCTTTCTGCTTCTGTTCTCGTGCAATCCCTTCAGAAAGGCTTCTGTTCCGTGAAGGGGAATAGCTGCGCGATTTTTCATTTGGTGGGTTTCATTAATTTCTGAGATTTCCTGAAAATTGAAATAAATAAAAAAACCCTTGGATTTGGAGTGTTGGATTGAATAGGCTGTGTTGTGTTGTTTGATTGTGGCATTAGAAGGGATTCTGGGAAATGGGGAAGCCTTTGTTTTATGAGATCTTGGAAAAACCTGCCACAAGTTGTATGATAGGAATATGCAGCATGATTTGGTTCTATATACAGAAGAAAAATATTGGGTATTCACATGTGGGTTTGAGTTATGAGACTGCAGTGGAAGGGCATTATTGGAGGATAATTACTTCTGCTTTTTCTCATATTAGTGTTATTCATCTTGTTTTTAACATGAGTGCATTGTGGAGTCTTGGGGTGATAGAGCAGCTTGGGCACTTGGGCCTTGGTGTTGAGTACTACTTGCAGTACACACTTGTGTTGGTGATTGTATCAGGAGTGCTGGTTCTTGCAATGTATCATATGTTGATTCAGAGATTCAAGCTTGAGTATTTTCGTCGAGTGACAGCTGTTGGCTATTCCTGCGTTGTTTTTGGGTGGATGACAATTCTTTCTGTGAAGCAACCATCTTCCAAGTTGGATCTCTTTGGGTTTCTGTCTCTCCCTATCAGTTTTGCGCCGTTTGAATCGCTTATTTTCACTTCGATCATCGTTCCTCAGGCAAGTTTCATTGGCCATTTGTCAGGGATTGTTGTTGGATATGCTATAGCATGGGGTTTAATTCATGGGATGAGCAATTACTGGGCACTCTCCTTATTGGGATGGATTCTGCTTGTCTTTGTTTTTAGTTTGAAGAGATCTGGAGCGCTTGATCTAAGCTTTCTTGAGATTGAATCTGTTACCGATCCTTCCTTACCTTCTGTGCGGTTTTTGGCATCAAGCACTGGCAGAACACTGCAGATGAGTGCTTTGCCAAATGGGAATGTTGAAATTGTCTAATGTAAAAGTCATATATATCTTGTGATATCAGATGTTGCCTTGACACAATCTACATTGATAGCAATGCAATTCTAATTCTTCCAATATATAATTTGTTTAAAGATTCACCAATATCCCTCTTCAGAGTTTGCATGTTTAGTTTTGTGATAATGATCGTTCTCTGATGCTCTGTATATTCCTCTGCTGAAGTGATACTGCTCGCTGCAAATTTGCTGCTACTTTTTGCCCTTTGTTTAGTTTATTTGCTCGTGGACGATACCAGTTGAATCTGATTTTACAAGAACAGAGGACAGTGGTTATTTTGTAAATGAAAATTTAGCTGTTTTTGCTGTTTGATTGAGTTTTGGACTCCAATTTTATGTATATGCTACTTGGCAATCTGCGGTTTGCCTTCAATAAAAGTATTAAGTTAGCATGGAGATTAATAACTTGTTTGTTTTAAAATTAGATAGAATTGATTTTAACACGATTAATTGAACTATTGAACATAATTATAATGTGTTCCAATCAATCTCCAGTCACAGATTTCCAGTGAAATGTGCATTTTTCACTGGAAAAAAATCTGAGAATTAATTTTACAGTATCAAAACAAATAGGTCCTAAAATAGCAGTAAATGAATTGGCACCAAAGTAAAAATTTCTCTGGATTAAAGTTACTTTGCTGCTAAAATCAATTTTTGTGTTGCTCTGTCAACAATTTATATAAACTAGACAGAAGGTGCTAGATCCCCAGGTTGCAGTCATAGATGTAAATTAAGAAAGAAAAGAAAGACAGCATACACTAACACAACCAAGAAATATCATAATATTTAATAAAATACAAGCAAATTAACAAGTGAAGCAGAAAACTGGGCTATGTAAAAAGACATTTTGGGATTGAATCTAATCAACCAACTATCTTGTATTGGATCTGATCTATTTATATATATTTGATTAATCTCTACTATAAAAAAAGTGAACCAGAAACAGAACAGAATTGGTTCAAATATAGACAAATAAAACTGTGCTCTCAATCTACTGATTAGAGTGATGATGAGTATATCAGTTACTACCATGGAAGACCTAATATCAATATCTACTTGTATGTAATTGACAATAATGTTTAGTGCTTCAAAGTAATATACAATACAAACTTACAATCGGCAACATAAAAGCAGAAGCTAATATGATGCATGTGTATGTGAGCAGCCATAAAAAACTGCGCAAGATTTACCCAATATACATACACACAGTACATAAATATTCGTTCTAAAATTGGGTGGTGACATGGAAGCAAAGAAGTGGATCACCTAGAAAGCTTAGCACCGACAGTCTTTAACGCAAACAGAGTCTATTTCCTATATATAGAGAGACACACACAAAGATGATTATGACATTGTTTCCATATTTTAGTAGGATTTGTGAATGAAGTTATTCTATAAATCATGTAGACTCGTTGAAAGTAGAGTAAACATATGAAGTTTGATGCAAAGTCATGTTAATGCTGAAACTTTTTCAAGCAGGTAACGAATGAATACGTTTATGAATCATGTACGTATAGGTGCAGGTAGAAATGCAAACCGCATGTATCCTCTAACTCCTTCACAGTTTTATCTTAATAAAGATATTCTAACTCCTTCACAGTTTTATCCTTAATAAAGATATAGAGAGGAATGTGTAATTAAATTGATTTTGATTTCGACTTTTAATACATGTGAGACTATTGGATATACTAGAATTTGACGAAGCTTTTACCCTTTTTCTTGCTTCTTAGTTCAAGGTACTATTCGAGGGATAGTAAGAAACAACCCACAATAAGCTAATATCTCATAGACTAATCTTTTGTCTTATGATCTCAGAGGCCCTCCCTTTCAGAAACGAAAGGGTGGAAGAGCCAATTCCAAGAGACAAACCACCCTTTTGAGTCCTATTTAATCGTCGTTGTATAAATTAATTGTCGAACTTTATTAATGAAATACTAAGTGATAAGTGAAAATCTATCTGCAGAAAATTCATTCTAGTTTCTCAAGAGTTAGTAAAAACTTAAAAAACATGAAAATATTTAATATTTAATATTTAAGTGAATGAATGAGATTAAATAATTAGTTCCTAAAATTTTGTGGTTTAATTAGTTAGTTAGTCTATTACAACATAAATTCAAGTAAATATGAGTTATCAGGAGGATTTGTAACTGATTTTAACCATCAAAAGTATTCATGAGTCCTCTCTCAAACCTGATAGAAATAATAAGATTCAAGAACACTAGAAAGAATCGATTTGGAGAGGTGCATCGAAACCAAGTAATGTTTAGTCTTAAACTTCCTATGTTTATACTAAGGATTAACATGATAAAATGTGTGATTATCTTCAGGAAGATAATGTTACAGAACTACTACATTCATGACAAATAGCATTAATTTACATAATTTGATCGTGTTGTCTCCAATGGAAATAATTGATGGAAACCCATGGACAAGCAAAAAGTAAAGTAACGTGTAATGCATAAATCATGCTATGAAGTCTTATTTTAATTTTCCGAATCTTATCATTGTATCATTCCTTAAATTGTTTGTTTTTATGACTCGTGATCTTATTTTAAGTTTAGTAATCAAGAATCTCTTATCAGGATACATAAATAATGAATAATTAAGCTAAAATTTATATTTAAATATGTTTATACTTTATAATTTGTATTTCTAATATTTTTTTATGTAATAATAAATTAAGTTAAACTTTAAAATTTTGTTATATATTTTTTTTACTTTTATTAGATTTTACATCTGAATTCACAACTTTAGATTTCGCTAGCGTTCATATCAATTATTTTTCTTAAAAATACGATTATTTGGATTCTACATTATAATAATCAGCTATCATAAAATCATTTTATAAATAAAATTATTACAAAATTTAAAAGTTCAATTTTGAATTTTTAAAGTTAACAAATTTAAATAATGATAGTAATTATGATAATTACTACACAATATTTAATTAGTAATTTTTTAAAAAAAATTTATGTATTGATAATTATGATGCAAATGTATCTCACATCCACCTATTAGAAATTTGTTAAAATGTTCTTTTGTATTTTTTATTACTTACTTAAGTTTACATACTATTTATTATTTTCCTTCATTCATTTGGTTTTGAAAAATTAATGTAATTTTCCATCATCATTTCCATATATATATATAAAAGTTTAAAAATGATGAATATGTAATTGTCTACTGCAAAACCACATAATTAAAGAGACAGAAAAAATGATCCACACTTAGATTTTTGCATCTTCATGTTACATGAGAGAATATGATATCCAGTTTAAATAATGTAGTTTTACAAGTTACTAAATTATGTTCACATTATTTGTTGTCTTGTTTTTGTAATTTTAAAATTATTATATTTTTCCTATATGTGTATATGACTTTATCATTATGTTACATTTTGATTTAGTTTTGCAACACTAGTACAAATAAGAGTATGATGGTTTTACTCACCAATAATGGTGTCAAATTGAATACACTAAACACAATAAAATATAAAAAAAAAATGGTAAAATTAATGATATTAAAGATTAATATAGATTAGAGATGATCAAAATAAAGCTAATAAAAGTAACTATCTAATCGTATATAAATTTTGTCCTATTTATTAATCTAAACACTAAACAGGACACTTGTGCAGCCATACGTAGGCCAAAGAAATTGAAAGAAGGTTTCATAAACATAAATCCGACCCGCAGATCCAACCAAGGGTACCAAAGAATTTTACAGTGCATAATTTTGAATCTCTAACTAGGACCATCTCATGAATAAGAAATAAAATGTGACTGTGACCTACACAAACTCTAAAACACAAGACAGGTTAAATAAAAAAGTGATGAAGAGAGGGAAACTTGTAGTCTCTATTGTCCTCGGTTGCTGAAGGGTTTTACATTTCATGAAGGGTTATCTGTGTCCCCTCCCTATTCAAGTGCCCCATTTGTTGATGTTACAGTACTTGTTGCTGTTGTTTGTTTCTGCTGTTGCTGTTGTAGTTGATGCTGAAGTTGATGTTGCTGAAACTGTTGTTGTTGCTGCTGAAGTTGATGCTGCTGCTGCTTCTGGGATTGAATTTGAAGCTGTTGAAACTTTTGTGCAGCTAAAAGAGTGTACATGGCGTGATTGTTGGGATAGAATTGTTGCCCCCCACCAAACGAAGCAAAGTTTGTAGATCCTCCATTTGGAATGGCTTGTCCAGTCATTAATTTCAAATGCTGAATTTCTTCTTTTAATGCATCATTTAATGCTGCAGGCGGTAGAAAAAGCCAGGAATTAATTTTTGTAACAGAAAAAATCGGGATAAACTCTCCATCCATGCACAGCAAATTTGATTTTTATTGCTTCAATCATGAAAACACATTTTCAACCAGAAGAGCAAGTTTCAGACGCAACCCAAGAAGCCAACCCACAAATTTTATCAGCCAGCTTTACAAAAGGGAGGTGGCTTTATCTTAAGACTCATGCATTAATTCCATGGGCAGTCTTACTGATGTCATAAAAAAAGCACAAACCTTAAATGTAAGGTGAAAAAATAAAATACTTCATCAACTTAAATAATAAATTCAAAAATCCAAGTAGCAATATGCAAACATACACCATAATAAATAAGTTTACATTTTTCTTTCATTGTTTTGAAATATATTACAAGTTCAATTTACTTTAACCACTGTTTTCACAATGTTGATTACCTTCTAACTTCTATGCATGCTAAGGAGCAGCCCCACCAAAAAACATGAAAGTTGATCAAACTTTTGGTTCAGCATAAATCAAGGTAAAATTACTATATATCAATAAAGGTCACAAGTCGTAGAGCTTAGTAGCTCACAATGTTTGCCAATATTCTTTTTAATCTAAAATTAGAAAAACAGGAGAAGAAAAGGATAGAGCAATAATCTAAAACGCTTACCATCTTGCAAGTGAACCTGTTGCTCCATGGTTTGCAACCGCAACTTCAACTCACCGTTCTCAGCATTCAGTCCGTTTGTATCTCTCTGCTCATATAAGAGGCAAAATTACATTGATTACAATTCCTACTATTTGTTTTCAATCAGAAGGAGACATGGTAGCCGTCAGAAGGTTAAACATAAATAGCTGTCAGACGTTGACATAAGTGGAATAGAAAAGTATACGACATAAGATGAAGACGTGTTAGGGAGTACCTGCAAAAGAGTTAATTGTGCAGACAAGGATGTTGCTTCTGTTTGCAATGTCTGCACTTTCCTTTCAAGCTCGGAAATGTAACGCATCTTCCTTTCTTTTGATCTTGCAGCAGACTGTCGGTTTGCCCATATCCTATCACACTCATATAAGGAGTATAAGTCATGGTTTGTAAGTTTTTTTTACTTTTAATAAAAAGATTCATGGAAAGTGTTTAAAGTCAAGAAAGTATGACACTATTCCCTCCAATTTTAAAATGTAGGTGAAAATTTGGGAACAATGGGGGACAATTGTGCCCAACGGAAAAGGAATACAGAAATATCACATATATACAAGTTGGAATGCTGATTTACTAAGATAGAAAGGTGGACAGATGGTTCCTGCCCAGAAGAGCAAACATGTACGCAATTTATTCCACAATATATATCAGCGACCCCACACAAGGTAGAAAGAAAAGTGAAAAGACAATGAAAAATAACAGAAAGCCATGCCCCATAATTTTTTTTACAAAGTAACCCTAACAGAACTTCCAAAGCCAATATTAATTCACAACCCATACAGTAGCAGATACCACTAAATTCAACAACGTAAATCACAATTTGCAATCGAATAATGTAATTGCTATTAGTTGATTTTAACTAATAACCTACAGACAAACCACGTAATAACACCTACAGTGCCAAACAGCCCATAGCTTTACAGACGCTAAAGCAATCAAAGAAACATAAACAAGTCTAGCAATCACGAAGGGCAAATATCATACAGAAAACCTAAAGATGACCAGAGAGGATTACTTTTTATATTTCTATATAAAATCAATTCAGAAATAAACACTAGGTAAGAAAATTACGGCAGTTTCATTGTTGGACTAAAGCTAATGGAAAAAACCAAGGATTTGTCTTGTCAATGAACAATATAAACCTATGAAGCACGGACAAGGGTGTGTCCGTACGTGTCAGATTCATGTGTACAATTTAAAAACCTTTTTTTTTACTTCGGCACGGCTGTGGCACAAGTTAGTGAGTGAAGAGGTATTTATTTTTTCAAGAAGCTTGTATTGTTACATAATCAAGAATATGTATTATTATGAATTTTTTTATTTAATCTTTATCATATCTTTATTAGATAATATCAAATTTCTTTTGTTTATTGTATTAATTTCATTTTTTTTCAAAATAAATACATTTATGTTGTCTCAGAAACATATAATTTCAAATCAATATCTCTCTTTTCTATGGTCTAAGAGTTTCTCCATTTCCTCTTTTACTGCCATTTTTTAATTTTCTCATTGTTAGTCTCTTATCTTATGCACTTCCCCACTATTCCATGCTTCTTAATTCTTGACAACACGATGAAAACCTACCACTAAAGTTTATGTAGGAAGTACTATTATGAATACAGTAAATTTGATGCTTTGTTAATCATTTTCACATAAAAAATAATACGAAATTCTCTATTTTTGTTGTAGTCAAACAATTTTTGTTGTTGATGTTCTTGGAGTTATGTAATACATTTATATTATGTCTAAATTTATATTTTCTCTCCCTTGCTAATGTTATGTAATACTTTTTATGCTATGTTTCGATGGATTAAATGCTCATGCTATGCTCTCTTTTTTTGTTTTGTTTGAAATTGTAGTAGAGATGAGTATTCCAAATCCTAGTTCTAGTCAAGCCAAAGAACAAGATAATGATACTAAATCTCTACAGAAATATCTTACAGATAAGTGTATATTGTTCTTGTGGTGGAAAAAATGAAATTAAATGCAAACTTTATGATTTAACTTTTGAGGGATCTAGACTGAAGGTACACTTATTGAAGATTTGGAGAAAAGGGAGTTAGAGTTTGTCAAAAGTAACAAATGTCAAACTTGAATTTAAGAAGTTGGACCATGAGACCACACTGAAGAAGATAAGTCAAAAACAAACTCTCATTAATACTGTGTCGAAGCAACAAAAAAAACAGTTTTTAAATCCGCGCCATTGAATATGTATCTGTGCTTCATAGATATAAACAATACTACCTAGTTCTAATCCCTCTTAAGAATCGGTTTATTAATAAAAAGCTACCCATTTTTATCTGTCCATTCAAAATTATATTTTGGCACGGGGCTACAAATATACCCTACAGAAGATAAAACAGTCAAAGTCTGATAGAACTATTTCAGAGAAGTATACTGTCAATTATGCACTTACATTACCTACACCTAAATTTTTACTATTTGGCTGACACATCAAATAAAGATAGAGAGAAAGGAGAATAGTAAAAGAGTACCTTTTAGCCCGCTTGGGATCAATTAAGGCAAGCTCAGCAAGCTTGTCAGCCGACATAGCCTTTTTGGCATCCAAGCCAGCAACGTCATCGGCGCCGGAGATCAGCATATCCGGCTGGATGGACAAATCCATGGAATGGCTATGTTGGTGTCTAACCCTCGGCCTTTCAGTAGCAACGCCGTAATCGTTATTGCTGCTGCTGTAATTATTGTTGTTGCCGATGTTCTTGTTGTTATCTTCAGGCAACGGAGGGGAATTGAGATGATCTACGAGGGCGAGGAAGTCATCATCGAGGGCGAGATCAGTGTCGAAGGTGAGGTCATCGGGAAGGGTGATAATCTCGGAATGGGCGCGTCTGTGGCCCCTGTTTTTGGGCGGATTATCGGGCATTCCGACGATGTCGTGGCTGAAAGGTTGGGACGAGGAAGATGAAGGCGGCAGAGGAGGGGATTTGTTGTCTCTGTCTCTATCCATTACCCTACACTATGCTACGCTACGCTACACTACACTACAATTCAACACAAACAAAAATCAAATTCAACAAACAGAATCAAGACATTGAACATTTGATTGACGGATAGATAAATTGATCGGTGAATGATGAATAATTGATATCGGTGGATGTGAAATTGAAAGGAAATGATAATCGTATTGCATGTATGGTAGTACCTTTGGATTTGGTTGAAGACGAAGCAGAAGAATGGTCCGTTAGATCAGAGATGCTAACATCAAATGCCAAAACTATCACACGCTATTCACTCAAATTGGATCATAATCACGCACACATCGCAACGCGCATAAGAGAGAGAGAGAGAGAGAGAGAGAGAGAGAGAAAGAGAGAGAGAGAGAGAGAAAGAGGAGTGAGAGAACTCAACCCAAATCCTATGAGAGATTGCAGATTCTGGGTTAGCACAAACTACACACCAGAGCTTCTTCTCTTTCTTCCTCTTTTTATTTATATCCTTTCTTTTTTTCTATGCAATCTTATTGTCCGTTCAGATATCAATCAAATTATTATTTTTAAATAGCTATAAATAAAGAGGTTAAAAAACATTATTATTTTTAAATAACTATAAATAATTAGGAGTTTAAATATGTAATATTCATGTAAGTCAGCATTAGTCGAAATTGAATTGTTATGTAAAAAAAAAAAATTAATAGAAATAAAATTTTATTTAATCCTAAATAAGATCTATTGCTACTCTAAGTTTCAAGTCCTGTGGGGTGGTCAACCCTAAAAAAAATTAGTATTATTTGATGAAATTAAATTAAATTAAAATGAGTTATAATTTCTAATACATTTACTGTTTTCTTTTTTTGTTGGAATAATTAAATATTCATTACATGTTTTTAAATAAAAATTAATAAATACTTAATGTTTTTATAGAAGTTATATTGACATGGTTCCTTTCTAACAGATAATGTTTGATGAAACAGTTGAAGTGAAGTAATATTATTACAAGAACATAACTGTCGTTGCTAAAATTAATGTTGAATATTCTACTCATTTATTTTGGTGTTTTTACTTTTATTATTTAATTAAAGTGACGATGTTAGAGAATTATTCTTATCTACTCTAAATAAAATATTTTAATTATCATCGTAGAATGAATATGGACCGAAAAATTGTTATTCATTGAACCAAGACGCGCCGTTTCTATAGTATTGTGACGGTTCACTTTCTTTACCTATTAAATATAATTGATATAACAAAATTGAAATCTGTATTCTTATATCTTCAATGTTACCAATGAGTTTAACTTCGATTAAAACATGAATTGTTGTAAAAATATCATCAACATTACATTTAATAATATATAATTTTTAAATTCCAAAACATAATAACTCTCTTCTCATATGACTACTGGATTTGAAAATTTAAAATAAATTATTCTAAAATAATAAGGACAAATTCTTCTTCCATAAATTCTTCTTCCATCTCATGCATTCTTTTTTACTTTCCATGTTAATTGGAAAAAGTCAATTTTAACTTTTTAAAAAAATTTAAGTAACCTTAAATAAAGTATAATTTTACTTTATTAAATTATTTCAGTTGTATCTCTCTACCTTCTCTTTAGTCGCATACCTTACTTCACTTCCAGTTATAACACTTTTATTCTTCTTTCGTCCCAATATTTAATAAAGCGGTTTCATCATTTGTGGGCAAGAAAATTAACAGAAAATTCGTTGTATTTAACATTTTGTAAAGATATTTTTTAATTGTGACCTGGTTTTTCTTTTTTGGTTTTTGTGACTTCAAAAAATAAAAAAAATAAACAAAAACACAATCACATATCCATACAAACATCACAAATTTTATCCTAATCACCAAAGTTCATCACCAGTCAAAAAAAACAATCACCATTACTTAAAAGAAGAAGACAACACATTCTTGTGCCAAATAATAAAACCTGGTTCAATTATAAGACTATTCTTGTGCCAATTCTGCTTAAACCATAAAATGGGTATCCTTTAACTATTTTTTCACACTAATGCTCAAATATCTTTCCTATATTAAGAGAATGGAGAATTTCGTTTATTTATATATTTGAGTATTTACACAAAATAATTATAATCAAATTCATTCTATCTAAGTTCGAGTTTGGTGTGGGAATGAGATTCAAGTGAAATCATGTGAATAGCACGACAAATTCAAATTTACCCAAATACGAAGATGATTTCTTTTACCATTCTATTAGATGACAAAAACCTCATTGAATCGCATGCATATATACAGAGTGAATGGAGGGTACAAAGTTAAGAGACAAGTGAATAACGCAAGAAATCCAATATTACTACAGATAGATTATATATAGGGAAATTGTGCAGGTCCAACACTTAGAAGAATAAAAACTCAGGAACCAAGCCACTCTCACTAAAGTCACATAATGTGCACAAACGCCATTGGGGAGCTGCAATTGCCATCAGAGATACTTCATTTCCATTCAGAATCAAAATCAGAAAATATAGTCTGGCAGCTGGAGAGGGAATTGTGCCACTGTAGCTAGAAAAGGGTCTCCTTTTGGGTATGCCAAGCTGAAATCAGAATAAAAAACGAAAATGGCTAGCTCACAAGACAATAACAATAGAATTTAATTCATATGGTGTCAAATGCATGGTTTTGTTGCTTGCTGTGAATCAAGGCATCCCGTGGAAAAATTGACATTTGGATGATGAATGTGGTTTAAGTTGGCAAAGAAAAACCCAAACCATTAGTAAAAAGTTCATGTGTACTTAGTACAAGCAAATTTGAAATTTGCTCAATCCAAAATTCACATATTCCTACACTGTCAAACTAACCATAGATAACCAAATAACTTGTCGCAAACAATAATTAAAATAACAAAAAATGCATACCTGCCAGGTACAAAAGTAAAAGAACCTTCAATGGAACCTGATGGCAGTGGTAGAGGTGTGCAACTCTGATAAACAAATTCTTCTGCACCAGGATGCAGAAGTGGATACTGCAGGGAGATTCACAACTCAGTAGTTTAACACTTTGACCACTTTATTTACCAAAGTTACTCGGACTTTAGAAAATGAGGACAATTTTCATTGTTTTCTAAGAAAAATAGAGTTTAAATTCCAAGTTCCAAAAACTATGAATTATAAACCTTTGCTACCTTTGGAAATGAAAACCACTAAATCAGTTCAATTTTTATCTGGTTTGCAGAGTTGGACCTATGACTATCTGCTCGAAAGCCATAAAGTAAATTACAAGCTGAACTAAGCTATAAAGTAAATTATAAGAAAATGAAGACAATATTCTTTGTTTTCTAAGAAAAATATAGTTTAAAGACATTCTTCCAAGTTCGAAAAACTATGAATTATAAACCTTTGCTACTTATGGAAATCAAAATCACTAAATCAGTTCAATTTTTATCTGGTTTGCAGAGATGAACTTAAGGATGACTCTATCTGCTCGAAAACTATAAAGTAAACTACAAGCTTAACTAAGTTAGGCACGTCACTTAGATGCACTCAATCAGTATATGCAACAAGAATCAAAAGCCCCAAAGTTTTATTAGACTTTGGCCACATACAAGCTCATAGAAAGGTAATGGCAGTGTGCTAATGTGCAGTTTTTGGGAAATTCCACAATTAATTCACAACTGAACAGAAGCTTCTTGTTGTAAAAATTCAACAAACCAAAATACTCGTAGAACAATTAGGTGAATATCAATTCATTTAGATAAGGGAGACCTTGATCAGCTGTTCATTTGAAATTTTGACCCCGATATGTCTAAAATCCAAGTGAAGTCAATGCACCTAACTCACTTCTCACGGCTACTAACTCATCCGGAATTTCAAAATTATGGATTCAATTTTAAAAGATCTATGTCCAACAGCCAAGACATGAAATAGTCTAAAATGCATACTTACTGAATAACTTCAATAGAATAAAAATAATTGCACAAATTGAGGGGAAATTTTGGGAACTTATACCTGTCCTATAACAGCTTCTCCATTGAAATCCGATACAACATCATCATTAGCACGAATGATCCAGTGCCTCCAATGGAGCTGACAAGAGTTGAAGGACATTCCATTAATCAAGCATCCTTGCGGTTCAAGGGACAAGCGGATTGAATAAGCAAATAAGTACTTTTCATTCTCATCTTGAGGATCAATAAACTCAGGGATAATCAATGCAGATGCACGGACCTTGAAAAAAAAACACTTGTAAGTCTCCAAGGAAAAATGACATACTGGAACTACGAAATATTCGTAAAAAAAATCAGTAGTGATGAAAAAGGCACGTGAATTGGAATATCCCATGCATCATAATGAGCAAAAGTCATTAACCATTTGCTTCCTTTATGCATAAAGACAACAAAAAGAAAAAAGAAGCTCCAGATCCAATCCAAGAAAATCTGTCCTGATATATATTGTAATTATAAATATCCAAACCTCAGGAGGCATATGATAACCTCATTACAATAATTATTCCCTGTAACCCAATATGACTTTGCAAACTGCATCAACGACTACCATAGCAATAATGTTTTCTATGCCGTAAGATACAGTGCTAATTGAGCAAGCATAAAGAGTGGTATACAGGCTTTTACCTTCACACCATTAGTAACAGCCGTTGAACAAAAAGGGGGTTCTTCTGGGAAAAGATTAATGCTTCTTCCATTTTCTTTGTCACAGAGTTTGATGAAGCCATGTTCTAAACGACGACCATGTTCTTCTAACCACAGTAGCATGGCATCTTGTTGCTCTTCAATATTTAATTCCCGATGTAAACTTATCAGATCTTGAGGTACACAAGGGATTATGTCTTTTTCAGAATGAAGTTTATTGGTTCCAACATATAGTTGACCATTGGAACAGTTGAGGAAAAACAACTTTCTACGGAAAGTGGATGAAGCAGCCACAAGAACAAACTTGGATCTTCTTAAAAAGCTCAAGTGACGCCTAATTTGCTCAGTTTCTTGGATTATCTGACGTATAGGCAATAGATAAACATTCACCAAATGATTATAGAAGGAGTAACCCCCAATTAGACCCAAAGAACTTCCAAATGTACTAGTTTCTGGATTTGCTTTTACGATTTCTTGCCCATTATGAAAGCGATAAAGGATCCTTGTAGGAAGTGGCAATTCCACCTTTAACAAATTCTCCAACGTCTGAATGTCAGCTTCAGTTGCCCCTTTACAAAGAGTGGCCTCAGCTTCAGGAAAGTTATTGGTCAACCAGGTCTTTATTCTATCCCAGCACTTTTTCACACGCTTAACAAGAGGCCATGGATACATATCAAAAGCTCCTCTCCATGCTTGATAGCATTCCTGCGTAACACATACACAGTCTGATTTCTAGCTGTACCAAAAACATTAGTTCAAATTTAGCACACACAAGTCAGTATCATCAAGAATCTTGAGCAACAGAGCATCCATCCTTCTCAACATGAAAGAAAGAAAACGATGCACACTTTACAAAACATAAATTTAGCAGGTCCATGAACCGGCAAACAGGAAGGTCAGAAGTTAGTTTCATAAGTAGTGTCGAGAAAGCATGCAAGTAGTAAGTACACTAAATCCACAACTTGACTGTTTCCAAAAATATAAAAAGAAATGGAGGAACCAAATGTATCATGGTTTTCATTTCTTTAAAATGGGAAAAGCACTGAATGGAGCATAAAGGAGTCTATTCCACCCCATTCCATTTATTCTATTCCACCAAAAAAACATCTAATCCAAGGCTCTATCATTCTACCCCCAATTACCACATCCTTGTCAGTTCAATCCCACACGGCATTAAATATAAATCTAACCACAACAGGATAAACATACTTTTAACCAGGGCAAGAAGTTCACCCTGTTTCACAATTGGACCAAGTCAACACAACAAGGTCATTTTTTAGCACACATGGAACAACAACAAGGACATCCAAAAGCACTACCCAATCATGTGCCTGAAATTGAAAGACACAGAAACAAATCAAACTTCACAAAGAGACAACTTCATCATTTGACTGAAACCACCCAATAACAATTCAATGCATCTTTTTCCACAAAATAATTATCACCCAAAAGCAGAGGCTCAGGAAAAGTGAAGGAAAATTAAAAAAGGAGCGACCTTGAAGGAAGGGAAGGGGTTTCCAAGATGATCGATGGGTTGGGTCAAAGCGAGTTCATGGAAGCAGAGATTGGTCCAAAGAGTGTCATCTGAAGCTGAAAACCTAAACCTTTTGCTGGCACAAGCGACTCTGGCAACATCTTCGCCTTCTAACTTCTTAAGAATCATGTTAATGGCTAAATCTCCAACAGATTCCAACCCCATTTTTCTGCTCTCTCAATTGCACTCTCTCAACAATCAACCAAATTTGTTCATAACTATAACATTTAAAGCAAAATTATTTGACAGAGAACAAACTATTCACATCATAAGTTTACTTTAGTTCATTATATTCAAGATTTCAGATGGTGAGAAATTTGTCTATTTTTATTACTTTGTTATAAATTTCATATAAACTATTAACAAATTAATTAAATAATTAAGAAATTTATTTATTTACTTTTCAAATATTATTTTACAGATTCTTTCTAAATTGAGTTTGTCAATTTTCATATTTTCTTAATAATGACATTTTTAATATTTATTTTAAATTTAAATTTAAATTATTTCAATGCCAGAGAGATATTTACTAGTACATTTAAAAAAATACATGCTTACAATATTAATTTAAGTTATTAGTCTAAATTATAAATTAAATTTTCAATTCTTAATATGAACAATTTTCTCACCTTTAAATAACTCAAAAGTGTTATTAATTTTAAATCACAAAATTTCAATGCAAAAAAATCATATTTTTTTTTTAAAATAAAATTATTTAGAAAACAAATAATTGTAACATTTATCTTCTATTACTAACAGAATCACAACTTAAATTAATATATAATTTCATGTATTACATCGTTATCTCAATAAAATTATTACAATTTACCAAGTTTGTAAACATTTATGTTATTTATTTCTCACTTTAAACTAATTTTTCATTTTAAATATTCCTTTATTGTTTTGTTTCAATGAAATAAACTTTATAGATGTCATCAAGCCAAAATAAAATATATTTATTACACTTAACAAATTTCATAATTATGTATATATTATTTCGTATTTATATAGGTAAATTAATAATTAGATTTAATTGTAAATGTACTCAAATCATTAACTTGAACCAATATTTAAATTCTTATTTTTATTATCAAATAAATTAATATCTTTAAAAAATCTCAATATTAATTACATTTAATAATTTATTTAAATTATTAAAAAAATTAAAATTATCATTGTAAAACATTACCTGTTTTTTATTATTATATTTTTAATTTTTTAATTTTAAGACTGTTTTATAGTTTCAATTTTTTAATTTAAAAAAGTTTTCAGAAATTAAATTATGTCTTATTTTTTAAACGATTATCAAAATGAACATTTTTACCATGAACAATAAATTATATTATTTAAATAAATATTATAGTTAATATGCCATTCAGATGAGTTTTTTTTTTAACAAAACTATCTTAGAAAAAAAATTCATAATTAGCAGCTACTGCAGTGGTGTTGCCTCAACCACTGAACAAAGAGTAACAATTTTACACTTATTTTTTTCTCATATTCCTGTTTTCTTATAAAATTATTTTGTAAATATAAATATTATACAAAAAATTTATCTTTACATCATCAGAAATCACAATGAGATAAAAGGACACGTATCTGAGTTTGAGTTTGATAGAAGAAAAGTATGTGAGGAGGAGTAAAACTCACACCTTGAAATAAACAATAATATTATTTTCTCCACTATATTTATAGCTTGTTATCATCATTTTATTTTCCTTTTTCTAATTGTATTATTATATTTTTTCAATTATTTTTTCTTTACCAAACACACTTCACATGAAAGTTTGTGAGAATGACATGATAAAAGCTATAGCTTAATTTATATATCTAGTTACTATAAAATAATTTTATATATGTTTTTAGCAGATGAGTCACATCGAGTTTCATTTGTGTAATACATTTGACAGTGAAAAGTAATAAATGCTTAATTAAGAGTACCATGTGTTAAAGAAATACCAATTTATTAACATTTGGTAAATAAATATAAATATGAAATCATTGCACTATTTATATCTCAGATTAATTTAAAGAATAATGTGTGGGTTTGAAAAGATGATAGTACATAGTTAAATTCGTTGCAGTTTTAACAGAATAAATTTGAGAAAGAAAAACACCAATAACTTGTTTTTTATTTCTGCTTTTCTTAATTTTATGACATAAACATCACTATCAAAAGATAATCTCTCTTTCTTGTAATATGTTGGATACCATATATAATTTAAGGACCTGGTACTCTTGATTTGTAATATCTTAATAATAAAATTATAAGGTATGTTTGTAATTACACGTTATAAAAAATTATTAATAATTAAGAAAGGTAGTGATGTGGGTGTAAAAAAAAGGAGTGTAGTGTTTATATATAGTATATAATACATAAAAGAAACTACTGAAACCTATTTTATTGTATTCCATTGTTCATCTTCAATTATTTCTCTCTCCAAATTATTAACGGCTAAGAATTTTGTGCACATAAATAAAAGAATAAAACTTTTATTCCATCATGTCTCACTTTATTCTACTATAATATAGTTGTTTTCCTTTTACCATATCACATTGAACCACCGCATAATACTGAGACTAGAAGTGAAGTATTTGAATTACCAACATACTAAGGATATTTTGCCTTTATTATGCCTTTTAGCTATCATATTTTTTATAACCTTTAAATTTTGAACAGATTTTATTCAACTTAATCATCATTTCCAAAATGACATTATTTACACTTTTTTCAATTGATATACTTATTTTTATCTAATATTTAACTAATTAACAAAAATGGTGATGTAAAAGTAAAAAGTGTCAATTCGTTAAATCCATTTTTTTTCAGATAGACACCGTAGTTACTTCTGACCCTAGTTGATCCATTTTGGAGCAATCTCCTCTGGACTTGCCAATAATATTTGAAACACAAAGAAACGTTGGATATCCAAAGAAATAGAACAGCAAAAGTTTAAACAAATAATTTTAAAAAAGTAGTCACACGTCGGGTGGGTAGCCTAAAAAAGTTATGTACATTGAACAGTATGATGAATAAAAACCAACTTACAGCTTTGTATTTTGTGGAGTGAAAAAGGTTAGAAGGAAAGAGAGTAAGTGGGGTAAACGAAAGTTGCTTTGATAAATGATTAAATAGAAATTGCTGTTGAACAATGGTGAAGTCTGGGTCACCTTCGCATGCATCTTTCGACCATTACCTACGCGTCCATAAAGATAGGGAAAAAACGACACGATTAGACTTGGCAGAACCTCATCAATTACGTTGCGCAGCGCATAAAAACATATTTATTTGGATAGGGTATGCATGTATAATGAAAAGAAGATCAAAAATCATATCGCAGTAATGAGTATAGTGTTGCCAGATCGTAGAGTCTAATTTTATATCATTGCATTATAAGATTTTATAACTTAATATGTAAAATTTGATTTTAATGGATGAGATTGATGCAGATGATTCAACTGCAGAGAAGTGAGAACCTAATAAAGCAGAAAATCGCGGTGCTACGAAGTACGAACCCTTAATGAATGGAATGGTTCAGTACCTGAATGGATCTACGAAGGAATTTTTGGTATTCAGAATCGCATTAATGGGTGAATACCCTGCAATGTAGCACTCAACACTCACCGGCTATTAACTATGGACAGAAAAAGCTTTTAGCAGGGGGGGAAATACGTTATTATGGTATTCCAGTGTTAAAAATTAATTATAATGTTTTCGGTATTCTATTAACAAGTACCTTCCTCAAATTTCATATCCAGATAATATTTATTGGGTTAATTACATCAAGGTGTTGCTTACAAGGCATTATTGATAACAACAAATAGAACAAACTCAATTAGGAAGACAGTAATTTTGTCCGAATGCTGTCAGAAACACAAATTCAAAATGACACATTCTTTTATCACAAAACTAGATGCTACTCAGCACCAAAGTCATTGAGACTGAATAAAGAAATGTATGGAGGTATTTTCATTTTATAGATCATCTACTGCCAGACTCTTTATTTTCTAGGTTTAATCAAGTAAATTAAAAATAGGTCTGATATTTTCACAAGAAATGCATAATCAAGGCCCGGTATATGAAGCAGTTTTAATTAACTAAATATCTATTTATCACTCAATTTTGTTTAAAAGTAGTTGACAGTTACTGCCATCGCCTCTATATATTTTTAATTATATATATTTAACGAATTTTCACCTTTTTATATATTTAATGAATTTTCACATTCATATATTTTAATGGAGTTCCAGCTAACAAGCATTACACAGGGAACAGAAAATCCACGTGCTCTGGCTCTTTTTTATTTCAACGTATACTAAAATGAAACCAGCAGGACTGATAGAACATTCATAAGAATGCAGGCAACTGAGTGTTTATTAGCCCTCTAACGATAATAAAATTTGGGACGCCTTTCCATGGTATTCCTAATACCTTTTCCTAAGTTTAGACGCTACTCTTACTTCGAGAAGTTGGCCTTCATATTAGGAAGTAAATGATTGAGTACTACTTGCCACGCATGCTAATTGCAAGAGACAGACGACATTAAAAATTGTCCTTAAAATTAAATAGGGCAGGTAGGATCTAAAGTTTTCAGTTAAAAATTTCACTAACCAAGTTCAAAAAATTAATCTAACCATGTTGATGACCAATTAGGGCAATCAAAGTTCCTATAAATTTCAATCCGTGTCGAGTTCTTGAGGTCATTATTATATCTCTCGTCCCTAAGCCAAACTTGTAATTTCTGTATCCCATATACAGGAGGGGAATCATAGGGGAAATTAGTGCAAAACCACAATTGACAGTGGCACCAAATTTGTTGATTTGATATACTAATCCTTAATTAAGGTTAGCTAGGAAAATATTAGACAAATTTAACTCTAAATGTACACATTTAATTTGAAGTGTCTTCACAAGACCTGAAGAAACACTTTCAAGATTCTTACCCGGTGGGAGTTAAACCTAACAAGTCTCAATAAGTTTAAGGGTGATTGAATTCGGAAAGAAACATAGGGAAAGTAAATGGAAAACCACAATTGGGATGTGGTACCGAAATTTGTTGATTCAGTCTACCAATCCTGGATTATGGTTAGCTAGGAAAATAGTAAACAAGTTAACTCCAAATTTTCAAATGTAATCAGCAAATATCTTCTCATTATCTTTAGAAGCACATTCAAGATTCTTACATAGTGGAAATTACACCTCACAAGTCACGATAAAATAAGTTCAAGTGACTGAATTTCTACCCCTAAAAACTACCTTTCACGAGGTGAAAAAAGAAGAGAAGAAAGATTAAAGCCTACAGCTAAAAATAATGGATACAAAACACAGAAGAAAATAAGCTATTATCACACCAAGTTTTTATAAGTCATATAATTGGTATGTAACAGTCAATCACACTGTCAAAGTACACTACTGAGAGATAAGGAAAACAGAAAGAAGAATAAGACATGTATGTATTAGAGACAGAAAACATAAACAGTAATATACAATAGGTATAACACTACAGAATTAATCTACTTATATATGAAATGGGTCAGTTGATGACACGGTGATACCAAGTAATGAAGAAAAAAAATAGATGGGGAAAGTAATACTAAAATGATACTGCCTCCAATCTCTAATATAAGCCCAAAAAGAAAATATTGGACATTCTTTCAATTACAATCTCAACTTAATGAAATTATCACTAAAATGCCCTTCATTTAGTTGGTGTCTAATTTCCAAGTGTCTAATTTTCAATGACTCTTTTATTCTTGATATCTATTTCCAATGCAAAGTAACTAAAGAAACAAATTGATTTTTAAATGAAATTAGTGCAATTAAATGTTACTAACTCTCTGTAATTAGTCGAATAAGTATTTTTACTTGTATTTGAGACTGGAGGGAGTAAAAAACTACTTACCTATCGACAATGACCAAATAACCACAACATTAATTCCATTATATCAAATGGTTTCTAGAGCACAAGCCTAACAGATGATCCTCCCTATTATCAATGATGACTAAACTGCCATAGCAAACCAGCTATGGGTACCTTAAATATCATGAAACGGCCACTGAAGACAAAGTGCTAATGTATTGTACCAACCAGGAATTTCTTCAAATCCTAATAATAGACCCATTGTGAACGTTTAAAGAGGGGGAAAAGGAAATGTAGGAGGGTGAAATGTGAATGTTGGGCCTAAGGAACAACGAGAGTGGGTATATTTGAGGAAAAATAAATGGGTGACAAATGACGAGGAGGAAGGATTATCAGGAAAGGAAAAAATGAAAACTGGCAAAGGGGAGTTGAGGGACATGTCAGAATCATACGAGAGAGACAGCGGAGAGATTAAGAGGAAAGTAAGGAAAAGACTGGGCATGAATGAGAACAAGAAATTTTGTAGATTTTGAATTGAGGATCTCACACCATTAGCATTTTATTCTTCCTTTCTGCAAGCAGACTCATTTAATATTTCATTTGCCTGTGCCATGAATATATCTTTGAAGTTTTATTAAATTCAAATTCACTTGGTATTTCCTGTCAACTAAGTTTACTGCCTAATACTTGACAGATAAAATATCAATCCTACACACAGCCCAAAATTCAAATCACGAGTTTTCTTAACATCCCTGGAAAAAAACTTTCCAGCTGTTAATCTGACAACCATGAAGCAGTCAAAAGAGATATCTTAGTCGATGAGGGAAAGAAACAAAAACTTAGCAAGCAACATTGACAGTTTACCTTGTAATAAACCAGCACGCAGCAGAAAACAAGAGAAATCAACAGATCTTGAAGTAGTTCAATGACAAAAACTAGTAGCAATAAAACCCTAATCCCATGGTCACCGCCAAAGATGTGACTACTGAATTTACAAGATGCTGTACCACGATTTGCCAAGAATGGGTCAGGCACAAATAAAACAATAATCAGGAAGAAGGGCTAGAACAGAGAGACAAGCAAAAAAGAATTGAGGTAAGCTGGCCCATGGCTTTGCAATGTAAAGCACTTTACCAATATCATAATAAGATAAGGTGAAAACACAAGGACATTTAAAGCTAGTGATGCAAAAGGGAAATCCCAAATGAGGTAGTAGAGCCAGGAGGAGAAACGGGAGAGAAATGGTTGAACAGGCAGATGGCTTGGAAATCGAAGAGTTAGAAAATGATGTAACGGAAATGTCTTTATTCAAGCACACAGTAAAGAATACAGACTTTTTAGAATATTGTAAACCTTTCAAGAAAAATCATGGAATTCTGATAGTATGACAATTTGTAACAAAGTTCAGAGCAAAGAAGAGGCAAAAGTAAGATAATGAGGGTCAAACATAAAGAAAGACTAAGAGATAATGAATGAATAATCCAAATCATAATTTACCGGAGGACAAAATAGGATCAAACAAATACAATGGAATTTTTCAACAGACAAATGCAGTTTGATTTATTTGGAAATGACATCATTAAGATCACCTGCCTAATCCCAACCCAAACTATATAAGAAAAACGACTTGTTCCAGAATACTCCCCATAAAAGTTTGGACATACTTCCAACTACATATAATTGTTTCCAAGGGCTTATTACATCTCTGTAAATTTATAAGTTCAAGATTTCCATATTTATTTTGTCCATGACTTCAAGGATTTCAGGTGTAGAACCTACAGATCATTTGCAATTGCAACCAAGGTATGGAACCAGACAATCACGTGGAATATACCATCACATAAATGACATAAAAATATTTACAAGAAAAATGTAAATATGGACAGAATCTGAATGAGTCAATTAAACAGTCAACTAGATCATATATTAAAGAAAGAAATTACTTACAGGAAACATCTCATTATTGAATTCCTGGTCCATGCCCTCCCGGGGCTTGTTGTTGCTTCTGTTGTATTTGGAGAAGAAGATTGGCAGCAAACTGTAATGTTGACTGGTACCTCTGATTCTTATCAGCTTCCACCTCTGGTGTGCCTTGACCGACTCCAAAAACAGAAAGTTGCTGATTGGGGGTGTCTGGGTTTACTTGGTCTACTGTATATGGCATGGCTGTCTGCTGCTGTGAAGAATTGGCACCACTAACTTGATTAGTTAAGGCAATAGAATTATTAGGTTGCTGGAAAGGCAGTGAATTGTTATTAGGTTGTTGGAAAGCCTGAGAATTGTATAAAACAGAGGCATCCGTTCCCTGCACAACTCCAAAGCCTTTCTGATTGCTGGGGGAGGCTTCAACTTGATAATGCTGACTGCCATGAGGGGATGCAGCTACTTGTCCACTTTGAGTGGGCATCATGAAATTAGGCATGTGTCTAGATAAAACAGCACCTTGCTGATGCATGGTGGCTGTAGTATCTTGGATATGAGAACTACTAGAGACCACTTGAGTAGGATTGCCACCTGGAGCAGATGCTGGTGGATAGTGCTGATAGTGAGCATTCTGAACGTTATACATACTCCTCAACTGTTGAGGAGGATGAGTGGTTTGATCAGCAATTTGATTATCCTGTTTCCATAAATAGGATTGACTTCCATCATTTGGTGCCACAGGAGGAAATGGAGGCTTCATGGTGGAGGAACCCACTCCAGGCTTGGCACCATCAGTGGCAGATAATGGTGCAGTTGTAGGGAGAAAAGAAGCTAGAGTTGCAATCAGCTCAGGCGTTAATGCAACTCCTGCTTGGGACCCAGCAACACCATTAATAGGAGCATAATCTGAAGGCACAGAATGAACTGAAGGAGGCCCACCTGCAGGTGGGTAGACTGGTTTAGTAGGAAGCATAGAATCCTCATGCAATGGTCTGCTATAATCCATTGACAAAACCTGTTCCTCTTTCATAGGAATCAAACCATATTCAGTCTGTGAAGGAGGAATTTGCTGCATATACTGACTTGTTGGTACAGGCAAGTTCGATGGTTGTTGCATAGGTGCATTACTTGGCAATTGAGGAAACTTCAGAACCACACCATACAATCGCTCAGGTCCACTCACTTTCAAAACTCTTGTGAGAAAATCAGAAGGAGGCACCAGGAATAAGGTGGTGTTATCAACAAATTTGGCAACACCAGCACGATTTTTTGCACTGAGATAGCGAAGGAATTCAGTATATGATGCAAAATCATCTTCACTATCAGGCAGAAAGAAAACAATATCAAAACCAATTGCATCAGCATAATGTTTAGTGAGTATATCCAATCCCGTCCTAGCTGAGCAATCAATAACATCAGGACTGCAGCAAAAGAACAAAGCAAACTTGAATTAACATTAAAACAGTAACATAAAGAAATATATATACAATACATTAATCAAGATGGACTGGTGTTTTCGAGAAAAAATCATACAAAACTAAGTACCCATTGGTTGTGCTTAGGAAAAAAAATGAGCAAGTCAGTTAGAATCTTTACCTCCAATATACTAAAAAACATAAAAGTTTAAGACTATTATTTTCATAAAGAAAACATAAGAAAAATAAGCACACCATTTGTCCTGATGACAGCACAAACCAGTAAAATTCATAAAACATATGTTCTTGTAGAAAAGAAACAACACACAGAGGAAAGAGAATATCCTACATGTTGACTTTGCTAGCAATGAGAATACGATAAATGCAAAATAAGTCAACAGAAATGAACAGATTCCAAGAACTATTCCAACTTTTTCCTTCCTCTAACAAACATGCAAATTTTTAATTGAGATTAGAGATAGATAAAGCTATACTCACAGCTCAGACCCAATCCCTTTCCCAATTGGTATACATCTAGCACGGCAAACAGGAGTTCCGCCTTTTGCAATAATTCCACGCCAAATATGATCACTATCAGGTTGGACCGTACCACGTACTCCAGCTGTAATCCTTGAGTTCATTGGACCAAGGTGACTCTTTCCTTGAATGTTTGCATAGGGACCAGAGCTACCTCCATCAACTGATGGATCCATCCCATAAGATTGCTCCAGGGCTAATCCCCGATCATCCATATTCCTTAAAGGAAATGGGGCTTCGTCAACAGGTAAGGGTCCATCAATCCTTGAACGTTTAGAATCTCTTGGAATATGGTTTATGTCAAGTACATCCCATGCACCAGAGGTTGATCTTGTAGGATGCCTAGGACCTGGTGCAGGAGAAGAAAGCATCCCTGGTGCAGGAGGAGATGGCCTTTTCCAGTTTGGACCCATGTTACTCTTGGAGATTACATCCTGAAATTTGTGGAGGGCATTAATCTCATTAAACTCAGGACCAGAAATAACAGTGTCAACACCGCTGTGAGGACCAAAAGGTCGCATTGGTACATTTGGACCCATAATACCGCTAGGCGGTAACTGACCAGTAAAATTATTTGGAACCATTGGACGATTATGACTAAATGCATCTATTTGTAACGGTCGGAATGGATGCTCATTCAGCAATACATCGGACCTTGGTCCATTACTTCCAGAAGAAAAGCCAGGGTAATCACTGCCATGTACTAGATCATTGCTAGAATACATAATTGTTATTCGAGGATCATTAAAAAGGCGCCCTTGAAGGCCCTCTTTTGCACGTCGGGCTTCATCAACACTTCTAAACTCTACAATAGAATAATTCCTCAAGGGAAAACTCTTGATTCTCTCAATTTCACCAAATAAAATCATAGCATTGTGGAGCATTTGTTTATCAATCTGAACAGCAGGAGGATAACCAATCCACAACACATTACTTGGTTGACCATCGCCTTTCCTCCCCATTGGAGGCTGTGAATGCTGCTGACACAAGAAATGTTATTTATAAGAGGAACTGAAAAAGTTCAAGCCACAGGATATACAGAAAACATTGAGCATTCTTGTGTAAATAATGCCCAGTCTTCCTAAAACTAAAACGTTACATTAAACAAAGCAATGACAGACAGATGAGCAAGAATTATACAAAAAAAAAAGTTACAAACTTGCAATTAGATTCACATTGCAAGGACCCTCACCAGTGGTCTTTTCTGGCCAGAATAAGCATCACTAGGCCCCAAGCTTTTTCCTTGAAACTGCCCATAATCAAGCAACTGATCCTACAATAATCAGCAAAGGAAACATTAACTACAACAAAGTAACATGTAAACAGAAAAAGCTACATAAAAAGGAAATAAGCCAGTTCATCAATTCTAGAATGAAAGCAATTTACACAAACGCTTGGCTCAAACAGTTTCAAGTGAAAAAAAACCATTACAATAGTAAATATGGATTATTTATCAATACAAGAAATAAAATTCAAGATGTATGCCATTTTAAAATAATCACTCCCCACTAACTTAATTTTAATTACTCTTTACCAACATGAGGCATCAGGCCCTAGATAGTTGAATAATAAAAGGAAATCAAAGAAAACCATAAAAAATCTACTTACCCTTTTTGTAGCTTGTGATCGAAGGAAGTCAACACGAATATGCTCCCCCCCTATTCTTTTCCCATTCATTATTTTCATGGCCTGAGAAGCATCTTCTAAATTGAAAAATTCAACACATGCAGTATTACGGTCTCTGTAGAACTTAAAATCCTCAATTTTACCAATTTTACAAAATTCAGCTTCCAATTCTTCCTTTGTAACAGCTGGGCTAATACCACCCACCCAAAGCTGTTTGTTTGCCTTTGCCTGAGAACATTTTTTAGTCATTTAAATAAACATTAGAAAAATACAGATAACACCCTCCACATACAGATGTTTACGAAAAAACATGTTAAGATTTAAATAGTTGATACTATTGAAAGATATTGTACTTTTGCTTCAAAACAATCAAAGGAGAAGCTAGTACTATGAATTTCCCAGTTGAACAATTGAAAAAGAAGTCCCATCTTGGTTTGCCCAAGAAAAGAAAAATAAGGTCAATGTTTGTCTATTCCACTTTGACACATAACATAACACATCCAATGGTAGGAACTAAAATGTGAACTCAACTGTATTATTATTTTGATCATGTAAGGAGAGAGGATACAAGTTGAGTAAATAAATATGAAAAAAAATCATTAATTATATTGCTAAATTGCTAGTTGAATGTTGTGTCTAGGTAAATAAATTGAACTAAAGATGATGAGATCATTAAACATTACATGGTGAAATAAAGTATGACATGATACAACCTCGCTTCAACGTTCAAACAATAACATATACTTATGTGATTAGCAGTATCAAACCAAAGCTACCAAGTAAGACTTCCAAAAGTTCCGCTTCGATTTAAGGACTGAAATTGCTTTCACTACAATCAATCAAGAATGTTTATCCACACATCACCTATCGTTTTGCACTTTCTATTTCGTACATGATTCTGATCTTTTTCAGACTTTCATTTTTTTCAAATTCTTAATATAGGAGAAACTCAAGAACTGGATATCATTCTCTGTATCGTATGTTTCAATTCATCAATCTTATCCTGGATTTGTTTTTTAATTTAATTTTAAAATATTGTTATCAGCTCCTCGCCCAACTTTAAACGAGAGAAATGTCTTCCAGGAAGCCATGTTTAGAAGTTTAACGCCGGCGGTCTATGTTTTTTTTATTGAAACAAGTCTTAATACTCTACAGAGAACGTCCATCACAACTAAACATCAGGTTGCGGTTTGGACTATCTATTAGTATATAATAAACACACTACACCCGAACCAAATACTAAAACAAAATTACTGTTCATGCTACTACCGAACCAGTGTTATTTTAATTTTATTGGCCTTGGTTTCTTTTTATGTAAGTTACGTTATTTGAATGGCTGGTATTTTTTTAAAGTAGGGCAGAACAATATAAAGTTGTTTGATGATTATACAGATTTTCGCAGTTACGTAAGTTTCTATACGAATAATGCTTGGTAACCTCACAACAGTGAGATCACTACTGTACTCCAAATCAAACTAAAACCAAGGGTAATTAATTGGAGTAAATCAAAGTAATGCATTTTCACAGATTTCAATAAAACAAACATCTATTCTTCTCTATTTCGTTCATTCTGAGTTTTTCTAAATCTAACATCAGATATGTTGTAATTCAGATACTTCAAAAGGCAATCTTTCCAATTGTCCATTTATCCTGTCACCTCTCTGTAGACCTAAAGAAACACTCCATCCTGTTGGCTACACAGTGGTTATTAATCAAATAATTTGTATTTCTTAACTGGTAGATTGAAAGACTTCTTTTAAGTCAACCTCTTCGTTTTAGCCAAACGCACAGCTAGATAGGAGATTCGTGTTTCATGATAATTAATTTCAGGAGTTTCAGGACAGGAAGAAAAAAAAAAGTCTCAGTTCATACGCATTATGTTGTGTGTTTACTATGAGGACGTATCTGAGTAGCTCATTCTGACTTTTAGCGTGGGTGTGTATTTACTTCATTGTTGCTGTTCTCATTAGATGACAGAATTAGTTACATATGAGCTCATGTAAAGCACTATTCTACAACACTGTCACTTTGAGCGATGCATTGTTGTATAACTTGGGTCATGTTTACATAACATTTTAGATCTTCGTTTAAGAATTAAATAAATCTTAGTGACTAGAACAAACGAACCACAAAACAAGCTTTCAGACCCCTTTTGAGATGTGAAGAATTAATCAACAGAACAAGAGTTTATATGTCACCAGACTCCCAACCAAATTTTCACCCCTTAAATTTAAGCAATTTTAATTATTTTTTATTTAAAAATTACAAATTTGTATCTTAAACTAATCACCACAACAACTAATTTACTAAGGATTTCGTCCAATGTAATCCAAACACTGCACACCGATCTTCGCCGACAACGAGGTTAGTTTACACTATTTCTACGTTGTATTTGACTTCACAATTTCATAGCGAGTATCACGATCAATTTCGCCATTTCTATGCAACGTATATGGTTACTGTTTGTTTAAATTCATTCAACACAATAAAAAAATTACACTAAATTTTAAATAAAACTTGCCTTGAGAATCAATTTTACAAAATTAATCTTATCCAAAATCAATTTTGCAGAACACGGCGACCTAAACACGCGAAAAATACTTAAAATTAGGGATTTGGATTTTGTTCATGCATGTCGAGCAATTCCGTGAAACAAATGGCAACGAGGGAGAAAAATACAAAAATAACAAAAGCCTAGAATGGAGAAATAGCAAAAATACTAAAAATAATAATATATTAGTTGAAAGAAAAAGAAGAAGATGAATACAGGAATTGTGAGAGCAAATGAAAGCAAAAAGATGAAGACAAACCGGTCTGGCAAACTCAATCTTCAAGGAACTGCCGCGGAGAGAGGTTCCTTGGAGAGCGTTTTTGGCGGCTTTGGCATCTTCGACGCGCTTGAAGAAGACGAAGGCGTAACTGCGAGCGGAATAAGAGGTGACGCTGTCGAGTGCGCCGTATTTGGCGAAAAGTTCCATGAGATCGGCGTCGGTGACATCCGGCGCCAGATTCCCCACCCACAGGTTGTTGGAAGGGCTCGAGGACTCGTCGGAATCCCTCATTGGTTTCGCTGGAAGTGGCATTGGAACGAACAGCTTCTATCCAAATGCAAATAAAAAAAACCCTAGAGAGAGAAAGGTGAAAATGTTGTTCGAGAGAAACCCTAGAAATAAGTAGAAGAGAGAATGAATAATTTTTATGCGATAATGGTTGAAAAAAAAACTTCAAATGTAATATTTATATATTTTTTAGTTGCCTTGGAAGACCCAGAATATTCGGGTTCCATTTTCCGGATATATTACTTTCACCGTTGTTTTAAATATTTATATATCTATACTTATATAAACACAAAATTTTTAAATTCTACTCTTATTTAATATATTTTATTTTATTAATATAATAAAGTATTTTATATAAATTACTTAAAAATTAAAATTATTTTTTAATTTTTTAATTAATATTAATGTACAATTTTTATATGATTTTTCCAATCTTTCTTTAAGAGAAAAAAAAAGATATTCTCACAAAATTTTACATAAAATAAAAATTACTCTATACTTTATTTTTTGTTTGTTTGTCAATTTTGACTTGTTCAAAATTATTTTTTAGATATATTACATTCTGAAAATTGAGTGTTATAAGAATAGTTATAATTAAGTATTTTTTTTCAAATAAACTTGATTCATTTTATTTAGTGTGGTTTAATTAAATTATCTTTTAAATTTAATTCAAAATTAACAAATTTAATTTCAAAGTAATGTAAAATAAAGTATAGCATTCAATTTTTAAAAATCCAACAAATATCAATAAAAGAGTTTGCATAATTTTAATTAGAAATAGTTAACTAAATCATCAGATAACAATGCAATCTTTTAACAGGTATTAAAAAATTCTAACGAAATTTCATGATTTTATTTTATATTTAATATAATTAAACTCAAATCAAGAAAGAGTACTTTGTTTTTTACTCAAATCTTAGTAGATTAGATTTAATATGATATGTGAAAGTTATAGAGTATATAACAAAATTCTAAAATTTGATTTACTTTATTTATGAATAATCATGCGTATAAAAGTGCAATTACGTATATTAAATGATGAGTGATATTCTAAATTCATAAAGTAATTATGATGCAACACATAACAACTTATAATAAAAGGGGATGTTTAAAATTAATGAAATTTAGTCCAATAGTTTTAAATCTTGGTAGATTTGATTGTATATAGAGATTTTCAATCATCTTCTATTTCTAACTAATATATAGTAGTTTAGAGTGTACAAGTTGTGAAAGTAAGAAAATATTGTGAAAGTAAGAAAATATTTCATAATATGAGATTCAAAGTTATCATAAATGTGAGCTAATTTTGTTTCTTTTATATATTTTAAATAGTTTTTAAGATTGAAATAAATGTTATATGGCTCCCTTAAATTAAGAATATTCTTTAATACTAAGTTTCTTATGTATACAAAGTAAGTAATCATGGTTGGTGATAGACAAAATAAACAACTATTTTATATTGTTCTGATTTTAAGTCGAAGAGATAACATTGTCAGAATTAATTAATTATATATGAGATATTGTCTGTTTTGGAAATCAATACTTTGACAGGATTTGGTGCTTAAAATATATCTGAGTAGATTAGAGAAATAAAAAGTATATAAATTATTGGCCTCAATTCCTGAAAAATATGAGAATATATTGAGGGTAGGGAATATTATTTTTTCAAAGTAAAAAAGAAGATGGTGAAATATATTTATAGTAGGAAAATAAACTCATTCATGCTATACAAAGAAACTCATGTTAGGATCAATAAAAAATAGACACTAATAACTTTTTATGGAAATAAATATATTAAAACTACGCTGAGATAAATATATTGTTTTGGTTAACAGATTATTGATAAGATCAAAGTAAGTAATTTACTTCTTTTACTTTATATTTTAAAGGACAATATCATAATTTAATCTCATACTATTTTCATTTAAATTTGCTGCAATTTTAAAAAATAATTTAATTATAGTTAAATATTAATTTAATGTCTGTGTAAAATGGATTGATATTAAAAATTACTTGTATTCTTGATATTATTCAAGACTCAGTCATTAAATTGAAGAACTTCGTATAGCTATGAGTATAATATATATTTTTATATATAAAAATACATCATTAATTAAATATTGTTGGAATTACTATCAATCTCCAAACCAGAGAGCGCTTAACCTAAAAAAATATAAACATTTCTCACCAATGATCACCAGTGAGTTTTGCAGTGTAATTAATTACTAATTAATATGTCAGTATATCTTGTTCTTTTGGTACAACGACCATAATGCGTTGTTTGTTCCCACAAATTTTCGAATTTTACCAACATGTTTTTATTCGACTATCCACAATTTATGCATTTTGTTAAATCAAAATTCACTGCTCAGAGTGCACCATGCTTGAAGATTGTAGTACACTGCACTATTGCAGGGCGTGCCAATTCGTTTTTTAATATTTCAACACTTACAAAGAATATCAGTATTTACAAAAAAAAAAATTCAAATTGCAATCTTCAGCCTGATTCTTTGGTAGTGTGTTTTCAAATTTTCCAACAAAAATAGTGTCGTGACAATGAACGAAAAAATAGAAACAACTATTCCATGCTTGTTCCTGCTTTCCACATGGAATTTATATTGATTTTGGTCAAATTGAAGCTAATCTAAACATAGTACAGTTCGATTGTGATTACAGAATACTGTAAGAGAGGGTATTCCGAAGCGTGATTGTATTTTCCGTATGTTTTTTCATAGGGACAGGACTCTTTTTCAATTGTTAGGTATGTAAAATATATAGCGTAATTGAGCTTAATAGCATAGCAAAGCTGAAACTTTCTTCTTTTGGCTATCTCATGTTTTTTACGTTTCTTGGTCTTTCATACTGCTGAAAGTTGTCATGATAATGCAGAAGCCTCGATATAAAAGCAGGAGAAATTCTCATCAAATATATCATGAACTCTCTCAAACTGGTGAAAAGAATATCCACCACTCCATCAACTTCTGATTCATATTGCTCGTAAACAAAAAATGCCATAAATGCGAACACCAAACCTACAGAACAATTCAGATTGAGTAAAAATGAAGTTACACAAACCGACAAAGTTCTAAAACTCATCTCAACAATTCCATACCTATGCCTATCAATTTCGTCAACAACTTTGCCAGGAACATCTTCAGAAGGTAAAGAAAAACTGCAATCTGCATCAGTTAAAAAAAATTAAACATGGAAGGGAATGATTCCCAGTATCTCTACATAGTAAAACTTTATTCATGTGTGAATTATTCATTCTTTCAAGCCAACCTCGAAAACAAGTACGTAAGCCACAAGCAAAAGAACAATTAGTAATAGAAACCTAGAACCCATTTTTCCAAAACCAAAGAACAGACCCAGACATTCTCAATAAACAAATAATGCTTAGATAATATATTTTAAATTTAATTAGAACAAGAAAAAAGGCATGTTCGCCTTTTTCTTTTTAAGTTTGTTTACCTTGAAGAATGCGGACCAGTCTTCCCCATGGGCCAATCTTCTTATTATTTGAAAACCCTTGTTCCAAAGATATACTGTAGTTATAACTGAATCTTTCACTTCCGCATTAGAGATCTCGAAATAAGACAAGGGTATCATTTGTATCTTAAAACCAAATCTGTTAAAGTGTCACACAGTTAGTACTTAGTGAACGATTTATTTTTCCAGTAACATATAAGGGTACAAGTTGTTATGAGCCAAAATCCCCAAAACAACTTTTAAGTGTTCATTAAATGTACACTACGTATTTGGCACCCACTTGTGGTGAGATGAGTAGCTCTTACGGCTGATACACCACATTACTCCAAAAATAATTCATTTAAATAAAGAAGCTGTGACTAGAACATATCTAGCCATGCCAAACCAGAAGGATGACCAACTGTAGAATCATCATTTCAATTAAGCAATTTGTGCTATACATGATTTGACGGCAGAAAGCTTTGTAAATTTGTTAAAAAGTGTTGAAAGAGAGAAATTTGAAGTCTTTATGAGCATGCACTTACAACTTTGATGGCAGAAAACCATGTCCATAAAAAAGTAACGTGGCAAGCTGCAAAAGTTTTGCAGCAGATGATATAAAAGTTCTTCCAGAAAGGAAAAACCAGTAAAACAACAAAACCAGCACAACAAAATATGTAAATGATTTCTTCTCGTCTCTCCACAACAAAATGTCAGCCACTGTAAAAATAAAGCAAAAATTATTTGGCTTGGCAATGTTATAAAATATCTATGATTCAGAAGAGTTAACACATGTACTGCCAAATATTTCCTTTAATTATGTATTTCAATTGTATTCTACCAAAGTGATTTTAAAATGATTGACGTTTAGATGCATTTGCACATCAACTTTAGTGGGTTAATGCTTATGACCCAAAGACTACAAACGAATTGGTGTGGATGGGATAGTAAAATAAGAAAAATACACTATTGAAGTGATCTAAGAGTGGGTACATTTGGCAGGGAAGGCAAAAATACGGAGAGCAGTAAAAATAGTTTAGGATGGAAAAAAGAAATTTCCCGGACCTCAATGTACAGTCAAGAGTAGAAAAACATGAGCAAAAAATATTAAAATTTGGTACTGAGTGCAACCCACTTCTGCGCTTCTCTGAGAACACTGCCATATTTAACTTGTACCATACAAGTGTAAAGAATTTTTCATTTGAGCCAAGCACACCCTAAAGTAAACAAAAAAATTAAAATATCTGGGCAAGCCTATGAGCAATGTATTTATGGTTGGTGGTGTTTCCCTTAAACTTATGTCAGGTTTAACTTAATCAGATAATTTGCAGGTTAAAAGTTAACTATTCTAACAAGATAGCCTCATATGCATGCAATAAGGTATAAATATGCTCCAAGTCACTCCATTTTCACTAAAAGTAGTTATGACAGTAACTAAAGATAACAAACCTTCATTGATGCATGTAAACACTGTAATGCAAGATAAAATATTAAGTTTTAACCTTTTCCTCCACCCAGCAACTTATCTGCTTTTGACTGTTCAGTGGAACTACGACATCTTGATAAACATGAGTGTTTGGATAAATGAGAGAATGATTCTATGGTTAATGTGACTCCTTCCTGTATTGGCCAATATCAATAAATATAAATGCAAATCTCAATAGTAAGAAATTCCAAGAACATTTCCAAGTAGAATATTTCACTCTGTTTAGAACACTATAAAGTAACAGAAAGGAATATCAAGAGCCTAATTTGTGTATCTGTATGTGTGAGGCATTGGAGGTCTGAACATTATTGAAAAGGGAACAGCCTTATTTTATTTCAGAATCTTAATTTTTCCTCTTTGGAAGTTGTTCCACAGTTACACGACCTCATATAATTCAGTTATCACTAAGTAACAAGAATATATGAGATTTCACAGGTAAAAATTTAAAATGAAGCAAGAACAATTAAACCTCAAGGGAGACTATTGGTGAGTATCCAATATTTTTGTGAGCTTTAGTGCAGTTGAAAGTTCGAGTATAGGAAGCTAACTGAAAATAGCGAACTAATAAAGGATAGCTGAAGTATCTGGGTCCCAACTTTTCATGTGACCACTTTAAAACCGATAGAATACATTGAACCAACTTAGCAGGAAGTTTGACGTATGGCCTGCAATTCAAGCAAGGATTTTTCTGGCTTGGTTAACAGCATAAGAGATCATAAACCAGCAATAAAGAAAAAATACAAATAGCCTTTAGTTGCCTCCAACAATAACTGAAATACCAAACCGAAGGAGCAAATATACCAAAGAAAGAGCTAATTTGTTATGATATCTCCTAAATTGGTAGGAAGGAAAAGGTTATTTTAATATAGTTTGTGGCTAAAATTTTCCAAAACATATGAGCAGAGAAAATATAATTTTAAGCTTTTTTGCTCTTCTAAAACTCCCGGATACTATATCATACCATTAAGTCAAACATACACAACTAAACATCAATGACATCAAAAACAATACTATGGCATTCATAAATCAAAACAGGCTACCTATTTTTACCTTTGATATTCAAGACCTTCTAACAAAAGCGAAAGAAATTCCCAGAATTGTATAGGCTCATGATTCGTGATGAAAAATGCCTGCATGAAAAGAAAAATACTTTGTCATGCATGAATATCAAAACAGCAAGTAGTGAGTCGATATTCCATATATACACACCTTTCCTGCCACAGAAACTGTTTGGAAATTTAGGGCTTCTTCTGCACAGATATGGGCATGGGTAACATTTTCAGAAAAGGTGAAGTCTGAAAGATTATCACCAGTCCCTATAATAAACTGAAATGAGAAATTGTTACTCTAAAATAAGACTTTACCGGACTAGGTGAGATCAAAATACATAAATCACATGATATATGAAACCATCAACAAAAGTTTTATCCCACAAGGTGAGATCAGAGATCAACTACATAATTCACAATTCAACTAGGTTAAACATCAAACTAATAGGTTTTGGAAAGTTTCCTTAATTGCAGTTACCCATAGCCCGTCACATTAGGGTCCTTTTTGGGGGGCTTCCTTAATTGCAATCTCTAGGGTGGTATTTTAGTCTCACATCAATTAGAGATATAACTTAAACAAGCTTTGAAGATTGGGTAGTCATCATCTTACATGTGTTTTTTGTAGAATTGACTTAGACCATAAGTTAAAATTCTAAGAATAGGAAATTTTGAACTTGGCATCATATGGAGCACGAAAAAATTTATAGCATATCCAATAATTAAAACAAATCAAGGACCCAAAATTGTGGATGTAAGTGACTGTATCAAGTATGATGGTCAGTGTGAAATTAGCTTCATCATCATACACACACATATATGATAGAGAGAGAAAAAAGTATTGTTGTATAGATTACAAATAACACAACTCTAAGTTAATTTCAACCAGATTATAAGAATGTTAAACGTGAACTTTTTGTAAAGCTTACATTAGCATTTATAAAACAACCCGCCCCCCTCTTTTTGACAAAAGAATACTACGAAGCCAAAAAAAAACAGGATAAAAAGAAAACTACCTTTGCAAAACCATATCTTGCTAACTTGAGAAAATATGGTACAAATTCTGTGTCACCAGGTCCAAAAACATTACTAGGACGAAGAGAGCATGTCAATAGGCCATCAATGTCATTGACACTCAGGATCAAAGCTTCTGCTTGAGCCTTAAGGTCACTTAACATATTGTCAGTCTGCAATTCACATCCTCCCATTAAAATGCTTAATCATTCGCAAATGAAAAACATCTAATCTAGTTCTTAAAGGGGAAAAACAAAAAGGCTCTTCCAAACTTGAACAAAAGCAGAGCCGTACTTTCCACGGATAGGCCAACGACTCATCTCCGTCACGAATATCATGCAAACCATCAAATACAACATCCGCAGAACTGTTATATATCAGGCGTTTCACTCTACATTCACGGCAAGCACTAATTACATTCTTTGCTCCTGAATAATCGAACATCAAATCGAATAAGAAAAAGCATCTAATCCACTGCAATTAACGGAGCAAATGGAAGAGTACCTTGAACTATTAGCTTATAACAAGTATAGAAGTCATTAATATCAACGCCAGCAACGTCCATAAAAAACACAACGGAAGAACCTTCTAGAACTGCACAAAGCGCATTTGAAGGCTGACATCAGTTTCCACAATTGAAAGGAATTGAAAGAAAACGAGTGCACGTGACGTAACAGAAAGGATTGTGGACCTTTGACAATGTTGCACTTATCGGTAAGGTCGATGTGGAAGTAAGAAGCGCGTGCGGAAGAGAGAGCTTGCGCGAGGACGGACTCGGAGTTATGGAGGTGGAGAGACTGAGCGGAATCGGCGATTCGGACGATCCAGTTACCGAGTTTCAACAGCCGGAGGACCAAGGATCTTCCGAGGAATCCTCTGCCACCTAAAACCACGCACTTCTTAGGGTTCAAATGTGCAAAGCGATCGTCCACCGCCATTGCTGCCAGAGCGAAACGACGAACGCTAATGTTGTTGATTGTATGTATGTATTGAATTGAATTGAATTATTGATGTGGAACGTTGTTAATGTAATGTGAGTGAAAAAGGAGAGAGAGCGAGCGAGAAAGAGAGTATAGTTGGTGAATTAACCTGTTGTTAGTGTTGTTCTGCGTTTCCTTTGGCGCGGAAACTGTTTCTGTGTATTGCAGAGCAAATCGCACTGAGAGTGGGTGGGGACCCTCTTAGAATCTTGTGGACAAGGGAAGGGCGAGGGATAATAATCTGATCACGACGCTTAATAACTATGATGTTGATGCTCATGCTAATGCCACACAACAACGGGACTAACCACCACGACATTTCTTTCCATTATTATTATTATTATTATAATGTATTATAAGAATAATAATTTATTATTGTTGTTGTTGTTAAAATTATCATAGCACATTACATAACGTGAGTGTTAGCATGCGGGGGTGTGCAGGAGGAGCCCACTAAACTGCAGTGCTTGGATAATTTATGTACTTTGTTGACTCGTGAAACAAAAGACGTAAACGTTAAGACACACATATCCAACTGTAGGGAATTGGAAGAGGTTAACCAAATAATGATCCTATGTGTGGTGATACCAACAGGTACGAGATGACATGGGTAGGTGTATATTTTTTTTTTTCTGGGAACAGTGGAATAGCTCGTAAAGTAATTCTGTCATATTCGAGAAGGATGATGATGATGGATGGTGTTGTCTGTTTCTTCGAAGAGTGGCGATTAATGCAGAAGCCGTTGAAGATTCGGGTTTTAGGTGAATCCATCCATCGACTTAAAAGTGTGAGAGTAACAACCCACCATACTCCACAAGTCTCTCGCAAAAAGTTACGCAACTCACTCGCTTTCTAAAATGAGAGGGCATGGGAAAAAGTCGGTACTACGGCCAATATATACAATCTTCAACGACAGATCACACGTATAAACAAAATACTTGAAATCAAATCCATTATTTTGATGCTTGCATCCTCTATCCTTTGGTTTCAAGTCATACGACATCAATTGCAAATATTACATATCATTGGCCGAGATGTCTGTTTATAATATAAATTATCACAGTAGACCCATGAACCGCTAACGGCTGACAAGACGATGTCATTTTTCGTTGGCCTTATTACTGATAAAGCATGCTCTTATTCGTACAAACTAGACTTTGAAGTATTGAAAATCGTCATTGCCAACATGCAGTGGTTCAAAATAGTGAAATACCACTTCTTAAACATTCTTAAGATATGCATATGCTAACACAAGGGCGTGTCTTAGTGATGTGCTTCATCCATGCATCATCATATGATTTTGACTCCCATCATGCCAACGAAACTGAAATCTAATTTACATTTCAAATGAAGCCGAAGAAAATTTTAAAAATTACATTACGATACCACCAAGTAAATATTATTCCATTGATGGATTCATGAACCTAATCTATACAGAATAAGTATAATCTTTAGAATTTTAAAATTTAATTAAGAAATTCTAAAATTTATCCTTTGCTTGCCGAATAACACGCAGGGCTTCTGCTTCTTCTGCTGTGGCTGCAATATTTAGTTTTTGCCGGATTTCCATGCTCCATGTGCGAAGAAACGGATTGCAAGCCTTTTCCATCTTCAGCGTAGTTGGAATCTAAGAAAACAGTAATAATTAGGTAAAGCAAAACGCCAGATTCAAATCAAATAGACCAACAACTAACAACGGCATGTTAGCTTTGAATGATGACGAAAAAATGTTGGCTGAGTTATGACATGTTAGTGAGGAAGATCCGCCACGGATAGGGCACTTGAAAGTTGAAACCATCCATAGAAGTTCAATTCTGGAAATTACCGTGGCCAAGCCCTTATTTCTAATGTGAGCTACGTGGGCAGCATAGGATTGAAGTTCCTTGTTTTGTGGTTCTATGGACAAGGCAAACTTTGAATTATTCTGTCAAATTTGAGAAGCCAAAGTCAAGGTCACAGCAATTAGACTTGGAAATGAAGCAGGGAACATAATGAAAGTAGAAACAACCAACCAATGTATATTCATGACCGCAGTAAATACTTGTGTCATCTGGCAACGACATAATCCTTTTAAGAGAAGATAGCATCTGTAACATGGAAGAAATTCTCAATAATTAAAGGGTAAAAACATTACAAGCTAACAGAGCATCGGACTTATACAAATTGTACATTTGTAAATAACATCTAGAAATCAACATCCAACATAAAAAAGGATAAAATAAAAGACTTATCCTTATGTAACTAACATATACAAATGCAATTCAAATCAACCTGTTCAGGGGTTCCTTCAAAGAGATCGCCACATGATAAGCTGAACAAGGTGTCTCCAGTAAAAATTGCTGCCGATCCTGGAAAGTAGAAGCTTACATGACCTGCTTATAGCACAAACAGACAATAACTTGAAAAGGTGAGGGTCAGCAGGTTGAAGTGAAGAAAATCATATAAAGGAAATTAGCAGCACCTTGAGCATGTTAGTTACACAGGCAAACACTAGAGGACTACCCAAAGCAATAACCCAAAAAATGTTTATAGAAAAGCCCTAAACCATAGTATCGATAAAATAAACCCTGGAGTCTAGCCATGGGAAAGGAAGTCAAAGACTAGAATTCTGTGAGGGCCAGATAATATCATGCTAAACCAAGAAGAACGTGTATGCCTTCAAGTAAAAACCACGAGTTTAGACAATATAACAGCAAAGAAATACACAGTTTAGATTCCCGTGGAATTGAAAATTGTAGAGCAGAATAAAAGAGCTAAAGTAACAAGTCGACCCGAGCCATATTTTTAATCAATTAACTTAAAATATATCTAGTGGCAGACAAAATTAAGATTTATTATTGCAAGTAGACAATGAATATGACCTTCAGTGTGACCAGGAGTGGCTAATATATGCACCTCATGACCTGCAAACATCCAGTTATCTCCATCACTCAAATAAATATCAATACCAGGAATTCTTTCCTTGTCTATTTCTGAGCCAATTACCTGTAAGACAAAGAAGTGTAACAAATAAATCTCCTCACATTTGCTGATAACACATTTATAATACTAATTAAAAGTATTATAAACTTTGACTCAAGATAAAAGACGTACGTACGTACCTTTGCCCCGTACCTTTCTTTCAACTCTACATTTCCACTGGTGATATCATGATGGTGGTGAGTGTTCAGTATGTAAGTCAAATTTAGATTTTTCTTACTCAAAGCATCTATAATAGGCGCAGCTTCAGAAGGATCAACAACACCAACTGTCCCCGTATCCACATCATGTAAAAGATAAGCATAACTGTCCCTAAGGCATGGAACCTAAAATCAAAGAAAAATAAGATTAATCTAAGATTTCGGCACACCGCACCAGAACTTATCAGCATGAGTGACTAATATTAATCTAATTGCATCATAAAAAAGGAGGGAGAAATTTGCTCACCAATTCAATCTGCAGTGAGGAAGATAGATTCACTACACTGCAAAATTGATCTACTCTCAACGAGCGACTAGCCCCACGCAAAGTTTTTAACGGTATAGAAAATAATCGCATAAATCCATATAAAAGACCTTTCCTCAAGCAAAGTTGTCTCGCATCCGGCCACACGCAAAACCCACTTCTTTCCTATAAGACAGAGAGTAATCAACACATATTACCAAATAATAATAAAACGAGCACATCAACACGCATACACAGCTATTACACCCAAATGCAAAAAGTAAAATCAGCAGCGAAACACGCGAACGAAAACTTACAATGCCCATACTAGATTATAAGAATTTGAGCCGTAAAACTCCCCAGCACAAACAGAAAACCGAATTAACTCGAAATAAAACACTACTGTGAAACATTTTCGAAATCAGAAAGCAAAATCAGTTGCAATCAATTGCTTCCAAGCAATACAGAAATCCTTGTGAGAGATCTACACTCAAAAGATCTGGCATACAAGAAAATTCATGAAATCAAATAACGAAGATTCGCACAAACAGACAAACAAAACACAATAAGAAAAAGGTTCATTCGATGCGTGGTAATAAGATCTCGGATTAGAAGGGAGACAAGAGCGCAGAATTGCAAGGAAGTGAAAAAATCAGTTAAAATAATAATAATAATAATTATTATTATTATAATAATACCTTAGTTTGACTCATCGAATGTGAGGCGAAAGAGTGTGGAGGGAAAGAAGAAGAGAAAGTGAATTGTTAAGAAAGAAAGAGAAAGAGAAAGAGAGAGAGAGTTTGTTGCATCAGGAATCCATTACTGTGAGATTGTTGAATGTGAGGAGAATTGGCGATTGAATTGTGAGAGAGAGAAGAAACCCTAGAAGAAGAGGAATCGGTGAAAGAGCATTGATCTGAGATGAAATGTGTGTGAGAAGAGAATGAATGGAATGAAATGAAATGAAAAGAGCGAAAAATGAATGAAAAGAGAAAGCAGTTGCATTTATTTTACGTTGACACAAACTCTTCTTTCTCTACTGTTTCCTTGAAAACGATTTTGCCTTCTCCCCCTCCCACCACCTTTCCCTTCCACCTCCTACCAACCTTCCTACTATTTTTCAACCTTTAATTCTTATATTATTCTTCATCAACTTTTATTATAAATTATTTTTAAATTAATTAACTCAATCAATTTTATTATTAAAAATAAAATGTGTTTATTCCTATAAAATAGGATATATTCACTATATCAATAATTGCATTAAGTATTATCTGGTTTAGTATTTTGTTACAGTTTTATTCTTAAAAGATATATCAATGAGTTAAAGGTAAAGGAGAAAGTATATAAATTGTCAACTTTCTAAACAATATATAACTATATTAACGGTGTTGAGACCATGGTAGTAAGTATCGTACGATATGATACGATTCAGAGTATCCGCGATACGAATTGCAAGAATAATCGTTTTTTCTCTCATATCGCAGTTGTAACGTGTGAATCGTGATACGAATCGCGAAACAATTCCGTATCGGGACTTACTTTTCTAAAAATCTTAATTTTAATTTGAATTATTATATAAAAATCCTAATTTTAATTTTAACTATATTTATAAATAAAAGCTCTAATTTTAATTTACCCACGAACCTAGTGCCTCATTTCAAATGTCCCCTACTCATTCTAAAAGTTCCTGTGTACATCACTCATTACGTAAAATATAAAATTATTTTGTTATTAATTACATATTTGCATTTTTACATATCTTATATATTTAATTATATATCACATTTTTTAACATTTATGAATCTTACAATGAAACGATACCTAATTCAGAAAATCAACTCTCCATAGACTAATTGTATCTCGATTCAAATGAGACAATGTCCACGGATTATTTGAGAACATTGTTCATATACGTAAACATTTTTCAAAATCTGATTATTTTTTGTGAAATTGAATATTTGATTTTAACCTGCACAATATTTCCATAAAAAATCTACATAGTATTTACACTTTAGTAAAGTTCAAATTTTATTTTAATCCTTAATCATTTTTTTATTTTACTTTAATCGTTTTGAAAAAATTTAGACATCAACAGTATTACCTAACATTGCCAACGCACTCTTTGGGATCAAAACCTTATAGAGACACTAACTTACACTGCTCATAACTAGCAAAATTTAAACAAATGAAATTTTAATTTAACGAGATCTGCAGAAAATTTACAAGTATAGAAAGTGAAAATTGAATTAATAAACATATTTATTTTCGTTGCCTGAATCTGGATGCTTTTAAAGGAATAGTGAGTAAAATAAGAATTTGAATATGTTCACAAAATGGCTTAATTTAAAATGGAACAAACATCATGTAGCTTTCTTTTTCACACATCTCTTGGATCAAAGGGACCCATCATGTTCCTTTTTGTTAAACTGGCAACGGATAAGTTAAAGATTCAAAGTTTTGAAAAATGGCACATCATTTGAAACCACAAAACATTGGATTAACCATCATAATAACAACTCTTTCTACCAATCACCACTATTATCATCCCTAAAACTTTCCAAAACACAATCAAGGATATTGTTACTATTGGGACCAAACAACAACACCAAGATTCTTGCTTTGACTTGCTAATATGTGGTAACCTTACTCCATAATGTTCAATTGTTTATTAAAAATCTCTTAGTCCTTTATATAATTAAGAAATGGAGAGAGAAATATAAACATTATTCCTTCAACATAAAAACTTATTCTCACTATTTAGCATAACTAAAAAAAAATAAAAAATTCATTTGTATACTTTAATGTGGAATTAGTTTTCGTTCTTAGCCTAAATTTTACCTTCTGAATATTTGTAATAAGGAAATTATTAAAATAAGTTATTGTCATTTTTTTTCACGACAAACGAATTTATTTTCACTGTGAATTATGATGTTAAAATATTTCATATTGACTCGTCGTTGACGTAAATGTAATGGTATTATAATATAGTTTACGCTGAAAGTTCGTTTGTTAAAAAATATTGATAAAAATTTATTTCAAGAGTTTCTTAACACAAGTATCTAAAAGATATAAAATTTAGGTTAAGGACGAAAAACATATTTTATCCTAACTGTATTCTAAACCTTTTATATTCACAATTATTTTATTATATGTGACTTCCTTAAAGATATTTATATCATTTTATAAATCTACCTCTTCTTTTCTCTTATATTCCTTTCTTTATATTAAATGTCTATTCTTTTAGTTTTGTTCTCACTTTTTTTCCCTTCTTTACACTTTTTGTATTGATTTCATGAACAATTATGGTATTAATTCATCCTAACTCCTTTGTAAAAGTAAATGATGATGAACCCATATTAAGTATGCGTCTGTTGCATGTCATTATTTGATTGAAGTCTTTGAAGACTTTTTGAGTTTTAATGTTGAGCTATCTTTATGAATATCTAACTTATCTTCACTACAACTTTTTAATCAAAGTTTTCTTAAATTTACCTCAAACTTTTTAATCAAAGTCAATCTTATACATCACAGATCTAGCATATGTAGTTAAACTTTCTTTATACCATTTCATGTCATGATTGACCACTTTGGTGGGATAATAAATAACTTAATTTGTCTTGAATGAGTAATACATGAATAGTTTAGAGTATTAATGGGTTTTCCAATTAAAGTTTAACAACAACAAAAAAAACAATTTATTAAATAAAATTAGCATTATTAATCTATTTGTTCATCAATACAAAAACACATAATTGGATTGGACAAAATTGATTTTCAACTGTTGAACATAATTGATATTGGAACATGTGTTTCTTACTTTAAAAGTTTAAGAATATCTTTATTAATTTAGAAATAAATATAATTTTTGCCCTTATATTTTACATTTTGTTTGCTAATCTCACAAAATCAAATAATTTAATTCACATATATTATTATTTAAAAATATTTCAAACTAAATTAAATTGATGTTGAAATAAAATTATTTGTAAAAAATGAATTATTGTATTAATTAATTTTTAAAAACTGAATTGTTAATATTTTATTTAATTCATTTGCATATTTAATGCAATTATTAATGCATCTATATAAATGTTATCAATTAAATTTCTCATTAAAAAATAAATTTCCTAATGATATGCAAATGGGTTAAAGATTAAAGAATGGTAAAAATATGAATAATAAAAAATTAACTAATATTTTCTTAAATTTTAAAAATAACAGTTAAGTAAAAATAGAAAATCTTTCTATATTCCACAGTTTAAAAACCAAAAGATATTTAGTGTCAATAATTCCTAATAGTATTAAAGGCTTTATTGACTAATATACATCAAAATTATGAACAAAAACAGTGTTAGCCATCAAAATCAAAAATCAACCTCATTGGTCATATCATTAAGGATTGAAATGATCGATAGTTACTGAATTAAAGTCTATTTCTTTCATTTCAGAATTTTGAGCGTTTTTTTTAATGTTTTGTGATTTTAGAATTTCAACATACATACTGTGTAAAATTTTCAGTTTCCCAGTTAAATATACAAGGCAGAAGTATAAAAAAGTATTTGTAATAAAATCAAGCAATTGAAATAATAATACAGAAATTTGTAAAATAATGATTAAGAATAATTTACTTTAATTTTATATAAATTAAATATTTATTAATTTGCATATAAAAAAAACCTTAGTAAAATTTTTTAAATAGAGAAGTACATGTTATTATAATTTTGCATTAGAACAACCAGCACTTATAATTTTGTCATCAAATGGGAATAACAGTTCATATTTCTTTTGTTTTTTCCCCTCTGTTCTATCTCTAGTTTCTACTATTCGAATTTCCATTTCTAACAAAAAGGTTTATACTACTTCCTCCTTGTTATTCGTGATGCTTTTGAATTATATTTTCTCTCTCTTACACAATAATGACAGAATCTTATCCTACTAGCAAGAAAGAGTCAGATCAATGGAAATTATTTTCTAAGTCCTAAGTTTTAAAGTAAAACTCCCCAACCCCCAACTACACAAAAAAAAAAATGTTCTTCTTACTCAACCACATCAGTAACAATTGGATGGAAAATATTATGCAGTAATATACCAAAAAGCAATAATTTTTTTTTTCTTTTTTCCTTCTGGGTTACAGGGAAAGTTTAAATTCCATCCTTCAGAACAGTACCAGCAGACCAGCTGTTACCTTATAATAATCCAAAAGAAATCAGGTTAACATTATGACTGACCCATTTTTTCAGATGTTACAATGCAGTACAGCTCGGTATGGTAGGTGCAATTGAAGCTCTGGTCCTACAATTCACAGCACTTTAAAAACTTCAAAGATGCATTTTATTGCTGCAATCACACAGCTGACACCTACCCAGAGTACACCTCTCAAAGTTCATCCTGAAAGAGTCAAAGTAGAAGGAAATGATTTACTGAGGGTACTGAAAATAAAAACTGACCCTTACCAAAATTGAAGAAAAAGAAATTTGACTCAATGGAAAGATCTCACAATTCAATGAATCCAAAAGTAGCTCAATAATTTCAGAAAGTTGTATTTTGTATTACAAATTCATAATATTAGCGCCTGGTACTCGAACTTTGGCTCGAGGCATTTTCTCTACCCCTTCTTACCCTGAAAAAGCAGGGGCACCATGCGTCCTTGAACCGATAACCATCTTTCGGCTAACCTAGCCTCCTCCGTCCCTCGGGACCAACAAAGGGTAGTACAGGAATATTCACCTGTTGTCCATCGACTACGCCTTTCGGCCTGATCTTAGGCCCTGACTCACCCTCCGTGGACAAACCTTGCGGAGGAACCCTTGGGTTTTCGAGACATTGGATTCTCACCAACGTTCGCGTTACTCAAGCCGACTTATCCTCATGACTTCCTCACAATGTAAGAAAAATTATCTGACATTTATGAATCATAACTCATGACTAAGTGTACTTTTATAGGAAATTACCTATGAGGAAATTTAGTGAATCATTGAATTTATAATTATTTATAGCAACTCAGGACTAAGTGTACTTTTAGTGGAAATTACCTATGAGAAAGTTTAGAAATTGAATTTAAGGACAATTTAAATTATCAAATGGGGATGTAGCTCAGATGGTAGAGCGCTCGCTTAGCATGCGAGAGGTATGGGGATCGATACCCCGCATCTCCAAATAATCTTAAATTTTTTTAATATTTTTTCATGTGGTGACTGTCTCAGAAAAAAGAAAGCAAACAAAATTTCAGATGCAATGATTACTATTGAAAGACACTTTCAGGAATTTATTTATAATTTTGCATATCTAAGTATAACAGAACAGTAGTTTTTTTAAATTGATGTTTGAATATCTTAGCTTGTTTTGAATAAATTAGGACTTAAAACATAAAAGGAAAATTCAATCCAAAAGATTATTCCATTCATAATGTTAATCCACTTAATAGGTGAGAAAATTTCAAGACTTATTATCACGATAAGTAGTTTGTCCTGTTTAATGTGAAACTTTTTCCAGAATCAATGCACACTTTGCCACTTTTTTGAGGTTCTGATCAGATACAAACTTCACCAAATCACACCGAATGATCACAGCCAGAAGGTATACATTTCAAGTTCGAATAGTGTTTTTGCCAAGGTTTACTTTGTTTTTCGTGTTTGTGTCATGTAACTGAAAATATCTTGTTCGTATTTAATTTGGATAAGCAAAAAGGTTGATATCTATCTAAATGGCAACGTGGGCAGTGGTCATATACCTAACTCAAGCAAACCGTAATCACAATCTCAGCAGCCAAAGTTCACACAACACATCATTACATGAACAACGGAAGCAATAAAGTATCACGAGGCATATTCACATTAGCATTAAATAACAGAGAATTTTAGGCTTACATGGTAATCATACGTATCGTGGGGATCCGGCTGCAAAACAAAGTTTTGACATCAGACTTTGTAGTTCATATGCGATAAGTGAACATAGATCCATTAGAGACCAAACAATTTTACATATATTGGCTAGGAAATTTAAGAGAAGAAAGCACAAAAAACTGTTAGCTTGCGATCTTTTAGTTTCCCCATCAAATGTCCCAAACTCGTGTACCAATGTTTTGCATTCTTTTTTCAAGCATGAAGCTTTCATATATCCTCTTTCTTAAACGTCTTCTAACTATTTATTCACCATTCATTTATTTGTTCCCAACTGGTCTAAGTGTAACTACAGGTTTTGAATGAAAGGGATTCCAAAGCAAAAATGTTGAAATCAATCTCAATTCGATAATTCTATATTGCATATTCTCTCCCTCTTAAACACAGATAAGGAAATAAGGATAACAAGAAGCTTTTTCTATAGAACAATTTTTTACGAGAAACCAGGATAGAAACAGTACCCTTCGGCGACGCCTCCTATTTCCATATTTATGATCCCTCTCCTTCCTCCTTTTTTCACCCTCTTCTCTTGCTCTCTGTGCCTCCTACACAATCATAACATCAAATGGTATTGATATTGTACAAAGCAACATGACAAATATGGTTATCACACTTTAAAAATACTGCTGAAGCATTTAGGCTTTGAATGGTCACCTCTTCTTCCCGAGCCCTTCTTTCTTTTTCTGCTTCTTCAAAAGCTTCTTTTTCAGCCTGAGATTTTACACAAAATGAGAATGATGCAGATACTACGATTCCTATCTGCTACAAACTAAATAACAGATACGAAGTCTAGAAGCAAAAGCTCACCTCTCTATTATTAGCCATAAATTCATCCACAGCTTGCTTTGCATACTGCGGGTCATCACAAATTAAGATGTTGTCGTAAACTGAACCTGCCTTCACCTAAAATTTCAAAGTTAATATTGTCACACTCAAATATTCAATAAAAGATATTTTCAAGTTTAGGTAAACTTCTGAAAATTACTGCTTAGGGTGTTTGGGTAAACAATTTAATCAAGACACACACCTGCCACACTTCAATGCCCACATACTTTATTGGCTTGAGAACATAAAGATCAGGATCATCCTCAAATTCTGCAGGAAACAGAAAGGGTAAAGCAAATTTCGTAATTAGAGATGACATTAGTAACGTATAAAGAGCAAAACCAGAAAGTAAAGATCAAGTAACTACACCAATTGCTACACGTAAGTTTACATAGAAGTCATAACAAGTTTGCTAAACATTCATGCAGAGGCTTATAAGCTTAACTGAATGAAAGGCTGAAAATATTACTAAAATAATTGATAGCTCAGTTGCCACCTAGTGAAAACTATGAGAATACCATTTTATAATTTTCTTGTCTAATCAAAATTTTCCCTAGCCAACAAGAAATGAGCAAAAACCAACAGTCTAGATCCATATAAAATTATAATGTCAATACATTTCATATTTGCAACAGTTACAAGTTAACATAATGACAAAGCCTAAAAGTATAGGCTAGTTTTTTTTTTGTCTGTACCAGGAAATTAAAACATTGACTCCAACTTCTTGATTCTAAAAACAGATAAATCTACCTGGGTTATCAATCCATGGAATCTTCCACTTTCCTTTGTAGTTGGGATTCTTGATTTTCTGCAGTTCAATAATTTTCAACAATAAGAAAGCCTAAAAGAATAATGACTTCAACTTTAAATGTGTGGCATTAAGAACCTTGCGTTTCCACGGTCCTTTGTATGCTGGATTAGGAACCTTTGAGGGCTTCCATAGTCCATCGTCATCATCATCCCAGTCAGCAGGCTACTCAAACAAAGAATTAAACAAAAGAAAAGAAGGAAAAGAACATTCATAAGTCCATGCTAAATTAAGTCTTCTGTCAATAATTAAAAAAATATGAAGTAAAGAAATCAACCTTTTTTGCTTTTGGATCAGGAATTTCAGCTGGAATGGAATCATATCCCTGCAATATAAAAAAAATTAAGCAGAATGAAGCACATGAAAATGTAACTAAAAATCCATATGACATTATGAGTTGCCAAAAACCTTTCAAGCAGAGGTTGGCTAAAAAAATTTCATTGGAATTTAATTGTCAAGTTGATGTTCCATCATTATTAGAATCAACCACTTCAAATAAATAATCTAATACTTGTAACAGGGGACTGAGAGAAAGACAAGAAGTATCTGAAAAAGTTTGATACCATTTATGATGCCTGATGAGACTTAAAAGAGTAATTAATAAAACAAAAAGCAATTGATTTTTTTGTTGTTGACACTGGAAACATCTTCAATACAAAATAAACAGAATTTTGCTAATAGCCCAGCCACTTGTAGCAGACAGTGTTCTAAACTGCAAAGTGGTTGCGGTTGCACGGATGAAATTTAGTTGCAAAGTAATTGACCAATCGCAACTTAAAACACTTAGCAGATATTATCTACTGTTCATGTGGACATTAAACTCAGTGAAATGGAAAATGCATACCACTACATAAATTCCTAAAAAGGTGATTGTGAAGGCTTTTCGTGTAAATGCAAATGCTACATGTAAAGGTGAAGGTGTTTGGAAAACTTGATGAAGAATTTCAAGTTACCAGAAGAGGATGATAGTGAAAAGGGGGGCAAATAGTACCTCTGGTTTGACCCCATCAGGATCTTCAATGTACTCTCTATCATCCCAGTCTGCTGGCTGCAAAAGTGAAAATAAAATGTTTCAGATGAAAGAAAATTGATTGATAAAAGATGTAAAATATACCAAAAGAACCAAAGTGTTTCCTATATCAATTAAAGAACCCTATAGAATGAATGTTTAAGTTGTTTTTTAATGTATGACCGTTGAAGCCCCAGAAATTATTAACTAATAACAATAACAATGCAGCTCATATACTTAGAAAGGTAATTACAAATATTCTCCATTCAAACAAGTCCAGTCCCATAGTTGTACCTTTTTTGCTTTGACATCCTTGATTTTCCTTGGAGGAAGGATGTCCCAATCTGTATACATGCTTCCCGAATCTCTTTCCCGGTTATCAACAAGGATACTATAAGAGGCATCAGGCCTTAGAATAAATGTATAGAAATGAGTCAATTTATCCGTTTCACATTGCAGTTCCTTTGTAATAGGGTAATTCTGCCCCTGGTATGATAGTATAAGATGGAGCTTCTTAGTTTGTGTACCGCATATATCTGGTCCAAACATCAAACTGCATCAAGCAAGACAATCAGTTCACTCTACTCGTCAGCACAGCGACAGATTAAATAGAACACTGAAGCGCATGTTTCTACAACATCAAACAACAAGACGCCTCACTTCAATAAAATCAAGTGGGGGAATAAAAAGAGAAACATTTAAATGTGTTAAAGAAATAGCAAACAAATGCAGGAGTAAGCTGTTTGGATAAATTCCTCTTCAAGCTCTTACTAGGGAAGAAATTAAGAAAGTAAAATGAAATAAGTTTCTCTCAAAAGTTAAAATCAACTTATCCACCGAATAATTTACAGAAATTGCCCCATTTAGTTATTCCACAAGTTACTTTTACCTTATAAAAGAAAATTATGTCTCTTTTTCATATTATTGTTCTTCTACACAAATTCCTTACAAAAAAATTATTTAAACTTAATCTATATAACTAACATAAAAAAATACGTTCAAATATACTCTTTCTAGCACATTTTTTTGTTAACTAAAATTTATTAAAAACTCACAAAAAAACCTGGGTCCCACCCTCTATCTAACAAGTGAAGTCTCACCCATAATTTCTCATGTCCTAATAAATATGAACCAAACATTGAAAGCGTGCTGTTAACATTTCTTGATACAGTATAAAATTTAGTCCATTTATAAAGAAGTTCATCTTCTATTTGTAACAAGCTACCAAGCATACATCTTCTAAAACATAACATGAGAAATTGACGGACAGACCTATAAGGGGTATCACCACCAAACTTCTTCTGATTGACATAACCAGAGAGAAGTTTGATGTAACCGCCACCACATTCAATGTCCTGCTCAAGCCTAATGGAATACTGCACCACAAGGGTTCTGTCCTTGTTGTTAAACTCCGGTATCTTCGCAGATATGGCAAAATGCTTGGCATCGTTATATGTCTGAAGACCTGAAAAAAAAAAAAAAAACATTCATCATCATCATCAAAACAATAATAATACAATTAATTTTTTTTTAATTTTTAACTTGTGTATAAGTTAATTAAGAGATATAAATTTCAAATTTTGTCTTCATATTTTCCCTGTTAGAGGTCAAGATCGTCCTAATAGGTCATTAGTATGTGAAATAGTTTATTATTCTAATCAATGTGGGACATGTAAGATTAATGAATTAAAGAATTATTACAAAGTGGACTTTATGCATAACTCAATCCCATAAAATCATTTCATAAGTTAAGGTTTGCACTCACTTATATACAATTAAATGTCTTAATCTCTAGTCGATGTGAGATCTCTAACACACTCCTCACACCCGAGAGTGACAGCTCGTACGTGAAATAACATATTATGGATGGTCCGATAAGTGGTAGCTTGATAAATCCAACAAATACTCGCTAAGATAGACTTTAAATGATTTTGATACCATATTACAAAGTGAATCTTAAGCCTAACTCAATCCATAAAATTTGTTTATGAGATTTGCACGCACTTATATACAACGAAATATCCTAATTTCTAGTCGAGATGTGAGATAACAAGAATGAATACCTTTGTCATCAGGATCTCCAGACCATTTCCCTGCTGTGTGCTTGAAGGTACCTGCTTTCCCCTCACTCCTTTTCCAGTCCGATAACACCCAACGGCTCTTCCATCCATCTGAAACAATCAATCAACAAAGTAAAAAATTTCCGAAAACCGTGGAATCTGAGGTGAAGTGGAGGATGAAGATTTCAACGATTACCTTCGAATCTCTCTTCGAAGAAAATCTCAGCAAGTGCAGAGTGAAGAATCAGAAGGAAAAGGAAGAGCTTGAAGAAGTGGGTAGTGTTGCCATTGGCCATCTCATTCCTCACTGCAATGGCAACAAAGTTGCTTCAGATTTCAGCTTAGAGTGCTGAGTTGAACTGAGTTGCCACAAACGAATTTAAAATTCCGACGCTGGAGGAGTGGTACTTTCTAGAACACTGTCCTTCAAATTTATTCATTTATTGCAAAAGAAAACTATTTATGAATATATTCTCACTCCGAATATTAATAATTTTCACTAAAGTTTATAAGAATGAATTAAAAATAATTTATAAGTTAGACGTTTCTATAAATAAATTATAAGTTATTTAATAAGAAGTAGTTTTATTTAACTTCAATATTATTTTACTTATATTTAAGATTATTTATTAAATTAAAACAACTTGTCTTAATTGGTTGTGACATTTATCTTTTGTATTGCTATTAATATCTGCTAAAAGCATTGTTTTTTTGTACTTTTTAAACTATTAATATCAAACTCCTTTTTTTTCTGCAAATGTTTAAAAGTGCAAATGGTTAAAGTTATGTGCTTTTGCTAATTTAAAGGTATCTCCATAGTTAATTGTGTTACTTCAATGTTGATCTTTTACATCTTGAAATAAATTATAATTGATTATTACTATTGTGTTGATTAAAATTGATAAAAAAAATATTTAAAATAAAATAAAACATGACTGGGTTAAACCTGCAATTCCCAGTTAAAACCAACCTTATTTCACAATCTAGCCAATGAATAAACTTTCAAAATTACATGATTTTATGCTGTCTATTTCTATTTCATTTCAGTAAGAATAATTTTTGAAATTTTACAATACTATTTTTTATTCACTCTCCTATTATTAAATACAGCTTTTTTTTGGTTTTAATTTTCAGACCTATATTTTTACACAGTATATCTTTTGTTATGAACATGTGGAAAAAAAAAATCCATGAGCTTTAAGATAAGATTGTTTTAAATAAATTAAAATTATTCTAATAAAGGTTGTCTTTAGAACTTTTAGCCCCTGTTTGAATTGGGGGTGGCACTGTAGCCGCAGACGGATGTTGGGTGTTACCACGTTTGGATGTGTAGATGGGTGAGGGTGAGAAGGAAGTTGGCCAAAATGATGGTCTTTTGAGAAGTGAAGAGAAATGAGAGGGTGAGCGTAATAAAAAACTCCAACAATATATATGTGGTTACCAAGCTCAGAAACCTCACAAAGTAGAGCACATACATAGAGAGCTTGGAGGGGGCTTGTTCTTCGTTTGTGACCTCAGGTGAGCTGTGTGTGAGTTTAGTTTCACTCTTAATCGATTATCACTGAAAATGAATGTATGCAATAATCGATTATCTAGAAAAAAAAATAGTTGATAATCGATTATGTTCATCACATAATCGATTATCTGTAAAAAAAAAAATCATGAGATAATCGATTATGGTCGTTTTTGCACTGGAAGCATAATCGATTATGTGCCATAAAGATTTGGATAATCGATTATGTCGTATTTTGCACTGGGTTGATAATCGATTATGGTTCTAATTTTTCAGATTTATGATTTTATGTTTTTTGATAATTAATATCATAATTAATAGTAATTATATTAGTAATCAAAATCATAATTAAAATCAAAATTATTAATTGAAAAATAGTAATTATATTAGTAATTATATTATTAATTGAAAATAGTAATCAAAATCATAATTAACAATAATTATATATTTATATAACATAATATTTATTAAATAATCATTAATAACATTATAATTATCTACCAACAAAATTTTACTAATACAAATATTTTCAATTAATAAAATTATAAACGAAGAATTCATATTTCATTTCTATATTCTATTTTTTTTAATTCATTTCAATTTTATATTATTTTTTAAGTTATAATTGAAACTTACAATTATTTTAATTATGAAAATTATGTATAAAAGTAATAATTATTTCTTTATTATTTTTTTACACACATGACAAAAGTATATTTTATTATTATATATAATGTAATATAAATTAAATAATATAATATTAATTATTTTAATTAACTTAAATATCTTTAAACTAATTAATATTTCATTTTCCTATTTATTTATATACAAGGATAAATTTGTAATCTTACAATTTACACTATTCAAAATATATTAAAATACTCTCACAACTATCATATCATTCACACTTCTCAATAATCCACTCTAACATCTCCTAATCCAAACACCCTCAACTTTCTCCTCAACTTTCTCCACACTTTCTTCACATTTCCACTCACCCACACCCTCAACTTTTCACTCACCCACAATCTCTAATCCAAACAAATCATTACTCACAAAGCTTTTGTAATAATTTCATTTAATATATTCTTTTAAACCCAAAGAGAACTTCTTTTATATAGGAAGAAACAAAATGGTACTAAGAAAACCTTTTTTTTAGAGAAAAACATATTTAACTACCTTAATAAATTAACATTGCTTATTAAATATTTATTAACTTTTATTTAATTTTTAAAATATTACTAACTTGTAAAATGTTGTTTAGATTGAATGGTACTTCACTCACCTTAGGGTTGGATCCATGACACTTAAATTGCAAACAATTCTACATTCATAAACCCATCACTCACTCCTATCAAAAAAATTCATATTAGGTTGACTCTTGAATTCTTGTATTGCATGTACTTTTTAAGTTGAGATTGAATTGAAATAGTTACAGTTTTTATTTTATTTTTGTTATATTTTTTAGAAGATTTAATTAAATTTAGATATTTTGAATTGAGTTTTATTATTTAATTTCATTAAGGGTGACATGACTCTTAGTTTGTATCATCATTACTTAAATTATATTTCTCATATATTTAGGTATTTTCAATTGAATGTTTATTTAATCTTTTTTTTATTAATATCAAAACTCTATATTTGTCAATTTAGTACTGGTGATCACTTAGAGTCATAGTTTGTAATGACATTGTTTTATTTTATAAATTAAATATTAAAATAAAAATTAAATTGTGGAGACACAATAATGACATTTATTAAATACAATTAGTTCATGACACTCCCAACTAACTACACACTCAATTGAATAATATAGAAGTTTTGGACATTCAATAAAACAATTTTTTTCAATAAAAATATAGAAATTTATGAGGAATTTTAAGACACGTAAATAATGAATGTACAAAAGTAAAAATTATGTTACCCCAATTAACAACAAAAAATCAAATGACAGATAATTGATTTTTTTTAATACTTTGTAGATTTTTTTAATAATAGAAACTCAATTAAAATATTCAATTTTATGAGAGATATAAAATTTAATTAAACCTTTTTAGAATAATTATTTAATATTTAAATAATAAAATAAATTAATATTTCAAAAGTAAATATTTAGTTAATGGAATAATAAAATAAATTGAATAATAGGAATATTACTATTGTTATTCTCACTCCTTATATCTGTCTACTGTTTCAATTTGTGTAGTTTCATATGAGCAATAACTTAGTAAAAGAAAAAGAAAATTCTCACAGATAACAATGGCTACTTCCCGCATAAACAATTAACACTTCATATTCTACACCTCAAAACACTTGCAGGATCTATGTACAAAAAAATGAGTGAAAGGAGAGAAACTTTGTTGAGTTCTTCTGGTGACTAAATATCCTCCCATGCCACCATAAACAATGCATATCCTTAAGCTAAGCTATGTACCTATTCATCACTTTTGGACTTTGATCTCTGATGTTTGTACTCCAGGGGATGATTGTGATCCACCAGTGAGTGCAGCTGCTGCAGATTCAACATGTGTAAGAAGATATTCATATATCTTCTTCCTCAACCTGTCAATTGTCTCTGCTGGTATCTGGCATGATTCTCCTTCATTCTTGCTTGATCCTACCTCATCAAGCCAATCATTCACACTTTTTAGTTGAGTGAGCATGCCTGCTATCTGCCCATTATTTGACAAGCTAGCAGTGTCCCCATCAGAGTCCAAGAATCTCTCAACAAACACCAAAAACCAATCTCTTGACCTCAGTTGCAGCATGTCAGTTAAATCAACCACTTCATCAAAGCCATTTCCTCTAACCCAATCCCGTGGTGGGGATTGGACTAGTTGTTTGTGTCCATTTGATAAGGCATTGCCTGCTTTGCGAGGAGTTCCTTGCAAGGCTTGTTTGGAACTACTACCCGTCTGACTCTGACGGGTTTTTCCATGAGATTTTGATGAAGTATCTTCACTTGAACTTTCTATGACCACCATTGGTTTGCTTCCCATGATATTCTTTTGGTTTTGAGAATTGGTTGAAGCTGGAAGCCTGGATGATGGAGGTTCTCGGTTATAAACAGAAAAGGATGATAGATTGGTGGATATAGCAGTTTGGACCCAAGAATTTGCAAGCTTTTGTCTATCTGATTTGAGTTTTATTGCTTCTTCTGTTATGATTCTTTCGTTATCTTGAGAAGAGTCATCTGGAATGGATTTGGCTAGCGAGTCAGCAATCATTCGTGCACTATTTAGGCTAGCATGAAGAGTCAAGAACTGCTCTATTGTAGGATGCGGGTTTTGCTCATTTGCAGAATTACTTAGCTCTGCATATACGCTGCCAGAAACATTGCAAAAGAAATGTCAGAAAAACCTGGTATGCTGCATTGCAGGAGGGTGACATAGAAGAATGGCTGTGGAAGAAGATGGATAGCAAACATCTATGGTTAAATGTGTACATCAAATGAGTCATCATCTTAACTTGGCAAGATATAGATCAGCTTTAATTTACAGTTGAACATTGACTGCATTTAGACGCATTGTTCTTCACTTTTATTCAAATATATCCAACAAATATAGATAAAGTATACACCATGATTGCAAATGCCAAGGGTCATACTTGTCAGAACACACAATAGACCTCACATGACCCAACATTAACCCTACCCTCAACAGCCCACACTTTTTCTATCTTAGAAGTTACTAATTATTAGTATATTGTACGAATTTAGAAATAAACATTTAAATCTGTATTAAGAAGCAAGCAAGAAATGATTAGCATAAAAAGATAAGTACTATATTTATATGACTCATATGATGTAACTCCATATCATAAAATACAAAGCAAATGCATATGTAGCATCACTATCACTAATGTCTAGGATTCAATTTGCCATCCCACATTTTTCAGATTCCATAGTCATTTTGGTAAATCACATTTCTGTATAGCCATTCAACAATGCACATAGTTTATCAGAAAGTATCAGCATGACCTCATATCTAGAGGTGCTGTGCTATGCTTTAATGAGCAGCAATTTTATCAAAACAAACATAAACCATATACCAGTAATATATCTTGGTTTAAAGTCTAAATTTCAATTTCCATACATGAGAAGTCCAAAATCTCAATTGTATTGAGAAGCACTAAAGTTCGGAAGTACTGATATGTCATTGAGCAGTCCATAGGAATTGGTTATTAAATGTGAATATATTCATACCTTAGACATTGCAGCAAACTCTCAGCAGCAGCAGCCTCCTGAATAGCCTCAGTTGCTGCCATTTGTGCTGCATCTCTGTGCTTCATCACTTCCTGTGAAGACATGACATTATAAAATGACGATGAAACAGTTTCAAAACTTCTTGTCCAAACAGCAGGACCAACAAGAAAAAAATAATCTAATAAATAATGCATCCAGTGGGCAAGGACATGGTATAAGAGCATGGGCAGAAAACATTTTACTATGGAAGACTCATAAAACAAAAGAATAAACCAACCGTATGATCTGACAGTTGACATAATACTTTTTGCATACTTATTATATATGCATTTATGATGTCACAACAATAGCTTTATGAAACTCATGATATTCATGTTTATTTAACGTTGCAAAGGAGCACCAGGTTGACTTTTTCCCATTAGCAATACCCTCCTGCAATGCCCTTAATTGAAAGTTGGAGACATGACAATTGACCAATGAGAATAAATACAAAACTTGCAAGGCATGCCTGGCAGCATCTCTGAACAGTTCTTATTGTTTAACCAAGTTCAAAAATAGTGTATGAGGTTCACCTATTGGGGAGGGTAGATGTACACAGCCTTACCCTCACAAAGGATGTTTCTAAGATTTAAACACATACTTCAGGTCATTAAGATGTACACAGCCTTATTGCTGTGCTGAGATTTGCCCTCTACTAAACTTTAAAAAATGTCAGTGAAAATCACTGGTGAAGATTGCATATAATTATATTCATCATTCAGCAGTATATACTTTGCAGAAAAGAGTAAAAAAACTGGTGAAAAGAGACGTGTTTTAAAAGGATATACCCTGCCAAGCTTTGCTATAGATGATGGCAGTGAAGCCCATTGAACACTTGCATCTGTCACTTTTCTACTACTTGGAGAAACTTTCACCAAGTTTCCAGGGAATCCAGTGTTTGAAAATTCTGACGATTTCTTTCCAACAGAAACTCTTTGCTTGCCTGTCTTTTCTTGTTCTTCCATAGTTCCATTGGCAACAACTTTCTTTATAGATGTTTGAGTCCTGTGCTCTTCCTTGGAGGACTTTGTCAGCGGTTGCATCTTGCTCTCTTCTTTAGAGGACAACTTTTCACTTGAAGTACTTCTCCTAGGAGTCTGGAACACCACAAAGTGAAAGTAAGAACATAACTGTTTGATTGCTTAAAAGATAAAGGAAACTGAAACTGAAATGCAGATATCTTATAGTGACACCACACAACTCGTATACAAAAGTAGTTAATATAGCATTTTTTCTCAAGGGAAATTAGATATAAACAAAAGTTGTGGTTTGAAGCTAGGAGATGTTCAAGAAGAGAAATTACGAATCACTTACTGAGCCACGAACCTCAGGCTTAGGGTCAGACTTGGTAGCCCTTGATTTGGATGTGTCTTTATTCTTGACTTCCATACTCCCTTCCCAGCTCTTACGCAGCACCTTAGCTCCAAGCTCAATTCCCTGAACCAAATTTCTGATCGGGTTTCCCATGGAAATTCTCTTTCCGGTTGGACTAGCTCCACGGACACCCTTTCCTACCTCCAACACTCCCACCTTGGCAGTTAGCCTGTCCACTCCCTTGATATTTGCCTGATTCTTGACCCCGTTGGCAAATTTCTCAAAGGAAGTAGGCAAAGAATAACAACTAGTGGGGGAAGAAGGAGTGGCCCTTGAATTAAATGACTTCAATCTTGCCAATGGTTCCTTCTTCACATCAATAGTATTGTTGGCTGCCACTGCTTTTGTTGTCTGAGATTTACTCTTAGCCAAAACCGCTGGTTTCTTGTCTAATTGCTCTTCATTATGCAGTCTTACTTTCTCCTTCTTCTCCTTCTCCTTCTCCCCAACGTGGTGATTCCCCAACACTTTCCTAGGAGACCTGGATCTCTCTAAGTCCAAGGGACCAGAACAAGCACTGTTCTTTTTAGCCTTAGCGTTACCGAGGAACCCAAGTGAGTGAGTTGTTGCAACAATGTCCTCAGGGGTTCCAACACAGGCGTGCCTCCCAGGAATAGGCCTAACCCCGTGAAGAATAGGAACTGGTGAAGCACCCTCCAAACGATCCACAAAAACAAACTGCCCCAGTTGAATCTTGTCACTGAGGATGAGATCATCATGTTCATCAGGGAGAGAGACATAGGTGGCATGCAAGGAATCAGAAACCTTGAGATAAAAGCCTTGATTTGGGAACAACTCACCCCCGGCAAGAGCCGGAACAATGCTCACTACTTGCAACAGAGAGGACCTGTGCTCACCAGCAACTTTCACATCTGTGTTCATGTGCTGCATAAGTTTGAGAAGCACCCCAGGAACAAGACTTGCCATCTTTTGTTGTTCTGGCAGCTTCAATATGCATCACTCTCTTAATACCTAAATGGGGCTTTAAACACCGGGAAAAAAACAAGGAAGCGTTTTGCAATGAAAATGCAGAATTTTAGACGTTTTCTAAGCAAACTTGCAACTGATGGAATGCCAAATCTGAACTGAAACAATAAATGCTGCGATGCCTTCGGGGGATTCTACAATCGCAGAGAGGGAAATCTTGCAATAAAGTCGCAATCATAGGCTATCCAAATCCAAGTAAAGAGTAAATTGAATAAATTGAGAAATATTTCAGATTTTGGAAAGGGAAGAAGAAAAAAAGCATAGGCTTTGGTAGCAATTTTTAATACTAGAAAAGGACACAAAACAACAAATAAGACACCAATAAGCTATCAAAAAGAATTCCCCAACCAGAGGATGAAGAGATTTTCTATCCTGGTTAGTATCATTGGGTGGTAGTACAGCTTGGACATGAGAAGGAGAACCCACCCACCTTCCTAGAAACACAAGCTAGACGGTGACAAATATGTGAAGTCCAGAAATGGGAGAATTATTTCTCCTTTGGAAATGGTTTGGAATCAGTGTCTTGTACATTTCACAGCAATAATAACAGTTTTGGTTGTCCACACCACACTAAACCAAGAAGTAAAATTTAGAAGCCATAAAAACACAATTCTTTTGTGGAAGCTACCTTTATTGGCTCTGTGTCATGTTGGAGAATGATGTGAGATTTAGATAAAAGCCTTAAAAGGTTTTAAGGAAAATAGGTAAGGGGGTATAATTGGCACCATGCTTATTGCATGATTGATATGAAAAGAGCTGTCAGTGTCTGACAGATACATCTAAACACACATGCACATCAATGGATACAAGAATAAGAAACCTGAACTTGACCCACTTTAGTTTTGGCTCAGTTACTGAATCACACACACAACAAAGAAGGCTACTTTCCTCAAATCAATAAAAAAAGGGATAAAGGGGAACCTCTCAGAGCTTCAATTACTATACTTTTTTATGTGTTTTTATTGTTTTTCTCTTTAATTATGAGCAAGGTGAGAGCTTTTCAAAGAAAGATTCCAATTTTATAAAGGGTGAATGCAAGACTCTGCATGTGCAGGGGTAACGCCGGTGTTGAGAACATGGTAATGGTGTGTCGGCTACCTAAAAAAACAAGATTCACGTTCTTCATTATTTATCCAATCACAACAAAAAATTAATTTTCTAAGAAAAACATCATCAAAAAGTGTTTTAGATAATGTTGGTGAGTGTTTTAAAGCATTGATGAATTACAAATGAAAAATATTTAAAATGTTACTCCCACTTTTTTCAATGCAATTCTAATGTTCTTATTACTATTTTTAGCTGTTAGAACTACACTATAAACAAATTTCAATCCAACACTTTCTCTATTGTATCAATATTTCAGTAGTTGACATTGATAATAATGTGTGTTTCTTATTTAAATAATATTCAATTTTTAATAATGTTCTTTTAATATGAATTTAACTATTTTAGAATAAGAGTATTCATATTTTATACATTAAAAAAATTTATTAAATAAAAATTTTAGAGAAAAAAAAATAATTAATTGATATATTATTAAACTAGATATCATTTTAAATAAAAAAAATTATTATTTTAAAATTATTTTCTATTATTGAAAAATAGTTTTTAAATTATTATCTAATTTAAATTTAAAATTTAGATAATTGATAAACGAAATCGGTAGTTATGTGCTAATTTAAAAATTATTTATTAGTAATAGAAACTAATTTAAAATTAATAATTTTTTTAGTTTATAAAATAATATCTAATCTAGTTAATATAATAATTAATTTTTTTAATTTCTAAAATTAATTTTTATTTAATTTTTTTTAGTAATTACGTCAATAAACTTAGTATATTAGTAATATCATCTTAGAAATTCAGCAAATTTAATTGTTTTTTTTTCATGTTTACGTTACAAGTGCCTTCTATTAACAGCGAGAAAACATTTATTATATATTTTTTAACAGAAATTCACTTTCTTTCTCCCACTTAATTGTATAATTTATTATACGTGTTGTTTTAGAAATAATGTTCTGTACGTAATTATATAATTGATAACTTTATTTTGCTTCAACTAAAAATTTCGGACCTAATTATATATAAAAATAGGATGTAATAAAAATATGCATTGGGCTTTATTCTTAGGTCATAAAGGTATTAAAAGTTGTTGTTTTTTTAATTAAAATTAGTTTCTGCATTAACTGCTATAGATATAGTTTTCTAAATTGTTATTTTTAATTCATTTCATTATTTTCGATATATATATGTGGTAGTTTTATTTCTTTTCTATATTTTTTGGCAATTGTTTGTATTTTAATAAAATTGCATTTATTCCTGTTTCATAGGTGGCATGAGACAGTAAAAGAAAAAGGAACATAATATTTCTTTTAACATGGGTATTTATTGTTTAAAAAAAAACCTATGAAACAAAACATGTGATAACATTATGTGTCGACCCAACACCCTAATAAATATCTACATACATGGAATATAAAAGTATATGAAAGTAATTAATGGAGAGAAGCCAATTACTATCAGTGTGGTTTTAAAATATTATTTTTATTGCAAACACAGTAGGATGGTAATGTGGGCTCATTCTCCTCCATAGTTTTGTTATGGTTCACAAAATATGAATTAGGTTGGTCCTTTTTAAATAATGTAAGTTTATTTTACTGGTTCGTTTTACATTTAAAAAAATATGAATAAAAAATACTGTTGTTAAAAAATTAAAATTTTATTACAGTTTTAATTTATTTAATTAATATAAAATATAAAGGAATTTAAGTATGAAAGTTGTTAAAAGGTTTGATTAAAAATAATGAAAATTTTATTTTATATCTATTTTTCCTTTATATGTATAACGATTGGTACTGGACAGATCAATCCTGGTCTCGGTAACCGACCGTCCAAGTCAAAGAACAAGAGATGCGATAAGTAACAATAATTATAAGTAGCGTTGAATGAGTCAAGGTGCATCCGAAATATACGAAAATATCTCCGATAAACCAGCTAAAACAGATTAACTCTCATGATAATAGGGGACCACGATGCATGTAAAATAATAACTGATATACGGCCCATCAGAGTCACGACCCATAAACTAATACTATAAATAGTAAGGTACGTTTTTTCCATTTAATCAAACAACACTCTTAAACCATAACACTTACTTGAGCATTGGAGTACCTTTTTTAGGTAACCTTCGATCGAACGAATATCAACATTAAAGGAAAGAGACTTGAATTAGTTAGGAGATTACTGACACGTCAGCAATTGTACGTCCAATCATAGGTACTATCTGAGCCTTTCAACTTATATATGTACAAATGTATGTAAATGTATCTTACCAAAGTTTTGCTATAAAATATTTTAATGAAAAGAACTAATTTTTTAATGAGTATCTTATTGAAATCTTTTTTTATATTATTTTTTATTAACAAACTTTAAATATAAGATTTTATTTCAAATTAAATTCACTGACATTCTTAATATTAACTTCTTTAGACGATTAAAATAAAACATTCATTTTTTTAGTACATTAAATTCAATTTTTTTTAAAAATAAAATAAAATAAAGGTCACAATGCAATAATAAGTGATTGAGGTATTATTGTTTTTACAAAAAAAAAAAAAAAATTATTTACGTAGGCCAACCTGTCTCGCCTCACTGCTAACCTGTACAGACTGTAGGTTATATAGGACGACGGATAAATAGGTTAGATCTGTGAACCCGTCCACACAGACTGCGGACCGGCTCATATGATCCAACTCACATCTTCATTCCTAAACAATAGTAAGTGTATTTCATGGTTGACGTAATTGTTACACACTCCAAGTACATGAGAAAATAATTTGTATAAAAAAGTTGTATTTGATTTTCAAACTATAAAAAACTTGTGGGATCAATACTATAGTTAGCGAGTATATAGTTTAATGAATCTAGAAAAATTATTGATAAGAAAAAAACACCAATAAGCAAGATTATATAAACTAATTTACTTTGTGTTGATTTTGAAGTGAAGTTAAAAAATGGGAATATTGATAATAACTTAATTAAAAAAACTTATAAGACCTAAGTTTTACACAGTTTAAATTTAAAAACCGGAATTAAATCTTATTTTTCCTATATTTTTAAATATGTTTTTTAAGAAAACAAATTTCTCATATGTGTTTTCCCATTTTTTTTGTTGTGGGTTGTTAAAAAACTTCTTTTAAAGTAGATGCAAAAATTAAAAAAATAATTAAATAATTAATATTTCCTTAAAAAAATATGCAACTTGAAATAGTGTAATTATATTATATTCTTTGAGACTTCGCCAAACGCTTAAATGTCATTCTCATTAATGAGTTTTGCCTCGTCTTCAAGGTCACGACAAGGAATTCTTTATTATTCAAAAAATTTTGTATACAAAATCTCACATTATTAACGTAATTAAGACACTCCATTAAGTGTGTATAGTATTGAACCATTAACACATAATATGGTTTTTTTTTTTTTTTTAATGTACACATTTTCTATCTATTATTTTCCTTTATATATATATATATATAAATATAAAAATTGTTCCTACTCGGGAGATGAGACCTAGATAACTATTAAAATGTTCTTCTCCTTCCTTCGGTCGGGCAGATGACTAAGTGATAAGTTGTGATTCTTCTCGTCCTCTTGCTTATCCTTTGATAGTTGGCACTCGGTCGTCGAGCGAATCACCGGATGGTGGGGGTACATGCAAAGGCACTTCGACGCTCAAGTCAGTTAAGCGGGTGCTCAGCTCTCAGGTAAGTGAACAGTAATAAATGACATACCTTACTCCTTGGGATGCGTGCTATTTATATTATTCTAATGGGCCTACCTTGTTGGGCTTGTTTATCTAGGTGGATATCGCTTAGGGTCGCATTACCCAATTCCTAATGATAGATTAACTTCACTGACATTGCTTTGAGCGTTAACTGTAATGGGGGTCGGCCGTCGGCCAAATCATCATGATATGGGTCGGCCATCGGCCATATTCCAGTGGTCTTGATTGTCTCGGTCAAGCCTTCTAAGGTTTCGGTCTCTCGGCCAAGTCTTATGAGGTCTCGACCAGTTTCCCTTGGTCTCGGTCAAGTGGACTCGGCCTCGCCCATACCGGTACATAAATATATAATAATCCTAGGTTTGTGGGGAAGGGGAAATAGTGAGTTGGTTCCAAAGAGCAGTAGGTTGGAAAATTGGTGCAGGCGATAAAGTTAGGTTTTGAGAAGATATATGGGTGAGTAATAATAATCTTAAATATATTTTTCCTAGGTTGTATTCAATATCTTTGGATCAAGGTCGCAAAGTGGGAGAAGTAAGTGTGTGGGAAGGATCAGATTGGAATTGGAGGTAAGCTGGAGACGAAATATGTTTGATTGGGAACTTGCACAACAAGAAGAATTACTAAGAACGTTGTCTTGTGTAAAACTGAATAAGAAGGTAAAGGAGACAAAGATATGAGAGGGTGGTGAGTTCTCAATTAAATTAATTTATGAATGTGTAACAAATATTGTTAAGGAAAGTGAAAATACTAGGTTCAAACAATTATGATTGTCTAAAACGCTCAGTGTGAAAATTACAACATGGAGAACTTTGTTGGATAGACTTCCAACACGAGTGAATTTAATTAGGAAATGAATAGTGGTTAGTTTTTCCATTTGTGTTTTGTGCCAAAAAATGGCAAAATCGACCCAACATCTACTATAGGAATGTAAAGTTGTTTTTGAAGTTTGAAATTATTACTTCACATAGATTAAAATTTTGTTCGTCCAACATAAGGAGTGTCATTTTGAAAGTTTTCATTTGGATCATATGAGTTCAAAGCAATATATATATATATATATATATATATATAATAACAATAATAATTGTTATTATTATTATTTTGTAATAATTTTATTTATATTTTTCAAATTATTCATATATCTGACATACGATACACGTCATAAATTATCTACAATTTATAAGTAATTATTTTTATTTTTTCAATATACAGTTTTCTGTGTTCACTAATTCTAATTATACTGATAAAATCGACAAAAAAAAAACCTAACCACTGATTTGGTAGAACTTTAAATTAGTGTTAGTGATTGATTGGTAATGATTCCTAATCCATGAAAATGGTACACTTTTGAGTGGAAACAAAGAGAATAAAGAATTTGTGAAATAGTTAATGATGTTAAAGTAGTTGCAATTATTTCTTAAGTGAAAGAGGTGGTTGCGGTTATTAGTTGCTCTAATTAAAAGTTAATTAAAGAAAAGTATAAAGTTTAAGCTTCCACGACACTCTCATTAGAAGAATATATGATTTGAAAAAGCAATTAAAGGTCAAAGTTGGTTCAAAATAATTACAACAATCCAATTAACTGCCACATAATCTCAACTTTTTTCTCATCACAAATTTTTTTATCTTCTCTTAAAGTTTCAATTAGCTTTTTCTACTAATCATCGCTTAATTAGTTAACAAACTACTAATAAAAATAGTTAACAAATTATCATTTTATAAATTAATGTATTAGTTAGTAGATATCATATATGAAGCTCGAACACTTTTCTTAAATGGTGAGTTGGTGTCTGATACTCATATCGGATACTGACATTCGTATGACACTTGTAAGACACTTATCCTTGAAGTGTCCAATTAAAAAAGTATTTGTTAAATTTCTAACAATTCTAAAATAGTTTTAACCTAATTTTAAAAAGGAAAAATACATTAATTTTCTAAAAATTCAAACTGTATTGTATAAATTGTTATTATGATTATAAAAATAAGAAACAAATACTTGTGAACCAGTCATGAAAAACATCTTTTTGCTCCAAAAAACAATTTGAAACATACTTGTGCACATAAATCTTTATTGTCAATTTATATAATTCATAATTATATAATATATAGATCTGCGTTCCCATGTCCTACATTTTAGAGAGTTTACATATCTCTCTGTTCGTCTCCGTGTCGTATCAGTATCCGTGTCAATGTCTGTGCTACATAAATATCATACACTCTAATATATAAGAACATTAATTATATATATATATATAATAAAAACAATTTATATAAATAAGTTAGTATTTGACTTTTTTAATACATGAAAACTCGTTACATAGTATCATAATTTACATGGTTAACTAAATTTTACATAGAGGGTTTTTAAATAATTTTTTATTAAACTCTTTTTAATTTTTATTTTGAGATGTAATTGCTATTTTTGTTTTATTTACTAATTCGTCGGTTGAATTTTTTTTTTTAATTTCTTCTAAATTATTGATCAACTTATTTTTAGATTAAAAAAACAGGCTGATCAGTAAATAATTATAACTTAATATAAAAAAGACTTAAAAATAAACTTAATAGAATAAGTTTGGAAAAGTTATGAATGAATATTTTAGGTTTGCAAATAATTTATTTAAGCATAGAAAATTTAGAAAGAGAAATAGAATTAAAATTGTAATTATTTGAGTTGATTAGGTGTTGAAAAGGAAAGATGATGGGTGGAGAGTAGACACCGACGCATAGGTAGGTCTACAATTCATCATCCACGTCAAATCTCACAAAAGTTAATGTATTCAGATTAAAGTTTTTATACTTAGATTGTAATGATTTTTTTTTATTTGCTATTTTAATTGGATTTTAAAGATGAAAATTGTTTTCCTACGCCCAATAATTTTATACAGTTGAAGAGTATTAATAATTTTATATTATTTAAGAATTGAGTTCAAAGATATTATATATATATATATATATATATATTTTAAACTTTTTATTATGTTTTTTTAAATACAAAATGTGATGGATTGTAGTCATAAGCGATATCATCTTAAGAAAATGAAAATAAAAAAATATATAAAACTTGATTTACAATTGAACTCAACTAAGAATTAAAAAAAAATCAATTTTATTTTTAAAAGTTATAACTTAAAACCTAATAATATATCTTTTAATGATACCATCTTAACATACTTAAGGGAAAAAAAAATTGATTTAGAGTGGGAGTCAACTAAAAATTAAAAGTTTTTTTCAATTTTAATTTTTAAGATTTTTAAGGTCCAACTCAAAACCCGTGTGTATATGTGTATTTTTATTTTAGTATTATTTCTTCTTTATTAAGAGATTGAAAAAAAAAAAAAACACCCGTGTTTTCTTATAGGAATGTTTGTTTCAAGAAGTTTATATACTTTTATTTCATAAGTATATGGAATAGAGAATATTTGTTTTCGCATGTTTTATTTATTTATGCATGCATATTCTTTTGTTTAGCCTAGTCTAATATGTTAGATTATTCATCGTATAAACTGTTATAAATAATTAATATTATTAACAGGAGAGAATGTTTTGTAATGACTTTTATACTTTTAATTAGTTAAAAATAATTTTAAATATTATTTTAAATTATTATTATTATATATATAAAAATTAGCGAAATTTATTATATATGATGATTTAAGATTGAATGATAATATTTTTTTATAATATTAATATATTCAAATTAAATGTATGTTTGAAGGCTGAAATCTGGTTTAAATTTTGGCATTTGGTAATTCTTTTTTTAATCAATAAAAAATGTTTTCTTACTCCATCAAGAAATTACAAGCATCACATTTAAGAACAAGACAAAATTTCACCAGATTTAAGAGCATATAATAATGATTGTAAAACAAATAATATATGTTCATTGGGAACATCAACATGTATAATACCTACCCAATTATACCCTTATAGAAAAACTAAAGTTTTGACTTTAAAATGATATTTAATATCAATAAAAATTTGCAATTGAAACTCAAAAGCAGTGAAACTTCAAACCCACGTTTTCAATGTCACAGAATAAGACCAATTAATGGATGGAGAATTTTCTATCCTTTGAAGAAAGGTGGTTGTGAAATGCAAACAATTAGATTCTTGGCTCTTTTACAACCAGGGAAGTTACACAGCAAAATGAAAAGGAAACTCAACCACCATACATGGTGATGATGATGACTGTTGACTAAAAATAAGAATACATTAATATCTTCTGAGATTTAACGAAATTGCATTCTAACTTCCTTTAATTCATATAATAACATTAAAAACCAGGATGTTTCTATAACCAGAAGGGTAAATGTCACATTGCTATTATTTGATAACTGAGGATAACTCCCCTAGCATCAGCTTCTAGCATGCCTAGTAACTGCGATGGTAAGGTTTCATTTTCAACTCTGAAAATGAACTCCAGAGATGGTCCCCACCTTGGCTATGTAATCATCACAGTAGTTCCTCTCTCTTTCTGGGATGACCACATTTATCTGCCTAGTTATTGAGAGTGCCATATTTATGACACGGGTTCAGGGGTTGCTGTACTAATGAAACTGATAGCAATGAATCAGATAAACACAGCACCTTCCCATGCCCAACAATTAGTTTCATTAAATCTTACAAAATGTGAGTGTAATTTGCCCAACAATTAAAGCTACAGACATACTCTATTCCAAAATGAAGACTCTAAGAAAATTACCCCCAATGTATTCTGAGTTCTAAGCTGGGTTGGTCAAACATACACAGGCAATTGAAATGTTTGGTCCAGCACCCACCAATGTCACAGGATCATCATCAGTTGGGCTGTGGCTAGAAAATCGATGCATCATTAACGCATTAAATAACTAGCACTGATCTAAATGGAAACCCTATTTGAAACTATAATTCCAATATTAAAAATGTGATTTCAGTATAAGGTTTCCTATAAGTCGGCTAGCAAACTACTAATGCATCGGATCTCATCAGAATTTTTCGCAGTTAAATGTGTTTGGACGAAGATAGTACTAGGATGAGTGACCTCTTGGAAAGTCCTTGTGTTGTACCACTTTTTGTATTTCTTTAAAAAAAAATTGCATGGTCATTGGGGATTTTGAAGTCTTCTAGTGCTGTTACCTGGATAGATAGCAGATGTACTACTAGTTACATTGAAAAGAAAAAAACTACGTACAAAGTATATGATCCACAATATAAATTGGATGAGACAGTCCTCAAATTGCACTTGTGAAAATTTTCATTAGAGGCTTGGGAATTGAGCTTTAATACATCCAAAATCATATAGCTCGGTAATTTCAAGCAGAAGGGGTGAGAACAAAAGAACATCTTAATTTACAGATTAAATTCTCCTTCTATTATCAACCCGTTGTTTCTTTGACGCAGATCCAGCTTGTGTATGCTCACCACTTGATCGAATCTAGAAGAGAAGAAGAAGAAACTATTTCAAACTTCAACACAATAAATGATTCTTTCTTAAACATATTATGCAGTAGAAGACATCACCTTATCAAGCTTATTCCGCACAATATTTACTGTTTGATTCATGGAATGTGAAGCAAAATAATCCTGGAAATAGAACATGTTAGTATGAGGTAATATACGAAAAGCAAGTGTCCATTTTTCTTTGCATACAACATCTTAGAGCAAATTTATTAAGTCTAATAGTTTGGGAAACTATAATATCAGATCCATCAATGAGGGCCCTAACATATTGCAAAAAAGCCAATAACAGTAAAAATAACTTCCACTAGAGAAATGATGAATGCTGAACATTTGAAAATACAACTGCATATAGGTGTCTTCCGATTGGTCCAGATAATAAAGACATGAAACTCAAAAACAGATAATAAAGACAAGAAACTCAAAAACTTTCGAATAGCTAAGAGTTATTCATTCGCCACCCAAAAAATTCCTTCAATTCAAAAGACTAGCGTAAACTTTTGATGTGCATATAGCAAGAAGCAACAAACCTCATTAGAGGAAATTCTTATTGGAAAATTACCACTGCCTGAACCTCCTTTGATTTCTACATCCCTACAGTGGGAAAAGAGAAACAATTACAAATGTTGCCTTGCTTCAACTCAAATCTACGAATTGCAGAGCACAGACAGAATAAATTACCTTGCATTAGAATCTAAATGTTGTGCACTATTGACATTTGATGTAATCAGAGCATTAGAGCTTGTGGCTGGGGTCTCTTTAGATCTCCTAGCTGATGTCAGAGGGAATGTATAAGTTAAAAAATGTCATTACAACAATTATTCATTTAACAAGCACTATGTATACTGTGTAGTATGTTACCACTGAACGGTTCTAACTTACGGTTCAATCGTGCTAAAACCTCCCTTCTTCTTCCCTCTAATTTATCTTGTGTGTCTGACAGGCTCTCGAATTGGGAAGCATATGAAACCTGCAGTTTATTCCCGAAGAAAACAAAATCATCCAATTTTCTTTTTGCAAACCTGAAAATTATAGATAGCAGGTACTCCCTCAATTCAACCTTCTCAAACATAACATTAAGAAAAGCTAATATCATACTCCTCTATAACACTTATTTTCTTCTCAAAGCTCTCCTTATTAAAATTGCACACTGATTTCAGTGATAAAAAAATGAGCTCCAGTTATTTAGTATGCTTTATAAACAGTTTTAACAACCACAAATTGCAAAAAATGGTAGAACTGCTATATTCCATCTGCAATTTGATGTTGCTATCAAACCGCAATTTAACACTGGTTTTGAAAATTTGATGATTGTTTGGTGCTATTGTTCCTCCTATATTTTATAACACAACCACTTCATGAGCCAATGGAGAACAAAATGAAACCTAGCATTGCTGACAAGGCGGAATTTGATCCAATAGACATCAGTGTATTTATCACAGTCTTCTGCATCCATGGGCTTACACCTGCAGAGAAAAATACCCAAATATATTGATAGATAGAGATAAACAATAAACTAAATAAATGAATGAATACACAAATTGGGAATTAATGAGTGAATTTACTCCTCGACTTCTCCATAGGATGAAAAAAGTTGGAGCAAATCATCCCCACAGCCAAATTCTGGAATGTTCCTCACAATCAAATATCTGCACCCACCAAACCAAGAAATTCATTTTTTTTTCACTAAAAAAATAGATTGAACTGACGAAAGAATAAAAAACAGGACCTGGATTCATCACAGACAGTGTAAACCCGAACTGCAGGGGACTCGTCCTTGTAACGAGGCATTTGAGAATTGTTTGTTCAAAGAAATGAAAAATAAGGTTTATGGGAAGAGGATTAACGGAATGGTAGAAACTGGGGTTAGGTTTGGAAATTGACAAACACATTATAAGATCAATGCATGAAAAAATTGGGAGATTAGGTTACGATTTACTCAGCGATTTGGGACAATTGATTGAGAAGAACAAAAAGCAGGTTTTGGGAGTAATTGATTTGAATTTTTTTTTTCAAATTTGAATTTTCTTTCTTGTAATTGTATAAAATGTATAATATTTTTTTAATACTTACATCATTTTTCAAGCATTGATACAATTTTTATTAATATTATTACTAGAAAAGATATATTTTATATTTCTATATTTTTTTAAATAAAAAAATACATAAAGACAACATTAGATATATAGTGTGTATTTTTTTTTAATTTTAAAATATAATAAAAAAATAAGAATATGAAATGTGTATATTAAAATTGAGAATTTCATTATGTATTGTTATGATTTTTTATTTATAATTTTAAAATAGACTTAAAAATAAAATAAAATATGAAATACATAAATAGGAGAATATCATTATGTTGTTAAAGATGAAATTTTTCACTAAGTGTATATGTTTCCTTACTTTCTCTAACTAAAATATGACAAAGATGTTAAATTATTATTATTATTATTACAAAAACAAAATTATTATTATTATTATTACTATTATATTCTTCTTATTATTATGGTTGTCCATGTCAAAACATTTATGTTCTATTGTTCGCTTACTAAGTTTGAAGAGTGAATATTATTATTGATCAAACTCACTATAAGAACCTCATTGAAATTAATTAATAAACACAATTTTTTTAATTATGGTCTTTAATAACAAGCCAACTCTTTTTTTATGTGATTTTGAAGATTACAATTTGTCTTATAATTAAAAGAATTTTGACTTAAGCATAAAGAATAAAGATATATTAGGCTTTTTATTCCAACACCATCCCACCACTTTCACTTTCTCAACTTTACATTCAACTTAGAATTTCTAAGGAAAGTTAAACCAATTTGTATATGGAATTTGTGTACCAAGAAAGTTCAAAAGGCAAACCCTACTCTATATCTCTTTATAAAAGAAAAAGAAAAAAAAGAGAGAAAAATGATACTTGATTACTTTATGTAAAGGTCTACACCTCATTCCTCTCCTCACTTACTTGGAAGTTGCTATTTGCTAATTTTTTTTAAACTAAGTAGACTATGATTAAGAGATTTTGATTAATGGTGATTAATCTCTTAATCTGCTCCAAATTCTTAGTTTTTCTCAAGAATCTGATGTCCCTATGTCCTCTTCTCATTTTTGTTGTTTTGATCTCTCGAGTTTTCAGTGTCTTTCGGTCTTGCAATTTTTGTTGTTTTGATCTCTCGAGTTTTCAGTGTCTTTCGGTCTTGCAAGTAAGGTGTATGTAATTATATTTCGACGATCAAGTCAATTTTAATCTAAATAAATGATGTACATACAAGAAACGTTAGAGTATAATTACAGACATCCTACTGGAAGACGGAGACACGAAAACCAAGAGATCAAGACATCAGAGTGGAGAGAGAGACCTTACAAAGAAGAAGACTTAGTATTGCCATGACAAGATAGTGTTACACAGAACAATCTGAAGGTTCATGACTATGGTCTTGGCAAGCCCTTATTGTCCATAGCACAACAAAAAACACCATGACCACTGCAAGAAGCATCACTCCTATCCATGTCATCCGAGAAAATTTCTTCAAAGGCTTGCAGTGTTTGAGAATGATTTGAGAGAATGCTTCTTTTACCAACTGGCATTCTATCAACTGTTCCATTCCAGGATACATATTCAGTATGCTCTGAACTAAATTTGTGTAAGTCTCAACTAAATGATATTCACCAGCATTGATGAATACTTTACTGCTCCCACATTTTTCATTATCATCATTAAAACAAGTATAATGCTTCAAAACCTACAAAAAAGCATTAGGAAAGTGATAGTAATCACAGATAACAAAAGTAGAATAACTGTAAAGCAAGATTATAGAGTGTTAGTGTTAGTGATTCCCTTATTTGTCTCATACCTCAGGGATATCTGCAATTTTAATAGTATTAGGTTTGCACATCTCTGGCTGATATGAATATTCAGGTGCTGCTGAGAAAGGATCGCACAGATAAACACCTTTTGGAAGCAAAGTCCCCGCGTTTTTATTCACCTAGAGTTTAGCCAAAGAATAATAACATCAAATCATTTTCAGCTTATAATATGAGATGTGAAAGTTAAACTCCTTTTGCTGTGAATTGTGGTACTATAGTTTTCAATGAATCCATTGATTCATAAAACACAAGTGGTTGGAGAGTCCATTACTTCTCATGTTAGTTCCTTAAACTCAGTTTGATACACATGAACATGACCAAATATTAGTCCTCTGTGACATATAACCTCCACTCTCTTGGATTAAACACCAACACAATGTGAATTTGTATAGAAAAGTAAGTGATAATGAAGGGGAAAGAAGAAAGAGAAATGTGTGCTCTTTTCTGCATAACTTTTAATTGGTTGAAGTTTATTGAAACTTTCAAATTCTTTTTACTCTTCTTATTCTATAGTTTTTAATAAATTTTAACCAATAGTGTCTTAGAAGGATGGATAGAGAGTATCTGTTGGTAGCAATTCTCGAGAAGAAATTCATGTTTGAGACTATGCAAATGTTACCTCATGTACTACGTAGGAAATCGCTGCAGCAATTTTCTGTAGAAATGTTTTTGCTGAGAGCAATTTAGCACAAGGGATGGTTGAACTTAGGGTGTTGTTGTAGGGGTTTTCTTTGAAGCTCTCAAGAACTGTGCACGTATCATCAGAAAAACTGCAGAATAGGATAAGTCCTTTAGTAATTAAACTCCAACTTCACACCTACTAAACATTTTCTAGCAGGAAAAATACTGATATAACTAAAGAATAAATACAACAACCAGTAAATTGGAAAGAACTTGGTTATACTTTTCCAAGAAGAAATACAATCCGAAGATTAGCCAGCATACAACTGTCATCAGCCAGCACAGTATAACAAATCTGAGAGCAGAAGAGAGGAGAAAATAAAGAACCAATAATTCATGGATGAAAATGTTAGTTCCAAGCAAAGACAATTTAGTTTACCTACACGTAAAATGGCCTCCAAAACATCTTTACTCCAAAAACTGTTCCACAGAAAATTCCAACATGTTATGAGAATCATGCCTAATTTATCAAAATTTCAAATTTAACTAGTTAGTTTATAAGCTTTTTGAGTTACTAGCTTAGAAACTAAATGCTATGTATCATCATATCATTATTGACCAGTTTGACATACCTGAAAAAATTGGTACTGCAACTAAATTCAAGGTTATGATCAGAATGGTGATTACAAGCCTGAAGTTAAAAGCATCCAATCATTTCCATGGAATTAGGAACTCACTTACATGTTTTCAAAATGAAAATAAGTGGCCTAAAATTCTTACACTACTTTGAAAGCCTTGTTAACAGTGTGCCTACGTGTCCAAGTTTTCTCTACAACATCATCAACAGCATCATCCATTCTATTGGCCGTAGAGTTAAGTTTTGTAAAAACGTCAGCAGTAATACTGGATTCCAAGTTTTTTTCGATGTCTCCTAACACCCTTGTTGCATTGTGTACAATTTCTGATGCATCATCTGCTATCTTCACTATAATATTAACTGAAGTCCTTGCTTGAAAATGGAAGTTTGCACTCCCAACATAAACTACCACACTAGCAACCCTATAGAAAGATAATTATATATATGACAACTATTGGTAGTAATAAAGATCAGTGTAAAATATTTTGACACATTCAATGAAAATCACCTTATCTGCTATATCATAGTGAAGAAGAACAAACTAACATGTTTTAAGAATCCCAAAAGGCCAAAGTCTCACATTGTCTACATATAACTTGTTAAGTGTTTATAAATCATTCTGTTTCCCTTTTCTAAAATTCACAATATTTTTTTCTCTTCTCCTCCATGCTTTTCTTGAGTTTATTATATGTTTTTGAAAGCTTTGTAGCTTCAATATACCACCTTAGAGGATCGTGTTATGTCCTGCAAGACTTAAGCCATACTCCCCAATAAGTTCTCAAAAACAGTGTTGGAGATCTCACATCGACTAGAAATAAGAACATTTCATAGTGTATAAGTGGGTCAAACCTCATCTTATAATTGGTTTTTTAAGGTTAAGTTAGGCTTAAAGTCTACTTCTTACTAGACCAAGCTATGTTTCAACAACTTATTTTCTTCATATTCTGTCTTTTTATACTACACTAACATGGCAAAAGAAATAAAATCTTATTAGATACCTACATAAATTTATTTTACATTAACTGTGTATATAAATTGAAATCTTTTTGTTGTATGTTTCAAAACCAGTTAACTTAAGATTACACATGTGCCTTTCCATTTTGTAAAGTACATCAACCATGCACATGTTGCAACAGTGCAGAGAACCAATAATCAGTAGATACTATATGCTGTATGTTATGCAGAAAGGTTTCGAAGCTTACATGATTAACATGATGAAGGATATAGCCAGAGCAATTGGCGAAAAATGACAACTCTTACAATTACATAGAAGATTTTTCTTGATCTTTCTTCTCCCATCATGACTTTGGCAACAAAAAGTGATTATTATCCAAAATAAGCCACACATCATTCCACAAAAAAGCCAAACCACCCCAATTGCATATCCATATATTCCTGTGAAGATAACTGACTACAAATATTAAAGACAAGTTAAAAAAATACCATGGATGTTAGGGTTAATTAGACTCAGACAAGAAAAAAATGGTAGAAAAACTTACAATCCAATAATGGATATTGGTGATGTCATATCCTCCTCTGTATTTTTTAAAATTATCTGTTGGATCTACTCTAATAGTATGGTCCCCTGTTTGAAATAATATGCTTCTGTCAGTAAAAAACTAGGATACAAAGGTAGGATATACAAGATATATACAGAATCAAATTAGATAACTTGTGATAGCATTTTTCTTTGACAAAGTAGTACAGTTTTGCTTTCAATTTTACCAAATAGTGTTGCAAGTTTTAAATTTTTTACAGTTAGTTAGTAGGTAGCATTTGGTGAGACCTGTGTAGTACAAAAATGTGAAACTTGCATTTTTTTTCAATAATCATATTGCTGATGATTAATTTCTTAATATAGTGTTTGATCAACTTTAATAAAGTCTTCTTCTCTTAATCACATATTTCTCACTCACAAAACTCAAATCTTAAAGAGCACACAGGATATTTCTTAAACTAATTTGTTCTTGAATATAAAAATATTATGAATTTGCATTTCACAAGTTGATAGGTCATACATCAGATGACTTAATTTTACACTCTTCGTAATTTCCAAGTACAACTTGCTCTAACTTGTGTAAAAAAGTTTTAAAAGACACAGGATTTTATTTTGGTGAAAAGGGAAAAACCACTTCCAACCATCAAATACAAAACTGTACAGCAATGCACTCCCTGCATTATATTTCAGTGGAAAATGTTCATCAGTACAAAAAGTGGTTTATGGTAAACTTTTGAAAGTAATTTCTATCTCTATACTAATATACCCACTACTCCAAAAAACTCTTTCATACCAAATAACGTTTCAGTCACAAAAATTTATTCATGTCTGTAATTGTCTTTCCTTTGCATGCTTTTTAAAGCCTAAAGACAGATAATTTATAAATTATAACTATATACTGTCAAGAGAACACTAACAGATACAAAAAATACTACTTTCCATTTCCATAAAATTTATTCAAATTCAAGATTGTGTTGTTATGTGTGCTACCATTACCTTGCTTTTTCAAGCCTGATCATATGCACTCATTCTTCTATGCATTGTTCAGGTATTACAGTATCATAATTTTGACAATTGCAAAAAATCTGGAATGGTAAAAAGTATAAAGATTGAAGAGACTTTTCACAAAAGCCTTTTACATTACCTACAACAGATTCTTGGATGGAGACTATATGTGCAGCAGTTTGGGGGAGAATTAATGCTATAATCACAATAATATATGCTAGGCCAAGAGGGGTGTCTTTGGAGATAGCCATCTTTAACCTGCAAAGCCAAACAACAAGCATATTCTGCTTAACAAATATTTGCATGGTTGATGACTAGAGACTGATATATAGTTTAATGCATTTTGTATATAGATACATATGAACTAAAACCATTGGTGGTTTATCTATGCTTCACGTGTATTTACATTGCAAATTTGCATGCATGCATGGTATAATGATCATTGAGACCATTTTAAAAATTCTCTTTTAAAATAACAAACACATAGTTGGTCACAAACTTACAATGAAAAAATTCCTATAATTATAGGGGTGGTAATACATATATACATGCAGTATTTTGGATTGACTTTACCTGAGAAACTGATAGTTGAAAAAGGATTTGGATAACTTTCTTATGAATTATGACCTCAAAAAAGCTACTCTTAAGGCTTAATTTCTGCATATATATATGTCTGAAGATTGACAAATATATATATAACTTCCTATCTTATTTCAGGCCATGGAATAAAATGCAGAAAAATCATCACCTTCTCAAGCTCTAATTCTTTGAACAGAAAACACATGGAAGCTCAAGCTATTCAGAATTCACATGTCATCTTTCTAGTATTTCTTGTAGAGCAAAATGAGCCAATTCCAACTACAATCGTAACTCTTCATATTTTTCTCAAAACGTAAAAACTAAATTGAAAACCATGAATGAAGTAGGTAAAAAATATGATTAATGGTGAGAACATAAACTGTTATCAGTTTGCTTGAAATGCATGGTATCAGAAGTTTTTACCATAAAAAAAGTGCTATTGTTTAACACCATTAGTTTATTTTCCAAATTGTAAAGCCCAAATAAAGATTTTTTTTCAAGTCTAATAATACCATTTTGTTCAATCATATATAAGAAAAAAAATGGTGTTCAGCACTCTCTAAATGGTTTTCAAATTTTCAGATTAATCCACTCCTCACACCATACAGAAGTTTTTGAAACATTGTACAATTTTATCAATTTGGTGAGTAACTTTTGAAAAAAGAAATCCTGAAGATTCAATAATTATTAGCCAAAACCCATGTCCACGTTTTTATTTGTGCAAAAAAAAAATGGAAATAATTTTGTAAGACTAAAAGTTGAAAAGTTGTACCATTATTCTATAGTTGGGTTGGGAAATTGTGCAGTTGTTTTTCTAATTCGAAATTATACATTTACGTATTTGATTAAAGAATGAAATTATTTTAATTTATTGAATATTAAAATTAGCTAGTTAAAAATGATATAAAAAATAATTACAAAAATATGTATCCTGTTATATAATGTTTGAGACATTGTTATGATTTTAAGTATTGTGAAATAGATAATTAGAATATTGTTTTGTTCTTAAAAGATGTTTAAGAGAGTTAGGAGATGAATGTGTGTTTATAGTGTCATTAATTTTAACAAACTATTGGACGTATAACACATTAAAAAGATATAAATATTTATTTATAATTGTATTTTTTTTAAATAAGTGGATGATTTTGAAAGGTTATTCAAAATAATAGTAACATTTAATTAAAATCAAATTTTATACTCTTATAAGTTTCTGAATATTTAAAAAATGGAAAGAAAGGCTTAATATTGTTTTAATAGCATTTTTTTTTTCAAATATCCTTTAAAAATGTAATTTCTAAACTTTTTTTTTAAAAATTATTATATTTTCTCCTAAAGTGATCCCTTAAGTAATTAATAAACCTTTAAAGTAATTTCAGAGTACTGGATATTCATTTTCAATTCCTAAACTGACCTATGTTTTGGTAAAAGGGATCATTTGAAGGAGTTTTTAATATTTAAAAGTGTTTAAAATTATTTCTAATAATTACTTAAGTGATTTTTTTATTTTAGGATTTAATCAAACACAAAATTTGTAATTTATTTAAGGGACTTTATTCATATACCCACATATGTATTTTAGAATATACATTCTAAAACCACATCTAAAATAAGTTGGTGAAGACTAAAAATATGAATTCAGTGCAGGAGAACCAGAAAGTGGTGAGCATAGACAAGGAAACAAAATCTACCATTTATATATAAAGAGAATACAATTTACAAATATCCAAGTTCTACTTATTGTTGTCCAAGTTCTACTAATAACAAAACAACTACTTCCTATACTCCAATTAAGTTAAAAACTTAACAAGGGAAGAACAAGATGAGGAAAACCAGCTTGTTACAAAAATTGAAGACTAGTTTAGTTGGGTGGTGGAGCTCAACTTATTCCATTCTCTCTTCTTTAATGCTCAGTCAATAATATGGTAGAAGCAAGCCAGATATTATAGCATCTGGTGAATTGTTTTTGGAAATATGGAGTTGAGTATAGTTTCATTGATCTTCAAAGGAAGAGGTGGCATTTGCTTCATTATATCTGACATGTCATTCATGCTGCCAAAATAGTAAGACAAAGAGTCAAATAAGAAGAAGAAAAAAATTAATGAAGAGGAATGCAGAAGAGTTCTTGTAGAACAGTTAAGTATAAAAGAACTAGAAAATAATACACTTCTATAAAAGTTCCAAATGTATTACATGTTTGTCATGAATAGGTTCTTTTACTTAACATCTTGCATTTGTTAGGAAGACTCATGAAGAGTAAACTACCATTTTAATCACTGAAATTGTGGACTGCTGTCATATTAGTGTTCCTGAAGTTAGAAAATTATCAAATAACCCTGAAATTGAAATTAGTTAGTCATATTAGTCCTTGCTACTAGTTTCGTTAGGGACATAAAGATTAGTGACTTATAAAAATTTAAGGACTATAGTGATGGTTATGTTGTGCATTTCAAGGGCTAAAATGATATTTATCTGACATTATTCTAATTTAAAGGACATGACAGTGTTTTTGTATACGGGTTGGAACACCCCTGAAGTGTTCCCTTTAATTTAATTATTTTTTTGCTGATAAAAAAAAATCATGGCAGGATCTTACAACCTTAATGACAGTAAAATGATAGGAGCACTCAATTTAAACTAGTTTTAGTTTAATGTAATGATATTTCACAACTAAAACAAGTTTGTTTTTGAAACAAATCCAACTCCGCTGAAATTATAAGAACAAAATTATAAACACAAAGCTCTTCTCTCCCTTATTATACCTGCTGATTGAGAATTAAAAAGAGAGTTACAGAATTGTTGTTTCACTTTAGTTTCCTGTTGAATATTGATCAAGGACTTTCAGTCATTCACACATGGACTACTAGCCTCTGGTATATATAATATACTTTTAAACAACCAAGAAACGGTTTCTAACTTACTCATTCAAAATTGTGATGATGTTGTCTCTCGTTTGGCTGAAAAGATTGATGTTATCCTGAAACTGGAAACAAAGATATAGTGAGAAATGAAAAACATGTGAATTTAAACCTCCCCTTTGTACAATGAGTAATCAGTGAACGACCTATATATAAATTCAAAATAAGTCTTCTGATTTGAAGAAAAAAAAAAGCTTTATGGACATATATTTGTTTGGTCAAAAGAGTCCTCCGAATATTCTGGTCTTATATTGGTAATTGTTTTCACTTTGAATAGAACCCAAGTATACACTTTATGCTCACATCTTTAACATTTTTTGAACTTTCAGAAATGTTGTAATTGATAGATCTGTATAAACATAGTTTTACAAGCCTTAACCAATAACAGGATGAAGAATCTAACATCTGAGTGTTCACTACCGAGATATTGTGTTTTATCCTTTTAGATGAAGAGATTATTTTTGCATGCATCAGGTTAAATCAATTAAACTGGGAAAGAACTCACCTGAAGAGCAGCAAGATTGGTAGAAATGTTATTCAAGGCCTGTGCATTTTGCTCTAAGAGCTCACCTGCAGGGCCTCCAATAGCTACAAAAAGAACAATGCAAAGATCAAAGCAGAAACTTCAATATTCAAAAGGAACATGCAAATACATGAGATCTCCAAAGCAATGAAAAGGACCTACAAGACATAAATCATAAATGCAAACATCAAAATATTTACTGCTATGAAAGAAACAAACCTTTATGAGAGATGCTGTCATCATTGTCTATCATCTTCATTGCAGGAGCATATAGGGAAACATTAGATTGAGCAGTAAAGTGAGATGACCTCACTGCAGGATCTGTAGCCTTTTCCTGAAAAAAAAAAACAGTTTTCCATAAATGCAACTATATGTTACATAGCTCTTGCTTCCTTTTTCAGTTTTTTTTCATTGGTAATTTTTCAAGCCAACCTTTTCCTTATTTAATATGTAAAAATGAGAGAAATTACATGCTAGCTTTTTCCTGTTTAGAACATTTAACATATATGATGCTTAGCCTATTTCAAGAGCGAAGGTATAATAATAACCAGCAAATGCAATTCCATGGAGAAAGAAAATAATCTCTCCACCTGAATAGAAAAAGACCTTACAACACCAAAAGGAGGTGATATCATAATGTGCAGTAAATGGAAATGTTTGCTACAACAAAAAATAAAAGCCAAGGAGCTAATCCATTAACAATATGATAAGTATCCACGGACTTAAGGAACCCATGCTCAAAAGCTAGCCACTAAGGGGGATGGGGAGAACCAAACACTTAAATACTCCATGGAGTTCCTATCATAGGAGGGGATTTGGGAGGAGGGGAGTGAGTGGATTTGTGAGAATTAGAGAGGATGAGTGAGGATATGTGAGGTTGTTTGGACTGAGGGATGATAGAGTGGATTTGTGATGATGATTAATTGTATGTTTACAAATTTGTCCTTGTTATTAAAAAATATTTAAAGAATTAATTATGATTCTTTTGGTGTGTAGGTTTGAATTAATTAAATTTTTTAATATATAATATTCATAATTACTTATATTTTTTAATAAAAAATTAAAAAATATAATAGAAAATATTTTTGTGTTAAATTGAAATAAAATTATTAAACATATTAAAATTTATGAAAATAATATTTATTATTATATTCATTTATTATTTTATATAACTATATATATTTTGTTAATATTATAATTTTTTTTATTTTCATTATTTACAATTGTATGTTGTTATTAATAGTATAATTAAATATTTTTTAAATTATAAATAAATTTATGTAATATTTAATTTTGATATTGTAATAAAATGCATGCCCAAGGATATTTTGGTAAAATACAACCATCGTACATTAATCCCCACAAAACTCTTCATTTTGTGAAGAATGAAAAAATCACTCACCATCTCCCCCATCCACTCCCCCACCCTCAAAACCCTTGAAACAAACACAAAAAGCACCCTCTCCCTCCTCCTCCATGGAAACAAACACACTCTACGGGTGGTCATGGATTATCCAATCCAAATTCAAATAAATGGATTTAAAAAATCCATTTAAGGTGGATTAAATCCTCTGTTAATTAAATTAAATCCACTTTGTAAAATACTTTAAATCTATTTAGATATGGACACAAACTAACTTGGTTCGAACTGGGCCTAAGCCGACTCACCTTGGACGCGGACCAACTAGACTCAACATCGGCTCGGGCCTGGACCACTCGAAATCCTGAGCCCGAACGACTCGACATCGACTCAGGCACAATTGACCCAAAATCAACCCGAGTCTAGACGACTAAACATAGACCCGAGCCCAGACGCCTCGAAATCGGCCCGAGCTCGTTCGACTCGACATCGACCTAAGACTGCTCGACTCGACATTGGCCAGAGATTGTTGGTCACGTGATCGGCTCGGGCCCGAACGACTAGACATTGACCCAGGCCCAAACGACTAGACATCGACCCAGGCCCAAATGACTTGACATCGACATCGACCCAGGACTGCTCGACTCGACAACAACCCGAACCTGGACGACTCAACATCGGCCTGAGCTCGTAGGACCCGATATCTACCCGGGACCGCTTGGCCGGACATCGACCAGGGGCTGCTCGACTCGAAATTGGCCTACGATTGCTGATCACGACATCGGCCTGAGCTCATACGACTCGACATCGGCTCGGGCCCGTATGACTCCACAACTGCCCGGGCCCATACAACTCAACATCGACCTCGGGACCGTACGAATCAATATCGGCCTGGGCACGGACGACTCGACATCGGTTCGGGCTCGCTCGAATCCACATCAATCTAAGAATGCTCGACTCGACATTAGCCGGAGACTGCTGGTCACGTCATCGACACGGGCCCGGACGACTAGACATCGCCCAAACCCGGACGACTCGACATCAGCCCGAGCCCGAACTAATCGACATTGGCCTGGGCCCAAACGACTTGACATCAGCCCGGGCTCGCTCGGCTCAACATCGACCCGAGACCGCTCGGCTCGACATCGACCCGAGATTGCTCGACTCGTCATTGGCCCGAGATTGTTAGTCACGTCATCGGCCCAGCCCAAAGGACTTGACATCGGTCTGAGCCCAATCGACTCAACATCGGCCCAGGCTCGAACAATTCAACATGGAGCTGGGCCCGTACGACTCAACATCGGCCCAGGCTCGAACAATTCAACATGGAGCTGGGCCCATACGACTCGACATCGGCCCGGGCCCAAACGACTCGACAATGGATATACTGCTGGTCACGTCATCAGCTCGAGCCCGGACGACTAGACATCGACCCAGGCCCAAACGACTCGACATCAACCTGAGCCCGAACGAATCGAAATTAGCACGGGCTCAAACGACTCGACATCAACCTGAGCCCGAACGAATCGAAATTAGCACGGGCTCAAACGACTCAACATTCGCCCGGACCCGCAACTCGACATTGGCTCGAGACTGCTGGTCACGTCATCGGCCCGGGCCTAGACGACTCAACATCAGCCCAGGCCTAAAGGACTCGATATCGACGGGGCCCGAACGACTCGACATCGGCCTGGGCTTGAACGACTCGTTATCGACCCAGACCCGTACAACTCGACATCAGCGCGGGCCCGCTCAGTTCAACATCGACTCGGGAATGCTCAACTAGACATTATCCCGAGATTGCTCGACTCGACATTGGCCAGAGAGTGCTGGTCACGTCATCGGCCCAAGCCCGAACGACTTGACATTGGCCCAGGCCCGAACGACTTGACATCGGGCTGAGCCCGAACGACTCGACATCGGGCTAAGCCCGATAGACTCAACATCGAGCTGAGCCCGAACGACTCGACATCGGCCCAGGCTCGAACGACTCGGCATCGATCTGGCCCCGAACGACTCGACATCGGGCTGAGCCCGATCGACTCGACATCGACCCGGGCTCGAACGACTCAACATCGATCTGGCCCCGTACGACTCGACACTGACCCGGGCCCGTACTACTCGACATCGGCCTGAGCCCTCGTTGAGTCCGGACAACTCGACATGGACCTGAGACTTCTCGACTCGACATTGGACAAAGACTGTTGGTCACGTCATCGGCTCGGGCCCGGACGATTACACATCGACCTAGGCCCGAACGACTCAACATCGACCCGAGCCCGAACGAATTGACATCAGCACGGGCCCAAATGCCTCGACATCGACCCAGGCTCGCTCGATTGGACATTGGCCCGAGAAAGTTGGTCACATCATCGGCCCGAGCCCGGACGACTCAACATTGGCCCAGGCCCGAACGACTCGATATCGACAGCGCCCGAACTACTCGACATCTGGTCGGGCCCGTACGACTAGATATCTGCCTGGGCCCGCTCGACTCGACATCGGCCTGGGCTCGAACGACTCGTCATCGGCCGGGACCCATACAACTCGACATCGACCTCGGCCCGAACGACTCGATATCGGCGGGACCCGAACGACTCAACATCGGCCCAGGCCCGTACGACTACATATCTACCCGGGCCCGCTCGACTCGACATCGGCCTGGGCTCGAACAACTCGTCATTGGCCCGGGTCCGGTCCGTACAACTCGACATCGGCCTTGGCCCGAACGACTCGACATCGACTTAGGCTCGTACGAATCTACATACGCACGGGCCCACTCGGCTCAACATCGACCTGGAACCGCTCCACTCGAGATTGCTCGTCTCGACATTGGCTTGAGACTATTGTTCACGTCATCGGATCGGGCCCGGACGACTCAACATTGGCCCAGGCCCGAACGACTTGATATCGGCGGGGCTCGAACAACTCAACATTGGCCCGAGCCCGTACAACTCGACATCTACCTTGGCCCGAATGACTCGACATCGACCCACGCCCGTACGACTCGACATACGCCCGGGCCCGCTCGTCTCAACATCGACCCGAGACCACTCGACTCGACATCGACTCGACATTGGCCCGAGATTGTTGGTCACGTCAACGGCCCGGGCCCAAACGACTTGACATCGGCCCATACTCGAACGACACGATATCAGTCCAAGACCGAACGAAACGATATTGGTCAAGGCCCGAACGGCTCAACATCGGCCTGGGCTCAACGACTCGGCATCGGCCCGGGTTTGTACAACTTGACATCTGCCCGGGCCCGTACGACTCGACATCAGCCACAGGCCTGTACGACTTGACATCGACACAGACTCGAACGAAACGATATCAGTCAAGGCCCGAACGGGTCGACACCAACCCGGGATCTTACTACTCGACATCGACCTGAGCCCATACGACTTGATATCGGCCTGAGCCTGAACGAATCGACATCGACCTGAGCTCAAACGACTTGACATCGGCCTGGTCCCATACGACTCGACACCAACTCAGGCCCGTACTACTCGACATCGGCCTGAGTCCAGACGACTAGACATCGGCCCGGGCCCGTTCGACTCGACATTGGCTAGAGACTGCCGGTCACGTCATCGGCTCGGACCCGAACGACTAGACATCGACCCAGGCCCGAACGACTCAACATCGACCCGAGCCCGAACGAATCGGCATCAGCACTAGCTCAAATGACTTGACATCGGCACGGGCCCGCTCGGCTCGGCATCGACCCGAGATTGCTCAACTCGACATTGGCTGGAGACTACTTGTCACGTTATCGGACCGGGCCCGAACGAATCGACATCGGCCCAGGCCCGAACGAATCGACATCGGCCCAGGCCCGAACGAATTGATATCGGAGTGACCCGAACGACTCAATATCGGTTCAGGCCCGTACAACTAGATGTCTACCCGGGCCCGCTCGACTCGACATCGGCCTGGGCTCGAACGACTCGTCATTGGCCCGGGCCCGTACAACTCGACATCGGTCTTGGCCCGAACGACTCGACATCGACTTTGGCCCGTACGACTCTACATACGCACGGGCCCGCTCGGCTCAACATCGACCTGGAACCGCTCCACTCGACATCGATTCAAGATTGCTCGTCTCGACATTGGCCCGAAACTGTTGTTCACGTCATCAGATCGGCCCGGACGACTCAACATCGGCCCAGGCCCGAACGACTTGATATCGACGGTGCTCGAATGACTCGACATTGGCCCGAGCCCGTACAACTCGACATCTACCTTGGCCCGAATGACTCGACATCGACCCATGCCCGTACGACTCGACATACGCCCGGGCCCGCTCGTCTCAACATCGACCCGAAATCGCTCGACTCGACATCGACCCGAGATTGCTCGACTCAACATTGGCCCGAGACTGTTTGTCACGTCAACAGCCCAGACCCGAACGACTTGACATCGGCCCATACTCGAACGACTCTATATCGCCCGGGCTCGAACGACTCAACATCGACCCAGGCCCGAACGACTTAACATCGGCCCATACTCGAACGACACGATATCAGTCCAAGACCGAACGACTCTATATCGGTTGGGCTTGAACGACTCGACATTGGCCCGGGCCCGAACGACTCAACATCGGCCTGGGCTCGAACGACTCGTCATCGGTTCGGGCCTATACGACTCGACATCGGCCTGGGCCCAAACAACTTGACATCGACTTGGGCCTGGACGACTCGTCATGGGCCTAGGCCCGTACGACCCAATATCGACCCGGGCCCGCTCTGCTCGACATCTAGCCGGGACCGTCGACAGAACATCAACCCGGGACTGCTCAACTCGACATTGGCATGGGATTGCTGATCACGACATCGACCTGAGCCCAATCGACTAGACATTGGCTCGGGCCCGGACGTCTCGACATTTGCTCGAGGCCGAACTACTCGACATCAGCCCGAGCCCGAACGACTCGACATTGGCCCGGGCTCGAACAACTCAACATCAGCCCGGGTCCGAACAACTCGACATCTGCCTGGGCCCCTACGACTCGACACCAGCCCGGGCCTGCACTGCTCGACATCGGCCTGAGCTCATACGACTCGACATTGAGTCGGGCTCGCTCAGATCCACATCGGCCTGGGCTTGCTTGGCTCGACATCGACTCGGGCCTGCTCGACTCGTCATGGGCTCGGGCTAGCTCAGCTCGCTATCAGCCCTAGCCTGGTCATCTGGATATCGTCCCAGGCCCGCTGGACTCCATATCGGACACGAAAGACTCAGCTCGACATGGACATGGACCGGCTCAAGTAAACATTGGCTTGGGCCAACTCGGCTCGATATTGACCACAGCTAACTCAATATCGATCACTCAACTCAACTTGGCCTAGGGTTGACTCGACTCGACTTTGGCCCGAAACGACTTGGTTGACTTTGGCTCATACCGACTCGATTCGACCTTGGCCCGGACGACTCAGCTTGACGTGGACTTGGGCCGACTTTGCTCAACCTGGGTCTGGATTGTCTTGGCTTAACCTGGATCTGGCCAAGTCAAAATCCAACCCAAAATGCAATTTGGATAATCTAAAAATGTATCTAATCTATATCTAATCCATATCCAATTAAATGGATTGGATTTAAAATCCAAAAATATGGATTTGGATTTGAGATAAATTCATTTAAATGGATTAAAACTAATATGGATTTGAATAATTATGAATTGGATTTTCTAATTTGGATTTTTTGCCCACCCTTACATAGCACACCTCGAAGAGTTCACATCTCACCAGCTTTCACTCAAGGAAACTTCACTCCGTGATACCTCACTCAGTGATACTTCACTCAACTCCTTGTTGGTCAAAGCCCTCCGCAGGTAGCTCCTTCCAAGACACCAACTATCAACTCTGATACTAATTGACAAGTACTCAGGCACTTGAGAAATTCACCCTCAAAGGATAGCTACTTAGGGGGGAGAGTCAAACACTAAAATACTTGACTGAACATCTCATATACTTGATGTGGGACTTAGGTACCCAATAATATCCAAGTTTCTATCACAATATTTCGCTATAATAATCCTTAGCAGCATATAATGGTTAACCATTTGCTTTCATATTTATTATCAGTTCAAAGTAGTAAGTCATACGAGAGGGTAGTATTATATATTTCCCTCATGAAAATATGTGTGGTTAAATGTGGGATGGGTTGCCAGAGTAAATGCAAAGGAAAACAACAAAAAGAAACAGAAAGATACTGTAGCATGCATATGACAGTGAAAGATGTTAAAAGGCATATATATATCTACTCTGGTATGCACAAAGTGAGAACACAAAACACCTATTCAAATCATACATACATGATATCAAATAAATGTAAGCCATACCTTTTTATCTTTAGTTTTCCTTGAAAAATCATCTTTCCTTCTCTTGCAATTTTCTTTTTTCTGTACAAAAATGCAAGCCACACATGTCATTAATCAGAGAAAGTAACCAATTTAAAGAAATTTGGAACTTGTTTGAAACTTTTTATAAAATATATATTTATTGAATATTTGTGGTAGATTATTGGATCTATATGCTGATTAAATTGTAAATTTAACTCCTGCAGGTGCATACAACAACTTTGAGTTATAACGATAGCTCCAAAAGGAAAGAAAATAATGTTTGCTTAAGATAAGTGGCCAAGAAGAGGAGCAATCAATAACAAACCAGGCTCTGCCTCTGAGAATTTGTCTTCATTTTAATCAGAGTGTGCAGAAGCTAAGCCTAAAACAATCTCATCTTGTTTTATTTTTCATTAAGAGTGAGAGTGTTGCAACTTGCAAAAGCTATGTAACTGTCCAGAATCATTCTAATTGTGGAAACTTCATAAATTATCCTTTGCTTTCAGAAGGTAAGATGATTCTTTAACCTTAAGACAGTAATAAGCATAATGAAAGAAAATAGTACTATGTATCATCTCTGACACACAAATTTCAATAAGAACCCTATCTAAGCTGAAAACAGGTTAAGGCATTCATAGTGACATAAACAACTTGTGTTGTGACAACAACAGGTATGTAGCTTACATTCATCCACCTGACCCTCAGTGCTACATCCCGGACTGTCTTGTTATTCAGATTTATTGCTATCTTTGCATAGCGAGTGAGATTAGGTTCAGAAGCAAACCTACAAGTAAAAAAGAAATTGTCTTTTCTTTAAAAAATGACGGGCTATAGAACTTATCAAACACACTTACTAGTCAAGGGTAAGATGTTAAAAAGCAAACAACATAACAATGAAATCACAGAATCAGCACAGAACACAATTCAAGATTATCTGCTTACACATTAAAGTAAATACATGTAATAAAAATATTTGATTTCAAACTGCAACAACCAATCCACAACATTACAAGGTCACAAAAATACTTAAAAAAGAAAGAAAGGTGAAATATAGGTTAAAAGAAACTTTTAGGCTCTTAAGTGTTTTTGTTTCATTCTGGTTCCCTTAAAGTGTTTCTGTTCTACCATACTAACTTGGTAAATTTGGTAACATATGACCTGATAAACTGTGAGAAATGTCATGTGAAATAAGTGTTTGTTATGTTTGCCATAATTAGCATTGTTAATTAAAAAAATAATCGACGAAAGTATTAATTGGTTCTGACAAAGACACAAGAGATCCAGATGAACCTTTTAAACATGGAGATTGAACTAAAACCAAAAAAAGAAAGATGAAGGACAGCAAGTGTATTTAGTCAGAAAAAGAAAATACAAAGACACCATCACACACATAGTTTCCTCTGTCTCTCTCGTACTAAAGTTTAACACAGAATTGTTCTCAACAGATTCAAATGGAACTGCTTATCAGAGCCTACCCCAATATCAAATAAACATACAGATAAAAAGTTATTTATCAATAACATCAAAACATTAATAAAGACACACTTTCAATTTCAAAAAACCATGTATAGCCCCACAGAAGAAAACGCTTTGGACATAAAAAATAACAAAAAAGTAAAAGCTGAAACAACAAAGCAACAATCAATTCACAAAATAGAAAAGAAAAGAAGAATTGGTATCATACAGAGAGAGTCCTTCTTCGAGAACGGTTTGTTCTTGAGGGGTCCAATCGAGGGCGATGCCAGAGTTGTGCTTCATGGCGAGCGCGGTGGGCAAAGTCTCGGCTGCCAAATTCCCGTTGAACGACGACGCAACATGGGTTGTCTGCTCTTCTTCGTGATTCCCAGAAGGGTTAGCCATTGAAAATTGATGCCCCCTTTTTTCCTTTTCTTTCCAAAGATTCCAAGGCTGAATCTTTACGCGCAAATCTTTCACAATTGGCCAATTCCACACAAAGGGTATCCGAATTGACAGTTGGTTCCCGCCAATTACCACATAACATCAAAATACATTTGAAAATGAAACAAAAATTCAAAAAAAGTATGGACACGTTACAGTGAAGAAGAAAGAAAAAAAGTTATGGATGATGGCAGAGAGAGAGAAAGAGAGAGAAAGAGAGAGAAGAACGCACTAGCAGCTACAGTAGAAAATCAACGAGGGATTCTTTTCTGTCTTTACCAAAGCTTTTACCTTTTGTTTAACAAAGAAACATCAAAGTATGAAAAATTAATTGTTTTTGTTTAATTAAAATATAAGCCAATAGAAAATACATATGATTTACTCGTATAATTACTAATAACCATCTCTGATGAGGTTTTTAAATTTTTATACTATTGTTCCTTATATATTATTACATTTTATTTATACTAAGGAGCACATAAATAGGGTGGCAAAGCAGGTCAGGCCTGCAAAAATACAAGTCGGATTGGCTTGTCCCGCAAAGTTATTGTGGGTTAGAATTCTCGACCCACCCTACATAAGAGCTAGCCCGTGAGTTTGCAGGTCAGTCCGCGTTTTTTTTTAAATTAAATATATATTTTTTTACCTTTTGTTCTTAAAAAATTGTCAAATTAAACCTATATATTTGTTACTATCAAACCTAATTTTTTTTTTCTTTCCTTTCAAACATAGTCAAACATCAAAACATTAAACATTAAGATAAATCAGGGATGGCAAAGCGGGCCAGCCCGCCCCGCATTGGCCCGCCCCGCGCTTGGCCCGCAAAAATGCGGGACGGGTTGGCCCGCCCCGCAAAGTTATTGCGGGCTAAAATTCCCAACCCGCCCCACATAAGAGTTGGCCCGCAGGTTTGCGGGCCAGCCCGCGTTCTTTTTTTTTAAATTAAATATTTATTTTTTTACATTTTGTTATTAAAAAATTGTCAAATTAAACCTATATATTTGTTATTATCAAACCTAATTTTTTTTCCTTCCTTTTCAAATATAGTCAAACATCAAAACATTAAGATAAATATCAAATATGGTGTCTTGCTCCTTTATCGTGTTTGAAATTGATTTAATTGGCATGACCCAGTTTAGGTTGCCCTGCTGCAGTGTCAATATTTTTTTCTTGCGGGTTTGCGGGCTAGCCCGCCCCGCCCCGCAATTGGCCCGCGCGGGTTGCGGGCTAATGCGGGGCGGGTTAGCGGGTTGAAAAGGTCATCCCGTCCCGCTTTGCCATCCCTAAGATAAATAACAAATATTACTATTCTTCCACTTTCAAACCATTAAAAATACTTAATTCCAAAACATTAAACATAAACATTAATTCAAAAATATTAAACATAAACATTATTGACATTCTTCCATTTCAATAGCATTAGATGCCACCTTAGAATAATTTTCATACATTTTTTCAAACATAAACCTAATTGTGTTGGCCTGCTGCTAAGTGTCAATTTTTTTTTTCTTGCGGGCTAACCCGCCCCGCCCTGCTGCTGGCCCGTGGGCTAATGCAGGTTAACGGGTTGAAAAGGTCAGTCCACCCACATTTTTTACCAGCGGGACGTGGACGGCCCGCACGACCCGTTCCACTTTGTCATACCTACACGTAACTATAAAAGCTTAAAATATAAGACCATTTATTTTTATTTTTTCAGTTTGCTTGTAAAATGTATAAAGTGGTAATAATTTAGTCTTTCATCGTGAAATGTGATAAAAAAATATGATTTACCAAAATTATTCATAAAATATATAATTTAATTTTAAATATTATTATTTATGACAAATAGTTTCATAAATTTACACTCATCTTAAATTACACATTGACATTTATAGGATATTTATAGGATAAGTATAGGTGAAATATTTAATTTAAAAAATATTTATTGATTTTTTTACAATTTTAACAAATCTAACATAATTTTAAATAAGAAAAATACATAAATTTTTTAAATTTTTTTATTATAATTATAAAAATAAGCATATTTTTGAATGAGTCATAAAAAAAACATTTTTTTTATTTTAAAAAATTGAAATGTATATAAATATTTATATTTATTCTCTATAATATATAAATATGTTTATATATTTTAGAGATTGTGTGTTGTATAGTATGAATGTTATATGCTAGATAGTTTACAAATAATTGTTTAAGCTATTGCAATTTCAAATTCTTCTAGTTAGGTTATATATTTTGGGTTTTCTGAATCTATCACTACTCCGTAGGAATGAATCCGATTCCTTTTCAATCTGTAGCACCGCCACCTCCTCCTCCATGGTTTCCGATATTACCCTCGGAACCACCGAATTCGGCTTCCTTTTGGGAGAACAGAAATGTCAGCGATCGCCTCAGGGAATTGCGACACACTCTCAATCTCGCAAAGGCAATGTACGTGGCTCTTATTTTACACTGCTAAAATCTATTTCAGTTATGTTATGATTGTAAGCTATTATCATTGAATTTTTTTAGCATGCTATTTGATACTGTTGAATTAGTTGGGTGTTGTGTTGTGTAGGCAGAAGGAGCTAGAAATGTTGATGGTGGTAAAAGATGGTAAAGGGTCTTTAGAAGGTGTGAAACTTGTCACCAATGAACCTTGCCATTCTGGTTTTCTAAAATGTATAGAAGACAGAGGGGTTAGTGTAGAATCCCTAGAATCATTTGCTGTGGAAGCAGCAAATTCTTTGATGTCAAAGCTAAGAGCTCAGCTGGAGCCGTTCCGGTATGTTGCTGATGAGACAAGTCCATGGGAGGAGAAATCAGCTGTGGCTAGGCTTGCAAATAAAGTAAACAAGTCTAAACGGAATAAACTATGGAGGAAGAAAAAGAGGAAACGTGTTGCGGAGTTGATTGCAAAGGTTGTTCTGCTTTGGTTTGGATTTGTTAGGTTTTTACTTCCCCTTCATTGTAGCTGTTGTTAGAGACTGATTAATTAGTTGCTTTCTTTGTTGAAAAATCTAGGAGCATGAGAAATTTGAACAAATGGACAGAGAAGCCGATGATTGGATTGCTAGGGAAAAGGCCAAGGAAATTGCTAACAGCAAGGTATGGAAACTCTTTCAATCTATGCCTACTTTTATTTTGACTGAAGTTAGTAATTGTTTTTTACTCGAAACTGAATGAAATAGCATGCTAATATGATTTTAAATTTTAATTAGAGAGGGTTTTCAAAAAGATGTACGATTAGGATGGGTGCTTAAGGAAACATGAACTATTAGTTGATTATGGTAAAGTTCTCATACTTTATTATTATTATTATTATTATTATTATTATTATTATTATTATTATTATTCTGAATTATAGCGCACTCCCTGTTACTATACTGTTTATATGGCTATATACTTTCAGTTTCAGATTAAGAGTGGGGCTAAGTGAAAGGCATTCAGTTCATGGAATTTCAAATAACACATTTGTACATATTGGTTTAAACCAATGGGCCTATTTTTTGAGTTGTTTCAAACTCTTTGCTGCTATATTGTCTTTACTGTTCTCTGTGGAAAATTGGGAAGGGTAATATTGATTCATTGTTTTTTGGCAGTTGCTTATGGATATATTAGCAGTTACATTAGTTTGCGTTGCAAGTCTTATTCAGGAAGAATTTCTATTTACAGGTATTGAAGATGAAAGAAATTGCGAAGTCTAAAGCCAAAGAAGAGAAGAAGAAACTAGAGGCTGAGGTAACTTTCTTTTTTAACAAATGACGGGTAAACCATTGCCAATTTATCGTTGCTGTTAACTCTGAAGAACTTGGTCAAACATTCCATGCACTATAACATATGTTATGACTTTCACTTGCACAGGTTGCACTTATTAACTACCTAACTCATAATTTCCCCCTTTATTTTTCAGCTCAGTATGTTCCTTAGCTCCTCACCATCAAATTCGTTTTTTTTTGTCTTCTCTTTCTATTTTGTCATTTTGTGGCTGCCATGCCAAAGGGTTCATGGCTTGTTTTTGGTATGTGTCTCTTAAAAATTAAGCATATGCATGCTTTCATCCGTCTCTATGTTTATTTGCTGAACAAGAATCATGCCATTTATGTGTATCCTTCATCATTCCTCTTACTTTCCCATTGGGTGATAATTAATTGATTCTCTTACGTTACTTGATATCATAGCTTGAGCTGCTCTTGGTGGTGGAAAAGCTTCAGGAGTTGCGCTCCATAAGAATACAAAGGTTGAAAAAACAAGGTATATATAGAAAACCACTCAGCTTCTAGTTATCTGTGCTATAAACTTATGATTATTATAGTGTACATTATTACTTGGTCTCTTGTGACTGTGCTTGGGTTCTTTTTCTCCATCCTTGCTGCCATATATAACATTTGAACTTGTTATATTAATTTTCTTACCTCCACAGTACCAAATGCTGGTTTACGATTGATTGGTCATATTTATAAATCATGTGTGCCAGAGTTCAAGCTCTGGTATTTTAGCATTCTGATTCTGAATAGATAATTATTCACCTTATAAATGTATAATGAGAAATATATAATCAACACATTTGTTAATTATGAAACTATACATTCTTAATTTCGTAATATAATTGGAATGGTTTTAATTGTTTTTCTAATTGGAATCTTCAATATTCACATTTTTGTGCATGCAAGAGTTTGTAATATTCACATATTTAACGTTTAATTTGTTTATGGTTCTTTACAAATGGTCAGGCCATTTTCTCCCAGAGGAGGATGACAAGTTTCTTGATAGAGTTCAAGCTGCAGTGGAAGAAGAGGAGCGTGAAGCTTTGGCTGCACTTGAAGCAGATGCTGCTAAAGAAGCAATTGCAACTGCTGAGGAATCCAGGAAAGCTATTCAGAATCAAGGGAAACTGTCAAAAGGAAGCAATGATGATAGTGAAGTAAAGGATAACACAGAGCAAATAGATCCCAGTGTGACTGAAGAGGGATCTGGTGCATTTGATGAGAATAAATCCAGTAAAATAGGACAGATCAGTGGAGGAGCATATGATCCTTTGGCAAATTTACCCATTGAGTTCTACCATTATTATTATGGAAGCAACAATGATATGGGTACACTCATTGAGGTAAACTCAACTATTTTTGTTATTAAATTGTACATCTCTTCTGCACTTTTCTTTGTTTCCTTAGAATAAATACATAATTTGTCAACTTTCCTGTGTTTGAAAACTTCTAGTTTTACTTGATTGTTACACTAATAGCCTAATGATGCTACATGTTTTTCATTACCAGCTTATGTGTAATTCACTTGCTTGCTTTTTCATTATAACTTTTTGTTGTTAATGTTAAGGCTGCTATACAATCTCATGCAGGTTAGAAGAGGATGGGATGCCTATATCAGACCTGGAGGAAGGTAAGAAATAAGAATGATGAAACTTTTCTGCTTATGCTTAATTCTTTGAGTGGGGTGATCATTAAGGGATATTTTACTTATAGATCTAAATGCCCGATGTAATTTTTCATATAAATGTCTCATTGGTGAATATTTTACCTCATTGCTTAAGGGCATCCAAAGTTGCTTTCTAGTGAAATATTTTTCTGTTTTAGGCATATCTATGATTATATTTCAAAACTGAGTTAAGAGACAGAACATCGGGTGTTAAGTCCTTAAATTATATTCATGAGAAGTCAAGACTCTGACTAAAGTACCAGACTAACCACCTTTTATCACACTAATGATCTGTATGAACTATATTAGTATATCACACAATCTGTTCCACTGTTCTTACTTCACATGTTGGGTCTGTAGTTACGATTAAAATTTATTTTGATAGTTGCTTTCACTTATTTTGGTTAGTGTGTAACATGCATGCATCATAATCAATGAGTGTGAAAAATGTAAATCAATCATTTATCTTTTGATATTTTTTCCTTGCATCCAGCCGCATACCAGGGCATTGGGTTCAGCCTCCTCCTCCAGCTAATGAGATATGGGCATCTTACTTGGTGAGGCCTAAATGATTAGTTAACAAATCAACCGTTTTGCACAAAGATGCCGTACCCTCATATGGTAAGTTTTGAAGGTTTGAACTGTGTTCCTTGCCAACCTCAGCAATATGCTTTTGGCGGCATGTTTATATGCGTAATGCTCATCATGTACTCAGTTCAGATTTTGATAATCATTATTGTTAAATTTACATGAAGATAAAGGGAAAAAATTACCTTTACTCACTTTTTCTAAACAACTATAGTGATTTACATTAATATAAAAGTTGTACTAGACCCGTCTATTTATAGTCTGTTAGATATTATTAGATATAATTAGATATTATTTGATATTATGAGATATTATAGATATTGTTAGATATCTCATATTTATGTAATGGGCTTAGCCCATATGTTTCTTTTTCCTATATAAACATAACCCTATGTGTTCAATATACACAAGGGATTTACCCTATTCTTTCTTTTCCTTTAATATGGTATCAGAGCATAAGGTTAGAGTTTAGGGTTTAGGGTTCAATTTTTATTGGTGAATCCACTATTCACTGGAATTTTCCAGCCACCACCCCCACTGTCTCGCCGGACCTTCGCCGGACCTCCGCTGGACCTTCGCTGGACCTTCGCTGGAACTTCGCCGGAGACGCCGCCGGAATCTCGCCGGAATCGCTGTCGGAGCCTTCATCTTTGTTGCTCCCGCCAATTAACCGGTGACTGGATTTGTCCTTATCTTTTATGGCTTCTTCCGCTTCCGCTGCCACTATGGCTTCTTCTTCAGTCATTATGCCGGATTCATCTATTTATACTAATTACGTCAATGTTCATCTTTCCATTAACAAATTGGATGGAACCAATTATGACACTTGGGCATCAGATATTAAATTATGGCTTAAGAGTCAAGGTTATGTTGATCATCTTACTCATCCTACTCTTGCTGAAAATGAGGTTGTTCGTTGGTCGAAAATTGATGCTCAATTATGCATTGTTATCAAATCGACCATTCACTCATCTTTAAAACAATTTTTTCGTACCTATGAAACATGTTCAGAAGTTTGGGAACAAGCAAAATTATTATACACCAATGATACTCAACGTCTTTATGGTGTGTGTCAAAATCTTCTCACAATTGTTGCTCCCAAACGTCTTGATGGTACAATGGCAGAATATCTAGGTAAACTTCATGCTCTTCTTCATGATTTTAATGAGTTATTACCTCCTGCCTCTACTCCTTCTCAAGAACTAGAACAAAGATCCAAGTTCTTCATGTTATTGGGTTTACATGGTCTTCCTGATGATTATTCTCACGTTCGTGATCAAATTTTGGGATCTCCTATTGTGCCCAATTTTACTTCCACTTGTTCTATCCTTTTGCACGTGCCAGGTAAACACACCGCTGATATAACGTCTCATGTTGATGACTCTTCTGCTTTAGTATCTCAGCATAATGATCGTACTCGCCCTCACAAGCTGGGCAAAGGGCGTCACAAGTGTGACCATTGTGGCAAACTTGGCCACAAAATTGACAGATGTTATGCCTTACATGGTCGTCCTCCTAGATCTGTTGCGGTTGCTCAAATTGCCCCTGTGCAACCTTCTACCATGGACCATACTTCAATTGATACCCCAAGCCAGCCTGCTATTTTCAATGAATTTCTTAAATGGTATGAGGATCGTCAGAACCCTAGTTCCACGGCTTCTGTTGCACATTCAGGTACATCTTTTGTTGGCCTCACTCACTCCACTTCCCATGGCCCTTGGGTTCTAGATTCAGGTGCCACTGATCACATTATTGGTAATAAATCTTTTTTCTCTTCCCTATCTACTACGGGTTATTTACCTTCAGTTACCATGGCCAATGGATATAGGGTACCATCACATGGTGTTGGTACTATTAATCTTTTTTCATCTTTATCTATTGATAATGTTCTTTATGTCCCTGGGTCTCCATTTAACTTATTATCCATTAGTCGTCTCACTCGTTCCCTTGACTGTGTTATTTCTTTTACCAAAGATTCTGTTACTTTACAGGACCGGAGTTCGGGACGGATGATTGGCACCGGATGTGAGTCTCATGGACTTTATCAACTACAGATCTCTGCACATGTTGGCGCAATTATGGATTCTCCATCTCTCATTCATGCTCGGTTGGGTCATCCTAGTCTTGCCAAGATGCAACAGCTTGTTCCAAGTTTGTCTAATGTGTCTACTTTATCGTGTGAGTCGTGTCAGTTAGGGAAACACATTCGTAGTTCTTTTCCTCGTAGTGTCTCACAACGTGCTTCATCTCCTTTTGCCTTAGTTCACTCTGACATTTGGGGACCAAGTCGTATTAAGTCTAATTTAGGATTTCAGTATTTTGTTACTTTTATTGATGATTATTCAAGATGTACTTGGGTATTTTTAATGAAAAACCGTTCTGAGTTGTTTTCTATATTTCAAATATTTTACAATGAAATTAAAAATCAATTTGGAATTTCCATCCGAATTTTGCGCAGTGATAATGGACGTGAGTATCTTTCTCATTCTTTTAAAAATTTTATGGCTTCTCATGGTATTCTTCATCAAACTTCATGTGCTTATACACCTCAACAAAATGGGGTAGCTGAGCGCAAGAATAGACATCTTGTTGAAACAACTCGTACTATTTTAATCCATGGTGATGTTCCTCAGCGTTTTTGGGGTGATGCTGTTCTTAGTGCATGTTATCTCATTAATCGCATGCCATCTTCAGTTTTAGATAACAAAATTCCTCATTCTATTTTATTTCCACATGACCCTCTCCACTCTTTACCTCCCAAAGTTTTTGGGTCCACATGTTTTGTTCATAATTTTAGTCCTGGTCTTGATAAATTATCTCCTAAGTCACACAAATGTGTCTTTTTAGGGTTCACTAGATCACAAAAAGGATATAAATGTTTCTCACCGTCTTTAAACCGTTATTTTATTTCAGCAGATGTCACCTTCAGTGAATCTTCCCTTTACTTTAAGTCTTGTCCTTCTCCTTCAATTTCTTCATCTAATCAAGTTAATATTCCTCTTGTTGTGCCTAGTGCACCTAACAATTCACCACCGCCACCAACTCTTCAGGTGTATCGTCGTCGTCAACCGTCTCATCGTCCATCAGCAGACTCTATTCTGGTGCCAACACCTCATCCCCCTCCGGCTCCTATAGTTGAACCTCCGATTGTTGAACCTGATCTTCCTATTGCTATCCGTAAAGGTATACGTTCTACTCGTAATCCCTCTCCACATTATACTGCTTTGAGTTACCATAGACTATCTCAACCCTTTTATACCTGCCTTTCGTCTATTTCTTCTGTATCCATTCCAAAATCTGTAGGTGATGCCTTAGCCCATCCTGGTTGGCGTCAGGCCATGCTTGATGAAATGAATGCGCTTCAGAATAATGGAACTTGGGAACTTGTTCCTTTACCATCTAGGAAATCTGTTGTTGGTTGCAGGTGGATTTTTGCTATCAAAGTTGGTGCTGATGGTACTATTGATCGTCTCAAAGCTCGTCTTGTGGCTAAGGGTTATACCCAAATTTTTGGTTTAGACTATGGTGATACTTTTTCTCCAGTAGCAAAGATGGCCTCTGTTCGCTTATTCATAGCTATGGCTGCTCTTCAACAATGGCCTCTTTATCAACTGGATGTTAAAAATGCTTTTCTTAATGGGGATTTGCAGGAAGAAATTTATATGGAGCAACCTCCCGGTTTTGTTGCTCGGGGGAGTCTTCTGGATTGGTATGTCGTCTTCGCAAATCCTTATATGGCCTCAAGCAGTCTCCTAGGGCTTGGTTTGGAAAATTTAGCAATGTTGTTCAACAATTTGGTATGACTCGCAGTGAAGGCGATCATTCAGTTTTTTATCGTCACTCGAGTGCTGGGTGTATCTATCTTGTAGTATATGTTGATGACATTGTTCTTACAGGCAGTGATCACCATGGCATCTCACAAGTAAAACAACACCTTTGTCAACACTTTCAGACCAAAGATCTTGGCAAACTCAGATATTTCTTGGGAATTGAGGTAGCACAATCCAATACTGGTATTGTTATCTCTCAAAGAAAATACGCATTAGATATTTTGGAGGAAATTGGGTTGATGAATTCGAAATCTGTTGATACTCCCATGGATCCCAACGTCAAGCTTCTACCCAATCAGGGGGAGCCTCTTTCAGATCCTGAGAAGTACAGGAGATTAGTTGGAAGATTGAACTATCTCACTGTTACTCGTCCTGATATTTCCTTTGCAGTCAGTGTGGTGAGTCAATTTCTTAATTCTCCATGTGAAGATCATTGGAATGCAGTCATTCGTATAGTGAAGTACATTATAGGCTCTCCTGGAAAAGGTTTGTTATATGGTCATAATAACCATACTAAAGTCGTTTGTTATTCAGATGCTGATTGGGCAGGATCTCCATCTGATAGAAGGTCAACTTCTGGTTATTGTGTCTCCATTGGTGATAACTTGATCTCTTGGAAGAGCAAGAAACAAAGTGTTGTGGCAAGATCTAGTGCAGAAGCAGAATATAGAGCTATGGCCTCGGCTACTTGTGAGCTTATTTGGCTTAAACAGTTACTTAAAGAATTGCAATTTGGAGAGGTTACTCAAATGACACTGATATGTGATAATCAGGCTGCTCTTCATATTAGCTCAAATCCAGTTTTTCATGAAAGGACAAAACATATTGAGATTGATTGTCATTTCATTCGAGAAAAGATTATATCAGGAGATATCAAGACTGAGTTTGTTAATTCAAATAATCAATTAGCGGATATTTTTACTAAACCCTTACGAGGACCTAGGATTGATTACATTTGTAACAAGCTGGGTACATATGATCTATATGCACCAGCTTGAGGGGGAGTGTTAGATATTATTAGATATAATTAGATATTATTTGATATTATGAGATATTATAGATATTGTTAGATATCTCATATTTATGTAATGGGCTTAGCCCATATGTTTCTTTTTCCTATATAAACATAACCCTATGTGTTCAATATACACAAGGGATTTACCCTATTCTTTCTTTTCCTTTAATATAGTCAAATAGAATTTTATTGTTAAAACGTGATTATATGCTTTCAGAATCCTTCTTAAATATTAGTTACAATCTAACCGTGAGGTGAAGTGGAAGTCCTAGATGGAAAACTTTTGTTTGGTAGAGTTGAAACGTATTGAAAATAGAGGTTCAGAAAAGAGCGTTGGATTGTTGAAATTCGGCTGGTTTGGTTGTGAAGAAATTGTGAGCAAAGAAATATAAAGTAGGTGGGTCTCACATTAAAATAAATGAGTAAAGTACTTAATGGGTCCTGAAACTTATAGACACTTGTTGATTAGTTCCTTATTTTTTTGCACAAGTCCTTGAAAAATTTTCAAGTATCATTTTAGTCCTTCTGTTTAGTAGGACTATTAACATAAGTTCAAATCATTAAGCATCATAGTGACACCTTTTTCACTCCTAGATGACTCTTATTTGTCAGGTACAATGTAGAGTAGACTTTTCAACTCCAATGGAAGTTCAAATATTGATGCTTTTGTTGGAAAAGTACTTGACCAACTGCTGAGTGTTGTGGAAATGAAAAAGGACAGTGAAGTTCAGATCCACCATCAAAGAATTGCAATCCACCATTGAAATAATAGAATCAACGACTAGGTAGATTGTATTAACAAGCAATTTTGTTGGATAACCAAATGGCAGAAATAACCTCAAAAGGTGTTGTCTCGGGTGGCTAATTTATAAATTCACTGGCAACTCTAATCATATGAAATGGGATATGCATTTGATATAAAGCGAAAAATTCAAGTGTTTTGAACGTGAGAACATGTATCAATAGGCCCATCTGCACTAATGATAGACGACCTGGAACTTTGTAAGTGCATGAGCAAAATATCAATCAAATTAGTTTGTTTCAAGGTAATAGGTAGACGGCTAGGTGTGAAAAAAAAGTTAGGTTAGAGATCCACCAAGAGGTGGGTTGTTAGTTGTGTCTCCTTTCTTGTTGATACCAAATGACAAAAGTCAAGAACTTAGGGTTGTTGCTCTACACATCTATGTTGATTGTTATGTTTTTATTTGGGCAACTACATGCAACCAGTGTTGTCAAGATCGCGATCTAGATCGTTGATCTTTCAATCTTTTGAGAAGAAAATGAGTCGGATCGAGGGTGGATCGGAATTTGTCCGGATCGGAGTGATTCGGCGATTCATGGGTTGGATCAGACAATCTCTGTGGCCTCCACGATACATGACTCGACCCATTAAAAAAAATTGAAAACCCATAATCCTAATTTCATAACCTCTGCAGCTAACGACTTCGGTCTCGTTGTCGCTCGTGCCTCCGTTCGCGTCGTCGTATCACTGCTTGCGCTATCGCTCACGCACGCAATTCGTCGCCACTCGCGCCTCCGTTTGCGTGCTAGCATGGACTTCAAAGGATGTGAGAGCATGTATATCAGTGTCGGAAGAGGTTAAAAAATCAATGTTGGATATTGTTGTTATTCCGCAACAAAATTTGTTAAAGAAATCAATCTCTAGAGAAGAGAGTAATGTGGGTTATTCAGAAAATGCTACAAAAAGACCAAGTGAAGAAGAGATTGAGCACTCATCAAATATTTTCAACAAAAGGGGAACTCAAAGTACTATAAGAAGAATGACAAAGAGGGCATGTTAAGAGATTGCTCGGTTTTTCTACAATAATGTTATTCCTTTTAATGTAGCAAAGAGTGAGGAGATGCTTGAATTAGATGGTAGACATGGTCCCGGATTAAAGCCAACATCATATAATGAAATAAAAGTGAAATATTTGAAGCAACAGGTTGAGGAGACAAATCTGATTCTAAAAGAACATAAAGTTTTTTGGAAAAAATTGGATGTACAATAATGACAGATGAATGGACCGATAGGAAGAAGAAGACTATATTTAATTTTTTAGTAAATAGTCCAAGGGAAACTGTTGTTTTGAAGTCTATTGATGCATTTGATATATGTAAGACAATTGAAAAGATCTTCAAAATGATGGATGTAATTTACCTATATTTGATTTCTAAATTAGAAATATATACTTGTTTTGGAGATTAATTTATTTATTTTTATCTTATTTAGCTACACTCTCCTTTGGAAAATCATTGAACAAAGATGGGACAACCAATTGCATAGGTCGTTGCATGCTGCACGATATTATCTTAATCCCATGTTACACTATCATCTTGACTTAAAGTTGATTATGAGATGAAATGTGGAATGTATGACTGTTTAGAATAGTTGATGGGAAACATTGATGAGATGAGTAAAATTGATGTTCAATTTGAGATGAGTAAAATTCATATTTACTCTTGAAACTCTCAATTTGGGCATCAATCTTACTTATCTCATTAATGTCTCCTCCCATCCTTTTTAAACAATCATACATTCTCGTTTCACCTCATAATCAACTTTAAATTCCGGATGATAATGCAATATGGGATTAAGATAATAGCGTGTAATGGCTTATGCAATTGGTTGTCCCATCTTTTATCAATGATTTCCCAAAGGGGTGTAACTAAGTAAGATAAAAGTAAATAAATTAATCTAAAAAACAAAGTTTATATTTCTAAAAAAGATTAGACATGAAATAAAAGTGAAAGGTAATTAGTTATTTACCTTTTACTAACTCCATTGAAGAGACTTTGTATCTTCTCTTTATCAAGGTCCATCTCTTCATAAATAAATTTCATGGCTGGTTTTTCATTTGAATCCACCATGCGCAACACCTTAATTAGGGGAAGAGCACCCCTCATACAATTCAAAATATTTGTGAAGAATCCCTTATCCAATACTAAATTTCCAATAAGTCTTCCATCTTTAGTTTTTACAAACTGACTAGATTGTCACTCCTTAGATGTAAACATCCTAATAAGTGATTTCTTATTCTCATTTAAACATCCCAAAGTTAAATAAGAAATGACAAAACGAGTATTAGTTGGTCTTATCAAATTTATCCATTCAGTATGTTTGTGCAACAAGCAAATAAGACTAGTTCTTAAATATATGTAGGTTGTGATTTTCTTACCATTAGATATGGTCTCTTGATGGAGAGCATTTTCTTTTCAAAATCTTCTAATATTAAATCAATGCAATGTGTTGCACATGGTGTCCAGTACAATTTTTTTCTCTTTTGCATTAAGAGATCTCTTGCTTTGTAATTTGTTGCATTATTAGTTACAATTTGGATGATATTATCTCCCAACCTTTTCAACAACATCATCCATCAGCTTTTTTTTCAGTTGTCTTGGATATGTCAAAAGCATCAATCGCTTCAAAAAACATTTCCCTTTGGACTATTTACAAGAAAATTAACTATGGTTTTTCTTTACTTATCATTTCATCCATCTGTCATTATTGTGCTGCCAGTTTTTTTCCAAAATAATATATGTTCTTCCAATATTTGATTGGTCTTTTCAACCTGTTGCTTCAAATATTTCACCTTGAATTCATGGTATGATGGTAGCTTAAATTCGGGACCATGTTTGGAAATCATGTCAACCATTTTACTGGACTTTTCACTCCTTACTACATTAAATGGAATAACATTTTTGTAGAAAAATAAAGCAATTTTTTGACATGTATCTTCCCTCTCACTCTTCTTGAAGATGGAAATTATAGTACTTTGAGTTCCCCTTCTCTTGAAGATGATTCATCCCACTCTCTTCTTGAGTTGATCTTTTTCTAAAATTTTCATAATCACCCACATTACTATCCAAGTCTTCTCTGAACATAAATTTCTTGATTAAATTAAAACAGTACACAACATTAATTTTTTAACTTCTTCCAGAACGGCAAGACGTGCTCCAACATCCTTTGAAGTGCTTGCAAGATGTGTTTTAGTTTGTAGATACCACCAGTTAAAACCTTCTCACAATATTTACATTTCAAGTTTCTTGATTTTCCATCAATAAAAACACAAATGATTCCATGTAGGGTCTTGTATTGTCATCGTCTGAAGCCATTATAAAAGGCACAAACACTACTTCTGAGTAACGCTATCTCGGAGAAGAAAAGAATGAGAACCGTGACTCATGGAGAATGAAAGAAGAGGAGAACGTGAGCAGTTGTTGTGGCGAACAATAGTAATGGAGAATGCAACTATGAGTGCTGGCAGAGAACCTAAGCGTGACAGCGGTGCCGGTGGAGAACGTGGGTTCTACGATGTTTGTTTTCTCTCTTTAGGGGTTTGTGACTTTCACCCTATTCTTTCCTGCTTCACTCACATATATGCTTTTGGGCTGCATTGGGCCTTAAAATGGTCGTGCTAGGTCCAATAAATTTTGACCTAAAACATGTCGTGCTAGGTTATGTTGCGGATTGACGACGCCTTCTGATGCACCGAGTCGCGCAGTGTCGTGGTGCGATCCTCTCCGATGCCGATTCGTTGGTCGAGTCATCTTGGTTTGGCTTCCATACTCATTGCCTCGTGCAAGTTCGCTAGTTTACTCGCAATTTTGACTACATTGATCACAATGGTGGGAATCATATGGTGATGAACATCCAGAACTACAAAGATTTGCAATTAGAGTACTGAGTTTGACTTGTAGTTCATCTGGTTGCGAGCGTAATTGGAGTGTTTTTGAAAGGTAAGAATTTAAATTATTGAAAGTGATTATATAATTATTTTTTAGATGATCATATGGTGTTAACTAGTTTTATAATTATTTTTGTCCACACTAAGAAAATAAATCGTTTACACCAAATGACCATGAATGATGTGGTGTTTGTGATGACTAATTCAAGATTGATGAAGAAGAAAGATGTTAGAAAAATAAAAGACTATAATATTAGTGATCTGGCTTCTGATGATGAATAGAATGTGGAGGAAAATGGAACATTAGATGGTTTAGATGAAGATATATTACTTGAAGTAGGAGAAGATGATGCTAGTAGAGGTGTTGTTGCTCCATCCATTAATGATTCAGAGGTTCCTCCAATTGATAATGAAAATGTAGATTATTTGGAGGAGGAAGATGATTATCCTATGATTAATGTGAATTTTTTTCTTTGATAGTTTATTTGTATTAAACATTATCTTGAATCTACTTTTAATTATGTTATGTATTTGGACCATTTTATGTATTATAAATCTATGTTTAATTATGTTATGTATTTGGACCATTTCATGAATTACGAATCTATTTTTAATTATGTTATGTATAGTAGTAACTTAAATAGTAACTCTTTCGAATCTCAGGTTACGAGTTTTCATACTCTTTCTGATCCGCTTCCGAATTACAAGTTTAACAACATTGCATGCAACACTGGAGCTACATAGCCCTAGTTAAGTTAAAAACCAAATATTGATGCTCTATAGTTGATGAAGGATATTCTTAATAAGCAATGGGTTATATGCTAAGAGTTGCATTATGGTTGCTGCATGATGTTCATTTGAGGGAGGTGAAGTTCAGGTTGAAGTTGCTGAAGAACTATCGGAAAACAAGGTTTGTGGAAGTCAATGTTGGCAAAAAAGTTTTGTTCTGATGAAGAGAAGGCAAAGGTATGAATTCTCACAATTAAGAGTCACCTTGGAATCAAACATCCTCCATCATGATTTATGATTAGAACTGTTAGACCCATAGATGGATTGACCCTTTCATGTAACTCATTAATAGTGTCAATTGCCAATATTTGTTTTAGTACATTCTTTTTTAGACTTCAAACATCAGATCAAACATACAATATAAATTATTACTTGTGAATTAATACTCTTACTATGATAATTGATTGTGTTTCATCTTTGCAATGATAGCACTGAATTGATAATAGGTTTTGGTACAGTAATTTTGTTATTAATCAAACTTGTGTCTTTTGCATCTTTTCTCCTTGAAAAGGGTTATCTATACATTATCGATAAACTATTTTAAATACATACTCCTATTGGTTGAAATTTATTGAAAACAACAAAACTAACATTTTCACCTCAGATTTAGGGTTGTTTAAGGTTTAATAAGAAGTATCTATTAGTTTTTGTTGATAATTAATTTCCATCACAATTTAGTTAGTGATTTTTAGAAGGGTGTTTTTTCTTAATCATATTTTTTTTATCTACAATATTTGAACCCAGAATCTTATATAAAAATACTGATGATTTGTTCTTTACGTCCAAGACCACTCGTACTAATAAGATGTTGGCACTACCAATCTGAGCTGTTAGTATTGTTATAATAATCAATTGAGAAATGATTTTCTATAATTATTATTTTGATGGATAGAAATTTTTAATGCAAGGTGATTTTTTGTGTTAAAGTATAATAATCTTTTTATTTCTAAATCATACAATCTAATAAGAAATTCTAAAAATATTTCTTCTCTGTTTTACTTTTAATTTCTAAATTATCCTTTCTCTAATTTTGTCTTTTTTTCTATTTTATTCACATTTTCCCCTTCGAGTTAATTTGCAAAAAAAAAGTGAAGAATGGAAACTTATGTTTATATTGTTACTACTTTTTCATTTATTGTTGCCTGTTATATTCATTTTCATGGGGATGATTTTATCCTTTTCATTTATTTTTTTATAATTCAATTCCATTAGTCTTTAAAGTTAAATTCATATAATGTGACGTGTTTTAATGTAAAAATCGTAATTAATATTAAATTTAAATACATATATTTAACTCATAATTATAATTTATTTATTTTTACTTAGCATTCAAGAAAAAATGTATTATTTTAATATTGAATGCTTAATAATATTTTATTTTTTACAATAATTTTTATTTTTTGTAAAAAAATAACTAATAAATATCTGAACAAATAGAAATTGTGACATGGAGATAGAGAGATAAAGATCAAACATAAATTTTATATCCATATCCATAAAATATCAAGCAAAAAAATAAATATATATTTTTCTTACTTTAAAAACAAATATGAGTATAATTATTTTTTAGATTACATCACATAAACAGATCACATAAACAGGTGAATCATACACCATATTTTTGTTCTTAATACTTATATTTTATATAGAAGACTTTCTGAAAATATCTTGTGTTAGGATGTTAACGTGAAATAGTTTAAAATTCTTCATATTTTGCTTTTCGTCACACTAATGGGATTTGTTAAACAATACGTACAAGTTTTCCTCTTGAAAGAACCAAATCAACTAAAAAATATTATCAACATAAGACAAACCATATATAACATCACTTTCTATTAATAAATAACTAGCCATGAAAACTACCTTTTTACATAAACAATTTGAAATCAAATGATATTATTTTATTTTAAACAATTATAAGATTTTTTTTATGTTACATATTAGCCTTCTCACAAAATTAATAAAACCATACAAAACATTTTTGTAGTTGAAGAAATAGTATATACTTTATAAATAAAATATACAATCAACATTTCATCATTAGAGGAATATGACTTCTCCAGACTCTTTATGGATATTCTTTTATATATTTATAATTTTTTTTCATAATATATATTGTAGGGTTTTCAGAAATATTTTAATTAGTATTTCCATTGTGAAAAAACATTTGCAATTTTTTATTTTAATAATTTTTTTTATTTCATAATAGTTACAAAAACAGTGGAAGTGATAAAAATATTTTTTAGTTATTTTGTATAAATATTTTTAAATAAAATGACAATAAGGTGATGGTTTTTCTATTTTTATGAAAATAAAAATATGTATTCCCCTCAATGTAACTTATCTGACTTTTTCTCTTTTAATATTATCAATCTGGTAAATTTTATTTACATCTATCCAACTTAAAAATAGTTATTTTTTATCCTTTGGAGTTTTAGTGATCAAATAAATTACTTTTATATTCTAAGAATTTAGTTTAGTAAATTAAAAAAATTCTTATAAGTTACTTCTGTAGATCATCTTATTACATTAATTAAAAAAATCAATGATAGTTATCTTCTCTCTCGAATATTTTGTTTGTTTTAATAGTTCTATTGTTTGTTTTAATAGTTCTATATTATATTGTGAAGGGGAAAAGATTAACTAAAGTGGATGATTCAAGGTTGTGGATAAATATAAAAAAAAAAAAATCACACGATTTAGATTATTTGATAAATACATGAGATTAGTTGTTTTATTTCTTTTTTTTATCTTAATCTCGTAAAAATGATTTGTAAAATAAGAATAATAATTAAATTATATATTATAATTTTATTTTATTTTTAGTTAATGTAATTTCACAGAATGAATATTTTAAATATGTAATTAAATATACGTGAATTATTTAACAAAAGTTCAATAACGATGGTACAAATTAACTCACTAATTTTTTTTTAAATAATTCAAATATCAATATACGTTAAACTTATAAAATTAATTTATAATATGGGTGTAAGAGTATATGCACTCATCAAACACCTCACAATTATCACCTTTAAAAAAATAAAAATTATATATTAATTCAAATATTGAATAGAACATAATGCTTAATATAAGGACCCACAATTCACTTTATCACTATAGGAAAAACATCATATTAGCATTGTTGATAAAGAAACAAATTATTTTTGTACACGAAGCACACTACTCGTGATTGTGACTACATCACTATCACCACTACAAGAAAATCAATAAATAAAATTAATTTTAAAGATAAAAAATAATTAGTTATTATATTAATTAAATTATATATTATTTTATAGATAAAAAATTATAAATATCTAAATTATTTTATATTATTGATAAATAGTGTATAAATTGGTACCTAATTAACTACCAATATTTTAGGTTCCAATTTTATAATATAAATAAGTGGTAGCTAAAACCTTAATAGTTAATTAGATACCAATTTAATTTGTTTTTATTAATAATATAAATTAATTTAGATACCAATATTTTTTTAGTTTATAAAATAATATTTTTAATTTAATCAATATAACAACTAATTATATTTTGTTTTTATTTAATAATATTCAAATAGTTCACATAACACACTTTCTAAATTTCTATCTTTGGTGTGACAAATATATATATATATATATATATATATATATATATATATATATATATATATATATATATATATATATAACTTAACTTAGTGAAGTTCTCTTTTTATTTGAGCTTGACATTATTGAATTGAGAGAATAGTTTAAAATAGAAATATGATGAATTAGTTGAACATAATTAATTATATTTTTCACATAATACCAATTATGGGATGTTCAGTTTATGTTCATGGATTCTATTTCGGTATCTTAATATGTGTGAAAATATCACAATTTCGGTATCTTAATAGTGTGAAAATATCACACGATGTTGTGTTATGTATTGAAAATTTTAATAGTTATATAAGTTGAAAGGTGACAAGTACAAAGGATTTGAAATTTAGCATATAACTTAAGTTTAGTTATTTTTTGAAGCAAGAATTTAACATTCTTGAGGTTATAATTTAAGATGTTCACCAAGAAGAATTTGAAATTAGTAGAACGTTTTAAATATGATTTAATTTTTTGAAATTGAGATTAAATTTTAAAATTAGTTTGACATTTTAAAGTAATGATTGAAATTGTAAAGTGGTTTAATATTTTTAACTATTGATTAGAGTTTAAGTAGGGTTAATATTTGAATGTAGGGAATAAAATATAAGAAAGTAGTTCTTATATTGCTAAAATTTAACATTTAGTATTTTTAATACATATGTTTTATGTTATACGGTATTGATTGTTGTTCAAGTGATTAGTTTCAAAATTTTGTGTTTTTTTGTTAATTGAAGTATTTTATATTTAATTTATCACAATAAGAATATAGTGATTATATGATTCGGTCTCTATATTCTTATTTTAAAGAGTTCTATAAATTAATTTTGATAGAAAAATAATTTCTCTGTCAATCTTTCATTTTATTTTCCCTTGAATTTATCTAGAAAGGAAAATAGAATAAAAAACTTTTAAATTTAAAATATTATATGAAAAAATTATAATTAGCAAAAGAACATAAAACAAAGAAGAGACCACTTCCCAGGAAAAATATATTTTTATGAATAGTTTGTTTAAAAATGACAACCAAATAACAAAATGAGATCTATCTACTAATGAATTAGTATTACTCACACATGTACTTTTCTTTTTTCTTTTAATAAAAAATCGTATTTTAGTCTCTTATAAAACTCTTACTGGGTGTTATAGTCCAATATAAAAGAAATTTTTTATTACTTGCATTATATTGATTAACTTTATCTCAAACAAAATAATTTAAAAAGAGATATTATGTCAATTCTAATTAAATGCGTGATTAATATTATTTAACAAATAACTGATAACTTAAATATATTAATTCAGGTCGAAACCATAGCAAAACAAAAGTAAAAGTTTTGTAAGAATCAAAATAGAATAAACTCTATTGAGAATAAAAACAAAACACACAAAATTATTTGAGAAAAAGTAAAAAAAAAAACAAAAACATTTTATTGAACTACTAACATGTCATATGACAAATAATTAACTAGTATCCATAAACAAAAAAACTAAAATAGAAATAATTTTTTTATCGAAAATCAAAACAGAAAAATAATTACCATTTACTTACGCCAAATTAATAACACTAAAAAATGTTACAGAAGTAAGATATTAAATATGAGCCATTAATATATAAGATAAAAAAAAAGGTATAAATGTTTTAAAATGAAAAATATGACCTAAGGAGACAGCTTAAGGTTCGAAAAAAAACAAAAAACAAAAAGCGCATCATTCTCAACATCTTCAATCTGACACCACAATAAATATTTTATTTTATTTTATTTTATTTATTGAAATATAGTTGTCTATCTATCCACAAGATTCTGATTCCACATGAATTCTGGTGGTTAGGTAGTTTAATATCAATAAATTAATAGTTAATTACGTAAACTGAAAATACATTAATAATTAATTACGTAAACTATAATTAAACTGAAAATACAGTTATTTTTACAAAGTTCAATAATACCTTATTACCAATTTTATACATTTTCACATAAAAAACATTATTTTATTTTAAAAAGTAATTGTGGAATGATTGTATTTTACAGATATTTTGACACCAAATCCCATTTGACATAAAAAAGTTTATTATTTTATTATAATATAATATTTTATTTTAGAAAATAACTGTAAAATGATTGTTTTTTTACTATTGGAATTAGATGCATGTTTGAAAAAAACATTGCATGTAGAAGTTGATATTTTATTTGTTTTCTTCTCTATTCTAAAAATATGTTTTTCAAACATTCAGATAAGATTATTTTATTGTGTTTGTGCCTATAATTAGAATGAGGCTAAGACAAGGAACGGTAGATCACCCCACCTTTAACGGTTTTCTATTTCTAGTAACCATTTTTTGTACTTTAAGTAACCAGTTTATGTGAAACTGCTGCAAAAATCATATACTACTCAGTTCTGTTACATTCCCTTTTATGGAATCTGTCTTTTCCACCTACCCTTTGCTACTATTAGCTTCCATCAAGGAAGAAAATTCATGGGTTTGTGAAAATTCTGAATTTTGGCTTCCAAGTTTCAAGCTTTTGGAATTTTAGGACAGTTGTCTCTTTTGGGTGTTTGAGTGGGTTGGAATGTGAAAGCTTATCTGATAAGAAGACAGGCATCTTAGTTCAAAAACCTCTTTCAGCTACTTACAGATTGCTCAATGAAGAGGTTCTGACATGGTTAGTAGAATTTGAACTCATGTTCTTGTGAAGAGCTTGCATTCACACTCACATTAAGTGCATTACACAACTGGGACTTTCTCATTATCATAAATGGTTGACACCCTTTACGAATCCTTGTTCTTGGTGACTTAATTGTGGGTTAAATTCTTTCATTGATGCACTTGATGGAGTACAAGCATTCAAACCCAACTTCATTGTTAAATTTGTCTTTTGTTTTAACTCAGTTTGTTGTTTGTTTAATGTGTTGTGATGTTTTAAACATCTGTTATGCTGAATTTATTGCTATATACAGTTGTGCCTAATTTCAAGATTGGAATTTTCTTTAGGTTTAAATAATAGCTTTAGGGTAGTTGGCGGCTACTCATTAGTTTGGTTGGCGAATTTTGACTATTGGATGTGATGATTTGCTTATACTAATTCCTCTGATTCAAACTTTTACTAAAACGAGGACTTTGGAGTAATGATTCTTGAATCCTCGATTCTAATTCCCCCAAGTTTCAAATACCGGATTTTAAATGAGGTGATGTTTTTTTGTAATTACTCATTATTGTTACATAAAGTTTTTCTGTTAAGTTCCCGTACTTCAAAACATTCTTTCAAGTTCCTGTAAATATCATTTTTAACCCTTTTTAGCCTTTGCTAAAGAGATTGAAAAGAATTGAAATGATATGTGGACACAACAGAGATTAAAATTGGTATGTGGAAGGACTAAAAGAAGATTTTTTTGAAGTATGAAGATTATAAGAAAAGTTTTTGTAAATATGGACAACAAGGGAATGATTATTTTTTTAATTAATTTTCTTTTTCTGTTTGATTTTGTTGTGTTTTTCTTTCTGTGATCAGAAGACTTTTGTGTGATGATGTTCAGTTCCTGAGAATCCTTTCCTAAGATTGTGCATGCCATGCAGTGTTAAACCTTGGTGGCTTTTAGGATGTTGGTAAGCTGGGAAGAAGCCTCTGGTGCAAATTTTTATTCAAAGGGACTCTAACGTAGGTCAAATTCTCAACTTCAATTTTTCTCTTCAACCAAACCATGGAAGATCATTTTTGCCCTAAGGGGAATGAAACTGGCTATTGCACCTCTCCTGGGGCCCAGTTGGAGGAATCAACATCGGTTGATGGTGGAATGAAAAAATCTGCTTCAGAAGACATGTTTAGTAACTTCTCTGAGCTCATGAACTTTGATACCTATGCTGGTTGGAACAATAGCTCATGTATGACTTATCAGAGTTTGGCTAATGTGTTTTCATCATTTTCCTCAGCATCATACCCTCCCTCCGAGGGATTGAATTTGGTGGAACATGGCAATGGTCCATGCTTCATGACAGAAGTTAGTGAAATTCACAGTGGTATGGAAAGTTCTCCTAGTTGTGAGGAGAGAGGTATATTTCAGCAAATGGACATCCAACTTGGGTTCTTAGATGAAGCAAATGATTCAAACAGCTTTGATTCAAAGCAAAATCGTAATGGTACATATCAGCAACTTAATACCTCAGACATGTGCAATTACTTAATCTCAAGGTCATCAGGTAGGCCACTTGATGATAGAATATTGAGGGCTTTGTCCTTCTTTATGGAATCAGTTGATGGGGAAATGCTGGCACAAGTTTGGGTACCTATAAAGCATGGTGATGAATTCATCTTAAGCACAAGTGAACAACCTTATTTGTTAGATCCAAAGCTTGCAGGGTACCGAGAGGTGTCAAGGGCATTCACATTTTCTGCAGAGGGAAAGAAAGGATCATGTCCAGGGCTTCCTGCTCGAGTGTTTATATCACATGTTCCTGAATGGACTTCCAATGTTGGTTACTATAATAAAACTGAGTACTTAAGGTTGGACCATGCATTGAATCATGAAATTCGTGGATCTATTGCTCTTCCTATTTCCGATCTGCATTCTCTAGTGCCATGTGCTGTATTGGAACTAGTCACTACAAAGGAGAAACCGAATTTTGACAGAGAACTAGAAATTGTTACTCATGCACTCCAGGTGGATTTTTCTTCTGCTATTTCTCTTGTACACTGTAATTTCTGCCGTTTCCTGTCTCACTGCTTCTTATACTATGTTTGTTTGGCAAATCAGTGTTATTCATGGAAAATTTTCTACCTTGTCTGTATTCTGTAATATTTTATGTCTATCTCTTGCTGTAGGTGAGGAAAAGTTAGGAAAGAAGATTTTCTAAGCATGTGCATGGTGCTGGTGCAGTCATATTTCTAGTGATCAAACTAGGATTAGTTTGCAAAAATTGTAGCCTTCAAATTATACTAGTCTATTTCTAGTCCATAGTCATCCTTTGTAGGCACATCCTGCATTCATTAGTACATAACTTACTTGTATGAGAAACCTCTAGGGCCGTGATAATATGAGTCAAGTCAGTTATGGATCCACTCTACAATTACTTGGAAAAGTAGCCTTTTCTATGTTTTAGATATTTCCATATTATGTTATCATCGAAGGTTCTAATGATAAATATCCTTGTGATGACTTTATGCAGCTTGTAAATTTAAAGACCATTACGCCTCCACGACTTCTTCCCCAGGTAATGATAATCCATACTATGATGATTTATCATATTGATCTTTCCCCACCATAAAGGCAAAGCTAAACTTTCTAAATTTTCAATGGAGTGGAGGGGCTTGAGAAGTATCATTATCTGGTTTTCTGAACAACTTATTAGTGGTTCTTTTTCTGCAGAGTCTATCAAGTAACAAAAGAGCTGCTTTAACAGAGATACTTGATGTGTTACGTGCCGTGTGTCATGCACATAGATTGCCACTAGCACTGACATGGATTCCCTGTAGTTACAGTGAGGGATTAGGGGATGAATCTGAGAGAATACAAATCAAAGAAGGTCATACAAGTTCTAATGAAAAATGTGTGTTATGTATTGAGGAATCAGCTTGCTATATAAATGATGGAGCACTGGGAGGATTTGTTCATGCATGCGTTGAACATCATCTTGAGGAAGGACAAGGTATAGCAGGGAAAGCTCTTCAATCAAATCATCCATTCTTCTATACTGATGTGAAGACATATGATATTGGTGAATACCCCCTTGTTCATCATGCACGCAAATATAACTTGAATGCTGCAGTTGCAATTCGGCTGAGGAGTACCTATACTAATGATGATGATTACATATTAGAATTCTTTCTGCCGGTGACCATGACAGGGAGTTCAGAACAACAACTTTTATTGGATAATCTCTCAGGTACCATGCGGAGAATTTGTAGGAGTTTGAGAACAGTTTCAGATGCTGAGTTAACAGGAATAGAAGGATCCGTAGCTGAGTTTCCAAAGGAAAAAGCCACATATTTTTTTCCCATGTCCAAAAGAAACTCTCAGATAGCATTTATAAATGATGATCATGATTCGGTCCAGAAAATGTCCTTGAAAGCATCTAACAATGGGATAGAAGCTGTTCATAGCCAGGTACATCTTGGCCATTTCCTTTATCCTGTGCCCTTGAGAAATTTAATATAAAATGAATGCTTAGTTTGAGAAAGCATTTGGTACCAAAGTTATTGTGATAATGGAATTAAACAGGGGAGAAGTACTGATTGTCCAATGGGAGTGAGCTAATGTAGAAAAAACTTCATGGAATTTATGCTTCAACTTTGTAAATTGGTGTAATGGTTTTGGGATTGAACTTTAACATCGTAAGAATTTGTCTTGTAGGTAGTGAATGGATCAAGAAAACAGATTGAGAAAAAGAGAAGCACAGTGGAGAAGAATGTTAGTTTGAGTGTTCTCCAACAGTACTTTTCTGGTAGTCTGAAAGATGCTGCAAAAAGCATTGGTGGTGAGACCCCGATGTTAATTGTGTTAATTTCTTCACCTTATTTTTAATGAAGATTAATGTTTTTGGGTTATGTGAGATATTTTTTTCATCAATCACATTTGTTTGATTTCATGCACATAAGTTCTGAAACAAATGTATATGTTTTTTCTCTACCAGAGTTTCTACTTACTAAAGAAAATAATAAATGCAATTTCATTGAATTATTCATGATGGAATTGTTTAGAATGAAAGATGCAAGAGAGATGTTACAAATTTAGATATGCAAAGTGTTATGCTAAGCCTGAGTTGAATTCATAAATTCAAAACCATACTATTGTTGCTATATGTTAAACTGAAGAAGATGTTATAAATTTCTGAAAGACTGAAGAAGTATGTTTCAGAAAGAAGAGGTAATTCTTGTTAACAAAGTCAGGTTTTTCTTCTTTGAACAGTTTGCCCAACAACTCTAAAACGGATATGCAGGCAACATGGAATTTCAAGATGGCCATCCCGGAAGATCAATAAAGTGAATCGTTCATTAAAGAAGATACAGACTGTGCTTGATTCTGTCCAGGGAGTGGAAGGAGGGTTGAAGTTTGATCCTTATACTGGGGGGCTTATAGCTGGAGGATCAATAATGCAAGAAATTGACACACATAAATATATTCTGTTTCCTGAGAAAAGTGCTGTGAAAGACCCTAAGCATGCAACACAAAAACCAGTCTCAGTAGTTCCAGCACCAGGCAGCACTAGTGAGAATTCAACAATTAAGTTGGATAATGATGATGGTGTTTGTTTGGTGGGAAACAAGCTTGTGCATTCAAGAAGTGTACTTATATCTGATACCAGTGAGGGAGGATTGAAAAAAGACAATGCTTCTTCTGATGATTGTTGTGAAGATTCAAAATCAGTGGCCATGAATGATGGATCAAGCCAGAAGGGCAGCAAACGGGCCAAGAATCAGGATTGCCCTGATCAAACTTGTTCAATATCCTTGGTTACTGATGAGGTTGAAGTTGGAGTAGATGGGGGAGAGGGAATTGATGAACACAACCACCTTAATTCTTCAAGCACTACACACTCATCCAATGGCTCTGGCTCAATGATGCATGGCAGCTCATCACGCTCTCAAAGCTTTGAGAACCAAAAGCATTCAAAAGTAAAATCAACTTGTGTTCATAGTGGGTCAAAAATGATTGTGAAAGCTAGCTATAGGGGAGACACTATTCGTTTCAAGTTTGATCCATCCGCAGGTTGTTTCCAGCTATATGATGAAGTTGCAACAAGGTTCAAACTCCAAAACGGGTCATTCCAGCTCAAATATCTAGATGATGAAGAGGAATGGGTGATGTTGGTGAATGACTCAGATTTGCAGGAATGTATAGAAATTTTGGATGACATTGGCACACGTTGTGTGAAGTTTCTGGTTCGTGATGTGCCTTGTGTTTTAAGCAGTCGTGGCAGCAACAATTGCTTCTTGTCAGACAGTTCATAGTGTCTGATATGATGCATGGCTTCATTGAGACCATTCAAAGTCTTGCTTCAACAATATTTTGTTAATTTGTCACATTATCATGAGGGTTTTGGTTCACACTTGATTCCAATAGTATGTTGGTTGGAAGAGTTGGCCTTTTAGCCACCAATGCAACATGCAAATTTCTTCATTTCTGTGTAGATGTTTCAAGTGCCATTTGTGGGCATTGGGTCAAATATTTGTTATAATGCTATCTTCTAAGGGTGGCTGTTTTTAGTAGATAGAAAGATAAACTCACATGATAGCACTAGCATGTTAAATATGTAGTTCTCTCTCTATATGCTTCATTAAAGCATGTAGAGAAGACAGATGATGTAAATAGCTCAATCTTCAGTTGATCAGATTTGTCATCTCAGAATATGATCAGAAGTTAAAAGAATCTCTATGTTTGAATTCTTGTTTCTTTTTACTTTGCAAATGATAGTAAGTTAGGAACATAAAGTGCTAGAGATAATGACTTAGTAATGAGTAAATTTCATAAGAACATTTCGTATATAACATCTCATAATTTATAATAAGTTGCAAATATATGTAAAATGGATATAAATTTCATAAAATTAAATTAAACTTATTAATAGAAACATTCGAGTCAATTTTATATAATAAACCTATGGTAAGGTAATAAAAAATCATTTTAAGATAATTATTACGAAGTAGACTTTAGGCCTAACTCAATCCCATAAAATCGACTCATAAAATTAAGGTTTGCACCCACTTATATACAATGAAAGGTTCAGATCTCTAGTCGATGTGGGATCTCCACCAATAACTATGTTTTTAAATGAATATTTTATATTAATTTTTTAATCTAAAACATATTTTTACATCCTCCAATATATTAACAAATATTTAAAGTATTAAAGACAAAATAATTGATAAGTAAAAGCTTTAGACGAGTGAGTCAACCTTTTATAGAATTGAGAATTCACATTGTGGAAGGTTGGCTTTTTAAAAAAAGGAAGAAAAACGAAAAACACGTGCTGTTGTAAAAAAGTTGGAACAACAGAGATGAAGGTTCTTGGAATGAGTAATTAAAATTATTTTTATTGTTTATAATAAGAAAATTTGACATACTTAATAAATAAAATACTTTTTAAATTTTAATTATTTAATTAATATCCCTAATTAAATGAATCCACGCCATGGTTATTTAACATTTTACCTGTTTTGTCACAAAAAAAAACTAAATGAGGAAATGTTTTCACCGTCCTGATCCGTTCCACCAAAGATAAATCAATGGCTGAAATCGAAGTAATTAATTATTAAAACACTTTTTTGTTTAAGATATTGTTTGTACCAACGTAAACATCTAAATCGCGTTGAGTTGTTGTCTGAAGAGCTTATGCTGTTTGATTGCAATTCGCATGGAACCATCAGCTTCAGGTTCAGTTCGCAGAACCCTCGATTTTTTAAATTTGTTCTTTTTCTAATTTCGTTTATTAAAGAAAAGGGGTAATTACTATTGTTGTTGTTGTTCTAATTTTTCTTGATGAAACCAAATAAAGAAAAGGGTAACCGCAAAACTTGATCTTTTGGTGATTATTAGTGAAATTGGATTTCATAGTTTGGCATGTATTGATTCGGCAATTCTGGCGGTTCAGTCAATTACTGTGTAGTATTCTGGGCATTATCAAAATGAAGTGTGGTTTGTGTCAGTATTAGAGACAAAAGAGGTTTTGATTTGTGTTTCCTGAGTGGTGGAGGTGATGATAATGGAATTTAACTTTTCTCCCTCTTAATGGGATTTCCATTCCAACAATTTTATAGTTTTGTGTTGCAGCTCCACCTAAACCGTGGGAGAAAGTAGCAGCCTCATCTGGGCCTGCACCTTTTAAACCCCCATCAGCAGGTACCACGAGTGATGTAGTTGAGTCTTCAGGGACTGCAAAACCTGGGGAAATAGTTTCAGCTTCCAATAACACTGCAACTGTCAATAGGAATGCTCTTGGAAGACCCCTTCCCACAAGGCCTTGGGAGCAGAATTATGGAAGTACCAGCTATGGAGGTGTCTTTTTTATGTTAAATTGTTTCTGGTCTTGCATATTTGTTCTCCTATGATCCTATCCTTTTGGTTTTTCCTTGCTTTACCTATTTTTGTGAGTCGTTTCATTTGTGATTTACAGGGTATGGTTCTACAATGAATTACAATTCTGGATATGGATCCTCCTATGGTGGAGTGGGAGGGTTTAGTGGTGGTGGAGGAATGTATGGCAACGGTATCAACAGTATGTACAGGGGAGGAGGATATGGGGGGCTTTATGGGTCCTCTGGGATGTATGGAGGGGGAATGTATAATGGTGGCTTTGGTGGTGGTCCAATGGGTGGTTATGGCATGGGTGGTGGTCCTTATGGAGCTGAAGATCCCAATAATCCATATGGTGCTCCTTCACCGCCCCCAGGATTTTGGATTTCTTTCATACGTGTGGTGAGCAATATAATTTTCTGCCCAGTTTTGTTCTTTTTTTCCTTACTAATTGATTTTGGTTCTCATATTCTGGGTTACTATTACTAATTACTTGATCATAAAGTAATGTATAATTTCTTATTACTGATAATTTATTTACTATTTTTTTAATTATATGTTTGATACACATCAAATTCTCTCTCATTTCTTAATAACCTTAATTTAGTACAATGCATTTCTTTTGTATGTTATTGTACAACAAGAAGTTCAATTGGTCATTCCTGTCTGTGCTTCATTGGCGTAATAATTACTCTCACTTCAGTTCAGACTAGATGCAACAGAAACTAGGAGAATAGATGTTCCTTAAGTTTTAAGTCTTTCAGTGTTGTTCTTCGATTAAAATTGGAATTTAACATCAACAATTTGCGTAATAAAGGTCTTCATTAAAAGTCAGTGTATGTAGGTTACTGAGGTAACACTATTTTTGTCCTTAATCTTTCTTATGAAACTTCATGTTTTTAGGTGTATTTGGCCATTCAATCGGCATTCTAAAAGGGACACGTTATTTTAAATCCTTTTTTGGTGTACTCTATTCACTGTTCTCATTCTACTCCACGACCTCAACCTTTCCCCCTCCTTTGAAAATTTGCTTTGCATTATTTTATTTTATTTTTTCCCTTTAAATTGTAGATGCAAGGCGTGGTTAACTTCTTTGGTAGGATTTCAATTCTCGTAGACCAGAACACGCAGGCTTTCCATATGTTCATGACCTCACTTCTTCAGGTTTTACTTTCATCTTTTTCTTTCCATTTTGTGTTCCTTTCCTTTATTAATTTGTTAATATTATACTATAGGCTCTAATGGATGTTTGAAGATCACAAGTAATCTATAATCGCTCCTATCTTTTGAATTCTGTTAATTTGAAAAGCTTATTGGACAAAATTAAAATCAAGTTTGATCTGGCTTGTCCAGTCCAAATTCCAACTCAGTTAAAAGTTACCAAGTGATTTAATCAAAGCACAATTCGATTGATGGATGTATGTATTAGTTTTCTCACACAAATGCACTGAGTTTACCTTCTGTTACATTTAATTTAATGCATATTGCAGTTAGCCATTCTAGTTTCTATTGTTTACTTTCTTTTCACAGGGCATGTTGCCAACAATGATAGTCCATGCCAAAGATCACTGTGTTTTCTCCCCCTTTCAAATAGTATTATGAATGTTATTTTAATGCCATATATGGTTACTTGGTATCTTGACAGCTTTTTGATCGGTCTGGTGTGTTGTATGGAGAGCTAGCTAGATTTGTGCTGCGGTTGCTTGGAGTCAAATCTAAGCCCCAAAAGATTAACCATGCAGGTCCAGATGGACTTCCACTGCCTGGGCCACACAGTTCCTCTGTAAATCAGAACTATATTGAGGGAACAAAGGCTGCACCAAGTGGTTCTTGGGACAATGCATGGGAATATGATGCCAATAAATGATGAAATGAATCTGTTGTGCTGCTGATAGAGAGAATCCAAAGACAATATAAGGAATTGAGAAACAGCTGAAGCAATGCAAATGAAGATACTGAAGATGTGCAAGTCATGCTTATCCTGGAATTTTCAGTATGCTTTGGTTAGATTTGTTTGTTTTACTGGAAACGAAATACAATGGTAAAACAAACCAGTAATACATTTACCTTTAAGCATCTGCTTGGAATTTTGTGGGATACGATTTGTATAGATAGTTGTATTGCTTTGTATTTCAAATGTTGCTTAACCTATTGGGGGAGACAAATAGAAACAAGTAAATTGAGTGAAAAAAATATAAAGGCTTGTTTGACTCTTCAATTTCTGGTTTTAAAAACCGATTTCTTAAAAAATTTGCATTACTGAGCAATTAAATTTCATATAGACTTTACTAAGTTCTGACAATTGTTTCCAAAATAAGTTTTTTAGAAATATATATATATATATATATATAAACGAACAAAAAAATTATACGTTTTCTCATCTGTTTTTTTAAGCATCATGTTCAAGTGTTTAAGAAACATCTTATTAGAAAATACAAATGTTCTTGAGGCTCAAAAACTTATAAGTATATCGGGACAATCAAATATAAGAAAGAATATACATTGTTTTTGGGTTACCTTGTATTGTTCTTCCTAAACATTGTTGTTTTCTTGGGTCTAAATAAATGCTAGAAGCATAAAGCTTGTTTTCCCCGACTCTGTAGAAATAGTAAAACCCCATCAAAGGTGATGCTACACCTTCTGAACAATATAGACCAACAGTAATCGCATTACCTTCAACAAATTATGTTTTAAACCTTTGTTAAACACCATCCTTAAATAACACTGTAAAGTTGTTTTAAAGAAGAGTGGAAATAAATGTCAAATGGTAAAACTGTTTCAAATAGCATGTGTGTATTGTTTATAAATAAGTACTTATCTAATAAAATAAGCATATTCTTTGTTCTATTTCTTTGTCTAATCTGCTTATTTTAAAATAAACAAATTTTATCTTCTTAAATAAGTGATTATTTTAAGAAGTACTTATTTTAAGTTATTTTATTTCAATTTCTATGTAATTCTTTAAAATTTCTATCTATTTTAATTTACTCTTTTAAATTGAATTCAATGTCAATAACTAAAATATTATTTAAATTAATTATTATCAATTTAAAATATAACTAATAGACTCAAAAACATTTATTTATTATATTTGTATATAAAATAAACATTTATGTAAAAAAATTTAAATATGAAACTTATACATTTTACAAGTTAAAATAGTAGTTTGTCTTAAATTTTGACAAATCATTTCAACTGACTGACAACTCCACAAGAAACTTCTAAAATATAAAAAAAAAAAATCTCCTTCTAAAAGGTTATCTTCATAGTAAATTTTAAAAAAAAAGTTCCCAAACAACAAAAATTTAAAATAACCTGAATACTAACTTTCAAGAGTCTGCTTCCGGGTTGTCGCAGAAACAAATTGGCATTTGAATGGAATTCTATAACATTATGTTGTCTCAGATTTTCATATTTAACTAGTTCTTTCAAATATCCTTAAATAAAAATAATAAATAACACATTTAATATTTTTATGTTTTAGGCACTACATAACTTGTAATGTATATTTCTTCCTAAAATTTGACTTCTAAATAATACGTAATTCAAAGATAAACAGTAGAAGCTTCCAGCACTAAATAAGCAGAGCAGAGGTAATAGAACAATAGAAATTAATTTTCCAAGGAATTTGAAATAATTTTACAGAAGCACAACTGTCAAAGTAACTCCTCGCACAAAATTGATATTCGTACTAACTAGTAGTAACTAACAAAACACGCAAAACAAATTTATCTAATAATTCACCTCTTTTTTGCTCAATAATTGACACTAGCAGGACAAAATTTATAGTAATACATGTACTTGCAACATGCGATTTCTAAGCCGGGATAACCGATTTCCGACTCAACCAATTTTATCTATCAATGTTGTCATTAATTCCTGAGATCCATAGCACCATTTCCAAAACAATCTACATGATGCTGAATACGTGAAATTTGTTCTCTTTAATTCCATAATTCACGTAGATCCAACCGCATGAACCTTTCATTTCATGTTTCTCTTTTGTGACAGTTCCAAGTCACCAAAATTCATTTACCTCAACAATTTCAGAACGAAATCTAGTAGTAAATGTAAACCTATGCTTTCCGAATTCTCTTGTTCTGCTTGCCTTCTGCCCGGTATTTCCCACGTCTTTCCTCTCTCCGGCGTTTCTTCAACAACTGCTCATCTTTTGCTCTCTCTGCTTCAAGTTCTTTCCTTTTCTTCTCTTCCTTAAACTTTCGCTTTTTCATCTGCAAGGGGCTCAGAAAATAGAGTATGTCAAAAGACATGCAACAGCAGTGCTTTAAAAAAAATGTGCTCCATCATAACAATGTCACTTATTATGAATGGTATTGCTAAAGAACTCCAGAATAAAAGACTCTAGATACCATGAAATTACAACTTAGTCAACTGGGAATCAATTTCTCAAAAAGTCAGTAAAAAGGGTTAGTAATTAAGACCCATTAACCATTGATACCTTGAGGCAAGAAAAGGAAAAGTGAAAAACCATCAAGAGGACAGTAGCCATTAAAGCACTGAAATTTGGTGAGTTAGGAATATAACCCAGTATATCCAGAGGACAGTAGCCATTAATTAAGCTACAAAATCATTGGCTAGTGAAGGCCTTCTTTGAATTTGAGTGAACTAAAGGGAAAATCTACTGTGTTTGAAGTTAATTCATCCTCAATTTTAAAAGACTTCGCATCCAATAAAATGGAACAAAAATACTTTTTAGCAATGGAGTATAGTCCCAAGCCAGTTGCACAGTCTGCTTGGAAATCTTGATAGAAATTCAAATAAAGTTGAACAAACAATCAGCTGCCATACTTACCTTCTCATTATTTATTAACTGGAGATGTTGAACAAGAGCATGAACTTTGCGCTCTCGAGGTTCCATGACAACACCCCTTCCCCTTCTCTCTTCAAGTAAGGGCTTCTTTCGCTTGGGTATATCCTTGGGTTTTGAGGCAAAGGGAAGACTTGCTTGAAGAGACTTGGGAATTACCAATGGATTGAACTTTCTAGGTTTTCTTTCAATTTTCTGGCAGAAGATGAGAATGAAAATAAGTAGACAAACTACAAACCATAAGGGAGAAGAAACGTCTCAATGCACAGCAGGAAGGGAAAGCATCCATTAGTATCAAACTAGAACATGTACCTTGTAAAGTGAATCTTTATTTACAGGAACAGGAAGATTGTGTTCTCTTCTCAATTCTGCAACGGTCCTCATTCCTTTCCAGGTCTTTTCACGAGGCTGTAATGCAGTTGTCAATGGATTATAAAACTGAGGGACTTCAACTTGAGTCCATGCACGCAGGAAAACAATGTCACTCATCAGGATTTTATCTTCAAAAGTGCACCTAGCAATTCCTTCTTTAGTTTGCCCACCATTCCTTTTTGCTTGATTACCTATTTCTTCTTTTGCGACCTGCCAGATTAATAAATAACTTAGGATAAAATAGATGGTAAGTTATACGTATCCAACTGCTGTAACTACCAAAACAAACCATCAGTATAATGTACGTCACTAACTCAATGTGACAATTCACAGACCTTCTTGACCTGCCCCCTAATCCCACTGACTGTTCGAATAGCTGCACCTTCAAACCGAGCTACTTCAAGATCTGAAGTAAACATATCCTTGATAAGTGCTGTCTTCTTGAATATCTTGCATGGATAACCAACCAATTTGATTTTCTTCGCTATCCTTGCTGCATGATTAAACTCAAGCACAACTGCAGTGGCAGTAATCCTAAATGTTGCCTGATAAACATAAAACATCCTCTCAGGCACTAAGCAAAACAATAACACAGAAAAAAAAAAGGAATAAACTAGTAAAGATCCCATGATTTGACAAGACTTTAAAGAAGGATTATTTAACAGAAAGGAATGTAAGCACCAGACCTGATTGTTTGATAAATTCTGAACAGCTACAACCCCAGTGTTGGGAGGAGCAAGAGGGCCCCAAAACATAGCAAGGCAATGCATGTGTTCCGGAGTGTACTTAAGCATTCGATGCCTTCCATTGCTATCCTCAATGGCATAAACTGGGGTTGTCTGGTAACGCCTCCATCCTACAGATACAATAATTGGATCTCTAGTCTTCAAAACTTTCTTGTGCCACCTGTGCCGCTTTAACCTTGTCTGGAAACAAATAGAAAACAAATCTCAAAATTCAAATTTCAGTCAACTTTTAAAACTGAACTCAAGGCTGCTATTTAAATGTTTTAGAAGCCAAACTTTCATTTTCTTCTACACAAACAGATTTTTGCATTCCTTTCCTCGCATATAGGAGGTCCATGTTACCATCTTAGTAAACAGCTATAAATAGTCACTATTTCAAATATAAATAATACACAATACATTCATTTTAATATTTTACAAAGTTTTTTTATGGTCACACGTGACTTGTCCTAGGATTATTGCATTAAACAATCTGGACAAATAGAAATCCCAACCAATTTACTTTTAAAGAAAATATTAGTTTTATTGACCTTAAAATGTTAATAACACTTGTGAACTTAAACATTATAAGGAATTATGCTTTAAACACAGACCTGCATATATCCAACATTTTCCTCCCCTATACCAACCCCTCCAACCAATATTGGATGGTAGGGATCAAAGTGTTCAACCATCTCACAAGGAACATCGTCAACCTCCAACCTTAGGTATGTCCCTGTTCGGAAGCCTTCTATCTCCAATCGGGTATCTTCATCAAGATCATTGAGTTCAGCTATATTCCTTTGTTTCTGGAGTTCGATCTCCTCCTTCAACTGGGAAAAAACAACACGTATTAGCCATAATAGAATGTGGTAGTTGACACCTAATGTTTGCAATTTACCTTGTCAAAATAGCTACTTTCATTAGCTTGACCACGCTGGAACTTGTGTTCACTTTCATTACCAGTGTCTTCCTCTGGTGACCCAGGGTCCTCATCAAATGTAAATAACGGAATTAAGGTAACAAAATACAGTACCATATTGCACCCAACAATTTGCTAAAGTCAGCATCACACATTAGACTAATGAGTCAGTGTCTTCACATTTCACATCATTATCATACCAATGCCTGAGACATTAGATCCATATCATTACCCAAAAGTTTAGGGCAAAGGGCCTTGATGAAGTTTTCTATGTGGACCATTCATCACTGATTTGGATTGGACCCTTATTCATGTGAAAGACATCAAGTTTTGGCAGGGATGGAAGTGGACCATAACCCAAAGAGGCTCCACCATTAGGACAATTGTAAGACAGCATTATTAAAGTATGGCATAAATTGGTAATCTATTTTCTAGTCCTATGGAATTTTTATTTCGTGACTGTGCATGTTGGTGGAAGGGTTGTTAACCTTTGAATAAGACAAGCTATGTATGGAATTTAAAGATATGATTCTACCAAAATCAACCTTAAAGTTATAAATGAACTTTTTCAGATGAGGGTGTGGATTAATAGAAGTAACTGTTCATGTTCAATAAGTATATATGGAGAGAAAAAAAGGATATTGAGAATCAAATTTTGCACGGAGAGCACGTTTCTTAAGCCTCCGCTCCTCAGCTTCCAATTCATCTCCCTTGAGTGTTGTTGCAGCATCATCTGTTCGATAATTCTCATGTTTTTCTCCTGTTTCCAAATCTTCAAAGTCACCATAGACATCATCATTTTCTCCTTCAGTATTAGCTGATTGTAATGCATTTCTGAGTGCAGCTTTTGCCAAATTGCCAGACACAAAGCGGTTCCGAATCTCCTCATCCCATCTCTGATTCACAAATTGTGCACACTTGGAACAATCCTCAGTGTTGACCACTCCATCATCATCCAATCCATCTCTCATGTTTTGCTATATATTTTGAAGACAAAAGGCACAAACACAATTGCTTAGTTCATGTAGCAAACAATAACATACTTTGAGGGCTAACAAAGTAACAAATTTAAAAAAGGGTTTTTAAGAAATACCAACATGTACATTTCAAATGTGGTGTTTCTAAAAATCGTTAAAGGAAAAAACATTGCTAGACAGGCAAGCAATAATTAAATGAGCAATTTGGTACATGTCCTGACAAGGTAGTAACGGACAAACCTTTTTCAGTTCTTCTATGGGCTTAAAAAAGTCATCATCACTTTCCTCGTCTCCACTATTATCATTCTGTGTGTTTGTAGTGATTGAATTATTAGTAGATTCCCCATACACAAGTTGCATCAAGCCAGGAACTTTCCGTGAGAGAGTTCTTTCTGCCAAAGACTCCTTCCACTTGGAAACATTACCCATGCCATCTTCTATGAGAAAATGAAGAGAAGTCAGAAAAGATATAAAGACTCTAGTTTCAGTAACAAGTTACTGATTTATAGCAATTAATATCAGATACAATATAGCCAGACAAGAACAGAAGACATAAATCTTAACAATAACATGAGGAAAACTGCACCATTTGTGTCAATGTTATCATCTTCCGCCTCTTCTTCTGAAGATTCTGAATCAGAAGATGCAATATCATCATCACTGGCAACACCATCCTCGTCTCCTTCTGAATCCTATCAACAAAATCAGTTTGAAATTGAGTGTCACAATAGAGCATTTTCAATGCAAATTGACATACATATCACATGAAACAAAAGGGAAAATAATTATATTCAAACAGCAGTCAGTAATTCAATGAGTTTTAGCTTGGATAACAATTCAGTATAATATAAGCCTGACCTCATATAAACAAGATACGTAGGAATTAGAAAAATGAAAAAGGAATGACAGTAACACAATCTATGATATTTCCCTTATGTGAGGCATGAGTTGTGTGACCAAAAAACAAACAAAATTGCTTAAAGCTTACCATCACATCACTTTGATCAGTATCATTTCCAAATATTGCTCTCCGCCTTCGTCTTCCATCATGAAACTCAATATGTTCTTGTATTTGGTCTCCATTCAAAGAATTACTATTTGGTGAATCTTCATCGTCAGAACCAGAAGCTTCACTTTCTTTCAAGGTGTCCTCTTCATCCTGATCAGATGATTCTGAACCATCCAAATCCTTTGAGTTTATAACAGCCTCAGTCTGTTCTACATCATTGTTTGTGCCATGTGCATCAGCGAGAGCTTCTGATGATACTTTAGGCTTTTCACCAAAAAGACTGATAAAGCTGTTCTCCAGCTTTTCATTGATAGAGTATTTGGTATTCTGTAGTGATTTCACCAAAACCTCTCCTACATCTCTGTCCTTTCCTGTCAAAAGCATATGAGATAAAAGTTTAATAAATAAACTGTTCAAAACAAGGAAGAAATCAGAAAAGTGAAACAAAAACACTATTGAGTTATGCACAATATAACCTGAAAGTATAATGAGTAATTGTGTTAAAATGATGCAGGTAAAAAACAAGTACCATGGATAACTGGTGTCATATGATATGATCGCAATAAGATATAATGATAAAAGTTACAAACCAGCAGAATACCTCAACTTTCTATCAAAGGAACCGCCACCATATGATCGTAATATGATTTCACAGACAATGATAAAATAATCAAAATATATTTATTCTTCCACCATATGACCACAATATGATTTAATGAACAGGGATGAAATACATGAAGGAAAGGAAACTAACAAGAGACCTTTGCTTGTCATAGCAGAGTTTTCACCATCAACTTTTGAGAATTGAACAAGGTGGTCGTTAATATTTATGTATACAGCATCTTTGTCATACAAAAGATCCCCAAGTCCAGACATAGGAGCATAGAATAATCTTTCCTTATCCCGCAGTCCTTTCTTTTTTGCAGCAGATGGAAGAGGACAAGGATCGGGTAAAGCAGTAATACAAGTTAAGCTATAATCACCCACTCCTGCTATGTGTACCTGATTTCCAAAATCCAAAACACTGGTTAGACTACCAATATTTGAGGGCACGTAAACATAATACTTCAATTACCATCTCATAACTGTATTTCTCTAAACAGATAGTTTAAGTTGATCAAACACTTCTAGCATGCACCAAACTAAAACAGTGAACCCAGTGACTAACTGAATTCCTTTTTATGTAATATATACATTCAAATCTCTTGTGGAGAAGGAAGGAGATTTTTCAGCAGGGGGAATGGTTAATATAGTGTATAAGTAGAAAATAAATAGTAATTAGTAGTTTGAAAAACATTTATAAAATAAATGAAGATATTTTGAAATTAAATTTAAGCAAAATTAGCATGAAATTTTAGATACACAGATATTAGGATTTAAGATCACAGTTACATTTTAATTATTTATCCCCTTCAGCTAATTGGTTACAATCAGTATACTGAAATCAAACCAACAGATAAAGCATGAATTTGTTCATGTCAAGGCAAGATAACAGTGCGAACTTTGAGCTAACCATGAGATGAGGAACCATCTTAAGTATCAATCGAGGACACTATGTGCACTCTACCAAAAAGCGCTAGATTCTAATGAATTTAGTTTCAGGAAAAGAAAATAATATACTTGAACTGCTAAACACACCTTATTGCCCTTTTTCAAATTACATCCTCTAAGATAACCATAAAGGGTGACTTTTCTATCACATTTATCATTAGAGTGCACTTTTTCAGGAGGAGTGATGTCTTCAAAACGATCAACTAAAACATAAGGGTGGGAAGTTCGCCAAGATAAAGGATGAAACTTCATGACTGAAATAAATCGAGCAAGATTGTGAACTTCCCGCTTAACATACCTATTAAATTAAGGAAAGTCAGTATTTAAAAGAAAAAACTACTAACAAGGCCTAGTAAACACTATTAAGCATTAAAATGCAGAAGTAAAAGAAGAAATTGTATAGTAACAAAACAGATTTCTTCTAACAACTTACTTTCCATGAATTAGGCCTGATAAGTAAAATAGTTTAGCGCCATCATATATCTCTGTCCAAAACCGGTGTTTAAGTCTTTGTTTTGTTTTCCTCAGCTTTTTCACATCCTTGAATTTATCAAGATGGGTGAGAACGCCCATGACCTTTGGGAACCCATGAACTTGCAATATATTTAGGAACTCAAAGGTTTCCTACAAAAAAAGTAAATATAAAAAAACATCATCCTTATTTTATAAAACGATGCCAAACCAAATTCATCAAAATCACACAATAGCACCACTACACGTGGACAACCCTATCGTCATTCACAAACAACTCACCATTTCAAACCCATAACTCCCATCTATGAGAAGAAGCGCTAGATCAGCAAACTTCGCCGCGTCTATCATGCCATTGATATCATTCGGACATTCCACAAACTGCACCCGCCTTTGCTTTCCTGACAGGTGAAACAAAAAAACACCGTTAACTAAGTGCAGAGAAATAGTGAAACACACACAAGTAAAGGTACAGATAGAAGCAATGTAGATAAAAATAATCCCAGACCTGACACAATAGTAATTGGACCTCGAACATCGGGCAAATTATGTTTCGTGTAATGTTTAACCAAAGATTTAATCAGAAGTGACTTCCCAACCTGAAATCAAACCAAACACACCAATCAATACAGGATTGATATATGATGCAAGCACAAAGTTGAGTTAAATTATAGTGAAATAGAAGAGAACAATAAGCACCTGAGGAGGACCCTGCACGACGACGACGTATGGTGCGACTTCGCCGTAGGAGCGGTCAATGATGGGAGCGTGAAGGCGGCGCTGCTCTTTCTCGACGGTACGTGATTGCAACCGCTTGGCTTTGTTGGAGGAAGAAAAGGCGAATGCCTTAGGGTTTTGGTGTTTCTGATCCTCTCCTCCGTCATCCTGATTCTGCTTCTTCTTACTCTTCTTCTTGGCGGATTTGGAACCGGATTGGCGGGTCCTGTGAGCCCTGTTGGATTGATCGGCGTCGTTGACGGCCATTGAAAGAGGTGGCCGAACTCTGCCACCACTGTCTGGTGAGGTTTAGGGTTTATCGGCTTCGATTTTAGAACGATAATGGCGGCCACGTTGTACAATGCACGAAAACCTACTCGTTGTTTTTATCTTTATTTGATTAATTTAAATACTGTGATTACCTTTATCTTCACAAAATAAAAAAAAAAATACAAATCTCACTTTTTAGTCAATGAGAACGCAATAAAATTTGGTAATGTCAATAACAAATATTGTTGTTAAATTATTTATTTATATATATATAGTTTTTTAATTTAATATTTTTTCAATACAAAAGTATGATAAATTAAATTCACAATAGATTTTTGTGATAAAATTGATTAAATTTTTATATCTTTTATGTAGAAAAAATATTCTTTAGAATTATAAATACTAAATTGTAAAATTTATTATTTCTTTTATTAATTATATTTTAAAACAATGATGGTGTGTATAAGTAAGGAGAAATAATTTTAAATTTGTATAAGTAATTTTGAGTAAGAATTAACATGTGCAAGTGATCATGAAGATTCATAGAAATTATATATTTAGTACGTACATGTTTACCTTTATTAAAATTTTACTATCTAATATTTGTAATGATTATTACAAATTTACTTTCTAATCTATATATATATAAAAAGATTTTCCATTATAACTAATTTTTTATACACAAATTTGTTTATATTTTATCTTTATTAATATTTTATTTTATTATTTTATTTTTTATATTTTAATTATTTCCTATCTTTTAAATATTTATTAAATAACTAATTATTTTTATAGTTAATTAAAAATTGTTTTTTTATTTTTAAAATTAATATACTGTCATTTGTAAAAAACAGTTATGTAAAAAATCATTTTTTTTTATATATTCTATCTCTCTTGTAAATTATAGTTTTTTATCCTTTCTTATCATTTGGTTTAGTTCTTCCCTATCATTTAATTTAATTGTTATCTTTCTTATCATTTAGTTTTTTCAAATATTATGAATTTAAATAGATATGTATTTAAATATTAAACATAAATATATATATTTATACTTATATATATAAAAAAGAGATTTTTCTGACTTTGAAATATTTTCTTATTTTATTCTTATATTAAAATTTAATTTAATTATTATATTATTTACATTACGTCATTTTCTATTTTTTCTATAACATATTAAAACAGTTAGTAGATTTAAAAGTAGAATAAATTTTTTTTAACTTAAATTTTTTAAATATATATTCATTTCTTCAATTTTCATATGATTGTTGCTTTCCAAATTGAATTTTTTAATTTATTTTATTTTAACACGGTTCTTTCTCTCTTCGCTCTTTCTCACTTTATATCTCTTATTCTTCAAAACTCTTGAAACTCAATAACATAGCTCTCATGTTCTTTGTGTCTCTCATGCTCTCTGTGTCTCTCATACATACAGATACACATAAATATATATTTTATTTAAATAAATATAAATATACACATAATAATAGTAAAACTAAAAAATAAACAATGTGAATGTGTTCGGACATCTTGTAATATTATAAAGAGTATAGAGAATTTATTTATTTTCACATGGAAGTATATGAAAGTCTTCAATGACATCATTTTGTATTATTGATTTATCCTAATAAACATTTATTTTGCTTTTTTCAACAACAAATCTAAAATCAATTTGTTACATTTTTAAATTCTGCAATGTACTAAACTTAATTAACTATTAAAATAAAAAACCATAAAGACTAAGTATACAAAACTAAACTTAGAGGAATAATCTTTTATCTTAGTCTTGCCCTCCGTTGTTTAATCAAGACAATAAAATAAATTCACTAAGTGGTTGGAAAATAAAAATAATAGGGATGGGGAAATGATTTACATATTTCCTAAACAGCATTTTGAAATTTTTCATCACTTTGTTAACTTTGTCTCCGTATGTTAAAATATATAATTTTGTATAGAAATATTTTATAAAATATTTTTTAACTTTGGAAATATCTCTAAAATACAAGGAGGTACTATATTTTAACTGATTTTTTAATTTATTTTTTTATATCCAAAGTTGTTTTCTTTCTATTGATTTTTTTTTCAACAAGTTATTTCTAGTTTTCTCTTTTAATTAGCATAACATTTTAAAAATTACTAGAATAGACCAAAAAATATATTTACAACTATAAGTGGGTTGTGTTTCGTAGGCACAACTTCATTTAGAATAAGTTGTCATGGTAGAGCATGACTTGAGGATGATGTAAGTAAAAGGCAAAAGTCGTGTTAGATTGCACGACTTAGTATAATTTATTTTGGCTAAAAAATTGTGTTTAATGTTCAAGACTTTAATTAAGGTGTAATGTATGATTTTCATAAAAGTTGTGTGGGCATGGCACAACTTTAGTGCAAAATAAAATAATTGAAGTTGTGCAAATGTTTTCATAGGTGTGACAACTCCACTTGTTTTTGTTAAGAAATGAAGTCGTGTTACACCTATATGACTCAAATTTGATTTATTTTTTTTTTTGCGTCCTTGCAGCACCCACCTATGCCTCGGTGTTGGCTGACATGGCAAACACAAATAACACATTGGATGCGACCATTGCTGACGTAGAGAAAATTGATGAGTTACTCTCACACCCTGAAGTGTCAAACTTTTTTGTGCACACGATGTTGAACATGGAGAAGAAGCAAAAGGTAGTGGATGATGGTTGAGTCCTCATGGTTCCAACCCCACACCAAAAACTTCCTCTACATCGTAGTGGATTAACAAGATAATAAAGGAGTTTAACTTGGTGTATAACAAGTTCATCAACATGAAATTCGTGTTTATGTCTTAAGTTGTTTTCACATTAATTTCATCTCGTAGCTCCACTTCTTGATGACAATCCAATCACATCATTAAACCTATCCAACAAACCCTATTAACGTATTTTAGATTGTGTTACAGCAAAAGAAACCATAAAACACATGTCATAACTCATTTACTTCCTTTGACCATTGAGTTGAAAGAATACATTATTTGGGTATGTATTTGAAGATTTGTTTCATTGCAAACAAGTACAATTATATTTAGTATTGTTGGGAATATCAAAATGGTTTTTATAAATTTTAAGCATTTATTAAAAAAATATTTATACTTTGAGTTAATAGTTTATTTTAGTTACAACATATTTCAAGGTTTGACATGTTTGGTGAAGATAAAAACCAATTCCCTCATTTATCTACAAATTGTATAAAAACTCTTCTCTTCCTTATATCCATGTCTTTCTTACTTTTTTTCCTTTATTACATATATGCATGCACATATTAAAAATGACTTCGAAATTAACAAGGACAACTTCATATGTAAAGAAGTTGTGACACTTGATGACATTACATGTGATGAAATTGTGGGACTAAATCACAATTTTGTCGTTGTAGGACACAATGATTTTGTGTAGGTGTAACATGATTTCAATGTAAAACAAAAAAACAACTCAAGATGTTACACATATGTATGATTTTAGTTGTTTTTGTTTTACTCTAAAGTTTACACCCACACAATTTATATGAAAATACATTGACCTCAAATTACATCTTAATTGAAGTTGTGGACATGGAACATGATTTTTAACTAGAAAAAAATACACTGAAGTTGTGCAAAATTAGCACGACTTCTATTTTTGTCTTAGGTCTCACCTTAAGTCGTGTTTTACCATGACAACTTCTAAATGAAGTTGTGCTTACAAGTCATAACTTTCCCATAGTCGTAAATAGTTTTTGTTATCCATTATGATAATTTTCAAAACAAAATTATTTTTTTTAAAAGATAATTAATTTTTATAATTATTATCTATAAGTTTTGGAAATTTCAAAGGTTTTTTTAGATTTTATTATTCTTTTAAGTGTTAAAAGAGTATATTTTGTTAATCTTATAATCACATTACAAACCAATCATAACTATATTTCATTGTGATATTTATCATATTTAACATTTTTTCTAGTTTGTCAAACAATAAAATTAAAAGTGTAAACACAATGTCATGAAAATTTCCTCTATGATTGTTTCAATTGACCAAAATTAAAAATTTCATTTATCACTTTTCAACTCTCATCAATAAAGTGTCAATTGAGTAAGTATGACCTTGAAAAATATTTGTTGTTCAAACATCACAAACTAAACAGATTTTAAGAGTATTTTTTTACATATTTTTCTTAACTTTATCCATTATTTTAACGTATTTTTTTTTCTACATCTGCCACGATATTTCTACGTCTCATTTTAAATTTAAATTCTACTTAGAATACAAAAATATAACTAATTTTAATACGTAACAAACTTTTGTGATAGTTTATTATTGTTGAAAACGATAGATTAAGAAATGATTACCTAAATTTGGGAATTTCAAATTCACATTAATGTAAGAAGTTAAGATTCTTTATACTTTTAAATTTAATTATCTTATTTTTGTATTTGGTTGAAGGGTTATTAGCTTAGCTAGTATTGAAACATCTATTTTGAAGTCGTGCATTTTCAACTAGATATCATTTTATTATTGATCTCGTGAAGATCTCTTAAAATATAATGAATTATAGTTCATTTTTATTAAAATGATTAAAGTTATTTCATTATTATATGAAAGTAATTTCCAACATTATGTTTTTCTTTTATCAAAGAAAGGCTAATTTTAAGCATGATTTTTTTTTTATGTTATCTAAAAGTTTTTTATATTAATGTTAGTTGAAGTTGTAGTTATTTCTTAATTGATGATAGTTAGAATTTTCTCAACTTAAATTCCTCTCACATTAATATAATTTATATTTTGTTTGACATTATTAATTAGTTGTAGGTTATCATTATTTCACGGTCAATATTAATCATGATTTTCTTGATAATTATAAGCAATCTTTTTTTTTTCAGTGGGTGTCAACTTTATTTTACTCTCGTAATTATTGTTTTTTTTAATATTTATATTAGTTGGTTTTAATAGACAACACTAATGTTTTTGTTGTTAAAAGTTAGTTGGTTAAATTATTTTTGTAGTATCGATTGAGAACTTTTTTGATCAATTTTAGCTTGAATTTTTTTGTTCTTAGTGTCAATTAAGAAGATTTTTCAATCAACATTTGAGAAGTAAAAAAAAAAAAGAAACTCAACAAAGATTAAAGAAAAAACTCTTATTAATATTAGCTTGAAAAATTGATATCAACGTGAACTGAAAATATCATTTGTCCATATTAATTATCATCGATTAAGAAAATGAAATTTTCACTAACTTCAATCGAAAAATAATATTAAATATTATTTGATATTTAAATGATTTATTATGTTGGGTGACAATTATAATACTCCATTCAAATTTTAAAATAAACTATTAAAAATATGAATTTTCTTAATCAAACAGAATATTCAAAAAATTAAATAATTTTGTAGAATAAAAAAACTATTCAACTTAAATGTACTTAAAATTGTTTTGAAAATGATGACTAGTCTTTTTTTTTTTTATGTAAATGAAAGGTAAAAATAATAAAAATGAAGCTTGTTTCTCGTGACATTTTCGCAAATTCTCCATGCACCTCTTTCTCTTGCATATATATATATATATTAATTTCAATAATATACAACGAAGAACATTAGATGTTTTTCTTCATTTTCAAGTGGTGGTTTAAGATTTACGTGATTGATAGTGAATATTAGTAATTAAAATAAGTTTTGTAATATTTTTAATGATAATATTTATGTTTTCATTCGCTTATTTTATTTTTATGTTTTTTGGAAGTCAAAAAATTCCAAACAAAAATTAACAATATGTAAAATTAGAATATAAAACTAAAAAAAATTATTATCATAAAGGGAAATGTGAATACAATAAATTCGTCAACTCTCTTACACACGCTTAAATGATAAAATTGCTATCTCAAACACTCCAACATAAGAATAATGAAAATGTTACAAACTAGAAGGGAGATATGAGGAGTACAACTGAGGTTATTTAAAAAAATGAAATTATGCTTCATTTAGAATTATTTAAAATTTTAAAAATAAATTTAAAACAAACTTAAAGAAAGAGATGGATGAAGAATTTATCTATATTTTTATCGTCAATAATTTTTTTGACAAAGTGCTTTAGAAAAACTCACTTGTCTATGAATAATGTTTGATTACTGCTATAAACAATTTATATGTTAGAAAAGTCTTCACCAAATAATGAAAGTCAAATGATAAAACATATACAAAACAACAACAATGATAAAAAAAAATATACAAGACAACATTGTGGTTATAAATAAATAGTAGAAAAAGAACCAAATTTAAAATGATTAACGACATTTTATTTGCCTCCACATAAAAAATTCAACAAAAATTCCACTACTAATAAGATTATACGTTGTTTCAGCCAAACTAAGAAAATTATTGCCTCCACAAGTTTTCTTAAAAAAATTGGAAAATTTTGATATTGCAAGTCTTATGGACAAACTTGAAAATTTCTCTCCTTATTGATATTATATATTTCTTAAATAACTTATTTTAAAATTATTTATTTTAAAAGCTCTTTTTTTTGTAAGTTTGAAATCCATAACAGTATTAAATAAATTGAACCGCGGCTATAAAACGTTCCTTAAGGATTAAAAATAAATAAAAAAATGATTTCTTTAAGATCTTAAATAAATATTAACGTGTGCGGCCAAAGGAACGCGCTTATGGGCGAAAGGGTAGTGCCAGAAAAAAGTTACAGAACAAAAAGCGATTACGAAAAATTAGGAATTAAAGAAATACAAAGCTTAGCGATGTGGGTTTTCACTTTTCATAATTATTACGCACGATTACTGAAAGTTAGAATGTTATTTTGGCGGTAATAGATGACGACGGCGACGACGGCGACGACGACGACGACGACGGACGAGTGTTAGTTTCGGCAGAAGTAGCTGAAACAAACAACGAAAACTGTGATAAGCATGAACGAGAGCCAAGAAGATGAGCGTAAGATAGCTACTACCCTTGACTCCAGATTGAATCAGACCCTCAAAAATGTTCAAGGGTAACCCTCAATTCATCTCCTTTTTCTTTTCTCAAATCGAGGGTAATATTGGCGTTACTATTGCTTCATCTAGGTTTTATCCCTCTTGTATTTTCTAGTTGATTTTATAACTAAACTTGTTTCTGAAGTTTTCGTTTTCTTCCTCTTCAGTGGATTGGTTGATTGAACGATATTATTATTTCCCCCTTCTGAATTTTGTATACAGTTAATAGTTTCATCTACAACTTGAAGCACATAGCTTAGTATATTAGCTAGCCTGCATTTAGAAAATGACTTAGTTTTTTCGGACTATTTTGTTGATAAGAAGAAAAATAAGAAGATGAAATGAAATGAACTTCTCCGGCAAACTAAAACCAATTTATTGATCTCATCTTTTCGAGAAGCTAAATGAGAGAACTAAATTGCTTTTTTAGCTTAGGGAATAAACTTAATTGAAAAAGAACTTGATTATAATACATATATCTTAAAACTATATCACGCTAATAATTTATGCACATCAAAAGAAAACTAGAATAATAATTCAAAACCCTGGACCACATCTATAATCCTGTATATCAGTCCACCATTACCCGCATTGTTATGTGCTCCTGTGTATCATCATAGTTATAAAACGAACAACATCATAGGGTAGGCTAGGAAATATTTATATTTGCACAAGAGTATGTATACGAAGAAACACAAAATTGATATGATATGACATAAAAGAAATCAATCACAGCCATGCCTACTCCAAGACTCAAAATCATATCAATAGTTACAAGGACTTGACTATGTCTGAAAGACAACATTGAGTACGAATATCTAAGAATGACACTTGTCATGTCTTTTACAAAATACCTAGTCATGAAATTGGCCATATGAAAATTTACTTATTATTTAGCCATGATTTGAAGGATATCCTAACTAATTTTACACATAATACTTGACCATCAAGTTGGCCATATGAAATAGGTGACAAGAACCTTCTTTGGCTTTTTTGCCTACCCGATATCTTTATCTATATGATTTAGAAGTTTAGAAGTCCCACCTTTCAACACTTACACCATACTTATGCCATGTCAGATATTCTCCGAGGTAACCACAATTTGTTAACTTGTAATTGACTAACTCTTTATGCTCATATGACCTTTGTAGAGTTTAAATACAATATCTAGAGTTATATTAATCATATGAAGTTGTTTCTTATCTTGTTTGAAAGCTACTATAATTATCTACAACTTTTATGTTAATTTTTTCCTAATTCAATTTAACATCATATTTAAACGGGTCAAAATCTTAAAAAATAAAATACACTTCGTAGTTCACCTTCCACACCCTGTGTCTGCAACCATATCCTTATTGGAGAATCTTTTATGCAAATTTCTACATCAACAAGTTTCCCATACTTCTGTGGTATCAACGAAAACCCTGTGGATGAACATTTGATTCAAATCTGTTTATCAACGAGCTTCACACACCTCTATTGGCTCACCTGCAACCCTGTGGGCAAATCTTTGATGCAAATTTCTGCATCAGCTAGACTTTCACGTCTGTGGAAAACCTGTGATGCAAATGTCTATATCAGCAAGCCTCTCACACATCTGTGGGATCAACTACAACCTTGTGGGATCAACCACAATCCTGAGGGAGAACCTTTGATGCAAATTTCTATATTAGCTAGTCTCCCACATCTTTGTGAGTTCAACAACAATTTTGTAGCCAAACCTCTCCAAATTTCAACATTAAACTAAAATGCATTATATTAACATCTCAACATTTTAACATGAAATCATTTACAAAGTTCAATATCTCTAGTTTACATCAAATAACAAAATTCATCAAGTTTTGGTTTTCCATTTAACATAGTTTCATAACCCAAAATCTACACAAGTCTTTACTTGTATTTTAATTTAAAAGTCAAAATAGAGTTAGCTTCCCATACTTAAATCTTCCTTGTTGTTTAAGGAACTAGAGTTTCAAGGGAGGAGGCCAAAACACTGAGGAACTCTTAGATCACTTCAAAGTATAAAGCCTAACCGGTCAACTATAATAAATGGGTTAAAAACCACAAAACTCCCATACATTTCAAATTCTAACTGATGCATGTATTATCCGAGAAAAAAAAAATGAGAGGAGAAAAACTTACCCAAAACCCACAACCCAAACTATTTGCACCACTCTTCCCCTTCCCAAGATTTTAGGCTCCAAAGAATTTACTCTATGTAGGATAGGAATTTCACTAGAGATATTTAGGGAGAAGAAGAATGATTATAGGAGAAGAAAGGAAGAATGGAACAGGTGTTCTGTTTTAAGGCAAAGAGATAACTTTTTAAATTAATAAACTAAAGCTTCAACAAAATTTCAAATTTAACTATCAGTTTTAATTTATTTCATGCACTTTATATTACAGCACAAAAAAATGGGTCCTTACACTTTCCATTATGAGAAGTTTATCTAAACAGAATCTAAACTCATTGAGTAAGTGCTTATCTGTAAGCATTTATGTATAAGTTGTTTCTAATGAAAATGGGAAATAAAGATTAAACTGTTTTCATGAGTTTGTAAGTTGTTTCTGTAATTTATTGTGTAAAGCTTATTTAAAAAAGCTGAAAATAACTTACAAACATGTTATAAACTATAGTAAACAATTGCATGACTGCTTATGTCATTACTAATATACTGAAATAAAGTGTAGATAAGGTCTGCTTAATGTATCCTTATGATTGATATTGATAGTAGCAATTTAATCGATGATTTATAAGGCTGGAAGTAACTCACAGACTTATTATAAACTCTCGTAAACAATAACATAAACTCAACTAAACTGTAAACATGTTCTTCGAAAGGTATCCTTATGATTGATAGTAGCAATTTAATCTATGGTCCCTCTTTATAAAGGTTACTCAAAGGTCGCAGCATACCCGGTAAAATATTGTTGAGCCGTAGCCCTCCGGATAACTCAAACTCAAAGATATCAAATAACCCAAACTCAGAGATATCCTCACCAAGTTACAAGAGGAGCTTTTCTCACAACGATGCTAGTCCAAGCGATCACACATCTGGGGCAAAAGAGGTGACAGTGTTATTCATAACTATATCATTTTATACTGCCTCTATGAGATTAACATGAGTGGTGGGGATCAGCTCATCAAGCGGAATTTCTACTCTTGATGCAGAAGGAATTTCACAGTACAAGCAAACCAATTAGTATTGCCAATGCCAGTAAGCTAAAGGTGTCTACCTCCTTTGGTGGCAACCTGCCTGAAGAAATCCGCAAGTCTACAATGGGTGCTAGAGCTACGGATTCTGCAAGAGTTATGAAGTTCACTAAGGTCCTTTCAGAGACAGTGGTTATATTAGGTATTTTAACTTTCCCTATTTGTATTTTCTTTTGTATATCATTCATTGACCTTTTTCCTTATATCTCGTACTTGGCTGCAACCAGTTGGGGAATCATAAGCTGTGTGCTCTTATAAACATACCCATCACGTGGTTTCCTTCTATGGATAATTTTAAAAGTAAGAATAAAAGATAAATTGCAACAGAAACTGAATTATTGAACCATGGCCATAGCATCATATATAAATTTTATCTTTCCTTTTTATAAACCTTTTGAAAACCCATGGTTATCTACCCCAATAAGATATCTCCTCCTTGAAATCTATATTTTAGACAAGTTGCGTGAATTAGCTTGGAGTGGTGTTCCAGACAAAATGCGTCCTGAAGTGTGGAGACTTCTGTTGGTAAGCTCTATGTCCTTCAGCTATTTCTCTTGCTATAACTCATGCCTTTGATGGTAGTTCTCAAGTCATACAAAGTGTAATGTGTGTATAAGAAATTTTCAGGTCTGAGTGGATTCTTATTTTATGTAGGGGATGCCTTAGATTAAACTTTTGTTGACAGAGGGTTAGACATGAAATTATTCTATTGCAACTGATCTAGATGCTGCTTACAAAATGTTTTGAAACTGTAATATATACAGTAGATTTTAGAATAGAAAGTTGAAGTGATTTATACTGTAGAGAAAATAATTTGAGTAAGGGCTTAACATTTTTGACCCCCAGTCACTCTTCTTTTTATAGAACATTTTTCCTTCCTGGAAATTTAAAGATATACTGACAACAGGGATATGCACCACCTAATTCAGATAGACGGGAGGGAGTTCTAAGAAGGAAGCGCCTTGAGTATCTTGACTGTATATCCCAGTATTACGATATTCCAGATACAGAACGTTCAGATGATGAGGTCAACATGCTTCGTCAGGTATTCTCAGGTTTCATATATTCCTATCTTGATTATTCACGTAAATAATGTATTTCTTTCTGACTGTTGTCATTATATATTTGTTAGATTGGTGTTGATTGTCCAAGAACTGTACCCGATGTTCCATTCTTCCAGCAACAGCTAGTTCAGAAATCACTGGAACGTATTCTTTATGCATGGTTAGATATTGTTGTTACCCAAATGTTGGCCAGATATTATTCATAGTTCACTGTTCTATGTTATCGATTTTCTTGTTAAGTTGAAAATTCCTTAGTATTGGGTATGTACCAATTTGTGAACCTAACAGTTCTGTTTCATTATGGATGTAACAACCATTTGAGTAGATACCAGTTTTAGACGGTGGGACTTATGCTTTCTTTTTTGGTACTGTACTCAATCAAGCCTGGAAAAATATAAGTGTTATTGTGTTAGGCAATGTGTTTCCAAGTTGCTACATATCCTTTAAGTAAGCTGGTAACTGTTTTATGGTACTAGATGATACTCAGGAGAGGCCTTGGGAGGGGCATAATCGCACATTCCTTCTAGAAATGGTTACCCTGTTAGTTATCAGCAAATGGTTAGTTACCTTCTGATGCACATGTACTACACATTCACAAGATGTTTAAAAATCTGATTTAGTCTATATGTATTTGCTTTCTTAGCAGCGTTTTTGACCTGGGGAAAAAAATGATGCCCAAACCAAAATAGACGTTGTGATTGATGCATCTAGCTTTCTCATTACTGTTCTCAGAGTGATTCGAAGTTTGAACCATTAATTATGAATATAAAGTGGGAGAAAATATATCATTTAGAGAGAGTGGGGAGATCAGAGAGAAAAATAGGGAGAATTGAAAACTGAAAATGATTTCCGATGTTATTATGTCTCATTGGTCATATTTAGGTGATTAGTCTTTATATGAAACAAAATCCCAGTGCTGATCATCAACAACTCAGTTTAACTAACTGACAGTTGTCAATAACAGAATGACAGCGGAATGATAATAAGCTTGGTTTAGAAGGTGCTGTATATGATCTAACAATTATGCAGGCATGAATTGTTCTGGCTTCAGTCTTTATCCATGATAGATATTCTGAATCTCTTTAGCCTTTGTTATTGACTTACAAATACATACAAAATTTGTTCTTTTATCTTATTTCACTAACATAATTTCCCAATCTTTTACCAGGGCCATTCGGCATCCAGCAAGTGGATATGTTCAGGGGATAAATGATCTTGTTACACCATTTTTGGTTGTTTTCTTATCAGAGTATTTTGAAGGGGATATAGATAATTGGTCCATGTCTGATTTATCTCCAGATACAATCTCTAATATAGAGGCAGACTGCTACTGTTGCTTGTCAAAGTTGCTTGATGGTATGCAAGATCATTTCACATTCGCTCAACCTGGAATTCAGAGGCTTGTTTTTAAGTTGAAGGAATTGGTCAGGAGAATTGACGGTAACCTTTTTCTAAGACCTTTTGTCTTCCTTCAAGCACTCTTGTAATTTTTTGAAATTTAAATGCCTCACCACCTTTCATTGATTTGGTACACTTTCTATTCTCTTGAATGTCATTCTCTCTATTTTGGAAACAGTGTCATTGATTCTAATTTTTAGCAATATTACTTGTGTGTTGAGTTTTCATGTTTCACACGAATCTTCTCCCTCTATTTATGAAGATATATGTGGTTTGTTGTAATGTTGTTAGTGTTATTTAATTGGTAGTATATATCAGCTAGACTACCCTGTTTTCATAAGATATTTATTAGTTTCAACTTTTTAGAGTGAAAATACTCGCATATTTTGCATCATGGAACATTAGAAAAAACATGAGAATATGAACAATTAGGACGAAGAGAAGAATATGAATAACTGAACCTGTGAACATGGAACATTGCTATTCTACCCTCAACCTTGGAAATAGGTGTATAGATTGTAAAGCACCTGCAATTTCCATCTTAATTTCTTCCTACTGGAATTCTTTAACCTAAGACATGTTATGAGTATATTTTCTGGTGGGCCAGGTGGTTGTTTGTAATTAATTATGTTGTTAAAATTCTGTGTGTTTTGTTTGGAGTTCTTATGTGTGTTTTGAAGAGTAGAATCAGTTAGGGTGGCACAAGGGATCGGAAATTTCAACTAGACATTTCCTACCGAATTGCTTTTACATCGAACTGTGAAAAAAACTGATCATTATCTAATTTGTGTCCATTTACTAAAGAAAAGGAATTTGTAGAATGAACTACCAAACCTTACCCTTATTTTTTTCTATATTATTATTTTATGTATTCAAATATAATCTGATGTGCCCTAGTGAAACTTTTGAGCTGCACCAGAGCCTGTTTCCCGGCACATGGAGGACCAGGGACTTGAATTTCTTCAGTTTGCTTTCCGCTGGTTCAACTGTCTTCTCATCCGTGAGGTTTGCTTTGACATTTGTTTACTTATGAGTGGGATAGTTTTGTCAAAAACATATAATATAATTGATTACATTACAGAATGGAAACATTGCCTGGAATAATTTTTTTAAGATGATTTTATGCTTTTTTACTAATGATGTCTTATTATATAATTAGATACCATTTCATCTCATCACGCGCCTTTGGGATACATATTTAGCTGAAGGAGATGCCTTACCAGACTTCCTAATATATATATTTGCCAGCTTCCTTCTAACGGTGAGCAAGATTTCCTTGCCCATTTCATATAAATCTATCTGAATCAGATTTCATCTTGCAACTGTGCTGACTGCGAATAGTATCTCTGCTGGTCAATATGTTAATGTATAGTTCCTCAGCTCTTCTGGCACGTAGGGTAAAAGCTTGGCATGATTTACATTTTCTTTACCATTGTGCCTTTTGTATAGATTTCATTCCTTGTATTAAAATTGTTTAGATTATTTCCAATGTGCATTAAAATTGCTTTCTAAAGGATGCAAACATTCCTGTATATACTTGTATTCCCTGTTTGACAACTGCCTCTGATACGCACATAATCTTTTATGCATTTCTTTGTTTCGTGTTGAATTTATGTATAGTTGCTTAGATTATTTGCACATCCTTGCTTTTGGTAATGCTTACTTTAGTAGGAAGTGATTTTTCTTTTTCCTTTTTACCTTTAGTGGTCAGACAAGCTCCAGAAGTTTGATTTCCAAGAATTGGTAATGTTCCTTCAGAACCTCCCAACAGATAATTGGACTCACCAAGAGCTTGAGATGGTGCTTTCTCGGGCATTTATGTGGCACACCATGTTCAACAACTCTCCCAGCCATTTAATTAACTGAGCGGGCAGTTGCTGTTTCTGGGTTTAGTTCTTCAATTTTACCTTTTCTTTTTCTTTCTATTCAGATCACTTCTGCTCTTGCTCAGTATGTGGTGCCTTTTCTTATTAAAGTGTTTTTGTAAACCAATTATATTTGTATGTTACCTTGTAATATTTTGTAAAGGAGATACAAAAACAAATGATAGCCAAAGTGAGTCTATTTTTGTTGTATTAACGATATATATTCCAGAACATCAATTGATACCCAGTTTGTGTATGCAATTTTTTAATGGAGTCTTGTACAAGCATAATGTATATGGAAATTTCTCTTAACTCGAATTGGCGAATTTAACAGGACGATTTCCCAGCCAAATGCCATACACGCCCAACATAACCGTTGATGTATTTTTATGCTAGCCCTTTAAGTACATAAGGAAGATTTTTGTGATACCTGAACTCAGAAGTTCTAACAATGTTACTCAGCATAGATTTTATGCTCATTTCTCTGAAAGAATTAACGATTGTATATAATGGTGATCGAGACAAATAAAAATCAAGATTGAATACGTACAATCAAATCTGTAATGTACAACCTTATTTTATTCCTCATCCACTTCAAGCCCCGGTATATATTCCAAACTAACATCAAATATGACTGGACTGCTTGGAGCCACCCTTGGTCTTCCTGGAGCAGAATTAAGGCCTTTTGGGAATGCCAACTGCCAATAAAACACAAAGATCAACAATCAGAACCGAAGAATTGCCATTTTCTATCAGTAAATGAAAATTATCATACCATCAAGTGTTTTGTTATCGATTCTCCATGCAATTTTCAAGCACAATGTTCATAGTCAAGTTGCAGTATCTTTTTTAATGCATTAAAAAAAGGTTGTAGTATGCTTAAAAAGACACAAATATTACATATTTCAGGTGATTTCGATCATTTCTGGGACGTATCTACATATTTTTTATTTATGAAAAAAATTTGCTTTTTATATGAAAATTGGTCTTTATCATGTTCATGAACCATCTAATAATTTTTGGGGAATCCAGCTTGAACTGTCAAAATGGAAGCTTACTGATCCAGGTATGTACAGTCGACGCTTCCCTCCTACTTTCATGCTCAGAATACCTTCATCAAGTCCCTGTATAACCTGTTACTAATTGGGCTGAATATCAGTTAATATTCAAAAGCATTGTCAAACACTTTGGTCACAAAGCCGTTGTTTGTCAAGTTTGAACACTAACTACACTAACTACGGTGTAATAGAAATTCTTAAGCTTTATATAAACTCCAGAATTTACCTGACCAGAACCAACGCGAAAAATGTAAGGCAGACCTTTCTCCAGTGAACTGTAAAATTGAAAAGCGTGAACAAGAGAAACACATATAAAGAACTTTTGTCTAGGTCATATTCACAGGCTTAAAATTCATTTTCAGCATAGTGCATCCATGTGAGTGTATACATATAGGTGAAATTTTTTAATCAGGGTTCAATGAGAAAATCTTCAAAACCAAAATTTGAATGTAACAAAAAACTGGAAAAGGAGTGAACAAATTAAAACATCAAAAACATTCCTAGAGTATTTTGCTATTAGCAAAATATGGCTGATTGACGATTCATAAAACATTTAGATGTCCAACTTATGATTAGGAATGGTTGTACAATTCTGCAGTCAAATAAAACTTCTCATGAATGCAACAACAAAAACCATTTCATACTAATTCATGGATTGAAGAAAGATTATTGCAAATTTGTAATACCTGTCAAATATTTGTCCAGTTGGAACCATTGCAACATAATTAGCGGCCACCTGTAATTATATTTCATTAGTCAAAGAGAGGCATATGGAAATGATGTCAGTCTTGGTATATTGAGAAAAATATCATCTGCTGACAGAGGACTTTACTCCTGACAAATATCACTTTTAAGTTTATTCAAGGTTGAAAAAGAATGAAGATACTTTAATCTTCATAGAAATATCAAACTTCAGCAAGTTCAGAAAGGAGGTGGTCTAGAGGCTCTTGCCTGGCCAAAAAGCATGTCATTGTGAAGAAGTTTAATTCAGTAGTGGAGTAAATGCAGTTTCTTTCTCATACAATTTTTTTCCTTTCTAAATATGCATCCAGTGATTCAAGTGCATGAGAAAATTATGCAGTGCCCCCAAAGGTTAATTTTGATGCAAATGGAAGAAAACAAGGGCACATTGGATCTGCAGCGGCATATGCTATCTTGAAGAACTCAGTAGATATGGCAAGCCCATTCACGCAATGCCATTAGTAGAGTATTTTCTAACTAGAAGGTAAAGATGAATACACAATCAGACCATTTCCCAATAAAAAAAATCAGTTGTTCCTAAGACCCAACTTAAGTAGTCAAGACTGGGACACATAAGTCAGAAATTTTACACACCTGAAATCCAATTGGTGGACTAGGACCTTGCCCTACTTTAATATCCTTGTATTGCAAACCTGATCCCGTAGTTACCGTAGGTACCTTCATTGCATAAAACATTCAAAAACAAAACCAGTCATTAACTACAGGTCTTAAAGTGCTAGTAATGTAAAATCCATCGACCTATCATCTAGTGATGATTAAAGGTCCCAAAAAATGTGTAACCTTCAACTTAAAATGCTATCACATCACATCGGTTAACTATTTCTAACAAAAACAATAGATTCTTCATTGCATAGCATTGAACATCATGTAGTATCTTATGTACAACTACAAGAACCTCTACTCATTCTTATTACTAGAACGTTAGATTCTATTAATTAGGGGGAAGATTAGGCACTGTGCAAGGAAATTAAGGCTTAAATTTTATCCACTCAATGAAGTTTAACTGCCAGAGATTCTTGGGTAACCAAACTTGAAATGAAGGGGCTTGCGGGTGACTACTTATTACTGAAGGTTAACAAACCTATATTAACCAGATTTAAAGACAAGAAAGTTCAATGAAATTGTGATATCTTCCAAGTGTAAACTTCTCAAGATTTGACACGATTCATCATCTTACAAAAACCTGGTTTCTACCATTACACTATAAAATAACGCATAAATGTAAATGCATTGTAAGGAATGTACATCAATCACGGCCAATATTTAAGCAGAGAAAAGCATGGAAAGGAGGCAAATAAGGGGACTATGCAATCTCACCATACATTTTCAAGCTCTTTCTCACAAATGTCATCACACAGTTTTGGCTTTTCCTCTGGGGGCAAACCAGCTCCATTGGCATCCAATGAACCGATGAAGAGGCCTGAGACTCCTAGAGACAACCCAAGAAAGTTTCGACGTGAATTGGCATCAAAAGTAGCAGCAGTGCATTCCCTTGTGTCTGAGGACTTGACTTTAACAATTAATCTTCGAAGTTTGTCAACCAAAGTGCTCTGAGGAGGATTAAAAGAGGGACTTTTACCACAAGTAGAACCTATCAAATAGGAACCTAAGTTCATAAAACAATTGTGGCAATTAAAGCAACAGAAGCATTGAAGAACAGAAGTTGGGCCAACACTATGCACAAATAAATCTGAATTCACAGTCTGAGTGTGAACTCCTTAGTACTTCATATTAATAATATATATGAACACAACAGAACTTATTTTTTGTGTTTTTAAAAAGTCTTTTCAAGGACATGCCATGCTAGAAAAGCCTCTTATGCATAGTTGAGATAGAGAGCAAAGCAATTGAGTTATGGTGTGAAGGTAACAAGTGCAAATATGAGGAAGAGAAACAAATGGGGCTACCGAGTGGGAGAAGCAGAGAGGAAGCTATGGCAGACATATCCGAGGATGTCATGCGATGATGTCCGCAAATGTGGAGGTTGCTTTCATCCTTATCCTGTGATGAGGGGGTGTATAAACAAAATATGGAGGCGCGGGTAGCAATTTCCTTCCAAACATGTGGATCAGATTGCATGGAGTCAAGTACAAAAATGAAGGTATTTTGGGTTTTGCACCCACATGTTTCATTTTCCACTCCATAAGATGAGCAAAAGACAAATTTGTCCCTCTTTTGTCACCCCTTGCCGCCACCTTTCCATGTGTTTATCAGCACCCAATTTGTTTGGCTTTACACCCATTTTCTTCACGTCTGCAACAACTGCAAGTGCCTTTCTGCGTTCTCCGGAGTGTAAACTTCCGGCAGCAATCTAGGAGCAAGAGGTCTTCTAAGAAAGAAAGAAAAGAAAAAGAAGATCAAAGGCGCAACAGAGCTGATACCATAACAGAAAAGGCTGCAACAAAAGCGAAGAACCCAGAAACAGGTAGCAAAGAATGGTAAAACGCTAAAGAAGGATAAATGAGAAGAGAAAGAACGAGAAGAAAAAGAAGTAGAATTGTATATCAGCATGAGAGAGATTACAAAGTTGTGTGTCAGAAATAGATTAACCCCAAACCAACTAAAAAGACTAAACAAAAGCTTCAAAACAGAAAAAAACAGGCCCAAAAGCAGTGGGCTTTAAACAAAAGGACAGCCCAAAAACACAAACACAAACACAGTTTATCACTTTAAGTCTAGGCAGTTTCTTCCTGCACCCCACAATTTTGTAGATCCCAAAACTGACCTTTACCTTTTATTTGAAATTGGGATTTTGGAGTATGTTACGGATTCATCAATCCAGAGTGAATATGTTGCTTTTCATATGAGGGGGTGTTCCAGAAGCAAAATTTGCATAAATTGTTAATTTCTGGATTACTGAATTCGAAAATCTAATTTCTATTATGGATTGGTGGATTATAATGATTTGTTTCAATTATGGATTTCTAAATCCAGATTGCATATTTTGAATATAGGATTGGCGAATTAGGAATGATTTTTTTAATTATGAATATTTTGAATTTTTTTTATTTTGGATTAATACTGTCATTCATGTACTACCGGAAGCACCAATCCGAAAAGTTACCGAACGCACCAATCCGAAAAGTTACCAAATTTCATAATTCAGAATGCAAAAAAATAAATTTATAGTTTTTATATAGAGATGGTTTTATAGGAAGAAAAATGTAGGATGCAAAGAAGAAATTGTCTGAGTCCTAAGTGTGATACATATGCATACCTTCTTCCTATACCTCCACATTTTTTTAATTCCAATCCTAAACTTTTGAGAATATTTTAGGATTTTTGTTAATTTATTTTTATTCATTTTTCTTATGTATACCGTAAAATCTATTTATTATAATATATATTATAGATTGTATAATAGATTCAACAATCCAAAATACATATTATAACAATATTTATTATTGGATATACCTTTCAGATTTTATAATTAAAATAAATTTTAAAAAAAAATATATATTAAGGATGATAAAATTCAGAAAATATATCCCAAAATACTTTTTAGATTGTGGAATTCAATTCTTAAATAATGTAAAATTCAGAAACAAGTTCTTCCTTTTCGTTTCAGCAAGTATAAGCTACAAAGTAAATCTGAATGGAGAAACAAACTATGAAGTCAAATATTTAATGTTAGTGTGTTAAAATAATCGAAAATGATAAACCAGAAAAGTTGTTAAGATTAATTAAATTATAGATTAATTTATCAAAACCAAAACGACTATAATATAACAATATATATTATTATATAAAATTAGAGTATAGTGAGATAATTGACTCTATAATAAAAATTAAGTCTTCCTTCTTAAAGAATAATATTTTAAGACTTGTTTTCTTTATCATCACCTCAAGTGGCTTCTCTTGTACTTTTTATCTACTATTTTTATCATTTACAATTTTTTTTATCGATTTCAAACACTGCTACTTAAGTCATATAAATTAAATTTTGAATTTTAAAGTATAGAGGGTATCTTTCTTTTGTATAGTTTAATTTTATAATTATTATAATTTTAATCAATGCTACTTTGAATTTGATATTTAAATTTTAACACGTTGTATCAATAAATATTATATTTTTTAATTTATAATGTTTATATACATGAATATAATATCGACCGTTGATATTTTCTTTAATGACCGAAATTATTTAGTAATCTTTAAAACGAATTACTCACTTTATAAGTTTCTTTCAATACACTATTTCTCTATTAGACATACTAATTCTATTGAAAAAATTGTCTTTTATTTTTATTCTCTTTTCACATCTAATGCTTTTAATTCATACCAAAACTTTTCTGCTTTATTCTTTATTAAATATTAGTAAATTCTTCTTATATAGTTTTAAGTTTTTCTTATTTTATTTTATTAAATTTTATTTATCTTCTTCAGTTCCTATATGATTTTTTATTCTTATTCTAAATTTTAGACCATTCAAGGGTTTAGTATGAAAATTATTAAAATAAACTTTTTTTAATGTGAAATGATCCATAAAGATTTATTAATGGTTTAAAGTTTGGATTATAACATAAAGAACTTTTGTATTGTAATACAGGAAAAAAATATTACTACTAAACTTTATTTATTTACAAGATAATTGCATATTTTATAACAAGGTATATATTGATTTGGTGATAAAAGTGGAAAGAAAGAGAACAACTTTATAAGTTTCAATTTTTTCTTAACAAAAACTAACACATTAAAATCTAATATTTATTAATTAAAAGGTGTCTAAACTCCAACCAATTGAGTAACAAACCAAACATATGAAAAACAAATAAATGGACCATATTAAAACAATTTAAGATTAAATAATATTTTAAAATAAAATAGCAATATTTGTTGAATTTGACATATATATTCACTACAAATAAACTAATTTAAATTATTTGTTGGATTTTTTTAGAAGAGATTCAACCCCAAATATTTCAATATAAAATTTTAAAACAATATATTTATAGATATTTTGTATTTACATAGTGTGATTCTTGACCATTGTTACTTTAACGTGTGATTTCAAGTCACACTTAATTCTAATAATATTTTGAAAGTCTTGAAAACATAACTTAATACTTTTGTATGCAATTTTGAATTAACTTAATTATTAAAAAATCACACGTGACAGTTGCAGATTCAGGGTAGGTTTCTATGGAGCATGTGTATGCAATCTTCATTGTTTTTTTCTACTTGTCCCATTAACACGTCTTTGAAGATATTTTATTTTCCCATTATAATTTTTCACCTTAATTTGTAAAAAAAGAAAAAGTGAGTAGTTAGTTGGAATTTGCAAAAGAAAAAAACTCCCACTTGCTATTAAATTCCTTTATTAAAAACTAAAAAAAGTAGGTGTCAATATATATTTGATATTCTAAATAATTGGTTAGGTGAAACCTATTATTCTTTCATTTTTTTCTTTGGCATAGTCAAATATGAGTTAGTCAAATTCAACTTTTCCTATCACACTACATCCCTAACAACATAGCATTATATGTTTGCACATTTGTCAACACTATTAGCCAAAACTACCAATCAACTCTTTCAATTTTAAAAATTAAAACCCTTTGACATATTCAACATCACATAGCATGTATTCTCTTTTCCAGGCAAATCATGTGTATGTTTTGGATTGACTTAACACAATTTATGACCAAATTATATAGTATATACTTGATTTGATTTGATTTTACATTTATTAGTGTAAATAAATTTACATTATCAACTAATTATCTTTAAGCACAAAATAATTTTTTTAATTTAAAAATGTTTATAGAGAAAGTTGCCTAACATATATATTTCCTTTTTGAAGTTTTTTTTATCAGTAATAATAAATTAATTAAATGGAGCTCTTGGAGTGCTTCATGATGTATAATATTTACAATAAATCATCTAAAATATACTTTCAAACATGCATATCATGATAAATAATTATGGAATACATGTTGACTTAAATTATAAATTGGTGTATTGTCTTAATACTACAAGAAAATCATGAAATAAACACCAATTTTAGAGACAAAAAATAATTAGTTGTTATAGTGACTAAATTAGAGACCATTTTAGTGACTAATTTTTTTTTTGGTTTCTAAATTAGTTTATATTTTTGTTAAATAGTTTCTAAATTGGTATCAAATTAGCTACCAAGGTTTTAACTAACAATTATTTAGATTATAAATTTGGTAGCAAAAACTTTAGTAGTTAATTAGATACCAATTTAGAAACCATTTAATAATAATAGAAACTAATTTAGTAACCAAAAGATTTTTTTTTTGTTTCTAAAATAGTCTCTAATTTAGTCATTATAACAACTAATTATTTTTGTCTCTAAAATTGGTTTCTATTTCATGATTTTCTTGTAGTGTAATTACTTGAGGATGAAAATTATCTCATTACTCCACTCTAAAGCCTAATCTCAACCAAAATTATCTCTTTAAAACATGATTAGTTTTACCATTGATACAACTTATGAATTTTAAAATACATGTGAAGACTTCTATTTTTAATTTGGTTAGAATAATACAATAAACAATATATAAAAATATATGAAATTTTGGTATTGCTTGGCAACTTCCAAAAATCCTTGGTCAACACGAAATCCATTGAAACCCATGTCCAATGAAAATGCTAATGGAGTCAAAAGAAAAGAAAAAGAAGCACAAATCTAACACACTTGTTCCCCTTGTCTCACTATAAAATGGCACCAACAAGAAGGCACAACACAACCACAAAAGCTTTCATTGCTCCTTTACTTGAGATACATAGCAGTAGCTATCTACCTATACCACAACAACCCTTCTTCTTCTCTAGCTTTCACCAAATCTTCCATCAATGAGTTCCTCAAAAGCATGCACCCTTTTGAATTTGGTAGTTGTTGCTATGTTTGTTGCCATTTTGATTGGACAAAGTAGGGTGGAGGCTAGGGTTTTATCTCAATCTGAGGAGTTTGCATTTGCAAGAGCTAATAACCTCCAAACACAAACCTCTTCAGCCTATGAACAAGCCAAGAAAACCATGGCGTTTTGGATGCAACGTTTGGCTTCTGGACCAAGTCCTAAAGGTCCTGGTCATTGATTTCATATATCTCACCCTAAAGATCCTAGAACCCTAAAACACACTTTTGTGTTCACATTCATAGCTCAATTATTCCATCACTTTCTATCAGTTTTTTTTCTTCCTATTAAGTGTGCTTTCGTTAGGTCAAGAGATACTTGTAAAATGTCTATTGACGTGTAAACACGTACACACCTATGTATATATATATTCCAAATAGGATTCTTTAATTAATTAATATTCATCATTTTTATTACATTACTTTCTCTATATCTCTCTCAACTAATGAATAATCAATCTCTTATGTGGTTTCTGTGAAATGCATACTCAAGTTAAAGCTTTGAATTGTCAACTTTGATTGCCTCCTATATTTAGTTGTTGGAGATGTTAAGTAGGATGATATTTATTTTGTCTTATTTTGTGAGAATGTTTTATTTGAAGAGATAATGTAATTATATTTTGATATGATCATGTCTATATCACTCTGATTAGTGTTTTGTAGAGTATGTTGTTGGATTTTCAATTGGTTGGGCATTAAGAAGTTTGGTCTGGATCGTTTTATATAAAAATTAGAATACTTTGCACTACAAGAAAATCATGAAATAGAAACCAATTTTATAGACAAAAAATAATTAGTTGTTATAGTGACTAAATTAGAGATTATTTTAGAAACTATTTTTTTTTCTAGATTACTTTTGATTATTGTTAAATGGTTTCTAAATTGGTATCTAAATAATTGGTAATTAAAATCCTAGTAGCTAATTAGATATCAATTAAGAAACTATTTAACAAAGAAACTAATTTAGAAACCAATTTTTTTTAGTATCTAAAATGATCTATAATTTAGTCATTATAACAACTAATTATTTTTTGTCTCTACAATTGTTTTCTATTTCATGATTTTCTTATAGTTTTTTTTTGAAGCATCTCATCTTATTTTATTTATTATTTGCCGATAAAAAAATTGAATTAAACTACTTCCTCCTTGTCTCAATCCATTGCATATATTAAAATAATTTAATAAAAAAAATACTTTTATAGATTTAATAAATCTCTTCAGAATACACTTGCTATCATATTACAAAAATTGAATTTAAATATAATTTAAAGAATTTTAAGGTTAAAAGTGACTACAATGGCGCATATTATTGGAAGCCATGTTAAATACTTCTATAGTTTGAAAAATATGTATAGTAAATGTTGGAGCAAACATTTGGATAATAACATTTTTATCACAGCAGCTATTTTCGTCACAGACTTATCTTTTTATTTATTTGTCATGAAAATTCAATATTTTTTTTTATGTTTATACATTTTTTCAATTCAAGAATGTTGCACGATTTTTGCTGGATTCAACAAAGAATCATTCCTAAACAAACACTAAAAAAAATAATTAAATGTAAACTAATTTTAAAACAATAATTATTTATTATATTAATTAAATTATATACTATTTTACAAATGTATTACCATTTAAAATAAATTCTATTATTAATAAAAAATTATAAAATAATTTATAAATTAATATTAACGGTAGGCTTTAGCTAAAAATTATAATTCTCATACCTTAGTGTAATCTAATACAATATTTTTTCCTTTAATAAAAGGTTGACCTAAATTTATGATTGTTACGTTTCATTGTGGTTTTAATTTAATAAATTTGCATAAAATTCCCATAACCATTTAGGCTTTTATAAGATTTGATTTATTTTTGGTCCGCTTTTTGGGTAATTCATCTTATACTACTAAATGTCTATGTGATCTATATTTAAATATTTTATCATAAATGCTAGTTAGTAATAAAATTTAATTGCGGATTTATTGTTCATGATTTATAAAATTAAAACAATTTGGACCCTCAATTAATATACCATTCAATAGTAAAAATATATTAAATAAAAAAATACTATAGATGTTTAACAAAAACAATAAAACAATCCTATCATTAGAAAATCCAAAGATCAAATCTACCATTTAAATTTTGTAGAGAATAAAATTAATTGTATAAAAAAACTACATAATCAAAAGGTAATTTGACCATAATTTTTTTTCTAAGAATGTATCTAAAATTGTTTTAGCATCTTATTTCTAAACTAAAAATCTAAACATATAAAAAAAATATGCTTAAAATCAGCCACTCAATTTAATTATAAATTTTTTTGAAAAGAAAACATATGCACTACTAATATGCACTACTGGTTTATCAAAAACAGTATGAATCGGTAAACCATCCAGTCCTGTCATAAGATGGACTGTATTGACAGTAGTCACATTTTAAATTTTTTTAATTCTCTCTTTTTTGCATTTTTTATTTATTTTAAATTTATTTATTTGGTTGTAATTATTGAAATCACTTTTTTGACAATAAAAATTGCAATGAACAATAAAATTAAATCAAACTTTAATATTATAATTAAACAAAATTTAATGGTTAAAAAAAGTAAATATCCATATATAAAATAATATATAAAAAATGATGTTAATAGATTTTTATATAAAATATCGATAATCACTAATTTTGATTCTAAAAGTATGTTATTCCAGTTTAAAAATATCGTAAATAAAAATAAGCGGGTTGGTTAAGTGGATTGACGAATTAGACAAATTAAACCAATGCAGATTGACTGGTTCAAAATATTGACGAATTTCATACAAATATGATGGATTGGTAGACGACATATTGGATCGAACCCACCTTCTCATCCTACTAAAAAAAACCTTTCAATTAGCTAAGACACTGAAACTTTTTCTTGAAGTATTTTTTCTATGCAAATATTTCAGAAGTTATAACTTAGATTTTAACAAGTTTTCAACTATTAAGACAAAAAGTAACCAACATAAATTTTTCTTTATTACAAGAGTTAATGATGTTGAATGAAGTGAATTATTACATTTCTAAGTCTCTTTCTCCTTTAGTTGTTCACTATATTTGTGGTGAGATTTTGACGTTTAGGAGACTTTTAAGGTCAATATAATTATTGTAACATTCCATTATTTTTATCAATTAATTGTTATATTTTTTCTTTATCAAACATAATAAAGCTAATAACTTTTTCAAAAAATATTTTAAATTAAATACCTTAAAATAAATACAAATGAATAAAATATTAACAAATGTTAAACATTAATCCAAAATATATTCTTTTAAAATTATTTAAATATAAATAAAGCTAAAATAAGATTTTTATGAGCAAATTCCCGTGCATGAAAATAATGCATATATTCTTAAGCTTGCTTGGAACTTTGTTTATAGCAACAAGCCTTGGTCTTTGCTCTTGAAAGCCAGGGTCCTTAAATCAAAATACGAGTTTCGAATGGTTTATAGATCCCATCTCTTTGGCCTGGAATTAAGCAGTTTTATTCTACTATACTTGATTATACTTCTTGGACTGTTGGTACAAGTTCTTTTATTAATTTATGGAATGATAAATGGTGTGCTACTACTTCTTTAGCAAATATTGCAGGATTATCTGATGGTGCTAGTATTTCAGATACAGTCTTTCAGTTTTGGACATGTGGTGATTGAAATATTCTATTGTCTTTACAACAGATGCCTCATCTTTTTAGTCATATCATGGTTAGGGCGGAACAAAATATTCCTAATTGGATTCTAGATGAGTCTGATCGTCTCAGTCTTAAATCAGCTAGGACTTTTTTCTTGGATCCAGGGGTTTCCTGTGGTTGGGATAAATTTATTTGGTCTTTATATATTCCGCCTTCCAAAACTCTTGTCCTTTGGAAAGTTTTTCATGGGCGGCTTCCTATAGATCAACATATTCAAAATAAAGATCTGCATATTTGTTCTATGTGTACGCTTTGTGAAAAGCATGAGGAATCTATTCAACATTTATTTTTTGAATGTGCTAATGCTTTGCATATTTGAAGTTTGGTTCGACACATTTTTCCTACTTATGATTTATCTAATAAGGATTATCTTCTTTCTTTTATTAAAAGTGATGGTAGTCCGTTGGTTAAATTGGTTAAGCTAGCTGTGATAACTTTTTATATTTGGATGATATGACGTATGAGGAATTATACTCGTTTTCAGGATAAGATTGAGGTTTCTAGGGCTATTTTGGTTATTAAAGATTTAACTTGTCTAGTGGGTAATTCGTCTAAAGCTTCAATGAAGAATGATATGTTCGATTTCAATGTGCTCAAGTTTTTTGGTATTAACACTCGTACTGGTAAAATTCTACGTCCTCTTCTTATTAGATGAGAGTTTCCTTCACCAGGCTGAGTTAAAATTAACACTGATGGGGCTGTTAGGGGTTATCCAGGTCTTGCCGCTTGTGGAAGTATTTTCCGTGGGAGTATGGGGGAGTTTATTGGAGCTTTCTCTGTGTTTCTTGACGTTCAAACTGCTTTGGTTGCTGAATTTTATGGAGTTATATATGCTTTGGAGGAAGCTCAAAAGTTGGGTCTTACTAATGTTTGGCTGGAATGTGACTCTGCCTTGGTTTGTGCTATGTTTACTGCTAGGACAAATGTTCCCTGGATCCTTCGTAATCGATGAAATACTTTTCTTAATTACTGTGGAAAAATCAGTTTTAGGGTTACTCATATTTTTCGTGAAAGGAATGCGTGTGCTGATAAGTTGGGTAATTTATGATTTATTCATAGAGAATCATTTCATTGATATAATAAGTTTCGATCTAGTCTGTTCTTAGAATTATTTATTAATAAGTATAATCTACCTATGTATCGTTTTTGTTAACATATGGGTTTTGGTATAGTCCCCCATATTTTTCTTTTCTTTTTCTTTTTTTAATAATACTTTTTTCATGTGATGACAAATGATTGTTGTTACTTGATGTGTCAGTCTAGCTAAGATGTCAAGTAGCATAGTGATGCCTAACATGAAAGTATTTTATAAAAAAAATAAAAATAAAAATAATTCCCTTGCTTAAATTAACTTGATACTTACTAATAGAAAATGCTTCAAAAACTAAAAAATATCTTCTTCAAATTATAAATTTTATTCTTTTTTATGTGTAATTTGCTCCCATCGAAATTTATAATATATTTACTAGATCATTGTATTCATCTTCAACAATTAAAATAAGATAAGTTTAAAATCAAGTGCATTGGGTTTTTAAATTATTAATAAATTCGTTTAACTTATAAAAAAACTTATAGAACAGCATAATTAATAGTATTATTTTCTATAGAAGTAAGTAAGAATGTAGTAGTTGATAATCATACTTTCGGCTTCTTCGCGGTCGCATTAAAAGCTTAACATTAATCAATATGTTAAAGTTACAAAAAGTTTGATTAGTTACAACTACTCCATCATAGATTAGTGAAATTCTTAATCTTACACTTTCATAAGTGGTTTGAAATGCAGAAACATTTTTTTTTTTTTCAAGAAAAATGCAGAAAGATGAAGCACACATGTTTAAAATCAACTACGAACTAATGTGTTAGCAATTCCCACGAGGCAATTACATGTTCATATTCAATATGTTAATATATTGATCAATTAAGACATTTTTATTATCGGTAATAAAAAAAATGAATAAATATAAACCACTTTAAGGATAATCCAACCTTTATACATAAAACTGAACCTTTAACCTTCTTCTCTTATTTAAATTCGGGGAAAAATCACTTAAGCCTTTCACTCATACACTTAAAAAAGTACATCATGAGATTGTAGTTTTGGATGGACTCTTCTTTTTCCTTTACTTTGCTCTTTATCTTTGGTTTTTAGTTGAAAGAATATTTGTAAAAGGTCTTTCGACTTATGATAAATACGTAATAATAATATATTTTTGCCTTAATTGTTACACCTATTTATACAATTATGATGATTTGTTATTATTGGATCAAAATTAATACATGAGATCATGATTAAAAGTATATTATTAAATTTATATATGACTTAGTTTTATTAATCATTCTTTAACTTTAATGCATTTAAATATATTGATCAATCGATCGAATATTAAAACATCCCGAACCATCTGGTTCCGACCGGTGCAACATGTATAAGAAAAAATTAGTAAATTGTTTTGTGTTACAATAATGAAAATAAAGATATGACCCTTTGAATTGTTTATTTATTAATATAACTTGTGTGATCACATATATGGTAGACATATATATCCAATATCATAGTAGAGGTGATAACTTAGCAATAAAGATTGTCACCAGGAGCAACACCAAGTTGAGAACAGTAGTGTGTGTAGTGATTAACACGAGCCTGGACAGTGGCAGGGTTTCCTTGATCACATTCAAGCTGGCCATTGATGGCTCTAATGGTTGCACCAAAGCCCTGGTTCATGACAGGGCGAACAAACTCCATCCAGTACCACAATGCTGTCTTGAAGGACACGACAGGGTCATTGGCCACTGTCTCCGGAGCATTCAACCCATCAAAACCGATGTTCTGTCCTGCTGGTCCATAGTTGAAGTTCCAAGATAGTTGGATCGGTCCACGACCATAGTACCCTTTGCTAGGGACACATGGAAACTCAGTGTTGCTTTCATCACAGTAGTCCCTTGATGCTCCTCCAATCTCTTCTATGTAGCAAAAATCTGCATGTTAATTAACTTTATCAGTTGAACCAAAAAAACCAGTATTTGATTTCTGCTATATGTAAAAGTTCCTCATACTAACGTCCACTTTCATGTGTGAAATGAGCAAAAGCAGCTGCAACTTCACGTTTGGAGTCATCTTCATTTCTGAGACTACCAAAGCGAGGGTAGGAATTGTGAGCTTTGAGGAAAGCATCACGTGAGTAGAAGCTCTTCCCTGGACAATCACCATCAGCCTTATTGATTATGTTGTTGAAGAATTGTCTTGTGACGATGTCAGCTATATGCAGGGCACTCTCTGTTTTTGGCACCATCATCATCATCACCACCATGAATAAGGTTGCCACAAACCCTGCAACCTTGCTCATCCTAGCTAGCTGCAAAGTGTGTAAGAGAAACTATGTAATGTTTGTTAGACGAGGTTGAGATTTTTGAGCACAAAGAGACTTGTATTTATAGTGTTAATGCTGGCTAGGACTTTAAACTTTAGTGCTTGAAATTTCACTCTGAACTTGGTGACATTATTAGAGTATGTCCCATTCTATGATAGAACAACGTAATACACGGTCTAGATTTTGACTTTATAGCTTTGATTTGTATACTATAGCTCTTAGTTATAATGGTTTTAGAAACAATATTGTTTATAAAAAAATAGCTTACGTTATTTTAAAATTCACTTTCCGACAACCTACTTGTTCCTGCAGAGTAAAGTGCGTTTCCTTCATGTTTGAGGGGTCTTCGGCCTTTTAGGTTTTCTAGTTCTTATTGGGTTACTCATCCATTTTTGTGTGTGTTCTTTATAATTGTTGTAATGTAATTATATTTTGATATTAAAGTTAGTTTGAAATTAATTTAAAATTAAAATTTTGTCATCTTCCACTTTAAAGTAGTGAGTCTTTAACTAATACATATGACTAAATTATGTTTAATGAGGTTGAATAGTTTTTTAATCATTATACTGGTCGTGATTGAATGAGTCACGTCACTCGATATCATTGACTGATCGGCCGAGTGATCAATCACAACAAAGAACAAATTGACAAATAAACGACAAAAAAATATCCTATAAATCAGGGTAATTTCCCTACAAATCCGTGTCCAACCTCGTCAAATCTAGGTGTCATTCCGAAAAATCAGCTAACACTGATTTATTGAAGATATGTGTCAGATACAACCCATGAATCAAATGACCTATTACCAAACACTATAAATAAGCCTTCTTCAAAGGAGTAAGGTACGCTTTGATCAATTACATCATACACTCTTAATACAGAGTATTTGCTTGATCGTTGAAAAACCTTCTGCAGGTTAACTCCCAACTGAGCACCAAGGAGGAGTGATCGAGTATTAGAGAATGAGTACGAGAGAAGAGTAAGGATGAGCAAGCGAATACTAAAGAACGAGTACTATAAGACTAATAAGGAGCGACCAAACACTAGAAAACGAATACAAGAAGTAAGAAAAAACAACCGAGTACCATAGAACAAGTACGAGAAAAGTAAGAAGGAACGATCGAGACATCAACGACAATATTACTACAAGTTCGAGTTTCACATACTATATAAACCTATTGTAATCTATATAAGTACATAATTACTAAGGGTTTATTGTATAATATTTATTAATAACATTGTTAAATATCATCATTCTGTAAAGATAAAGATAAAATCGTTATATAAGTGTACGGAAACTCCACACTCAAAAGATAACTACAATGACTAAATTTATTTTGGATTATGACTACTAAGTTCTTTTTTTTTTCTCTGAAAAATATTTATAAAAAAGGCATTAAATGTGGATAGAGGGTGGTGTGTTTTGTTTTGACTTGTAGGTGTAAAAAGCTAAGATGAATAGTCTTATGTGTTTGTGTTTGACTTTAATGATGGCGTAAGTAGCCACACACTTTCACGCAACCCCATTCTCGTTATCTTTTAATTTGGATTACTTATTTAAATAGGTTTTGTAGGCTTCACGTTAAAAAACAAAAAAAGTTTTTATAAATTTACAAGTATTTACCGGGAATTTTTTTAAAATTTCTAAAAAATGATAAATTGATTTTAACTTATTTAAAAAATGCCTTAATATTTTATTTTATCTTTCTCTTACGAGTATTTCCTTAAATTTTATTCAAACTAACTTGCTGATGTTTTTAAAATTTATCAATAATTTGCAAAACAAACACGAACTTTAAACTCGTTTTAATTAGTTCATTAAAATGTTACAAATGTATTCATTTTGCATATTAGAGTGAATCTCTCGTAAATATCCATTCATAAACTCAAATAAATTACTTTGGTGCGTGCTAATATTGGTTTTTTTAGTTAATACGTTATAGCTATTATATACCATGAGAAATTACACAATTTTGATTGGAATTAAACTCAGATTTTTTAAACAAAATATTAAGTTCGAGAATGAGATTTAGGTGTAAAATTATAAATATTTTTTCTATAAAAAAAAGATGCATTATTTAAGGATTAATCCAAGACTGAGATGTAGTTAACATAGCTTTAAGACTGAAAGTTTTAAATATTTATACTTTAATATTTAACCTATTTTCATTATCATTAAAATATTTATAAGTTTTATTTTGGTTTTCTAATTTTGTGCTTAATTTAATTTTCTTAATTATCTTGTACTATTTTTTTTTCAAAACTGCCTCATCTTATTTTGTTGATTTAGGGGACGTGTTGATGACTATCATAAAAAAAAGTTAAAACAAGCTTAATATTTGTGTTGTCTCATTATTTATATCTTTATTCAATTTCATCCTATTATTTTAAAAGGTTTAATTTGATCCATTATTTTTTAAAATACATTAACAAACAATAAGTACATAAATATTAAATAAGTGACAAAGACAAATTATTCTTGGATGTTTCGTAATCGATAAAATACTTGTATTGAAAAAAATAAGTTTAGGACTATGCGTGTACGGATAAGTTGACTAATTTAAGATTTATTCATAGAGAATATTTTCATTGGTATAATAGACTTCTCATCTAGTCTATTCTTAATTTTTTTTTTGAATAGGTATAGTCTATTTATATATCGCTTTTGTTAACATATGGGTTTTAATCTAGTCCCCATATTCTTGTATTTTTTTTCCATGTAATGATAAATGATTGTTATTACTTGAAGTGTCAACCTATTGAGATATCAAGTTGCATAGTAACGTATAATATAAAATTTTTTATTTAACCTATTGAGATATCAAGTTGCATATAAAGAACGGTAAAATTTCAAAAACATTTAAATGTATTAAATATATATATATATATATATATATATATTTTAAAAATATTATTTAAATAAGATAATTAAGTTAATTAAATATAATTTATATTAATATCGAATTAAAATTGTTATATTAGTAAAAAAAAATATTATTGACATTCTAATTGTCATAAAAAATAATCTTAATTAATATTAGTTCACAAATAATTTTGATTATGTTTTAATGGTTGGAAATAATTTTAACGAACCAGTGTGTAGCAGTGGTGGGAAGAAGAAGATGATATCTCCCACACTCTCATTCTCTTGCAATCCCAAAAACCCAAACTCGCTTTGCTTTTTTCCATTGCAGGGTTTTGCCAGCGCTTCCACTCTCAGGCTTTCGCCAACGCTTCCGCTTCGTTGCTCTCAGGTCTTGTCTCCTTCACTTCCTCCATTGTTTATTTACTGTTTTTTCATTACAACAATTTCTGTTGCGTCTTTGCATTTTTCTCAAACCCTGGAACCTTTAAACCTCCACCATCGTTGTCTTACGTATCTTCAATTTCAGTAGATAAATATTTGTAATACAAATTAGTCGGGTTTTCGGATTAAATTGTGAACACATGATTTTGGAGCAGATTTATTACAGGCTTATGCTCGTGCATTGCAGTTGTTAGGGTTTGATTAGGTTTTTTTTTTGAAGAATCCAGGAGTTGTTTAATTGGGGGTATGGAATGCTGTTCAGAGCGTTGAAATTTATTTTATGCAGGAAAGAAGCATTGCAGCAGCACCAGTAGGGCTAGATGAAAGCATTGGGGGATTATCAACCACAAACGACCGCGTTTTGAGCGGCAACACTCCGGTGCTTCGGCAAAATGGCCTACCTCCTCTTGTCAGTGCATTGAAAGCTTCTGCTGAGCAAAATGTTGCCAGTTTTCACTTTCCTGGACATAACAGAGGGCATGCTGCTCCTGCTTCCTTGACTCGGCTTATCGGAACGAGACCCTATTCGCATGATTTACCTGAGCTTCCGGAGCTTGACAACCTCTTTTGTCCCCAGGGCCCCATATTGGAAGCACAGACTGAAGCAGCCAAACTGTTTGGATCATCACACACATGGTTTCTTGTTGGAGGTACTACTTGTGGGATTCAGGCAGCCATTATGGCTACCTGTTCCCCGGGGGATTTTCTGATTCTTCCAAGGAATTCCCATATATCAGCTATATCTGCTATGGTATTGTCTGGTGCAGTGCCTAAGTACATCGTTCCCGATTATGAAAATGATTGGGACATTGCTGGTGGTGTCTCTCCATTGCAGGTTATTCAGATGCTGCCCACTATCATATTGTGCTCACGTTCATGAAAATCTGCTCACAAAAATAAAAATTTCATGCAAGAAGTTGATACGAATAGAATTGCATTGTCGTATTCATTAAAGAAACCATCTGAATAGTTTTTGTTTTTAACTCTTACACAGAAGATGAGTTCCGAATCTCTGACTTTTTACTTTCATTAATGTTAGGATTCTTTTAGTAATCTTATCTAATTCTCACTCTTTTTTATGTGGGTGTTTTTGCAGGTATTGAAAGCCATCCGAGGATTAGAAATGGAAGGGAAAAAAGCGGCAGCAGTCTTCATCACTTCGCCTACTTATCATGGTATTTGCAGTAACTTAAGCGAGATTTCTGAGCTGTGTCATTCTCGTAAAATTCCTTTGATTGTTGATGAAGCTCATGGGGCACATTTTGGATTTCATTCTGAGCTGCCAAGCTCAGCCCTCCAGCAAGGGGCTGATCTGACTGTACAGTCAACTCACAAAGTTCTATGCTCTCTTACTCAGTCATCTATGTTGCACATGTCGAGAAATATTGTAGATAAGGAAAAAATTGATAGATGTCTCCAAACACTTCAAACTACAAGCCCTAGCTATCTGCTTTTGGCATCCCTGGATGCTGCAAGAGCTCAACTTAGTGAACGCCCTGATGTTGCATTCAACCAAGCAATTGCATTAGCTTATGAAGCAAAGTACACGCTAAAATCAATTGCTGGTATATCAGTGCTTGAGAATTCAAGCTTTTCAACCTTTGCTGCAATTGATCCATTGCGTCTCACAGTAGGCTTTTGGAAGCTTCGTTTATCAGGTTATGAAGCAGACGAAATCTTATACAGAGATTATGGTGTTGTCTGTGAACTTGTTGGGAACAAATCTATTACTTACGCATTTAATCTCGGGACTTGTAGGGACCATGTCCATAGACTTCTATTGGGAATAAAGCATTTGGCTGCAACTTATTCTTCCTTTCAGCAACCTGAAGAGAAAGTGCGTAATGTTGATGCACCCTTTGATGATATTATCATGAGTTTGATCCCCAGAGATGCCTTTTTTGCTAGTAAAAGAAAAGTAACAATAAGGGAGAGCATAGGTGAGGTTTCAGGGGAGCTTATATGTCCATACCCTCCGGGCATACCAGTATTGATCCCTGGTGAGGTTATTACGGAAAAAGCTGTTGATTATCTTCTGTATGTTAGGAGTAAAGGTGCTGATATTAGTGGGGCATCTGATCCCTTACTTTCTTCAGTAGTTGTCTGCAACGTAAAGTAAATCAGCTGGTGAGAAGCACCTTGAAGTTAAAACATCCCAAGTGGCCTTTGATTTTTTGCATCACACACACCAAAAGGTTATTTTACAGTTGGGGATGGTTTACACAGCTGAAGAAATTTCTGAGTAGTTAGCAAATACTAAGGCTGAATTGTTGGTAACTTTTTCTCATTTAGAATGAAAGAGTACTCAATTTTTGTCTCTTGGAAATGCTACTGGGTTCTTCGAGTCACTGGGAAAGAAATATCACAAGTCATGACTGTTATAGGAGAGACGAGCAGATTCGTCACTAATAAATTTTAAACAAACTCATAAGAAACTAAGATGTTATTTTCAAACTAAAATCTGAAGGTAATAAATTTATAGGTTCATCTTACTCAATTCTTTACTCAATATTAAACTTCCAACTGATTTTGAATTCCTATTATACAATTAAATGCTAAATATTTGAGAAAGGACCGATGAATGCAGAGCACTTAAGGAGACCAGCATCACTCTGGAAACCGTCATAAATATTGAAAGAAAATTGCAAGTAATTGGATTTTAATTGTATGCGTAGCTAATTGGAAAAAATGATTTAGAGAATAGGAAGGATTTATTTCAGACTTTTTCATGATTTATGCTAGTAACGTTATAGTGACGGGTAAGGTCAAAACTTGAGAAGTCAATGTCACATACCATACTCATGACTAGTGCATGTTTATCTTTTTGTAGATTTCAGATTGGTTAGACATTAGAACAATTTAGAGTATATAACAATTTAGAGTATATGAGTATATAAGTGGAAGAAATCTCAACCAAGATTTAGTTAGACATTAAAAATTTATTCTAATACAAATTAATTTGACACTAAGATGTGATGTGATGTGTAATGTAATTGTAGTTTGGATAGCAAATATTAGAAAATTGATTGTCTTAAAATTGACTTTTGGTGTATGATTACTAGAATGTGTTTTGTCTTGCTGTTTACCAGGACAGTATAACATTAAACAGGGATATATGGATTGAGCAAGTGTATTTTTGTTTTGTTTTTATTTAAAGGAAAAACTGTGTTAAAAATTATTTACAAAAATGCTCTTAAAACAAAAATAACATCTCCAAAGCTGAAGTGTTAAGAAATGTGTTAAAATTGGAGACTTAAATTTTGGAAGAAACTCCCATTAAAAGAATCCGATATGACAACAGGGTGCCTCTTAAAATTAAATTAAGAACAAGGTTATACACAAAAATTTGGATGGTAACAATAAATAAGGCAAATTCTCCAAGCACCTCAATGCCTCCTTCCTCTAACTCCATATAATTTAAAAATGTCAAATATACCTTGACTTATTATTATTATTTTTTAATTAATGTCAAATATTTTTTAATTAATTGTATTTTCTTTTATTAGAAAATGTGGATGAATGATTATGAAGAAGTAACATTTCTTTTTACTCGTCATATTTAAGAGATTTATGTTTCTCCTTTCCATTTTAGAAAAATGTTGGTATATTATAATTGGTGTACATGTCAATTACATAACTACAAGGTAATTAATTTTAAAAATTTTACAAATTGTTGGTATGTTACCTAAATAAATAAAAAACGCATAAACTCCTAATTATTTTGTTACTAATATCTCCCACATATGTACGTTCCGACAGTCAAACAAAGTGAAAAAAAAAACAGAGCTTTTAATAATGAAAAAACTATATATAAAGTTTGAAAAGTATTTTTTTAAAATAAAAAATACTTTGTATTTCAAATTATAATTTTTTCAAATAATCTTCTTAAGCAATGCTATGATTAACTCAATATACCGGATTTAACTTTGAAGAGTTCACAAAATCTCAAGTTTTTCTCATTTAAAATTTCTTTCCGAATTCTCACTTTCAACCTAATTGCTTTTATTAGTTAGTTGCTGTCATTAGTAGTTGCTGATCACTGCTAAAAAATTTCTTTAACTGTGGAAATCCTTGTAAAGTGTTGTAATAATAACGTTATAGTGCGACACAAAGACCAAATTTTAGCTTAAGAATGCTCCTTCCCAGTTCATAATTTACGGCAAACAACTATTGAAGAAAGGGAGGAGTCAGATGCTCCATTGATTTCAGCACCTTTACTCCTAACATGAAGCAGATAATCAACAATTTTTTCAGTTATAACCTCACCAGGGATCAACACTGGTACACCTGGAGGGTATGGACATATAAGCTCCCCTGCAACCTCACCAATGCTCTCCCTTATTGCCACTTTCCTTTTACCTGCAAAAAAGGCATCTCTAGGGATCAAACTCATCATTATATCATCAAAGGGTGCATCAACATTCACCACTTTCTTCTCAGCTTGTTCAATGGAACCATATGTTTCAGCTAGACGCTTTATCCCCAACAAAAGCCTCTCAACATGTTCCCTACAAGTCCCAAGATTAAGTACATAAGTAATACATGTATTCCCAACAAGTTCACCAATGACTTCCTCATCCTTGTATAAGATTTCGTCTGCTTCGTAACCTGATAAACCAAGATTCCAAAAACCTACAGTGAGACGCAATGGATCAACTGCAGGAGATGCTGGAAAGCTTGAGTTCTCAAGTAGTGAGATACCAGGGATTTGTTTTAGCACACACTTTGCCTCATCGGCTAATGCAATTGCTTGGTTAAATGCAATATCAGGGTTCTCACTGAGTTGAGCTCTAGCAGCATCTAGGGATGCCAAAAGCAGAAAACTAGGACTTGTGGTTTGGAGAGTTCGGAGACATCTACAAATTTTTTCCTTATCTACAATGTTGCCTGACATGTGCAGCATAGATGACTGAGTAAGAGAGCATAAAACCTTGTGAGTGGACTGCACAACTAGGTCAGCTCCTTGCTGGAGAGCTGACTTGGGAAGTTTGGAATGAAATCCAAAGTGTGCGCCATGAGCTTCATCAACAATCAAAGGAATTTTTCGAGAATGACACAGCTCCGAAATCTTGCTCAAGTTACTGCAAATACCATGATATGTAGGTGAAGTGATGAATACTGCTGCTGCTTTTTTCCCTTCCATTTCTAGCTCCTCCATGGCTTTCAATACCTGCAACAACACCCGCCACAATAACAATTCCTAGACATTACTAATTAAAAACAACAAAGTTATGAACTATTATCATCATAAATTACTTTCTATTGTTTGCAAATAAAAGCGCACTCTTCATTTCATTTCTTTCTTGAAATCATTAGTAAAGAAGACAGTGTCTCTACATTATACGTGCTTTCATATGTCTGTAACTGGCTTTTCATAATATTTTTTAAACAGTTGTATACTACTTCATCAACCTGTGTGAGTAAAATATTCAAGAACCTAATACAGATACGTGAAGTAAATTTAAGTATACATATGCTTCATAGAAGATAAGAATAGCAAACGCAGTATCAATGTTGAGGAAAGTAAAAATGGATCAGAGATTCGGAACAAATTCTTAGCATCCTTAAACATGTAAGGAAATAACGGATTTTCTATTAAAGGGTTATAATATATAATTATATTTTCTATTTAGCTTATTAACGTGGATTAAATGAGTAGATACCAATATGATTTAATTAAGGGGATTATGGAAACCCTAATTAGCAACATAAATATAGGGTTATTGGTTATGGTCCCCAACACACTAAATAAAAACACACGTTAGATATTAAGGTCCCATAGAGGAATTAGGTTATTTGGTTGAGGAAGACCACAAACCTCATGTTCTTGATTGTCATAGAGATTCCGCAACCATTGGCGATCATCACTATGGATCAAGGTATTTTAATTAATATTTTTGATAATTGACATGAAAAATCTTGACTATTTTCGGATTATAGAATTAGAAATTCTAACAAGTGGCATCAGAGCCGATCATGTTTATTTATTAAGAATGTTTTTGATGAATTAGAGACATATTTAATTTATCATCTTAAACCCTAATTATTATCTTTTATTTGGTTTGAGTTATGGATATGCCTCTTTACAGTCAACATTCAATATTAAGGACCTTCTCATTGGGTGACCATGGATCCTGGGGACTTTTGATTATACTATAGCTTTTGTTTTATGTGGAATACACTTTAAAGAAAGCTTTCGATAGATATATATATATATATATATATTTTTTATTTTATTTTATTTTTTTTTCTTCTGAAATCATGCGCTGTGTGTATTTATTTTGATTGATATTTTTATTTTATTTTATTCATTCAACATGTCAAAGGATATATATGGCATAATTGGTTCTTTGATAAATTTTATTAAAGCCTAACAATTCTCTATTGTTGTTATTGTGATTATTTAATCATTCGGCCATCACTAATGAAATTTGATCATTTTTGTGATACGTACTTTGGATCCATTAAATCATTGTTAATTTGTTAGTGTTATAAATCAATACTGGTGGAACTTTGCCGTGATTGTCATACGGTTTATTAAGCAGAAGGATCCCATTAGTATAATTCTCATATGGTTTACTTTTTAATTTTACGATTTTATTATTTATAATTAAATATTGGTAAGTCTGTAATTAAAACAATTTAATTGAATCAATATGTCGCCAAAGTGATCTCTTTTGTGGATATTATTTTGTTTTGAATTATAGATGTTTTTCGTACATGTAATTTTGTAATTATTTATCGGCTCAAAGGAAGGTGAATTTTAATGAAATTACGTGAACGGTTGTTGTGATAGAATGAGTGATGACTATTTGGTTTACATGTGAATTTTAAATCGGCCCAAAGGAAGATTTATTATTTAACATGTTATTATTGTCATCATTTGATTACAACCAATATGTCATTTACAAATTAATATTTTGTCCAAAGATAAAATGTTAGTGGAGTGCCCAATATCTTGGGATGGGGTTACCTTTATTTAATTTTATGATTTTCTAAACTTATGTGAGCTTTATTGAATTTTCTTTTGTTCTAAATTCAGTTTTTGTTGCTATTGCTCCGATTTTTTCTGCTCAAGCCAATAATATCCCTATGCTTAGCGGGACAAACTTTAAATTTTGGAAAGAAACCGTGGAAATTGTTCTCGGTTGTATGGATTTGGATCTGGCACTTAGGGTGGAACGACCACTCCTACTTCGGATAACCCAAATGAGGTTAAAATTGAGAAATGGGATCACTCTAACCGAATGTGTCCGATGATCATGAAACGTTCCATTTCGGAAGCGTTTCGGGGCTCTATTTTTGAGAGTGGGGATGCCAAAAAGTTCCTTGAAGGAATTGAAGAGTACTTTGCCAAGAATGAAAAATTGGAAGCGAGTAACCTTTTGGGTAAGGTTGTCTCCATGAAGTATCAGGGCAAAGGAAACATAAGAGAGTACATCATGGAGATGTCTAATCTCGCATCAAAGCTCAAGTCACTTAAGTTAGAGTTGTCTAAGGACTTGCTGTACACTTGGTTTTGATCTCTCTGCCTGCACACTTTGGTCAATTTAAGGTGAGTTATAACACTCAAAATGATAAATGGTCCTTAAATGAGCTTATTTCTCATTGTGTGCAAGAGGAAGAGAGACAACAACGAGATAAGGTTGATAGTGCTCATTTGGCTTCGACCTCGAAGAATAAGATGAAAAGGAGAGCTAAGGATATTGTGGAGGGAGCTTCTCAAAAGAAGAAACCAAAGATGCATAATGGTGAATTCATTTGCCATTTCTGTAAGAAGTCGGGACACATGAAGAGGTAGTCTCCCAAATACGCTGATTGGCGTGTAAAGAAAGGTTTGCTTCTAAATTTAGTTTGTTCTGAAGTTAATTTAGCTTTTGTACCTAAGGATACTTGGTGGGTAGATTCTGGTGCTACTACTCACATAAGTATTTCTATATAGGGTTACTGCCAAGTGATGCTGAAAGATTCATCTTTGTGGGCGATGGCAATAGAGTTGCAGTGGAGGCTATAGGAACTTTTAGATTATTATTAAAGATCAGAGTTTATTTGGATTTATTTGAGACTTTTGTTGCACCGTCTTTTCGACAGAATTTAATTTCAATTTCTAGTTTGGACAAATCTGGTTTTTCTTGTTCATTTGGAAATAAATAATAAAGTTAGTCTCTACCAAAATTCAAATCTTATTGGATCTGATTATTTGAATGATAATCTATATATGGTTGATATTGTTAGTTCTTATAATGAAATACTGCAAACAAGTTCACGTGGTACAAAGCGAAAATTAAATGAGGATTCTACTACCTTATGGCACAAGCGTTTAGGTCATATCTCTAAACAGAGAATTCAGAGACTTGTGTCAGATGGAATCCTTGAACCCTTAGATCTAACAGACTTGCAAGTTTGTATTGAGTGTATCAAAGGGAAACGAACAAACAAAAGAAAATTAGGTGCCGAAAGAGCTTCAAACGTCTTAGAATTAATACATACTGATATATGTGGCCCATTCCCTACAGCTTCTCGGAATGGACAATGGTATTTTATTACGTTTATAGACGATTATTTTAGATACAGTTACCTATATTTGATACATGATAAGTCTCAATCCCTTGACGTTTTTAAATCTTTCAAAGCTGAAGTTGAGCTTCAACTTGGAAAGAAAATTAAGGTTGTCAAATCTGATCGTGGTGGTAGGTACTACAGTCGATATGATGGATCAGGAGAACAACGTCCGGGGCCATTTGCTCTTTTCCTCAATGAGTGTGGGATCGTTCCGCAATACACCATGCCGGGCAAACCCAGTATGAATGGTGTTGCAGAACAAAGAAACCGAACTCTTAAAGACATGGTTAGGAGTATGATTACTCATTCTTCTTTACCAGAATCACTCTGGGGAGAAGCATTAAAGATCGCAGTTTATATCATTAACAGAGTACCAAGTAAGGCAGTTGCCAAAACCCCTTATGAGCTGTGGACAGGCAAGAAACCTAGCATTAGGCACTTGCACATTTTGGGGTTGTCCAGTTGAAGCGCAACTTTATAAGCCGCACGAAGCAAAACTAGACTTAAGAACGATTAGCTATTATTTTGTTGGGTACGCTGAGCGCTCTCGAGGCTACAATAGTTTTTTGATCCCACATCAAGATCTATTTTTGAAACGGGAAATGCGAGATTTCTTGAGGAAATTGAGTTTGGGAGGGAAGAAGATTTAAGGAATGTCGGTTTTGAGGAAGAGTTTGTTGTTCAAAATGACAAGGTCATTGTACCTGTTGTTATTCATGACACAACTCCATAACTCAACAACGATGTTCAGGCTCCTATCCCTGACATTGTTGTACAACAAAATGACAATGAAGTTCTTCCTCACGCACCACCTAATGATCAAACTCAACAACCTCAAGAATTGCCATTAAGAAGATCCATTAGAGAAAGAAGAAGTGCGATTTCGGATGATTACATCGTATTTCTGCAAGAACATGAGGATGCAATTGGTTTAACAGAGGAAGATCCAATCAACTTCTGTCAAGCCATGCGTAGTTCAGACGCTTCTAAATGGATCGATGCCATGAATGAAGAGATGAAGTCTATGAATGACAACGACGTTTGGGATCTCGTTGAATTGCCTAAAGGCTCGAAACCCATTGGTTGTAAATGGATATTTAAAATCAAGAGGGATTCAAATGGAAATATTGAGAGATATAAGGCACGTCTAGTCGCTAAAGGCTTTACTCAAAAGAAAGATATTGACTATAAAGAAACTTTCTCTCCCGTCTCTTTGAAAGATTCTTTTAGAATAATTATGGCATTGGTAGTGCATCTTGACTTGGAGTTACATCAGATGGATGTCAAGACCGTGTTTCTCAATGGTGACATTGATGAGACGATTTATATATTGCAACCATAAAATTTTGTATCGAGTGATCCAAAATCTATGGTGTGCAAGCTCAAGAAATCCATCTACGGACTCAAGCAAGCTTCCTGTCAATGGTATCAAAAGTTTCATCAAGTCATTACCTCATACGATTTTGAGGCAAATGTTGTTGATGATTGTGTGTACCACAAGTTCAGTGGGAGTAAATATATCTTTCTGGTGTTATATGTCGATGATATTCTACTTGCTAGTAGTGATGTAGGATTATTGCATGAAACCAAGAAATTTCTGACGAAGAATTTCGAAATGAAAGATCTTGGTAATGCATCTTTTGTATTAGGGATTCAAATACTTAGAGATCGCCCTCGAGGTATTCTTGGATTGTCACAAAAGACCTATATCGATAAAATTCTGAGTAGATTCAGCATGAAAGATAGTAAGCCAGGAGATACACCTCTAGCCAAAGGAGACAAATTTAGTCTCAAACAATGTCCCAAAAATTATCTTGAAAGAAAATAAATGCATAAGATTCCTTATGCATGTGTTATAGGGAGTCTAATGTATGCACAAGTCTGTACTCGTCCCGATATAACATTCATTGTGGGAGTATTGGGCAGATACTTAAATAATCAGGGATTACAACATTGGACAACAACCAAACGCGTGTTGCGTTATTTGAAGAAAACAAAAGACTACGTGCTCACTTATCGGAGATCAGAGAATTTGGAGATCATTGGGTACTCTGACTTTGATTTTGCGGGATGTCAAGATAGCAAGCGCTCCACATCAGGTTATGTCTACATATTAGCTGGAGGAGCCATATCGTGGAAGTCTGTAAAACAGACTCTTATAGCTTCTTCAACTATGGCAGCGGAGTTTGTAGCTTGTTATGAGGCATCCAACCACGGTTTGTGGCTTCAGAATTTTGTTACGGGATTACGAGTTGTAGACGAATCGAAAGACCACTAAAGATTTACTGTGACAACAACTCTGCAGTCTTTTATTCCAACAACAATAGAAGCTCAACGAAGTCAAAGTTTATTGACATTAAGTTTCTAGTTGTGAAAGAAAGAGTTCAAAATAGATAAATTTCTATAGAACATATAGGAACAAATTCTATGCTAGCTGATCCATTAACCAAGGGATTGATACCTAAGGTCTTTCATGAGCACACTGCTCATATGGGTTATTCGTGATGATACCTTGGTTTAGTAGGAGTGTTCTTGTTCTATGTTTTGTTTATGGATATTCTATTGCTTATTATGTTTATGCAGAATAAGGTTGATGGTTTATATGTCTATGATTGAATTCACTATGTTCTTTATTAAACAATTTTAATTGTGTATAAAGATTTTGGAATGATCTCACTAAAGAATAAAGTAGGATCAATTGGAAATTGCCGTTACTTTGAGATAACACTTTACGAAATTTCCATGCTACTCATCCACATTAGATCTATGTCGTTTGGTATATTGATATGTGGTGATTGTCGTGGTCTTGTCACAGATTGATTGTGATAAATATCGAGGTAATTTTCTTATCTTTGTATTAGATGAACCATATTGTTCATAAGGAAAATTAAAATAAATAGGATACGGATGCGCGCCTAAAGAATTGTGATATAGTTGTATTCAGGGTAATATATAACCCAAGTGGGAGATTGTAAGGAAATAACGGATTTCCTATTAATGGGTTATAATATACAATTATACTTCCTATTTAGCTTATTAATGTGTATTAAATGAGTAGATACCAATATTTCCTAATTAAGAGGATTATGAGAACCCTAATTAGCAATATAAAAATAGGCTATTGGTTATGGTCCCCAACACACCAAATAAAAACACACGTTCTTCTCTCCATCAAGAAGAGAGACTAAGGTCCCATAGAGGAATTAAGTTATTTGGTTGAGGAAGACCACAAACCTCCTGTTCTTGATTGCCGTAGAGATTCCACAACAATCGGCGATAATCCAGGTATTTTAATTAAATTTTTGATAATTGGCATGAAAGATATTGGCTATTTTCATTATAGAATTAGAAATTCTAACCTAACATTGTTACCTGAGATGGAGTGACGGCAGCAGCAATGTGCCAATGATTGACAGAGCTGGGAATGATGTACTTAGGCACTGCACCAGATAATACCAATGCAGATATAGCTGATATATGGGAATTCCTGGGAAGAATGAGAAATTCCCCTGGAGAACAAGTGGCCATTATTGCTGCATGTATGCCGGAAGTAGTCCCTCCAACAAGAAACCATGTCTGTGAAGATCCAAAGAGTTTGGCTGCTTCAACCTGTGCTTCTAATATGGGACCATGAGGACAAAAGAGATTGCCAAGCTCTGGAAGCACAGGCAAGTCATGAACATAGGCTGTTCTTCCAATGACCTCAGTCAAGGAAGCAGGTGCAGCATGCCCTCTGTTGTGTCCAGGAAAATGAAAACTTGCAGCATTTTTTATGGCTGAAGATTTGAGTGCAGTGACTAGAGGGGGAACCCCATTTTGCTGAGACATCATGCAGACCTCAAACTAGATTTGATGATAAAGTCCTGCTAATACAAACAAGTAAGGAGATAGAAAGTGAGTATGTTATAATAGATGATGCCCCACTCCCTCTCAATTATGGTGGAATGAATAAATTATTAATTTATTAAGAAGTGAGATGTATGTTTTTACTGTTGAGAGTGTTTAGAGTTTTCAGAGTGTTAATAATTTATTATATAACTTTGGTTTGATAAAGATAATATATTTATTATATAAATTTTTCTTATAATGATTATATATAAAATGACTTGTTTTTTCTCGGTGTGACATGTTAGCTTTAAAGCTGTTTAGTTTATATCAAAAGTACATTAAGCAAGGATTTTTCATATATTTGTATCTACTCTTTGATCGACCCCAAAATGAGTTGCATTATGGAGTGAAGAGGTGAAGTTTGAAAAAAAAAGAGAAGGGTAATGCTGACATGTGATGAGGCATAAACTGTTCCACACATTGATTTTGATTTGGCTGTTGTATCTGTTCTACAGACACTCACCTTTACATCCATCTATAATTTGGTGCTCTAATTTCAATGCCATCAAAAGAAAACTCAACCGAAAAGAGGGGTTGGTTTGGTAGGCTAAGGCATTGAATTTAGCTCAATCTTCACTGCATCCACTTGTGGTCTTTCATTTATGAGAGAGGTGTGTTTTGATTACAAGGTAGATGTAAAAATGATTATAGAAAAAAATACACTTAGAAATTAAAGTGGCAAAACATAACATAAAACAATGACAAACACATGAAGCACAGAGGTTCTTTTGTGTAGCTATTAGAATTTTAGTGTTGAACACATGAGAGTATTACATTTTTGAAATAAGGCTGCACATGTTCAGTCAAAAACTAAAACTGAAAAAGTGAAGTATGGAAATTATTACCATAAGCTACAAGTAAAAATAATAATGGAAAAACATATAGGTAGAAATCAAAGTATATAACTGTAAAAACACATATAGAGGTGTTTTCCTGTATGTGGCAGAGTTTTAGTATTGAACACATGAGATTATTAAGTCAACAGATTTGAAGTATGGTAACAGATGATCAGTTAAAGAATAGAAGTGAAAAAGTGTTGAACATATAAGATTATTAAGTCAACAAATTTGAAGTAAGGTAACGGATGATCAATTAAGGAATAAAAGTGAAAAATCATGAAGTATGAAACTTATTACAATAAACTATGTAAAAAATGATAATGAAAAAACATAAAAGATAGAAATCAAAGTGACAAAACATAAAAAAACAACAAAAATAATAGCAAATTATTAAGAAGTGGACTTTAAGCCTAACTCAATCTCATAAAACCGGCTCAATGAGATGAAATTTGCATCCACTTATATACTATAAAAGGTTCTGATCTCTAGTCGATGTAGGATCTCCAACACAAATGAAATGTTGTTTTTCTTTAACCGTCAAAATTTTAGTGTTGAGGATGTGAGATTATTATGTAAATATATTTGAGATAAGACAGAACATTATAACTTACAAAATAAAAGTGAAAAAGCAAAGTATGGAAGTTATTACAATAACCTACATATAAAAATGATAATGAAAAAAATATACACATAGATTAAACTGAAAAAACATAACAAGAATAACTTATGATATATAGATATGCAATTTTGTACTAGGCCGGATTTGGGATTTGAGTGTTAACCACATTAAGTCAACACAATTCAAATAAGACAATAAACTATCAATAAAAAATAGAAATGAGAAAACAAACTCTTGTCATTACAAAGCATTATATGAGATTATTAACTTCATATATGAAAAATAAAGAAATAATAAATGAAATCACTACATGTTCATATATGATTTAATGTTATATGTATGACTGAAGTCCATAGGAATTTGGTTTCAAAGATTACTTTGCACAACACATTAGTAGTTGATGTTGCTACATTTCCATCTTCATCCAAAATAAGTATTTTCAATCATTTCTTTGTTTTAACTTTAGAAACAATAATATATAATTGATCATGTGTATCGGAAGTGAAAGATAAATTCCAAACTTTAAAAAATATTGATGGTGCCTCTTATTTATTATCATTACAAAATAAAGATATTGAGAACAATAAACTTGAAAGACGATCCCAAATCAATTTTTAATTACTTCAATATTTTTGGGATTTTTTTTAATTTGATACAATTTTATCTTTTAAGTCGTATTACCTTTGCACGACTTTTTCACAATAAAGTCGCGTTACTATGTTCCTAAGTTAGTATGATACTATTTATCCATTTTGATAATTTTTAAGTTTTTTTATCCATTTTAATAATATTTTAAATTTTATCTATTTAAATAATTAACCAATAAAGTTCTACCGGATTAATAAAAATTCCACATTTTTCGGTCAATAAACAAAATACAAACTCTTTTTACTCTTCAACATGATTAATCATATATTAATAGGATAAATTGTATAACACCTTTTTTCTTCATTCATTAATTATGAATTAGTTGATAAGTGATTATGTGGAAAATGAGATATCTGAAAGAGATTCTAAGTGGGAAAAAACTTAGATTTTGCGGCGTCAACTATAAAAGATCTCAAAATATAATCTTAAAATTAATCGTATCAAGTTGGGGCAAAAGTATTCTTTGATGGAATAATTGGAAGGAAAATAAATTTGTATCTCTAACATACGAAAATAAGTGAAAGCTTGGAAATCGATATTGGGTCATGGATCGAAGTTACAGCCCATATTTTTTAAAATATCAAAATTTTCCATTTTCAAGTTTATAATTTAAAATAAAAAAAATTGTATTCTGCATTCTATACAATTTGTAATACAAAATTTTTACAATCTAAATGCAAAAAATTGGATTATAAAATTGTATTTAGAATTGCAGAGTTTAAAAAATATTTTCAAATTAAAAAAAAAATATTTTTTTTAACAAAATTATATTCTGAATTATACCGTTTGAAAAATATTTCTGAATCCAAAAAATATCTTTCTAACTTTAAAATTTGAAATACAAATGTATTCTGAATTATAAAGTTTGGAAGGTATTTTTGAATGGAGAAAATACTATTTAAACTCTTTGATTTGGAATACAATTTTATATTTTGAATTGTAGAGTTTATTTTCCATTCCAAAAAATACTTCTCAAACTCTAGAGTTTGAACAACAAAATTTATTCCGAATTGTAAAATTTTGAAAATATTTCTACCTTATTTCAAAATTTAATATTTATTTTTTTATCGGCAAGAAAAAATAAATAAATAGGTGGTCCAATCCTTATACATACCTCAAAATACAAACATAACTCGTCCAAAAAACTCAACCATAACTAAATAAACACCTAACATGAGACCCAGAGTCCAAAGAAAGTCTTCAATACAGAAAGTCCAAAACAAACACCATATGAAAACAAGTCTCCTCACAACACATTAGAGAAACACCATTCAAAGAACAACCATATGACCGAATAGAATCCACCCCGACAACAACAATCCACCAACCAAAAAGTTAACTAACATATTTTCCATTCCAAAAAATACTTCTCAAACTCTAGAGTTGAACAACAAAATTTATTTCAAATTGTAAAATTTAGAAAATATTTCAACCTTATTTCAAAATTTAATGAGCTAACACTAAAAGTCTACCCTAATATTTGACGTGTTATTGTCTGTTTGTTTATGTTATGTTTTTCCACTTTAATTTCTAAGTATATTTTTTTTTCTATTATCATTTTTACATCTACTTGTAATCAAGACACCTCTCTAATAATGAAAGGCCTCAAGTCGATTCAATGAAGATTTAGGTAAAGTCAATGCCTTAGCCTACCAAATCAGACACTCTTTTCAGTTGAGTTTTAGCACTCAAATTAGACCAAACTAGTGATGGATGTAATAACGAGTGTCTGTCGAACAGAGACAACAACCAAATCAATTTATGGAACAGTTTATGCCTCATCACATGTCAGCATATACCCTTCTCTTTTTTTCAAACTTCACCTCTTCACTCCATAATGCAACTCATTTTGGGGTAGATCAAAGAGTAGATAGAAATAAAAACAACATGCATATATGAAAAATACATGATTATTGTACTGTTTCATATAATTTGAACAGCTTAAAGTTAACATCTCAGACAGTGAAAATAACATAAGTTAACATCTTCAGTATAGGCCTTACTTAGTTTTTTATATATTTAGCAGGACTTGATCAGAAAACTACTTTGTTTGTATTTGACAGGACTTTATCACGAAATCTATTGAGGCTTCCATGATGTCTCAGAAAAATGGGATTTCCCCTCTAGTCACTGCACTCAAATCTTCGGCCCAAAAAGATGCTGCAAGTTTTAACTTTTCGCATTGGAGCCACCTCATTTTCTGAAAGCTGAATTGCTGGAATTTGAAATTTGAATTTTGAAGTTTGAAGGTTGAAGGGGAGACCACCAGATTTGGACCTACTTCATTTCAGTCAGAACAGTTATATAATAAAAATATTATATTTTATGATAACTTCCATTCGGGCACGAGAAAGTCTGCGATCAACAATAACTCAGTATTGAATTTGGTTATCATTATTTCGGATCTGAGTAGTTCAATAAAAAATAACTTAGAATTTTGAATCTGATTGTATCCATTCAGACCCGAGCAGTCCGATCAAAACCTAAAAAAACACTCACAGTAAGTATTTCAACTTGAATTTTAACACTATATATATTCATTATATAGAATTTGAAGCTTGAGCGTCGGTATATTTTCTGTACATGGAGTTTCCTCGTTCCTCGAAAGCTACAGGAGCAAACCATCCAGATTCAATTATATAATAAAAATATTATATTTTATAATATCACGTGTGAAAAGAAAAGATACTAGTAGTAGACAATAATCTAGAGTGAGTGGGGGCATCATCCAATAATATACTGTATTTCTATACAATAATCGAGAGTGAGTGTGGGCGTCATCCAACAATGTATATTTCTATGTCCTTAATTGCTATGTCTGAATTTTTGCAGCACTTGATCACGACACTGTATTCAGCATCATCCAATAATTGAGGTTTTCATACTGTTCACTCCATAATGAATTAATATTTTACTCATTCCACAATAATTGAGAGTGTGCATATCATCTAATATAACCTTACTCTTGGTTTGTATTTAGCAGGAGTTTTTCACGAAATCTATAGTTTGAGGTTTTGAGATGTCTCAGCAAAATGGGGTTCCTCCTCTAGTGACTGCACTAAAATCTTCAGCCCTAAAAAATGCTGCAAGTTTTCAGTTTCCCGGACACAACAGAGGGCATGCTGCACCTGCTTCCTTGAGTGAGGTCATTGGAAGAACAGCCTTTGCTCATGACTTGCCTATGCTTCCAGAGCTTGGCAATCTCTTTTGTTCTCATGGTCCCATATTAGAAGCACAGGTTGAAGCAGCCAAACTGTTTGGATCTTCACAGACATGGTTTCTTGTTGGAGGGACTACTTCTGGCATACATGCAGCAATAATGGCCACTTGTTCTCCAGGGGAGTTTCTCATTCTTCCCAGGAATTCTCATATATCAGCTATATCTGCATTGGTATTATCTGGTGCAGTGCCGAAGTACATCACTCCGAGCTCTGTCAATCATTGGCACATTGCTTCTGCAGTCACTCCAGCTCAGGTAACTACATCATTCTTTTCCATTCTTTTTGGATTAGTTTGGTTTCGAATACCTCCTTTGAGTCATTCACGTACACGTTATACAATATAACTACCATGTTTTGCTTAACATTGCACTTGACTCGAAAAGCATCGTCATATTGGTTGAAGAAACTATATAATAGATAAGATGAAAAAAATTTACTGAAATTATTAAATAAAAATTAATTTTAGAAATAAAAAATAATTAATTGTTTTATATTGACTAAATTAGATATTATTTTAAAAACTAAAAAAATTAGTAATATTTAAATTGATTTGTGTTCTCAAACGGGATTGAAACCAAAAGAACGATTTAAATCACTCTTAGTTCTGCTCCTCAGTCCTTCCTCTAGGTTGGACTCCTTTACTCTCGCTCTCCTACTCTTCCTTCTCGCTAGCTCTGGCCTCGGATGGTACCTACAAAAGACACTTTGATGCTCAAGTCAATTTTGGCACTCGACACTCAGTTTTTAGTATTAGATGATTGCGTAACTGATCCATTGAGATTTGTGCTTATTTATATAATTATTGTGGATCATTTGTCGTTAATGAGCCTAATAAAAGCATATTAACAAATGTTTGGTCATTAATCAGCTTCATGTTGATCATGTCGGTCGGTCTGGACCAAGTGCCGAGTCTTATGTTCGGTCGTGCAGACCCTACTGGTACAATTTTTATTATTGATAAATAACTTTTAAATTGATATTTAATTAGTTATTAAGTTTTAACTATTAACTTTAGAATCTAAAACTAGTTGTAAAAGATCTATTTTTCTCAATCTCTATGAACCGAGATCGAAAAACATTAAGAATAAGAAATAAAACCATCTTTCATTCTTAATAGCCACAAGATTATCATCTTAGGGTGATATTTTTGTTGACAAATGCTCCTATTATACCTGTAGTCTCTGAAGGATAAGAAACAATTATGTAACATCTACATCGAGGATCGCTACAGGAAATTAATTAAATAACAACAAAAAATATAGTCACTATATTAACAAAATTAAATACTATTTTAGAGATTAAAAAATTATTTATATTTAAGGTGATTTTTATTATTAATAAAAATTTATAAAATGAATTCTAAATTGGTATCTAGATTAGCTGTGATTTTTATTATTAATAAAAATTTATAAAATGAATTCTAAATTGGTATCTAAATTAGCTAACAAGATTTCACGTACTAATACTTTAGATTATAAATTTGTCTCAATTAGATTTTTAGAGACTAATTTAGAATTTAAAATATTAGTAATTAAAACTTTGTTAGTTAACGGTTAGATATCAATTTAAAAACGATATTATAAATTTATATTAATAATAAAAACTATTTTTTTAAGTCTATAAAATGGTATTTAATAGTAAGTAATCTTCTTTATGAATGATTTCTTCTAATTTAGTTTAATATATAGTAACATGGTCTTCTTTATTTTAAGAAAGAAATGAAATGGAGAGTACACTTTTATTTGCAAACAATAGAAAGTCATTTATGATGATAATATTTCATGTAACTTTGTTGTTTTTAATTAGTAATCACTAGGAATTATTATTGTGGCGGATTGTTGTAGGTATTGAAAGCCATGGAGGAACTAGAAATGGAAGGGAAAAAAGCAGCAGCAGTGTTCATCACTTCACCTACTTATCATGGTATTTGCAGCAACTTGAGCAGGATTTCGGAGCTGTGTCATTCTCGAAAAATTCCTTTGATAGTTGATGAAGCTCATGGCGCACACTTTGGATTTCATTCCAAACTTCCCAAGTCAGCTCTCCAGCAAGGAGCTGACCTAGTTGTGCAGTCCACTCACAAGGTTTTATGCTCTCTTACTCAGTCATCTATGCTGCACATGTCAGGCAACATTGTAGATAAGGAAAGAGTTTGTAGATGTCTCCGAACTCTCCAAACCACAAGCCCTAGTTTTCTGCTTTTGGCATCCCTAGATGCTGCTAGAGCTCAACTCAGTGAGAACCTTGACATTGCATTTAACCAAGCAATTGCATTAGCCGATGAGGCAAAGTGTGAGCTAAAACAAATCCCTGGTATCTCACTACTTGAGAATACCAGCTTTCCAGCATCTCCTGCAGTTGATCCATTGCGTCTCACTGTAGGGTTTTGGAATCTTGGTTTATCAGGTTACGAAGCAGATGGAATCTTGTACAAGGATGATGAAGTGATTGGTGAACTTGTTGAGAGTACATGTATTACTTATGTACTTAATCTTGGGACTAGTAGGGAGCATGTTGAGAGGCTTTTGTTGGGGATAAAGCGTCTAGCTGAAACATATGGTTCCAATGAAGAAGCTGAGAAGAAAGTGGTGAATGTTGATGCAACCTTTGATGATATAAGCATGAGTTTGATCCCCAGAGATGCCTTTTTTGCAAGTAAAAGAAAAGTGGGAATAAGGGAGAGCATTGGGGAGGTTGCAGGGGAGCTTATATCTCCATACCCTCCAGGTATACCAGTATTGATCCCTGGTGAGGTTATAACTGAAAAAGTTGTTGATTATCTTCTTCATGTTAGGAGTAAAGGTGCTCAAATTAATGGAGCATCTGACTCCTCCCTTTCTTCAATATTGGTTTGTGGTAAATTATGAGCTGGGAAGGAGCATTCTTAAGCTAAAACTTGGTCTTTGTGTAACAGTACAATGCTCGTCTTTAAATTTGAGATTCTTCTGAGAAGGATAGTATTGATTAAGATGATTATTTCAAGTAATTGTTAACTTTTAACTGAAGATTGTTCTGCATTCAATTTAATCGTCTTAAGTTGGTGCAAGTATTCTTTGATGGGAACAGTTGGAAGGAAAATAAATATGTGTCTCTAACAAACGAAAATAAGTGAAAACTTGGAAATTGGAGTTGGATCGTCCATCCAAGGGGAGTTTGTAGAGTTCGAAAGATATTTTCAAATTCAGAAAATAATTTTCAAATTCTATAATTGATAAAATTATATTCTAAATTTTACTATTTTCAAATCTACAAATTTATTTTGAACTTTGTATTTCAAATTGTAAAGTTTTGAAGATATTTTTAAATCTAGAAAATATTTGAATATTATAATTCAAAATATAGTTTTATATTTTCTATGAGTTTGAAAAATATTTTCTAACCTAGAAAATATCTTCTAAATTTTAAATTTGAAATACATATTCTTTAACCAATTTGTCCATTGATTTAGTTTAGAATTAAGCAGCTTCTTTTGTTTTAATTTAGAATGAAGTATTTTTTGTGCTAAAAAAAAGAATTTTTTATTTTATTTTTAACAAAAAAAATTTATGATATTCGAAAACAAGTCTTTAACTTATATATATTTATGTTAATAATTTGAGTTTATAATAAGTTGAAAAAGACGTTATGCTTGTTAAAAAAAAGACATCAAAATAATTATGTAAATTCAAATTTTTATTATGAAAATATTTGTGTAACATATACCTATATATAAAATGGATTCTTCCATAGTGTTTTTTTATGTACATAATTTTTTTCCGATTCTACCCTTATTTAATATATCTCATTTTATTAATATAATGAAATATTTTGTCTTAAAAAATAAATTTATTTTTAATTTTTAAAATTAATATTATTGTACTGTTTTTCTATGATTCTTCATTCTTCCCTTAATTCCTTATTTTAAGAAAACAAAGAGAACATACTCCCACACATTTCCACACCAAATCTCACATATAAAATAAAATAACTTTCACTTTCCATTGCTATTATTTTTTTTTCAATTTTTTTTATATGTTATTTCTGCATTAATTATAGAGTTGGAAAGGTATTTAGAAATACATAAAATACATTATCGAATTCTACAATTAAAAAAAGGATAAATTAGACTTTTCAGAAGAAAAAAATAAGTATGAAGTGAAAGAAAAAGGTAGGAGGTGCAGTAAGAAAACGCCCAACCTTGTTCCGACAAAACCTCAAAAAGAGTAACTGAGTAAGGGATAAGACATCATCATTCACCACTCATACGTGGGAGAGAGACACGACATGAACATGGACATGGTTTCCATGTCGAATTCCACAACATTTGGAGTTCCTTCTTTCACAACATGCCCATTCTCTACGACTGGAACTAGAACCTGCTGCATTCACGTTCCTGCCACTCCAAATGCAAAATCTAGAGACTCTGTTTCTCTCAGTCTCAGTCTGTTCAAGAGGAGGAGGTACTCGATTACTTCACTCTCCACTACTTTTTTGTGGATGATACTTAACAACCTTAATGGCTTATATGTTTTGCTTTTATGTTCTTCCATGCAGCTTGGGTGGATTTTTTACTCCCATTGAAACAACTCTTGGACATCTCAATGCACCAATTTCAGCCCTTAATTCAGGTGACTTTTGGACCCATTCCTCTTTTGGATTTCAAATATATGAATGGATGTTCTAGAGAGTGTTAAGCACACAAAATGGGAAAATACCAATTACCAACCTGCATGTGTTCTGCATCAATATATCATGTTCTTCTTGTCTTGTAGGTTTAGAAGCATCAATTACAGATTCCAACGAAATTTCAGCCATGTTAACAAATGCCAAAATAGTACTAGATTCCGAAGAGGAAAATAAGAAACAAGTGAGCATGTAGAATTGCTTTCTGCTTCTTTCAGGAAATTTTCTCATGTTTCTTTATGTTCTCATACTATGGTCCCAAATTCTATCTCCATAGCTTCTGTTCTCTGTTTCTCTTGATATTTTCTTCTATCTCTATTCTGCTATTGCTTTATCCTATAGAGTGCAACGATGAAAAGATGTGATTTATTAAAAATATAAAAAAAAATGTTGTACATTTTCCAAGAGAGGGAAATGTTTATCTCTGGATTCATTTGCCCACTGACATTCTTGAGATTTCTGATATAATATTTGATATACTGATTCACAACTTTTGGTACTAAAGATAACTGGTTTTTCCAATCTAGTTCATTAATTTGTTAACCTTGAAGACTAACTAACCACTACTAAATCCCTAGGTAGTCGTCATGCTCAATCGGGCAAAGTCTTCCCTGCGGTATTTTAATTTGTTTCTGTCGTGATAATGTACTTCATCATGGTACTTATTTATACAAGCAGGTCAAAATTGAAGTTAATATTACTCTAAGCATATTTTTTGGTTGTTGCAGACATTGCCACTAGCATACAATGCAATCTGCAGCTTCAGATTTGCATAAAATATGGCTAGATATATCACTATATCAAATCAAGCCTTTTTTCCTTTACCCTTTAGTTTCTCCCTTCTATCATCTATTATTTTTTACTACTGGAGTGTGAATTTCTATAAATTCCTGGATCATGTTAATTTCATGTTTTCATATTGCTTTTTGGTTTGATGCTGCGTTAACTATCTCATGAAATAAATGGCAGCTGAGAGTGGACTTGACTGGTGATCAAACACAAAAAGTATTCGATAGGATCGTAATAAACTTAGGTCGTACTGCCCCACCGGTTCCGGGATTTCGCATGCAAAAAGGAGGTAAGAATCAAGAAGCTGCATTATTGATAAAGTACACACAGTACCCTTTCATACCCTGAACAATTCAATTGGTTATTACATTGCAATACGTGCCAAGAACCCACCACCCACATGAGCTTAACATTTGACATTTGCTATAAGATTTATCCCTCATTCAAAATCCCTTATCCTCAAGAGTTGCTACAACACAAGACATTAGCATTTGTCTAAAAAACTGATAACCATCTTTTCTAAGAAATATCATTTTGCAGCTGCTTATGCTCTTATTATATCATGGTCTTTCTCTTTTCAAGTCTTGGACCGTTTTATTTTCATTCGTATTTTCTTGCTCAACTAAGACTTGTCCAATGACCATCACATTCACATCCTTCACATTGGTGATCTTGGTTTTTACGTGAAAGCTTTACCAATTGGTTGGACATTTTCAGACTTCCATACCGTTAGTGAGAAAATCAACCGTGTGGGGCTTCACTGGTTGACCCTCTCTTCTATAGTAGTCAGTTCAGTTGTCTCTAATAGACTGATACTAAATATGCATACCAATGATGAGAATAGTGGGAAAAGAAAGGAAACTGGATTGTCATTTTACTCTTCACAATTATATTGATATGATTTTACATGTGATTCATTTTCCTGTTCATCATAGTTCAGTATTTTAACAGCATAAGAATTTGCAGTTCATGAGTTTTTACTTTACTTTTAAATTGTGCATGTGATGTCCGAACTGCTCCAGGAAAATCATCAAAGGTGCGTGATTTCCAATCAAGTTTTTTTATATATATCTGATGTATTGTTTATTATCTTTTCATAAATTATTTTATCTTTCAACTGCAATGTGCTGAATAACATCAATATAATTAAAGTGTTAGCATTGATCACTTAGACGATTAGATTTTTCTATCAAATATCTTACCCAACAATTAGTTAGCCCTCAAAAAGAAAAAAATGGAAAGGCCTCTGTCACTGAATACAACAGAACATCCATAGATCATTATAATGTTTGTTTCTTCCTCAAAGATAACCTCGTTAGGAAATGCATGCAGATCCCAAAGGACTTCCTTGTTCAGATACTAGGGGAAGAACGGGTTATCAAATTTGCAATACAAGAAATACTCAACTCTACCATGGCTGATTATGTAAAAAAGGCAAGTGATTTTACCACTTCATATGTGGGTGTCATGAATGTAAACTTATTTCCACATTTGATGACCCAATACCAGGAAAACATGGATGAAAAGGAGTGGAAGATAAGCACTACCCAAACGGCAGAACAACTCAAGAAGTCATTCACTCCAGGAAATGACTTTGGCTTCAACGTTATAATTGAGCCTGAAAATCAGTAAGATTCTAATAAACTTCTTATGGAGATCTAGTTGTTGAGCATAACCAGATTGACCGGCAATGGGGGCAACGTGATTTCTTTTCTCTCAATGATATACAGGTTAAAGAGTTGTTTTAGTGATCAGTTTGGTGTACACATAAAAAAAGAGCTTCAATATTCTTATGAGCCTTGCAAGAAAAAATGTATAAGAAACTCATTTTTAGACTTTTCATCCTGATTTTAAAGGGATACCAAAGTGACTCGAGTCGTATATTACTGCCTTCTAGTGTGATATGTTACAAACTTCGAATCTCTTACACAACCCTTTTAGTAGGCCTTCTCAAATGATGAGCTTCATTTTTTTATGTCTACACGAGTTTGCGATTTGCTCAATTTAACGTACCTATTTGATCTTGCATAACCTGATTTCTTGAGATTAGGATCAACATAATTACATGTTAAGTAGAAAATCCTCAGTCAATAACTTGGGACTAAATAGAAATAGACAAGTTGTGGGGATTGATTATGAATGTGAAGAGTAAAGACAGCAATATTGAAACTCACAAAGAACAGTTAAATGGGTATATCCTCCTTTACATGTAAGCTGAAAGTATGTAAACTTAAAAGAACTTTTCATATGGCCCAATGATGGAGTCACGAAGATCGGAGAATAGACCATAGAGGGAGTACTGCCGTAGATTTTTCACTTCATACCAAGAATTTAAAGCATCGAGATTCTTGTCAGTCCCTGAGAATGTCAACTGTATGCCTACGTTGCAGATATCCCCTCCATTTTTTTGACACTCGGTGTTAGGCACTGCACAGTCTTGTTGATTCAGGCAACTGCTTCCACTAGGACATGCATCACAACCAAAACTCTTCCAAAACAAGTTTTGAAGGATCCCCTCTTGAAATTCAAGAACCTGTTAATCAATCAACATTCAGATTCAAAACGACGTTCATAGAACTTGTCCTAAAGGAAATCAAGTTCCTAGAGAAGCCAAATCTTGAGTAAGTCAATTGAATTTACCAAAGACAAACTAGTAATTGTGTGAGTGTTGTCAACAAACATTATAGGTAGGGACCTTGCTGCATATTTCTTCCCAGCAAAAGCAACCATATATCCATTTGCTCCCTGATAAACTCACAAAATTAATTGAGAATTACCAACCAAAATTTTGCTAAAGAATACGGGCTACAAGACCATTCAGCTTTGAGATCATAACAAAGCAGAAATATTTCTTCAAACAAAAATCATACATATCATCAAAACTTCGAGGAATTCTTCAAATTTGTGCCAGGGAATATTATATACCAGTTGAAAGCTCCCTAAAATCGACAGTCTCAATGGTAAAGTGCAATGTCCCATGACTGAACTGATGCAACTACTAGAGACATGATAAGGAAAGGAACTAGAGAAGAAAAAAGTTTAAAGCATTTTATAAACCAATTCAAACACCAAACATATCATTCTAACAAGCCTGGCTGATAACATCTCCTAAGTCCTATCCATATGCAGCATACACAAAACATTCAATTGTGAATCATGATAACATAAAATTGCATACCGGGTCTGATGTGCTTCTGTTAATAGTAAGTAGGGAGATCTCATCAACCTTAGGCCTAAAAACAGCAAGCTGTGCTCCTTTATTTGCGAGCTGTAGGCGTTTGTCACAAGGTGAAAGCTGTGGACCATTATCCGGGGAGAAAATCTGCTTATCCGAAAATGCAACACCAAATGTAAAACCATCTCCTTTCTGAACTTTAGCATCAAAGCATGGACTATAAACATCATTTGTATCAGCTGCATCAACAACAAACATAGCCATCACAGCCATCACCACCATCCGTTTCACCAAATCTTCTCTCCTTATCATGGACATGGAAAAAACTTCACCCATCCCCATCTTCAAAAGCATGATCATTTTCTTAGCAAAAAGAAAAGGTTTATTTTTCCTGGTCAATGCACGAGGAGAGAAAGTTAAAGACCAAATTTTGTGGTGATAGAAACAAAGTGGTGCCAACATTTGCATCTTAATTTATAAGAATGGAAATGATTTAAGGATTTGTTCGTGGCAGAAATTAAATAAGAACTGACATGGGAAAATGTATTTAAATAAAGAACAAAGCAATTACTTACAAAGCAATAAACTAATCTGCATACCTCCAAAATGAAGATATACGAGTTTTTTATTTTAAAGAATGTTATAGAGATTGAAGATGAGGGTTGTTGTGTCTGTATTTCCAAGACATGGAAAAAGGTTAACTAATCCAGCGAGAAAATGTTGAATTGCTCGCAAACTTGTTTCAGAAGCGGTTATGGAGGTTGGCTTTTACCAGATAATAGATTTGGTAGTTAAAACTATCTGTTTGACACAGGGAAATGCCAAATTCTCGGGAGAAACCAGAGCAAACAAATATTGTCTTCCCATAAATTTAGATAATGTGAAGTTGTCTGTTAGTTTTTCCAGATTGACCTACAAATGTATTAGGCCTTGTAAATTTGTTCTTTATGCTATATTTGCAAGAGAAGAACTACATATAACAATACAAAATATTTAATTGAAAAAAAAAATGTTTTAAAAAAAGTACAAATATATATATATATATATATATAAGTGTGTATTTTTCTTCTTTTATTCTTGCTCAGACTTAGGATAATACTATCTCCATTCATATGGATGATCTTTTAGCACAAAAAAAAAGTTTATATTGATTCACCTTTGAAAGTGTTAATAAATTATTAAAGTTTTCTTAAAATTTTCCTCCTAATAAATATTATTTTTTAAATACTTAATTATATTTTTAAAAGTAGAGTAAGTAAAAAGAAGTAGGGATATTTTAACAAAATTAATAAAAGCTATTATCTTGACGTAATTATTATTTTTAATGTGTACAAAAATCTTAAATATATGTTAATTCTCTATATAAATAAAATTTATAATTTATGTAATTAAATCAGCAATTTGTGCTGGCATAATTTGGGAAGCGTTGTGATAATTTTTTTTTAAATGAAGGGAATTAGAGGTGATTTTTCCTATTATTTGCAGTGTTTATAACCCATACGCAAAACATTGTTACAGACTGAACCACAACATAATTTTATTTTACTGTAAATATTATATATGTATTTTTGTAAGATATTTAACATTATATAGTGTTATACTTGCTCTTAAAATACTTTCACCTGGTTATATTAAAGTATTATTATCATTAAGAAAATTTTAATATAAATATATTACATAAAAAAATTTATAGTTAACATCACTGCACGATATTTATTATGATTTTAAAAACATTTCTAAATAATATTTAATAACTAATATTGTTACTGAGTACTTTTAACAAGTGTTATTATTATAAGTACACGTATTATTTACTCATCATTTTTTAACAATATATATTATATTAAATACTTTTACATTTTTATTTTTTTATGTGATTGTTAAAGCTTCTTCTTAGTGAGTTTTACTTCTACCAATAATTATACTTGTATTGTGTTTATTATTATTTTATATCCATTATTAGTTTTCATCTGTCCTTTCTAGTCACATGATACCATACCACAATAATTTCTTCTTTATATTTCTGTCTTCTGTGTCTCTTTCTCACTCAATGCATATATAGAAACATGCCAAATACATTTATGATTTTCTATTCCTTTCTCTCAATGTATGGCTTCTATCATGAAATGTACATGTTTTTCTTATTTTTCTAAACATGAACTACTTGTTACTGTTATCAGATTTGTGGGTGGATTATATATATTCCTCTACTATTTCATATTTCTATTTTGATCTCTATTCTTCTATCAAACTGTGGTTCCAATGACAATGAGAGACTTTTCATTTTATCAAAAAGCTTTAATCATACAAGGAAATGGCAGGGAGACTTGGCAGATGGATTATTATCAAGGCAATCCAGTCTTCTTCATCATTGTCAACAACACTAAGTTACAGGTGATGTGATTGTCTACTTTATGTTGTTCTTATGTTACAGGTTTTGCATTATTTTTGGATGCTCAGAAACTAGATAAGAAAAGAAACATTTTTTACATTAAACAGTCTTGTTATACACATGTTCTGTTTTTTAATATGATTTCTGCTGAAACTACATTGCCTTCATTCCATATCCTACTAGAGCTATAGAACATTAATCTTGTTGATGATGAATTTGAACCATTGAGGTTTAAAACGATTCCTCCTACCACAATCACACACAAAGGAGGTGGCTTTTACAAAAGGGCTTCTCTTAAAATTGATATAAAATATGCTAGAGAATGAAATCGTTTTCTCTTATTCATAGAAAAATACATAGATTTATCAGCAAAAACGTAAATGAATGAATGAGGGGTAAGAAAAGTATTCCATGGTATATTGGTATATTGAGTTCAGTCCTCACACCACCTCTTTAAGATCTGGCTTGCTATATATGTAGAATGTGGTATAGTTTCAAGAGTAGTGTTCTTTGTCATAACTTGCAGAAAGTCCCAGAGGGGTTTCTGAAGCATTTGAATGAAGACTTGCCAAATGCAGTTCTTGTTAGTCCTACTGGTGATAACTGGCAAATAACTATTTTGAAGAAAGGAAATAACATGTATATGCAAAGTGGTTGGCCACAATTTCTGACAGACAACTCAGTGATGCTTGATGATTTCTTGCTCTTTACATATCATGGAGGAAACTGCTTCCATGTTCAAATCTTTGGTAAGAATGGATTGGAGAGGCTGTGTTTCAAACAAACAAGACAGGATCAAGTTCTGATTCCAAGTTTGGTGAGGACAAAAAAGAGCACACAGAGAAGAACTTTTTCCAGTTCATTCCTCCACCAAGCCAAGTCTTGTAAAAAAGGTAGCTATTATGCTTTCTGGCAGATATGTGGTAATTACAAACTCAAAAGTGACAAGTTCAATTGGCCAAATGTTTTGAAGGGAAGAACATGCAAACAACATTGTAGATTTGACCTTTATTTTCCCCCCTAACCCCCAAAAATATCTCATGTCTTCAAATTTTGTTTTCTATATGGAATAGGTCTGTCTTTCAGCAACAAAATCTCATTTTCTAAGGACTTCCAAAAGCTCAAGAGCTCAATTAAGATTGAAAGCACAGAAGCCTGCAACTTGGCAGACTCTTTTACCTCTCGCAATCCTCATTGGAAGCATCTCATGACAAAATGCAATGTAGAAGATCACTGCACATTGGTAAATATGAATTTATTTTCTGTAGTAGTCACTAGAATTGAGTGAAATTATTATTCCACATGCTAAAACAAATCATTTTTTTTTATTCAAATATCAGTTGCAGTTTTGTTTAGAACACATATTAATATGGTATAAATTGTGGTTATCTTGCATGCAGCCAATTGCCACGGAGTTTGCCAGGAAGCATATTCCTGAAGCAGTGAAACAGATCATTCTTTGGAACACAGAAGGAAAATTTTGGGAAGTGGTAGTGACTTGGTTTGGATGTCAGAATAAGAGGTATACTCGATTTACAACAGGATGGGGAAGATTCGTTCGTGATAACAGACTTATGAGGGGTGACACCTGCATATTTGAACTTGAAGATGAAAACCATTTGAGTGTTCACATATTCAGAACAGGATTATGTGCACCAAGACTGTTTTAAGAATGAGTTTGAATTCTTGATTAGGTTTGATTGATTTGATTTATGTCATGTTATTGATCCAAGTTTGTTTAGCCTGAAATAGTATGTATTCTATTCATAAACACACTTAACTCTTAGACATTATTATTAATCTTTTCAGCATAATTCTATTATAATGTATTAAAATGTCAATATAAACATATAAACAGTTCCATGACTAAAGTATCCATTTATAAACAATCTACACATTTTCTTCTTCTAATTTTACAATTATTAAAGAATTTAATGATTAATTTAACAAAAGATAGTAATAATGTCCTGTTAAAACTCTGAATTGTAATATGATGAAACTTCCGTTCCAATATCTGGGGGTTGAGGTGGGGGGTAACCCGAGGAAGATACAATTCTGGGATCCGGTAGTTAAAAAGGTCGAAGCCAAACTTAGTTCTTGGAAGGGGAGATTTGTCTCAATGGCAGGACGAATTTGTTTGTTGAAATCAGTGTTCACAGTCATTCCTCTGTTCTATCTCTCCATTTTCAAAGCCCCTGTAGCAGTGTACAATAAAATCAGTAGCATCCAGCGGAAGTTCCTATGGGCGTGGGGGAAGCAAACTAAATCGATATCCTGGGTAAGCTGGGATAATGTGTGTAAGCCTTTAGAGCTAGGAGGCTTGGGGGTGAAGGATATGAAGAAATTTAATGTGGCCCTCCTGGCTAAATGGAGATGGAGGCTCATGAGTAGCGAAGGAGGTAAGTGGAAAGAGATTATATCATCTAAATACGGTACAGGAGCAAAAAATATGAACTTGAGGTCGAAGTACCAATCATGGTGGTGGAAGGATCTCACTAAAATCTGCGCTGAGGGTGTCGAAGACGGTTGGTTCCAAAAGGCCATTGGGTGGAAAGTAGGTAATGGAGCCAGAGTGAGATTCTGGGAGGACGTGTGGCTTGGGAACGAATGTCTTAGATCGGTTTACCCTAGACTCTTCTCCTTGTCTCTTGATCAAGGTAAAAGGGTGGGGGAGGTAGGAGCATGGGAAGAGACTACCTGGCAGTGGAATCTGAACTGGAGGAGGGGTAGGTTCCAATGGGAGATGGATATGGAGGAAGAACTCTTGTCCAGACTTAGTACGGGCGTTGTGTGGAAGGATTCCCTCGACCAGCTTATATGGAAGGGGGACCAGAAGGGTATGTTCTCTGTTAAGTCAGCGTACTCTATGTTGGATAATCACCAATGCTCAGCTGCAAGAGAAGGTGTGTTTAGTCTCTTATGGCAAGCTAAAGCCATGCCCAAGGTACTTACGACAGCCTGGAGAATTCTCATCGATAGAATTCCTAATAGGGTTAATTTGTTGAGAAGAGGTGTGCAGGTGACATCAACTCGTTGTGTTCTTTGCAACCTGTCGGAGGAATCCTCTCAACACCTCTTTCTAGAATGCGGTTTTGCTCAACAAGTGTGGTCTCAGTGTTATAGGTGGATAGGTATTCTAGGTGTCCAAAATAAAGATCTCATGAATCACTTTATGAATTTCCAGCTAACCCATTTGTCCAGTCAACATAATCAAGTATGGTTAGGTTTTTGGGCAGCCGCTGTTAGCTGTATTTGGGAGCACAGGAACATAGTGGCTTTTAGACAAGGGGTGCCTGACTCCGATGAGATTTTCCAGAACACGCAGCTACAGTCCTGGTTGTGGCTAAAGCACAAAACATCAGCTTTCTCGTACGCCTTCTCGGACTGGCTTTTGTATCCGAACCAGTGCCTCCTCTTGGTTCGCTGAGTGGTTCAAGCATGGGCTGGAACAGGTATGGCGTAGTAAGGAAGTGAGGGAGGTTCTTTAGAAGGTATAAGGTGTTCGCGCCTCATTGAGTTATGCTCTACCAAGCAATTTTGATGGAATGTTGCAAAGGGAGTTCTTGGAGATCGTAGATCATGCTGGGAGCCGATATGGATGGGCATTTCCTTGGGCTGTAATAGTATACGAAAAGGAGTTGATATATGTGGACACGAACACCATGTGTGTACTGTGGGGTTCAGCTGAGAGATTTTTGCGCTTCTAGAAGTTAATGCATGGATGAAGTGGGAGAGAGCAGAAGACAAGAATTGCTATGTAGCCTTTAAAGTAGCGGGCACCGATTATGCGTGCGTAGTCGGTGGTCGCCGAAGGTATGCAAAAGGCCAACATGATCGCCGGTCAATGAAACGGTGATCATCATGCGTGCGTAGTCGGTGGTCGTCAAAGTTATGCAAAGGTCAACATGATCGCCGGTCAATGTAACGACGATCTTTATGCGCGCGTAGCCGGTGGTCGCCGAAGGTATGGAAAGGTTAACATGATCGCCGGTTGATAAAGCGGCGTTCTCCATAGGTTTACATGATTGCCGGTCGACGAAACGGCGATTTCCATGTATGCGTAGTTGGTGCTCGTCGAAGATATGAAAAGGTCAACAAGATCGCCGGTCAAGGAAGCGGCGTTCTCCATCTGTGTGGAGTTGGTGGTCGCCGAAATTATGCAACGTGTATGGGTAACTCGTCGCGTGGCGAGGAGAATGAGGAATGCCAACACTGGGAAGCCACTTTTGGCCACAATTCTATACTGGCGAGTCAATACAGATGAATAGCAAAAACAAGAGATTGGCTGGTGGACATTACTCAAAAAACACAAATCTCCGACTTATGCAGCTCTGGCCTATGTTTTCTATTGCTAGGCTATGTAGTGTGAGAGGAGGAAGGAGGTGTTGTGGCATGTGGGGATGATTGTTGACGTTGTTGATTCTGTGTGTTCTTGCTTTCCTAGCGTTATTAGAGGTACGGTGTTGCTTTAGTGCTAGCGTTTGTAGCGTTTTATTGCAAACAGCTCAACCTCTTGTTTCTATGAGGGTGTTTTATGTAAAAGGGTTGAGATACCCCTTTGTATCTCCTCTAATTTTAATTCCATTCTTTGCTGATAAAAAAAAAATGTCCTGTTAAAAAATTGTTGTCAAACTTTTACCAGAACTATTAGTTTTGTTAAGTGAACACATAATTTTTACACTCAAAAGAATTCATTAGTGCAAACTAATTAAGAATATTTATGTTCAAACATAAGATATATCTTTGTGCCACTCACTATACTGTACAAAACAAGACAAGTGTTTGTGCAATAACACAAAAGGTGACCAAAAATGGGATGTGGTTGGAAAATAATGCAGAGTCTTTCCGTTGATGAACATAACTTGAGCAGGGTAGGCATTGTTGTTTTATTCTTAATAAGGAGAGCTATAGATGGAGGTGGGGTAGCTTTGTGTTTGTTTCCACAGTAGGTCACTAAGAAACCAAATGCAGCAAGTGCTGAAATAAACACCCCTATTCCAATTTCCTAACTTGAAAACAAAACAAAACAAACGGGTTGTAAAAGAAAGTAACCTGCAAAACTTAAACTGGAAAACAAATCACTTTGAGTTTGAGGTGGTGAGTAAAGGAGTCCTCACTCAGCTTTTAAATAACATTTTCATATATGTCAAGTTGGATGTTTTTTTGTTGTTGTTATTTTTAAGGTTTTAAAAAATCATTGTTTGACTCAAGAAGCAGAGAAAAGTGGGGACTGGAGAATAGGGAGTGATGGCAAAGTGGATCTGAAAGGTGAAGAATTTTAGGAAGTAGAATCCAAAGTTTTGATCTTTAGATCAAAGGGTCATCAAATGCTTTGGTTTTTCTGCCTTAGCAGACACTCAAGTTGCTTCTATGCTCCACAGCTCAACTGTGTCAACTGGTACTTCATTCTTTTTATCTCATACTTCCACTCTTATCTTGCATTTGGCACTGTCTGTTGTCTGAGTTTATGACAAATGATAAAAGATCAAAGGTGATATCATGTTTCTTTCTCTTGCTTTCTTTACTGACACCAACCCTCATCTCTCAATCTATGTTTCCTCATCAAGATTTGGTTTTGTTTAACAGACATGAAGTGTGAGAACTGATTTCTGATATGTACTTGTTTATTCTGCTGTGGCTGAAAAGAAAAGAAAAGTACATATCAGAAATCAATGGTTTTTAAGAATGGTTTTTTTTTTTGGAAGTTTAATAGAAACTTTTTAATTAATTAGACTGCTTCTAGAAAAGCATTCTTCACCTTTAGCATTTTTATTTTTGACTAATTTATTCACTGTTTTGAATTCAAAAAGGGGTGTGAAATTTTGAGGACTAGAAATAGTTTTGGATATACAGCTTGATGACTAGTGGTGCCAAGAAATACCCTCACTTCTTCAAAATCTTCCTTCCAGAGCAAGATTCTCACATAATGGTATTTTCTTAACTACACTTTCTGCAACCAAGGCTTACATGAAGACATATATTGTTATAATACATTGTATGTATAATTAAATTTAAGATGTTGTAACAAATTTACTGAAAATAATATGAGATGTTTTAACCAAGACTTATAATTATTTATTCTATAATTAAATATATTTTATCTTTGTATTTTCACATAAAATTAATTTTCATTCTTAATTCAAACTTTATAATTTATGAGAAATTGATTTTTATTCATAATTCAAATTTTATATCTAATGCAAAATTAACACATTAACTTTTGTTTTACTAAAAATGTAACAAGAAAATTATTGATAAGAAATTTTACCAATTTCACATTATTTACAGCTCTTATTCTTACAATATTATTTTTAGAGCATTATGTGCTCAATTACTCATGAAATGCTTACACCTCTTCTCTCTCAAATTGAAGAATATTATAAAAAAAAATTATTTTTGTGTAAATAATACAGTAATAGCATTAATAACGGCTACATTAATATTTATCTTCACCTTCTTTTCATTAATTTGATTGTTTAAGAGTGTTCCTAGCACTCGTCATTTATTAATTCTAATAAAAAAAATATTTTTAATCAATATTATATTGATAGTATATATTTTTGTTCTGTTCTCTCTCTCCATATGTATAATAACATGTTTATGTATGGAAATAATAAATATAAAACATGGTTTTCTAAATAGATTTTAATTTTTTGGTCTTGTCTTACCCATGTGAAGTTAATAAGTTATTTTGGTTTACTTTAAAAAAAATAAAAGTTAAACGTATTTAAATAAAAACAAAAATGAAACACATATTTTCAAAAATCATATTATTCAATTTAAATTAAAGTTTAAGCATATTTTTAATATAGAAATATAAATTATAATATATCTATTTGTTTTAAAAAAAATAGATTATTTTATTTTAAACATAACTACTATTTTATAAAAGGAATTGTGTTATAAAAGTGACTCAACAATAATATTTTTTACCTGATCTACCCTATTTTACGAGTTTTAGATTTGCTTATTGATCAAACCTATTTTAACCTGTAGATACATGTGAAACATAACATAGGTTCTTAAGTTTAATTTATAATTTTTTTTAGTGTTTTTGCATATTCGGAAAATTATAAACACTATAAATAGAATATAAAAATAAGATTAAAATAAATTTCATGTCTTTTATGTCACATTCACACAAACACACGTGTATATATATGTATGTATATTTTGAGAGAAAATAGATATAGAAAAGAGTATTTTATCATAATACTACATATTTATTTATATAATTTAAAATTCTATATCTTAAAATTTAATATTATCTAGTATTGTTTATTTAGATGTTAAAAAATCCGGTAAAATAGTGATAATAAAATATTATTATAATTAAGTAATTTTTAAAACCAGATTATTTTCATATAAATATATCACATGAGAAAAGTATGTTTGATATTTAATATTCAATCATATTTATTATTAATTTTTCTTTTTAAATATTTTTAAAAATATGTAGTAATTAACATTGTTATTAAACATTTTAATATGAAATTTTATAATTATAAATATATATGTATTGTTTAATTATTACAATTATTATTGTGTTAATAATATATTATCTTATCAAATATTTATATTAAATTGTAATCAATGAGATTATATATCAATGGAATGTCAAATGAGTTTTATTTTTTATACGTATAAGTAACCATTATAGAAGTTATATGTGGATTGTACAAACACTCCATTTCCTATCAATTTCTTTCTAACTCTCTTTTCTGTCACATAATATCATATTTATCTTTGTGCTTTTCTCTCTTCTATTGCTTTCTCTTGATGGCAAACTCAGTTTTCTTTTGTGTGTTTCACTTTCTAGCATCTTTTTTATCTGCATTTTTACCTGATGTGTTGTGCACTGTGACTTGATTCTAGATATGCTAGAAAATGAACTTATTGGCTTTTGTTGTTCATCAAAAAAGTAAAGATCTAGTACCAATAAATAAATTAAAAACAATGGTAAGAAACACCTTTCATTGTGTAGTGGTATTAAGTTGTGTCCTCACCACAACTTTTTTGCAGTCACTGCATTTTGCTGTATATATATGTATGTAGCATGTGGTGGTTTCAAGCCTAGCCTAGTGTTTTTTGTGATAACTTGCAGAAAGTTCCAAAGGAGTTTTTGAAGCACTTGGATGAAGACTTGTCGAGTAATGCTGTTCTTAGTGGCCCTTCTTCTGGTGAGCAGTGGCAAGTAAGTGTTCTGAAGAAAGGAAATGATGTGTATATGCAAAATGGTTGGCCAGAATTTGTGACAGACAACTTAGTAGTGCTTAATGAGTTCTTGCTTTTCACATATCATGGAGACAACTGCTTCCATGTTCAAATTTTTGGTAAGAATGGATTGGAGAGGTTATGCCTCAGAGAAACAAGACAAGAACAAGCTGCTGCCATCCCAAAGAACAGTACACAAACTTTTGCAGGTTTATCCCCTCATAAGTCCAAGTCTTGTAAAAGAGGCAAGTATGTTTTCTCAAACATACACATACACATACATACATGTGTTGTTTACAATATCTGACAAATTTGATTTGTCCAAATGTTTTGAAAGGAACAATATGAAACAACAATGCAGACATTTCTTAAACTTTTGCTTGATGTTTGTAAATAGATACGCCTTTCAGCAACAAAGACTTTATTTTTACTGGATGTGAGACAATGGAAACAAGACAAAAACAAACTGCCACCCCAAGTTTGGCAACAACAAAGAAGAACAAAGAAAGAAAGTTTTCTCCTGGTGCATCACACCTCCAAGAATCTAAGTCTTATCAACAAGGTAAATATATGATGTCTAAACATGCTCATGAATGTGGTTACAAACTCAAAGAGTGATAAATCTGATTTGAGCAAATGTTTTTGAAAGGAAGAAAATTCAAAGAGCATTATAGATATGGCTTTGTATTCCCTAACCCCTCAAACATATCTCATTTCTTAAGTATTTGCTTTGTGTAACAGATTTGTCCTTCAGCAACAAAGCCTCTCTTCCGAAGGACTTCCCAACTCCTCAGCATTCAATTGAAATTGAAAGTTCGAAAGCATGGAAATTGGCCGAGTCCTTTACCTCTTGCAATCCTCATTGGAAGCACCTCATGACAAAATCTAATGTGGAAGATTGTTGCATATTGGTAAATATGAATCTATTTTCTGCACTAGTATCACTGTAGAATTGAGTGACATGCTTATTTTGCATGTTAAAATATGAAGCTCGGATACGGCTAAAAATGTGCCGTCGGTGTGTCTGATACACTGCGGACACGGACACGCGGCGGAAGCGTGCCCGACACGGTGTCGGACACTTTTTATTGGGCCGGAAACGGCCCTCTTTCTGGATACGCCGGAGGGGACAGGTTTCCCTCCTTGAACACGCCAGAAAAGTTAAAAAAAGAACGCGGTTCAGTGTTTTAAAGAACTCTTATTTTCTACACTAAATCTCAGATAAAATATGATAAAATCTCAAACAAAATATTAAAATCTTCAAAAAGTAAAAGTTAAACATTATGTTTTTCTTGATTTTTTTTCATATAACAAAATATATTACTACATTTTAATTTATATATAGTCGTGTCCCGTGTCCTGTAATTTTCAGTTTAACCGTATTTCCGTGTCCGTGTCCGTATCCGTGTCTGGGCTTCTTTAAAACTTAATACACCCAAATGAGTTTTCATGGTTCAAGATTATAGTTGAGGGTGTTTATATCTGAGTCGCATCACACACACCTAAGATAAATTCATTTAGAACACATAATGTGATATGAATTGTGCGTAATCATGCTTGCAGCCTATTGCTACTGAGTTTGCTAGAAAGTATATTCCTGAAGCAGTGAAACAGATCCACATTGGAAATTGTAAAGGAACATCTTGGAAAGTGCAAGTGAATTGTTTCAAAAATCAAGATAGAAGATATGCTCAGTTAACAACAGGATGGGTAAATTTCGTTCGTGAAAACAAGCTCATGAGAGGTGACACTTGCATATTTGAACTTGAAGAAGACTTCCATTTTAGGGTTCACATATTCAGAACCAGTTGTGCACCACGTTAAACCTGAGCTTTATTTGAAATATCTAATATTGCATTGGATCCTCTTCAATTTATCCTTATTATCATTATGTGAAACTTCGAACTTCAAATTTGCTCTTAAAATGTTAAACTTGAGATCAAAACCTCGTTAGTTTTTCTTAGTGAAATGTGTATCTAATATGTTTCGTTACGTCTAATAATTTCACATTGTTTAAAAATTGAGGTCAAAGACAATAATTTGAATCTTCGTTATGATTTTATTTTTGAAAGACATTGAATTAAGAAAGGTACGTGCATTCGTGCATTTAAATTGTTCTTAATCTCGACTTTTAAGTTATATGAAACATTCGAGATATTATGTGTTTTAGAGTTCTCAAACGATAAAAGACATTTCAGAATATCAAAAATTTTATCCAATATAATTAATGAGTCAAACAATCTTTATTTTATAAATTAAAAATGTATTTTTCATAAACATTTATCTCTCATAATCTCAAGACTATTTAGGTTTCAAATGCAAAATAATATCATTTATCTCTTATAATCTCAAAACTATTTAGGTTTCAAATGCAAAATAATATCATACCAGTTGGACTCACCATCAAAAGAAAATCCAACATCCTTAAAAACTTAGAACAACAATTATTGGAGTTTAACAAACAAAATTGAAGTTATATCATGTTTATCCAAATAATAGATAACATTTTCACCTAGAAAATAAACTCAAGATTAGTGATATTTACTCATTTTGGATTTGTGTTTGGACAACTCTACTTATCATGGTCATTGCTTTCAAAATATTGTCTATTATACACAATACTTTATTTCAACTCCTAATTCATATGACATAATATAAGTTTTAGGCTTCTCATTTCACATATCACATAGGCTCAAAAGAAGATTCAATTTAATTTTTTTACAAACATACGACAATTTTAAAAGTTGTTTCTATTAAAAGTTGTTTCTACTAATTTTGTCAAGGAAATACAATTTTAGTATTACATTAAACATACAAGTCGTGTCAAAATGTTACTATTCCGATTCAAATCTTTACATTGAATGTAATATTGGATGTAATGGTGTGGTGTGGTGATTTGAATTTTCATGTGCATTTGGAGAAAATTATCTCAAAAACAGCAAAAGAGAAATCGTGGAGTGCGAGAACTTTACAAAACAAGAACTACCTATAGATGTCATTTATTTTCAATCTTTTTTGCCATAAACATGAGATATTAGAAAAAGTTACAAATGGATCCTTCTTATCTTCAATTTTTCGTGGTCCCATTTCCTCATGCTGACACGTGTAAAAAAGTTCCACTTCCTAACTCTGCAATCTTTTTTTGTTCTTTTACAAAAGATAATAAAGTCTTACAATATCTTTTTTTTTATAATTCTGGATCTTTATATGTTTAGAAATTGGATAAGGACTTTCTTTTCTTCCTTTCTTTAACCCTTTTTTTATTCATTTCTCTAGCTCTGCCTTCCTGAAAAGTTTCTGTTTCTTAAACAGTAAATTCTGTAAAAGGTAATTAATGTTTGTTTAAAATTTTATTAGGATGCTAAAAAAAGTGTTTTTTTTACAGATGTTGAAAACATTGATTAAGGTTTTGAAACAACACATGTTAAGAAGTAACACACATGTGGCAAAAAAGAATCATCTCTCACTTTCTATATATAAAACAAAACAAAAAAGGTGTTTAGTTTTTGAAAAAAAAATTAAACGTTAATTGATCTTAAGGAAAATTTATAACACGTTAGTTTCAAATTAATTAGGAAAAAGGACCAAAAAAGGTAATGAGTATAAACTCATCCCACGTTCAACAAATAGAAGTAATCTAACTTCTTATTATTAAATTTTGGAGTCAAATATATGTCTTATTTTTTTCAAACCTTGTTAAGAAGAGGAGTTGAGTTTGATTTTCAAATTATGAACAAAACACTCTCAAATCACTACTAAAAAATTATTAAATAAACATTAATTTTATAGAAAAAAATAATTTGTTATTATATTGATTAAATTAGATAATATTTTAAAGATTAAAAAATTATTAATATATAAATTAGTTCTTATTATTGATAAAAGGTTTCTAAATTAATATTTATAGTTATTTATGTTTTAACTACTAATTATTTATATTATAAAGTTGATATCTAAAACATTGATAACTAATTAGATATCAATTTAAAAATTATTTATCAATAATAAAAATTAAATTATATATTAATTATTTTTATAATTTTTAAAATAATATCTAATTTAGTTAATATAACAACTAATTATTTTTTGTCTCTAAAATTAGTTTATATTCAATAATGTTTTGTAATAAAGTGAAGGGTAAGTGTATATATATTATTTTTCAGCAATTATATAATATACATAATTATGTATGTTGTATGTAGATACCTAGTGTGATATTATGAAATTTTATTAAGTGTGTGACAATAGATACTTATGATGATATTGTGTAGTACTACGCACGACACTCATTAAATAAATGACATATAGTGGCTTCATTAATGATTTGATCATATAAAGTAGAACATTAGATGGTGAGAACTTAAAATTCTTATATCAATGCTTTATATAGGAGACGCAATTAATCACCTTGACATATTGTGATGCAATTGATTATTCTTATATTTTGGATATAAGTGATTCAATAGTAATTTATCATATTTGTTTTTTAGTGTGAGAATGTGTAAGTTATGTTTTACGATGTGAAGGTGTTTGATTTAGTGATTATATTTATGGAAATATGAAATAGTATTTGCATTGAGATTTAAGTTTATTATATAGTTCACCCTTGTATATGTGTAATGTAGAAAATTATAATCATGCTTGATACGAAAGCATATGACTCCATATTAGGAGTGACAAAACGGGTTAATGTGACCTATTTTGGCCCAGCTCATCGTTGACTTGCCAAAAAGCGAGATGAGGTGGATTCACCTGTCATAACAAAATGGGTTGAAAATCTTGATCTACCATGCCAACTTTTTTTAAATTTTGTATTTTAAAATTTGTTATATATATATATATTAAAAATGAACTTAATCATATAATTATTTTCTAAATTTTTAATTGATTAATTAATGTCTTTAATTAGACAAATTAAAATTATTACCTTTATATATTAATTATAATTAATAATTAAAATTTACTTTGTAAGTGTTAATGATTGATATCAAGACCCACTCTATCACCTTTATTTTACATATAAAAAATAAACTGTGATAAAATAAGAAATATTTTATTTTCTTACTAATTAGTGAAACATATAAAGTTATAGATATATACATAATTTGTTTTGCAAACCCTTTTATACTATGATAATATAAAGTTATATATTATAATTCTATTCTCTAGTTGAGATGTTACATTAGTGAAACATAGTTAGCCAATAGTTTTTGGGACATTACATTAGTAGTATTAGAGTAGGTTGCATCTTTAATAGATCTACAAGAGATGAATTTGTCGTGTTTATTATGTGAAAGAGTGTTGGAGTTTTATTTAAAAATAAAAAGATATGAATAGAAGATTGTGTACATATGTTGGATAAACAAATGTCTTTTTACTTTGAAGTTTATGGCTAAACCTCATATTCTTCTTCTAATAAATATGTCACATCTGCATGAGCCAAAGAAATGATAATCGATCATAACATTACAAAAATAAAGTATCACGATGAAACAAGAACATAACAAGATTATATTGCATTACATTAATTAGAAAGCTACAAAAAGAACATTATAGAGAACTCCATTAATTTATCATGACGCATATGATAACTTAAATGAGTTTACCACTTATAAACTTTCTAAATTCAAATTCAAAATGGATGTAGAATATTAAGTGTCTTTTTTTTTTTTACAATGTCCATAAGAAAAGAATGTCTACTTGAAAAGTTTCAAAGAGAAATTTTTAGAAGAATAATTTATTGATAATATTCAATATGTTAAGGAATTAGAGTTCATGCATATCATTCATGGTTGCCTATCAATATTAATAAAATACATATTTAAAATAGAATGTGTATTTTAAGGGCAACTAATCTCACATTAAACATATTAACACGCTATTAGTAATTTTACAGCTAATTAACGAAAATTTAAAAAACAAATTAAAATTCAAATAATTAAATTAGTGAAATTTAAAACTTAACGATAAAATTAGTAAAAATTAAAAGTTTAATAATAAAATATCTAATGAAGTCTTATTCTTTGATGTTTCTGAAACAATTTTATCGGTTTTTTAATCTTCTATTTCGTAGCTTGTTTAACTTTGTGAATAATATCTCATAAATAAAAATTTAAACAATTTAAAGTGTTTATTAACACAAACTTTTACATATTCTCATGCAATTTTTCAAACATAAACTTTGGTACAGGTTATAGTTTTGCTTTAAAACAACAATTTTAAATCCTCCCCTTTACAATATTTTCCTACAATAATTTTTTTTACTTTCTAACACATTTAAATACATTAATTTTTATATTATAAAGTAATACAATTTATAAAAAAAGTATAACACTGCTCTTAATTTATATTTGGATTAACGATAAAGAATCAAACAGAATGAATCAAAATATATTAAAATAAGATAATTACCATAAAATAGAATAAAAATGTATTATTTAATTTAGATATTTTACTTTAAAAACAAAAAAAAAATCATACTATTATTTTGAAAAGACGATGAAATTAATTATAATTTTAAATATTCATATTGATTTTATTTAACTATATTATTTTTAAGAAGTTAATAATTATATTACAATTTATATAGATAAAAGAGCTGTTTTAGAATGATTATTGGTCATTTAGAATATTAATTGGGGTTATATATATATTATTATTTTTTAAATTGTTTCTTAGTATAGAAACCTGCACAAGAAAATTATGGTGTGAGAGGCTCTGCATTGAAGAACAGTCTCCCCTAACTTTGTGCCACTCACAGCACGCTACAGAAAAGAACAGAAATGGTGACCTAAAATTGAATGTGGTTGGAAAACAGTGCGCACTGTTTCCATTGATGACGTAAGTTCGGCAGAGAAGGCATTGTCGTTTTATTTTTTTTATAGGGAGAGATATAAATGGAGGTGGCGTGACTCTGTGTTTCTTTCCACAACGGGAAAGTAAGAATCAAAGGGACCAAACGCAACAAGTCTTGAAAATAAAACCCTGTTTCAATTTCCAAACTTGAAAGCTAAACAAAATAAACGGGGTTTTAGAAGAAAGTAACGTGCAAAACCTAAACTGGGAAAACAAATCAAAGCTTAGACTTTCAGTTTGAGGTGGTGAGTCACCGAGTCATCACTCGTTAGCTTTTTTAATAAGATTTTCATATATGTCAAGTTGGGTTTTTTTTTTTGTTATTTTAAGGTTTTAAAAAACCATTGTTTGACTCAAAAAGAAGAGAAGAGTGGGGACTGGAGAATAGGGAGTGATGGTGAAGTGGATCTGAAAGGTGAAAAAATTTCAGTAGGTAGAGCCCAAAGCTATCATCTTTGAATCAAAGGGTCATCAAATGCTTTAGCGTTTTGGTTTTTCTGTCTTCCGACACACTCAGAAAATGACGCACCCTTCTTTCCACAAGCTTCTTCTCCCTTCCACTCTCCAACCCAACCAACTGGTACCAAAATTTTCTCTCATTTCTCCCACCTTTTTTTTTGTAGATTTTTTTTTTGCTTTTTGGAGCGGCTATTGTTGTTTATTGGGTGTACCAGGAATTTGAGTGAAAGTGAAAGGGGTAAATTATGATTCTGGGTTATGCCTTTTCTTCACACCCACCACTCCCAGCTCCCAAACTTTGTCAGCTCTTTAATCAAGTTTGGATTTTTTTTATTCCATCTGGAGTGTGAGTACCAATTCCTATCCGTGCTTATTTGTTCTGGTAGGGTTGGGAGGAAAAGTGCATGTTGGTCTAATAAATTTTTTTAGTTAAAATAAAGAACTATTTGAAGTGGAATTATGAGTTCTGAACCTAAATTTCTGGGTTTGTTATGTCTATTTCATTATTAGCTTGCTTTCAATTTTTTACTGCAGAAGACTGGTTGAGTGATTGTGAAGAAAAATCAGAAAATTTCTTTTGGGACAAGGTCTTTGGATTTTAGAAGACACTGTTCTTTGTGTTGGCTCACTCGAAATTAGTGTAGAACTTGAAGTCAATAAAGTGTGATTGGTTAATTTTATGTCTTTTTTCATCAGGGTTCTCACTTGTAAGCTTTTCAGCTTTGTCCACGTTCCTATGTGTAAAACACCCTATAAAATTGCCAGACTTTTTGTTTTCTTGAAATTAGTTTCTGTTGGTTGACCAGTGAGTTGATGATGGGTTCTCCAGCAGAAGAATCACATGTTTGATATATAAGTGAATAAAGTGCTTCGAATTAGACATCTCTTTTTTACTGAGCACTGCCAATTTCTTTTGCCACAGGTTCTAGTAAATACGAAACAGTAATCATGGATTTGAACAGTGTTTTTCACCGTATACACTCAAATTTATCTTAAAATACTTATGCTGTGTTACTTAGGTAGAGATTTATAAGTATATCTCAACTTACATTGGAACTGATAGGAAGCACTTGAACTTAAAGTAAACCCATGTGGAAACTTTATTGAGTCCAACTCCATGTTTGATATTTGAGCCTCATCAGTCACATTAGCTCTGTCACTGTAGTAGAGTTTGAAAGTTCCGTTTATTCTGAATTGGCTGGCTTAAAAGTTGAACTTCTTATGAGAATTAGTCTAGTTAAGAATCTGAAGTTGAGTTTTACACACATGTCAAACCATTTTTACTTTTTGTACCATCTGTTGTACATTATTATTCATGGTGGTGGGCATTTAATAATGTTGGAAGGGGCACAGTCTTCCTACCATCTTCATTAGATAAGTTTGGTTCTTAAGAGTTTAGAACATGATTGAGGTCTTGTATTACAAAAAATTACCAATATCTGGAATCAAACTTGATTTATGAATTGCAGAGGCTTCCAGATGATTTTATGAGGAAATATGGGAGGGAACTTTCTCCAATTGTTACCCTCTCTGTTCCTGATGGTAGTGTCTGGCGTGTAGGATTGAAAAAGGCAGACAACAAGTATTGGTTCCTTGATGGTTGGCAAGAGTTTATTCAGCACTATTCCATTGGGGTTGGATACTTGTTGGTTTTCAGATACGAAGGAAAGTCATCTTTCAATGTTCATGTTTTTAATTTGGCTACTTCTGAGATAAACTATCAATCAGCCATGCGATGTAGTAATGAAGGGCCTCACTTTGCAAATCTACTTAAATTTTTTGAAGAAATGGATGATGAAGATTCTATTGAAATCTTGGATTCATCACCATCCCATCTTGCTCCCAGTTCATTGCAAAATAAAGTTCTTGCTGGATCAGTCGATAAAATGTCGCCTGCCAAGTGTTATACACCTCCAGCATTGCAGAATCTGTTCAATGGATCTAAACTTAATAGCATAAACTGGGGAGAGGGTGGTGATGCGCATTGTTCGAAAAGTGTCAATTCCCTGGATAATCTATTGACAAGAGACATAGGAGTTCAATTTAATGCAGTTGAGTTTAAAAAATCTACTGAAGAATTGAAATTGCGTGCTTCCATGGAGGAAAGGATGAAAAAAACTGCAAGAAAGAAGCGGAAATCAGGTCCTAGTAGTCCCTTTTAACTGGTTTTTCTTTCTGTGATCTGTTTATCTACAAATTGAATTTTAAGATCAATAAAATTTGTGAAAGTGCAGAGGGACAGGAAGCCTCTGCTGAACAAGAAGAGGAAGTTGAAATGCGCTTTAGATTTTATGAAAGTGCTTCTGCAAGAAAAAGAACCGTGACAGCAGAAGAAAGAGAGAGGGCCATCAATGCAGCGAAAGCATTTGAACCACCTAATCCTTTCTGTCGGGTTGTTCTAAGGCCCTCCTATCTATACAGAGGATGCATAATGGTGAGCCTTGAATTTGACACAATACATATAACCTCTTATTCTTCTTATTAGCTGATTTTGTATACTAAAAACAAACTTCTCTTTGTGTTTTTCAGTATCTGCCATCTTGTTTTGCAGAAAAACATTTGAATGGAGTTTCGGGGTTTATTAAACTTCAGATCTCTAATGGGAGACAGTGGCCAGTTCGCTGCCTTTATAGGGGAGGTAGAGCCAAGTTAAGCCAGGGGTGGTTTGAATTTTCATTAGAGAACAATTTAGGAGAAGGTGATGTGTGTGTGTTTGAGCTTCTTAGAATGAAAGAAGTAGTGCTGCAAGTTAGCATCTTTCGCATTACTGAGGATGTGGGATTGTTGAGCCCTCCTCCTTTGCAGCAGAATCAAAAGATGAGCTCAGCTAAACTGCTGAACACTCCCTTGCAGCAACACCTTACTTCAACTAAAATAATTAGAAATTAGCAGCAGGTTCATTCCTTATAGCTCAACTGTATCAAATAATCCATTCCTTATGTGTGGAACTTAGATGCACTTTTTTGTCCAACATTTCAGGGTGACTTGAGTGGAACATAGTAATTATAGTTTTGATACTTTTTTTCTCCTCCTCTTTTGACTTGGGTTGTAAATAGATTGTTGAATCTAGCTTATCAGAAACCGAGTCAATGTTTGTCCTATTGCTGTTTATCTTGGTTTTTCTTTTCTTTTTAGTTTGAAGTTAAATTATATAACTTTGTTCACTGTTTTTGTTGATTGCTGTAAGTTGTGTCAAATAGTTGACATGGATGGATGGATGATATACTAGGTGACAATGACAATAGATTTTTTACTTTTTATTTTCCATCACAAAATTAGATTACTGTAAATATGATCATTAAAGATTAATGACCCTCTGCAATGTTCAAAACATGGTTGTATCATGAGAGTAAACAACAGTATCATATCCTATATTTATATAGTGTATCTTACTACTGGTTCATAAAAGTAGAAATTCCATACTTTCAGTTGCAATTGTATTTCATTTTCTGGGTTGTTTTTGGTACTCTAAGATTTTTTTAAAATTAATTATATGCAAAATTAACAACTTAATCATTGTGAAATTAATTTTCGTCTCTAGTTTAAACTTTATAGTTATAATATAAAAAAAACATATTTAACCTTTCTCATAAATATTAATAGAATATGCATTTTTAAGGAACTCGAATTTTGACCTAATTTACTGGTTAGTGGGTGCATCAAAAGATAATAGCATGGTGTCATTGCATTTTGGATTGGAATTAAGGATGTGTTTGGCAAGAAAGAAAAATAATGGATGCAATTTTTTTTTAAAATAAGTCTTTTTAAACTGGTTTCTTTTAGTCATTGTTTTATACAGGAGGTAGACCTTCTCTTGCTTCATAGTCTTGTTAAAAATATTTTTTTATGTATAAATTTATTGGGGCAAATTCTTTTATATTATATTTTTAATTAGTTTATAAATTAAATTTAACTAATGAAAAAAAAAATCTTTTATTTTTAAGAAGTTTATCTAAATAGTCTTTACTTTTCGTACCCCTACTGTTTCTAAGAGATCTGCCTTACCTTTTTCTTTCTTTCTTTTTACTTTAAATAAATATATTCTACAGTTGATATATCAATTCCCAAATTCTTTAGAAACTCCAAGAGTCAAACTTTCAAAAGTCCATTTTGAAACTAAATTTTTTAATTTTTTTTGAAGTAAAAGAAAAAGAAATGGATATGGTGTTTAGAAAATTGACAATATCATCTTTCCTTGGCCAATGTGGTAAAAAAATTATACATGTGTTTCTGGTTTTGTGAACCAAATACTTAATTTCATTCACTAAAATATGATTAACTACTGGCTGTGCCTTTAATTTCTGTAGTACAAAAAAATTAACTTTAATATTAATTTGTGAAATAAAAATCAGAGTTATAATAATTAAAATTATATCATAAACTAGGCTTAATTATAGCTCACAGGGTCAATCTTGTCCACAGATATGTTATTCATAAAAATAGAAAAGCAAATGGGAGATGCTTGTTGTGGTTGAAGTGTTCAGAAATAGTATTTGTACTTAGCATCATAAACATTTAGATGGACCACACTATAAAAATGGCAGATTAATTACCATAATTTGCACTGAACTGAAATAATTGGTGCAGCAGTACTGGACATGCACCATGCACCATGCATGCACTGTGGTGTGACATGTTTTCACAATCAGTTTCCAGGAACAGAAGAGAATCACAATAATCACGAGAAGCTATATCAGACACTTAAAGAGAAGTTTCTTGGAGTCTTGAGGGAAACAAAAATAAATTTAATTTACCATCCATTGCATTAATTTGTTGTGATAAGAATCAGATCACAGAAACCAATATCTTCATTCCAAAATCTTATCTTAAAGTTGAGAAGCTTGCACACAAAAGCCACAACCTTACCTTACCCTTCTACCTCTTCCTCCACTCTTTCAAACCGCACCACAACACTCAAAGAAAACAAACAGATCCAAGAGATAAGTGCTTCTGCTATATATGTGGTTCAAAACACTAGGGCATGCCAATAGTTGCTTCAGCAATGACATCTCCTGCATAATCAATGTGTAACAACTCCGAATCCTGTACCTGTTCCAACTTTTTCACCGATTATGAAGATTAACTTTGATTCATCTTAGTTGAGGTGACTGAACCATACCTGGTATGATTTCTCGCTACCATTTTGTATATGTCTCTGATCTAGGGTTTGTGGTATGACTTCTGGGTATAAACATCACAAAGCTTCACGTAAAACTTGTCTAAACCTAAATCTGCTGGTATTTCTGACAACCCTTTTCTTAAAAAGGACCGATTGAATGGGATTTAGTTTTGAAAAATCTTAGAACAAATATAAAGCTTAATTATTTTGCTCTTTTCATCAAAAAAGTGAGGGCTTTTTCAACTTTCATCTTAAACTGAAAAGGGTTGTCAATGGTTGGGAAAAACTGGTTTTCAACACTCTTTTGCTGTTGAGTAAGAAGGGAAAGTGTTGTTTACACTTTGTGTTTTACCTTAACTTGCTTTTGTTTCACTGTGTCTGTTAATCGTTATCTGTTAACATGAATGACTCATTTTTCTGTGAGTTTATCCTCAGTTTTAAGGAACAACAGTTACTGACATGCATGTTTGTGGGCAAATTACTTTTGAGAAAAAAAAAACATTTTTTTTATTATAAGTTCTTCTTTATCAAAAGTTCATTTATGAAAAAAAAAGAAAAAGGAAGAGCTTCCTTAAACCCGTGTGGGATTTAACTTGTGTCTCTGACATTAAACTCAGAAAGACAACCTTAGTAGCTGAAAGATGAACAGATGTATTGATAGAAAATAAATGAAGAATCTTTTGTGCAGTGTTTAACCTTTTTCTATTTTCATGTTTAATAGGAAAAAATATTTAAATATTATAAGGTAGACACATGACTTTAATAAAGAGAGAAAGGGATTTCTTTTAAAGGAAAACAAATGAGCCAAAACATAATTAATATAGAACGCCTTTAAAGTAAAAGAAGTTTTTTAATAAATAAAATCCAAAAAAATAGAGGTTATGTATAGTTCAATTGAATTGAAAGAATTTTATTTTTAAGAGAAGCCAAAAAAAAGCTAAGATAGGGAAAAATAGCATTATAATATTATTTGGAAAAATTTAATGAATTTATTCCTTTATTTATTTGATGTGAGTTCATTTTAAATTTGTTCACTTGTAATGCAAATGTCTTGAAAATATAAATTAGAGTTAAAAAAAAGTTAATAAAAGAAAACTCAATAGAGAATTGCCATTATATTTCCAGAGTATGGAGAACTAATTAGCATTTACAATTAAAAAAATGTACTATTTCTGCCAAAAAAGTTCTTTTATTAATTATTGATATATAGGGTCATTTAATTAGAATTGTTAGTATCTTAAAAATATATCTTCCCAGAAAAAAAAAACTAAGTAATAAAGTTAGGATATATTTACACCATGCATTATTTGGGAAATTTCATTGTTTTGAATATGAAGAGGATGCTAAATTTTGAGAATTTGACAGTATTTGTGGATAGAACGATGAGTGGTGCGGAGAAGTACCCAGATTTCTTCAAAGTCTTCCTTCAAGAACAACACTACGAAAGAATGGTAATTTCTTCATATACTTTCTGCAACTATAACATTGGTGTTCTTAGATTACTACTCAAAATATTGTTATATATGGATAGTTAAATTTACTAAAAATAATTAGATTCATACAAATGCAGTTTTGATTCCAAACACTATCAAAGTGTTATAATATCTCAAGTATTGATCTTAGTGAGTGTGTGATAAGAAGCTTACACCATTGTTCTTTTTCTTTCTCCTCTAAAATTGCAGCTTATTCCAAATGCTTTTGTGAAGTTGCAAGGGTTACAGGGAAGGATCCCTGAGGATGTTCTCCTCAGGAATCGTAGTGAGAGAGTGTGGCATGTTAAAACACGTTTTTTTGGAGACAAATTATATTTTGATGATGGGTGGAAGATTTTCCATGAAGAAAACTGCTTAGGAAATGCTGATTTTCTAGTATTCAGATATGACGGGGTTAATGAGTTCAGGGTCACAATCCTTGAAATATCAACGCAGTGTGAGAAAACTCTGGTAAAGATTGAGGAGGAGGAGGAGGGGAATGAAGAAGAGAGAGCAGCTGCACAAGTTGAAGAGACAGTGATAACACAGGAGGAGCAAGCTGAGGACTGTGACATTGAGGACGAGGAAGACAGCCAGGATCAGGACTACGATGACGACAATGACGATAGTGATTTTGATGATCATGATCATGATGATGATGATGATGAGAACACAGAGATGGAAGAAGAGAGTGAAGAAGAAAACAGTGTTGGTCCTGTTGGATACGCGAGTCAACATTATCGCAAACCTTACAGAAGTAAGTTTTGAACTTCATGCTGAAAACTAGTTTTTGTTTTTTCCCATGTCTATAATATGAGTGCATGAATCTTGTTTAGGGGACACTGCATCAAGTTCCTACCCCCAGACTGAAGAAGACACTTTCAAAGACGATGAATTTGATCCTGAAATGTGCATTCAGCCAGAGAATAATTTTTTTGAAGCAAAACTCTACAGAAGTAGACCCAACGAATTGGTTAGAACTCAGAATTCTAATCTTGTTTATGTAGCTATTGGCTTGTTAGACATTAAAGCACTGTTAGATGAGTAAGTCAATTTGCTTTAAATTCCCTTTGGTTTAGTTTGTAAACCCTTCCAATCTTTGAGCCTATACTATTGTGTTCATGTTTAAAGAGTTAACTGATTGATTTGTCATTTCCTGATTCTCTTTAAGCAATTTCACTTTTCATAACTTTCAACTATTGCATTTTCCTTTGTCCATCTACTGTACTTTTCACTTTTGGTTTGATTTGATTTCTTTCTATTGCAGCATATTCCAGGAATCGCCATTCAAGATTTTTCCCTTAGTTTTCCTGAAAAGATTACCCTTAAATGTTGCCAACACTGCCAGCGTAAGGTATAACTCTTGTAGTTAATTACTTATTATTACAAGTATATGTTGGGGATATTTGTGTGTATTAATGGGGTTGTCCTGAGAATTTGAAGTTATAGCTCTGTACATTCATTGTGACAACAGGATATTCAAAGAAACCAATTGCAAGACTATCATCTCAACTTGGCACAACAGGCACCCATCAGAAAAAGATATTTAGAAGTGACAGGAAAAGTGTGTAGGTGGCAAGATGATAGAATATGTATCAAGGGTTGGGCTAACTTTAGCAGAAGAAACAAGATAAAAAATAATGATGTATGCATCTGTGAAGTTATATCAGGGGAAGACCAAGTAGTAAGAACCTTTCTGGTGCACGTTATTGGTACTAGGAGGGAATAGCCACACAATCGTCTGCCAGTGATTTGGACTACTTCCCTAGTGTTAATTGCATGCTCTAAATAATTTTAGAAATTAATGCTTATAATTTTCTTTTGTAATGGTTTCTTCCATTTTCACTTGTAATGACTACCACCATATTTATCTACTCTTGGTTGCACAATCATTTAGATTACACTATTGCCTTGTTTTTATTGGATAGGAACTTGGAGTTTTGTTTGTGGACTTAAATTCCACTCGGTTTCTTTGCTACTAGTTGGACAAATCTAAACTTAATTATTATGCGAATTTGAGATTGGTGAACCAATTTGATGTTGGAATCAATGTTGTTCAAAGGCGTTTGAGATTTTGCTACTAATTTGAAATTGCGACCAGCCACATCTTCAACACGTAATGCTGCAACTGAGATTTTCCAGATTGCAGTCATCATGAATGAACTTGTTCTTATTGAGATTGATAAGGATTTCTTCTTCTCTAAGTTGAAGCATCTTTGGAAGAGTCATAGTGAGAATCTCATGAACTTCATTTAGATTCATGTATTTATTGTCTTGATATTTAAAGAATTTTCTTTTGGTGTATGGTTAAATATCCATGAAATTGATTTTATTGTGATTACGATCAGTGATCTCCATTCCTTTGTTTTAAAAGAGGCTATATAATTTGCTGACCATTTAAAAACAAAACTTGTAATTCCAGAGAATATGATAGCAAACCTTGGAGGGTTCAACCCCTAGTTAGTATAAGTAATAATTTTAAGATTTTGGGCTTTTTGGTGCAGTGAGAAGCAGCTTTATTCAAGGTGAAAATGTCTACATGCCAGTACGAATGTGTGCTTACAGGACTTTTAGTTCAGTGAGAAGCAGCATTATTTAAATTCAGTAACCTTAATTTTATGCATAAAAATTACAAACCTAAATTATACTATCACAGTAAATTTTCATTATATGTGACAATTTTTTATCTTTATTTTCATGACCCCGACGAGACGTTGGTTGAAGGCACATTGGAAAGAATGAACCCTCTTTTACCTCCAAGACTGTCTTTTCTGTTTACGGTTCACTGAATCACCACCAAAGCGTTGCCTTCTCCCTCCCAATCCAAATGTGACACCCAAAAAAATGCATGACATATTTCAAAGCAAAAGTAATAAAGAAAATAAAGAACAGAGAGAGTCACTTGTTCAACAGGAAAACTAGCACATAAGTAGCAGCTATATAATTCAGTAAACGGGTGGTATTATGAAGTCTAACTATTACAACGATATGTTTCAAGGCCACATACATGATGACATATCAAACTTCAAACAAATTCAGTGACAAAAATTTTGGCTCCCTTATTCCCTTCTGTAGAGGGAAATAACAGCAGCATTCTTGCTGCAATATAAATCTATAATCTTATATTCTTTTCACCCTTTTCCATCAAAAATACCAAGAACTCCTATCTGCAAAACAATATATGCCGTCACAAAACCTACTACGCACTCCACATGTCAGGACATCTGCAAGACAAAATACACAATCGGTTAAGGTTAAGGAGAATAAAAGAAAATATTTACAATTCAGTATTGAATCACACGCAATAATAAGTAATCAGCTCTCAAAGAACAATAACCACAATAAGTAATATGATTACAACAACAACTACATTCAAGTATCCTTCAACTTACAATTTCTTGAAATCTATAAAATGAGAATATAACCCACAATATAAAACCAAGAGTCCTGGACCCAAAGGGATACAGCATACGCAATTGGCCACTCAACCACACACAAAAAGCAATAAAACGAAAGTTTATAAAACCAAAATGCATTTCAAGTAATAAACACAGATCATAGTCAACAAAAACAAAACATATCTCCTTTGCAATAGTGTGGGCGGGAGTTACTGACCAAAAATGGCAAAATATGAAAAGTAAGAGATAAAGGGTATTATAAAAATCAGCGTCAACAGCATTAACTCTGTGACTCCTAAAACATGTGTTTTCTTGGTATTCTTCATAAGAATTGAACACAGGTGTCAAGAGCTTCCAATAACTAGCACTCGCTCTTAACCAACTAAAACATGTATTAAAACACGTCTAGTTGCATATTCTATGAAGAGAACCCCCGGAATATATTTTCTGGCAGGTGTAAGGGCCTTGACTCTTGAAAATAAAACACCAACACTACATTTAGAAAGAAATTATAAATAGGAGATAGAGCAATTTGGGATAAATAATTCTCAACAAAGGTTTCTTTACCACTAACAAGCCATGAGTGCATCACCACAACCAATCGACACTAGTGACAATATACTCGCTTCCATGACTTGACAAGACGCTCTGCACAGATTCAGACCGGAAGTCTACCCAATATATTACAAACAAACAAACACACTTATTCTCACAGCTTTGACGGGTGATACTTCACCACAACTGCCAAAAGTGATCAGACTATAGAACTTCAAATTCAATAAAGGAGACATCCAAGAAAAGTTAAACAGATTAGAAGCAAGCTAACTCCATTTGCTATTAGGCCGCACACGCTATCATAGCATAACCAGTACCTACCTGTACCAACTGCTCCGCTTATCTTATAAAGTTCGTGGGCCCAACATCCATTTACGTTAAACCCAAAGATAATCGGTCATTATACCAATCACAATTCATTGAAGTTTGTTAGCATGAACTTATTCATAAACACTCCAAAGAGAAGAAAAAAAATCCTTCCAAACTAACTTGTAAAAAATCCTTTATATTAGTTTTTCAAAATCAGACTTTCAACTTACACACTAGTTTTAACTTGTAGAGAAATTTACTTCGTTTATTTGTTCTTTATTTTCTTCTCCAAAGAGTGTTTCTAGAGAAATCCCAAAACTCTATGACTCTCCTTTTCAATATCCAAATTTACACATGAACTGATAATATCTTTTAAAAAAAGGTGCACATATGCTTTGTATTCTATTCTATGCAGTCCAATAAACTAGGAACAAAATTAAATTCACAGGCATGAGTGTTATATAGAAACAACGTAAACCTCATTCCGTTTTTTCTCCTTGAAAAACACACTATTAATTCAGGCAAAGGAAGATAGATATGGATGAGAAACAGTGAGTGACCTGAAACTCAAGCAACGGTTACGGTTTGTTGTTTGGAAGGTTGGAGACCGTTGTTCCGTCGATTTTGGTCGGAATCGGCGAGGAAATCTTCGATGTTGTAGACGACGGTGATGTAGAGAGAGCAGCTAGGGCATCGAGCGATCTCTTCGCCGAGCTTAAGGTCTTCCTTCGTCATCTGGAAGAGGTCCCCGCAAGGGCACGGGTACGTGTAGGCCTGCAACTCCTCGTTCCACTCCATATCCTCGATCTCCACTTCGTCGTACGACATCGTTTCGCTCTCTCTGCGCTTTCGCCTTTTGGGAGCTCTTCTCTCTCAACCAACAAACCCAACGCCCGATAGGGAGCAAAACAAAAGAGGAGGTTCCTGTCTTTATCTAAATTTACAATTTAAACCCTACAATTTCGAGAATTTCTCACCCTCCAAACTACTAAACCTTTTTTTTTCTTTTTTTATGGGAATGTCCTTCAAATAAATAAATAAAGTTTGTTAACACCAATTGTTTTTCTTTATTATTTAATTCTTGCATAACTAAATATGAGTGATTTATTTATTATTTTCTGGTAAATTAAATAAAAACTAAAAAGTGAATTTTAAATTTAAATTTAAATTTTTTTCCTCTATAGAATCTGTTAATTTTTACTTTTAGTGTTTTATATTTTTTTTTCCCAATCCAAAAACAATATGAGGATACAAACTATAAACTCTGCAACAACTTTTTACTACTTGAAAACTTGAAATGAGTTTCATATTTTTAATTTTGAAATGATAAATAAACAATAAAATGCATTCATAAGTGTTCAAAAAAAATGTTTTTTTACTATGAAAAACTGAATTTGTTATGATTTTTTTAAAATATTTTTATGAAAATAAATTAAAAATTATATTTCTGTGAAAGTATGTAGCAATATATAATTAAAATCGAATTAGATTTTATTATCCTCGTATTTGAAATGTTGGTCCACCAATGTGTTGAATTAGTTTTTTTTTATGAGTATTTCTTTTCAATAAATGTCATCACATTTTTTTATAAGAATAAATTATTTTAGTAAAAAATATTATTATCCCTAAAAAAAATTAAAATATATTTTTAATATAAAACTATTATACTATAAATTTATAATGTTTTTTTAATTAATATATTATAAATTTATAAATATCATTACAAATTATATTTATATATATTAAAGAAGAGATAAATACATTTTCTTTATATATTATCATAGATACTGTGGAAAATACATCAGATATGTGTGTACTCATTTTTTTAATTTAATAACAATTAGTTTTTGGTAAATATTTATATAAGTTAAATATAAATATTTTACATTTATAAAATAATTAAATGTATATTTTTTATATACACTCGTGTCTATCTTTTTATTACGAAATAATTTTTTTTATTATATTTATCAAAAAAAATTATTACATTTTATAAAAAATATGTTCATATAAATTATTATAAAATAAATAATTTTATTATAGATAATTTTTTACTGTAAATAGTTAATTGAATTAAAAAAACCATTACAAAGTATAAAAGATAAACTAATAAAAGAAATAATATTAACTAGACGAAACACACATCCCATTTTTTATTTTTTTTTATTATTATATTTATATTTATATTTATTTAAATGAAATATATATTTATGTAGGTATGAAAGTCATGTTATTGAATTTTTATAAATTTGAAAAATAAGAGAGATAAAATGAGAAAAAACAATGATAAAATTTCAAAAATTGGAAAACAACAATCATCCGTGAAAATTAAAGAAATTCACTTCATCTTCATCTTGAGAAGAAGGTAATAGTAGCCAAGATTGGAAGTAAAATACCACCATAATCATATATTTCATATCGATAAATTGTAATCTCACAATTTGATGAGAAAAGTTGAATTGGAGGGTTGGTTTACACAGTGAAATGATTAAATTTTTTAGTCAAGAATCCACAATCTGCTTAATCTGCTTCCTGCGAAATGAAAATTAAAATCATGGACAATTCATATAGAAACGTAGTACAAAAGTCTTGAAATTGATAATTTAACATCCATTTTTTCAATTGTGCCGCCATATTACAATATATTTAAAAGATTTTTTTTATCATTCAATAATTTTATACATTTCATCCATAAAGTTTGTAAATAAAGAAGTTTTATATATTTTATTTTTTAAATTATAATTTATAAATATTTAACATTTTTTAGCCAATAATCTACATTCTGTTTCTTGCCAAATAAAATTTAAAATCACCGTATGGACAATTATATAAAAAATGAATGTAGTCCAAAAGTTAAATGTACTAGGTTGAACTATTATAATGTTATTCTTCTTGAAAATGATTATTTGACATCCGTTTTTTATTTGTGCGGCAAGATTACAATATATTTAAAAGATTTTTTTACCATTCAATAATCTTATCCATTTCATCCATCAAAGTTTTTATATAAAAAAAAGTTTTATATATCATTTAAAAATAAATTATAAGTGTATGGAGATTTCTCTCAAAATTAAAAGTTAATTATGTAGTAATTCACTAATCATGTGATTATATCATTATCAAATTAATTGCGTACAATAACATTCAATAATTGCGTACAATAATTATATATAATTTGATAATCATTGTTTTCCTAATAAACATCAGTCATATTGATGTGTTATGCTCTAACAAAGCACACTTCATCTTCAGTTATTAAGTTGGCGTGCTCCGATCTCCAGCACCCCAGAACCGGCGGTCACCGGGTTAAAGATGAAGTTGCCAGATGTAAACCTAGGCGACTAATTATAAGAGATCGCCGGAGCAAGCACATCGCCGAAGATGAAGGTGGTGCAGATTATGAAGGCGGCCGGCGAGACCACAGGGAAGGTGTGTACGAAGGCACCCTAGCTCGCCAATCCAGTAGAGATCGCACTCCAGGACAGCTATGCACTGAGTAGTATCATGCATAAGTAACTTAGCCAAAAGAGAGTCAGAAGCAGCGCCCAAGTCAAGGAGGCTCCAGATGATGGCATGTGTACAGCTGGATGCGAGCCACGTGTCCAGATGTGTAACTGCCAGGATAGAGAAAGTGTCCAGGTATTTAAGGGTTTCCCAACGAACTTCTGAGGTACGCACTTCAGTCACTGACTTGGGCGTTGGAGTGCGATCGGCCGCAGCGGCGCCGCTCTGTTCTTTTGCAGGTTCTTGAGGTGCATCGTGACGAAGGACGGAGGTTGACGCGGTGCACACGTCGATACAAGTTTGACGAGGCAAGTTCCAACGTTTTGGTCAGCAGGCAGGATCAGGTCTTGTGTCCCAACGATACACACTGCAAATATCATCATTGTTATTTGGTGTGACTTTTCTGTACTTAATTTTCAAGAGCTAATTATGTATTGATTCACTAATCATGGGATTCTATCATTATCAAATTAATTGCGTACAATAGCATACAATAATTGCGTACAATAAAATTGTGTATAATTTGATAATCATTGTTTCCATAATAAACATAAGACATATTGATGTGTTATGCCTCTAACAAAGCACACCTCATCTTCAGCAGAACATTGATAATCGTGCCCAAGATTGGAAGTAATTAAAATACCACCAAAAGCATATATTTCATATCGATAAATGGTAATCTCAGAGTAAGGGGTGAATAAAGTGGTCCAAATTATAATACATTAAATCAGGTGTTTCTACGCTTCAAAACCATTTACAAATATGTCTTCATAAGGTCTTATGTCCCAACGATAGACACTGCAAATATCATCATTGTTATCTGGTGTGACTTTTTTGTACTTAATTTTCAAGTTTTAAGCTTTTTGTCCATAGTGTGTTCATGTATTACAAATGTTAAATGTAGTAGCTTGAACTATTCTAATGTTATTCTCATTAAAAAAGATTATTTAACATCCGTTTTTCTTTTGTGCCGCGAGATTACAATATATTTAAAAGGTCTTTTTTACCGTTTAATAATCTTATCCATTTCATCCATCAAAGTTCTTAAATAAAGAAGTTTTATATATCATATTTTTTAAATTTATAATTTATAAACATTTTAAAAAAATTATAAATGTATGTAGACGAGTTTCTCTCCTCAAATTAAAAGCTAATTATGTATTGATTCACTAATCATGGAATTCTATCATTATCAAATTAATTGCGTACAATAAGCATACAATAATTGCGTACAATAATGGTGGATAATTTGATAATCATTGTTTCCATAATAAACATAAGACATATTGATGTGTTATGCCTCTAACAAAGCACACCTCATCTTCAACAAAACATTGATAATCGTGCCCAAGATTGGAAGTAATTAAAATACCACCAAAAGCATATATTTCATATCGATAAATGGTAATCTCAGATTTTGGTGGGAGGAGTTGAATGGAAGGGGGTTGTTTTTCACGTTTTGCTGCACGTGTCACTCACAAAAACATGTGTTTCAGCTGAAGCCGAAGTAAGGGGTGAACAAAGTGATCCAAATTATAATACATTAAATCAGCTGTTTCTACGCTTCAAAACCATTTACAAATATGTCTTCATAAGGTCTTGTGTCCCAACGATAGACACTGCAAATATCATCATTGTTATCTGGTGTGACTTTTTTGTACTTAATTTTCAAGATCCAAATTATAATACATTAAATCAGGTGTTTCTACGCTTCAAAACCATTTACAAATATGTCTTCATAAGGTGTTTCTACGCTTCAAAACCATTTACAAATATGTCTTCATAAGGTCTTGTGTCCCAACGATAGACACTGCAAATATCATCATTGTTATCTGGTGTGACTTTTTTGTACTTAATTTTCAAGTTTTAAGCTTTTTGTCCATAGTGTTCATGTATTACAAATGTTAAATGTAGTAGCTTGAACTATTCTAATATTATTTTCATTGAAAATGATTATTTAACATCCGTTTTTCTTTTGTGCCGCGAGATTACAATATATTTAAAAGGTCTTTTTTACCGTTCAATAATCTTATCCATTTCATCCATCAATGTTCTTAAATAAAGAAGTTTTATATATCATATTTTTTAAATTTATAATTTATAAATATTTAAAAGAAATTGTGTATAATTTGATAATCATTGTTTCCATAATAAACATAAGACATATTGATGTGTTATGCCTCTAACAAAGCACACCTCATCTTCAGCAGAACATTTATAATCGTGTCCAAGATTGGAAGTAATTAAAATACCACCAAAAAACATATATTTCATATTGATAAATGGTAATCTTAGAGTTTGATGGGAGGAGTTGAATGGAAAGGTTGTTTTCCATGTTTTGCAGCACGTGTCACTCACAAAAACATGTGTTCTAACTAAGGGAAGTGATCTAAATTATAATACATTGAATCGGGATCCAAATTGTAATACATTGATTCGGGTGTTTCTACCTGAGAAATCTTGAGCTTTAAGAAAATATTATTTTCTTCCGTAGAGACTGAAAGTTTTTATAAATAGTCTCTACATGGATCATTTAGTAAAATGATTCGATTTTTTGCAAAATGAAAATTAAAATCACCGCATGGGCAATTCATATAATTGTATGAAACTTTCTCTTTCCAAATTAAAAGCTAATTATGTGGTGATTCACTAATCATCTCTCCAAATTAAAAGCTAATTATGCAGTGATTCACTAATCACGAGATTATATCATTATCAAATTAACTGAGTAGTATAATTGCGTATTACAATAATAATTGCGTACAATAATGATGTATAATCTGATAATCATTATTTTCATAATAAACATCAGACATATTGATGTGTTATGCCTCCAACAAAGCACACCTCATCGCAGGACATTGATAATTGTGTTCAAGATTGGAAGTAACTAAAATATCAACAAGAAACATATATATAAGAAACATATATGTCATATCGATAAATTGTAGTCTCAGAGTTTGGTGGGAGGAGTTGAATGAAAGAGGTTGTTTTCCATATTTTGCAGCACGTGTCACTCACAAAAACATGTGTTTCACTAATAGGTTTACCTCCATACACGAAAACATGTGTTTCACTAAAACATGTGTTTCACTAATAGGTTTACTTCTATCTCCATACACAAAAACATGTGTTTCACTAATAGGTTTACTTCCAAATAATAATACATTGAATCAATGTTTCTACCTGAGGTCACGTTTCAAAACCATTTATAAAGATGTCTTCGTAAGACTTTGTGTTCCAACGATACACTGCAAATATCATTGGTATTTGGTATGAATTCATTGTACTTAATTTTCAATATTTAAATTAATTATATAGTGATTCACTATGGCATTCTACCATTATCAAATTAATTGCGTATAATTGTGTACTATAATCTACATTAATTGCATACAATAATTGTCTATAATTTGATAATAATTTATTTTCATAATAAACATGAGACATATTATTGTGTTATGCTTCAAACAAAACACATTTCATATTGGGAAGGACACACTAATAATCGTGTCCAAGATTAAAAGTAACTAAAATACCATCAGAAGCATATATTTCACATCGATAAATTGTAATCTCATAGTTTGGTTGCAGGAGTTGAATGGAAGAGATTGTTTTCCGTGTTTTGCAGCACATGACATTCACAAAAATGTTTTCGCTTAAGGCGAATCAAAGGGTTTACCACCATGATCAACAAAAATTATACAAATTATAATACTTTGAATCGGGAGTTTCTTCCTGAGACCACGCTTTAAAACCATTTATAAAGATATCATTGTTATGTAATATAACTTTCATGTATATAATTTTTAAGTTTATTTTCATTATGTTCACACTATCTACATTATTGAACAAATCTTGAGCTTTTTAATAAATTTTTCTTTTCTTCCCACTAAATTTTTTTTACAAAGAGGACATGACATTTTTTAGCCAAAAATCCTGTGAAATGGAAATTAAAATTACGGCATGGGTAATTCATATAAAAATGAACTTCCCAAAAAAATTAATTGTAGTAGCTTAAACTATTTTAATGTTATTGTCCTGAAAAATGATTATTTTACATCAGTAATTTCAATTGTGTCGTTAAACGGTATTTTTTACCATGGAATAAATTTATCCATTTCATCCATAAAGTTTTTAAATAATTTTTTTATATATTTTATTTTAAATTATAATTTATTACTTTAATTTAATAAAAAAATATTTGTTTGACAACATATTTATATGACAATCGAGATGTAACATTTTTCTAAAAAATTGCTAAATTGGAAAACTATTCTTATGATATTTGATTATTTTTAATTAATAGAATTTTTTTTATTGGAATAATCACATTATATATAATACCACCATTTTGAACACTAAGATACAAATATATATATATATATAATAAATAAATAAAAAAATAAATATCATATTTAAATTAAAAAAACAAAAAATATAAGTAAAATGTTGATATTATTAGTTGTTAAATAATTGATTTTTAAGATACAAATAATTGATTTTATTCAATTTAAATGACACAAATATACAACTTTTACATTGCATAAAGAAAAATTTGCAAATACAAATAAAAACTAAAAAAAGAAAAAAAAAACAAAACAAAAACTACACAATAAGTTAGAAAAAAAAAAAATGAAAAGGAAAATAAAATCCGCACCCAATCACAACCTTACAGGTTTGTCATTCCCTTGATCATTTACTAAATCTGATCATTTACTAAACCTTGAAGAATTTAACTTGAATATTGTTAGTATTGTGCAGGTCCGTAATAAGGCAAGGAATTAAACTTTGTCCAATGCCCATTGCCCATTCAAATATATATATATATATATATATATATATATAAATAATTTTATTTCTAATGTCCAATCCATATTTTTTTTATTATTATTATTACTAGCAGAAATATAACGTATATAATAGAAATTTAACATATATAAAAAATAATTTTGGATAAGGCAAATTTGAAAAACAAAAAGTAGAGTGCAGATAGTGATTATTATTTTATTTAATATGTGGAATTTGGTGTGAAGATGTGTGAGAGTATACTATTTCTTTCTTTCTTTCTTTCTTTCTGTTATTGCCTTAAAATAAGGAATTAAAGAAAGAGTATGTAGTAGATAAGGATACGGACACACGAACACAGAGTTACGTATAATATTTAAAATGTATGATACAAGGACATGGATCTATATATTATATAATTTTGAATTATATAAATTAAAAATAAATATTTATGTTCAAAAGTATGTTTCAGATTCTTTTGGGAGCAGAAAAATATTTTTCATCACTAGTTCAAAAGAATTTGTTTCTTATTTTTATAATCATAATAAAAATTTATACAATAAATTTGAGTTTTTAAAAAATTATTGTATTTATATCTTTTAAAATTGTGATAGAATCGTGTTAGAATTTTAAAAAATTCAACAAATATTTTTTGAATTGAACACTTCACGCATAGGTGTCCTACAAATGTCAACACCGATACGTGTGTCCGACACGGATACGTCATTTTAGAGAAGTGTCTGAATATAAAAATTGTACATTAATATTAATTTAAAAATTAAAAAAATCATTTTATTTTTTAAATAATTTATATAAAATGAAAAAATACTCTATTATATTAATAAAATGAGATATATTAAATAGAGGTAAAATAGAGAAAAAAAATGGTGTATAAAAAAAAAAATTATAATGAGAAATCTCCTATACATATAAATATATAAATATATAATTATTATATTATTATATTAATACAGATGTAATTAGTGGCTAAATATATAGATAAAAAAAGTCAGTTACACAAACATGTTTTTATTTCAAACCGTAATAAACCAATAATTAATCGCAAAAATGGCAATACAGTGATGGAGTAATTGAAAATTCTAAATATTGAATAAAATATTAAATTTGTTTAATTTGATTTTTGCAAACATTTATCGTCTTATGGCTTAACAATTAAAAGAAAAACAAAATTGAGGAGAAGAAATGGAAGACAGAAAGGTATTAGTATGGTTCCTTGGTGAACATGGGAAGCAGCGAGCAATGAAACGCAGTGATGCAAGGAATTCACCAACAACACCACCACCAACACCTCGCTGCACTCGTCTCCGCGGCCCTCCCCAAGGACAATTCCGACGACGACCCCTCCCCTCGCCTCGCTGCGATCCACTCCCTCCACCGCGCCATCCTCCACCCTCACAACTCCCTCCTCCTCTCTCACTCCGCCACTTTCCTCGCACAGGCCTTCTCCCAACTCCTCTCCGACAAGTAACTAACTCATTTCACCTCACTCCGTTTTTGACCTAATTTCAACATCACTCCACTCATACTAATCTTCCTTTTTCAACTAACTTCGATTCTCCTGCAGATGCTACGAGGTGCGGCAGGCTGCGGTCACAGCCTACGGTGCGCTCTGCGCCGTGGCCACTTCAATTCCCGTCGCCTCCAACGGAAGACAAAACCTCCTTATGCTCGTCGACCGCTTTATTGGCTGGGCGTTGCCGTCTCTCAGCACGGCCGTCGCTGTCGATGGCACTAAGGAACTCGCGCTCGAAGGCCTCCGCGAGTTCCTCAACGTTGGTGGAACCGACAGATACACTTTGCCTATCCTGAAAGCCTGTCAGGTGTTGCTTGAGGATGAGAGAACCTCTCTGGCCCTGTTACACAGGCTTATTGGTGTTATTACTTTGATATCGTTGAAGTTTTTGAGGTGCTTTCAGCCTCATTTCCCTGACATTGTTGACTTGCTTCTCGGTTGGGCGTTGATGCCGGATTTAGCTCAATCGGATAGGCGTGTTATTTTGGATAGCTTCTTGCAGTTTCAGAAGCATTGGGTTGGCAGTCTTCCCATGTCCTTGAGATTGCTCACTAAGTTCCTGGGGGACATGGAGGTTTTGCTTCATGATGGAACTCCGGGCACGCCGCAGCAGTTTCGGCGGCTTCTTGCTCTGCTTTCTTGTTTTTCCACTATTCTGCAGTCCACTGCCTCGGGATTACTGGAGATGAACCTGCTTGAACAGATATGCGAGCCGCTTAGCGCCCTGCTGCCAAGATTGCTGCGGTGTTTGTCTATGATTGGGCAGAAATTTGGGTGGTCTGAGTGGATTGAAGATTCGTGGAAGTGTTTGACTCTTTTGGCTGAGATTTTGCAGGAGCGGTTTTCAAGTTTTTATCCTCTTGCTGTTGATATTTTGTTTCAGAGTTTGGAGTTTGGAGTGACAGTGCAGCGGCCAGGGTTTAAGAAGATTAGCTCTTTCCAAGTTCATGGGGTTCTGAAGACTAATCTTCAGTTGTTGTCGTTGCAAAAGCTTGGCCTCCTTCCATTGTCCGTGAAGAAGTTATTGAAGTTTGATGCATCGATCTCACAGCTGCGGTTGCACCCAAATCATTTGGTGACAGGGAGTTCTGCAGCTACTTACGTTTTTTTGCTTCAGCATGAGAATACAGAAGTCGTTGATGAAGCAGTCACCTCGTTGATTGAGGAACTGGAGCTGTTGAAGAGTTTAATAGGAAACAACACTGATCATTCAGATGAATTTAATTGTGTTGTAGATACTAAAACATTTTCAAAAGCTGAATTATTGGCATTAATCAAGTTTGATTTGAAAGTACTATTAGCGTGTGTTCCCATGGGTGGGGACAATAGTTTGATTGGACAAAAGGATGTTGCTTTGTTGTGTCTTAGGAGGTCAGAAAAGTTGGTGTCATTTATAATAAAACAGTTGAATCCTTTTGAATTACCTATCCAGGTTTTCATGGAGCTGCAGATAACCGTTCTTAAGACATTGGAGCGGCTAAATTCAGTTGAGTTCTTAATTAAGTGTTCCGTGAGAGAACAGAATTGTGAGAACACTTTTGTTGAGTTTCCAACTGAAAAGGAGGACAGTGATGATCAATTCAGTAATGAGATTTTGGCTGTGATTACTGAGCATTTGGAGAAGTATAGCAAGCTCGTTGTAAAAGCCTTTCAAGTTTCTTCTCCTCTGGCAATTAAATTAGTTGTTCTAGATTGGGGACAAAAGTTCTGTGAGAGTGTAATGGCTATTAACAAGATCTCAAGGATGAGTGGTTTTTCCTACGAAGCGTGTGAGTATGCTGGTGTAATCATGAACTTAGTTTTTTCACTTTTAGGTGGTACATTTGATAGGGAACAGGAAGTGAGGTCACAAGTTGCATTAACTTTGGAGATGTTTATGCAAGCAAAACTTTTGCATCCTGTGTGTTTTTATCCCTTAGCTGAAGTCATACTGGAGAAACTTGGGGATCCAACTATAGAAATACGGGATGCATATGTAAGACTTCTTGCCTATATTTTGCCTACTACTATATATACATGTGGTCTCTATGATTATGGAAGATTTAGGCCTGTTGACCCTGTGTTAGGCGACAGTTCTAAGATACATTGGAAACAATTATTTGCCCTGAAGCAGTTGCCACTGCAACTGCACTCCCAACATCTTGTGTCGATTTTAAGTTACATTTCACAAAGATGGAAGGTACCTCTTTCTTCTTGGATCCAGCGGCTCATTCATAGTTGCCAGAGTTCAAGGGATGCTATTTTAAGTCTGCCTGAAGAAACAGGAATTTTTGGTGCTAATTCTCCGTGGTTGGATATACGAGTGGATGAAGACATACTTGAAAAAATCTGTTCTGTCAATAATTTAGCTGGTGCCTGGTGGGCTGTACAAGAAGCAGCTCGTTACTGTATTGCTACAAGACTGCGGACTAACCTCGGTGGCCCCACCCAAACATTTGCTGCTCTTGAACGAATGCTTTTGGACATTGCACACCTTTTGCAACTTGATAATGAGCAAAGTGATGGAAACTTAAGTATGATAGGGTCTTCTGGTGCTCACTTGCTACCAATGAGATTATTGTTGGATTTTGTTGAGGCTCTAAAGAAAAATGTATATAATGCATATGAGGGGTCTGTCATTTTACCACCTGCTACTCGTCAGAGTACTTTATTTTTTCGGGCAAACAAAAAAGTATGTGAGGATTGGTTTTCTCGTATTTGTGAGCCAATGATGAATGCCGGATTGGCTGTACATTGTAATGATGCTGTTATTCAGTACTGTACACTGCGTTTGCAGGAGCTCAAGAATCTTTCGGTGTCAGCTTTGAAGGAAAAATCTAGGACTCAGGTAACTGATAACCTCCACAATATCCGAGGAAGGTATAGAGGAGATGTCTTAAAAGTTTTAAGGCATGTTTCACTTGCTCTTTGCAAGAGTTCTGATCCAGATTCTTTGATTGGCCTACAAAAATGGGTTTCCATTACCTTCTCCTTACTTGGCGATGAAAACCAGTCCTTCGGTGAGGGTGGAAATGTTGGACCACTTTCTTGGATAACTGGGCTTATATATCAGGCAAGAGGTGAGTATGAAAATGCTGCAGCTCACTTTACACACTTGCTACAGACTGAAGAGTCACTTAGCTCCCTCGGTTCTGATGGTATACAGTTTGTCATAGCACGCATAATTGAGAGTTATACGTCTGTATCTGATTGGAGATCTCTTGAAACCTGGCTGTTAGAATTACAACTGCTTCGTGCTAAACATACTGGTCGAAGTTATTCTGGTGCTCTGACAATGGCTGGCAATGAAGTTAATGCAATTCATGCATTAGCACGTTTTGATGAGGGTGATTATCAGGCTGCATGGTCAAGCCTTGATTTGACACCTAAAAGCAATAGTGAGCTTACCCTTGATCCAAAAATAGCCTTGCAACGGAGTGAGCAGATGCTTCTGCAATCTTTACTCTTTCAGAAGGAGGAAAAAAGTGAGAAGGTACTGCATGATCTGCAGAAAGCTAGATCAATGTTGGAAGAACCACTTTCTGTTCTGTCACTTGATGGCTTAGCTGAAGCAACACCTCTCGCAATTCAATTGCACTGCATTTTCCTAGTAGAAGAGAATTGCAAGCTTAAAACAACTCATGAGAAGGCCAAACAACTACCATCAATACTAAGTTCTCTTGAATCATTGCCATCTTCCATTAGTAAAATCCGTCAAGATTGTAATCCATGGTTGAAAGTTCTTCGGGTTTATAAAACCATTTCCCCAAGTTCTCCAGTTACTTTAAAATTCTGCATGAATTTGCATAATTTAGCTCGCAAGCAAAATAATTTTTTGTTAGCAAATCGTCTAAACAACTACATGAAAGATTATGTATTTGCTTGCCCCGAGGAGAGACATCGAAATATTCTGGTTTTAAACTTGCATTATGAGAGCATTTTACTACAGTATGCTGAAAACAAGTTTGAAGACGCTTTCACAAACCTTTGGTCATTTTTGCGTCCTTTCGTGGTTTCTTCAAAACCATCTATAATATCTGATGTTGAAGAGAGGATTCTGAAGGCCAAAGCATGCTTGAAACTCTCAGATTGGCTGACACGAGATTATTCAGAATGGAGTCCAGAGGGTATTGTTCTCAAGATGCCAGAAGATTTTGATTTGGCCGAATCATGTCCACTAGGCAAAGATGGCAGCAAAGAAAACATAAGTTGTAAATCAAATTTGGGTTCTATTATTGAGGAAATTGTTGGTACAACAACAAAAATGTCTTCTCGTATTTGCCCCACCATGGGCAAGTCATGGATTTCTTATGCTTCTTGGTGCTTTAAGCAAGCAAGAGACTCACTCCATGTTCAGAGTGAAAATATCCTCCATTCATGCTCGTTTTCTTCCTTACTTGTTCCAGAAATTCTACCTGACAGATTTAAGTTGACTAAGGACGAGGTGCAAAGAATTAAGTCATTGGTTTTGTGTCTTTTTCAGGACAATATTGATATGAAAGGTTTTACAGATGAACAGGATGAGCGAAGCTCTTGGCTTGATTCTGCAGAGCTCTCAATTAGTGACAGTCCTCTGCAGAAATTGGTTTGGAATATAGTGAATATTATAGAAACTGCTGCAGGGGCATCAGGTGCAGAAAACTCGGGTGGTGAATGTCTTTCAGACATTGTATCTTCTCAGTTGAGAATTTGTTTGTCAAGCACAAAATTTGGGCTTGGAGAATCTGACATAAGTTCTGCATTGGATGATTTTGTTGATATTTGGTGGTCTTTGAGGAGGAGGAGAGTATCCCTGTTTGGACATGCTGCTCATGGTTACATACAATATCTTTCTTATTCATCTTCCCGTATTTCCCATAGTCAGGTGCCTGGTTCCGAATATGAGCCTTTGAAGCAAAAAACTGGCAGCTACACCCTGAAGGCTACATTGTATATATTGCATATACTTCTCAATTATGGTGTGGAATTGAAAGATACTCTTGAATCTGCTCTTCTGGTTGTTCCTTTGTTGCCATGGCAGGTTGCATGCTAGATCTCAGGTTTTTACTTTAACTTCTTTCTGTTTCACGAGGAGGATAGTTAACTGATATATTACTGGAATTGTCTTTGTAGGAGGTTACGCCTCAACTGTTTGCACGTATAAGTTCACATCCTGAACAGGTGATTCGAAAGCAGTTGGAGGGTTTACTAACACTGCTGGCGAAACAATCTCCATATTCTATAGTGTACCCAACACTAGTTGATGTTAATGCATATGAAGAGAAACCTTCAGAAGAGCTTCATCATGTGCTGGGTTATCTGGTAATATGAAAATTTCTGTGTGCATTTGTAGCTTATATATTCTTTTTACCTCAAGTATTCTCTCAACATCATGTGGATAATTAGGCATCAAAATTCTCACAACATCATGTGGATAATTAGGCATCAAAATTCTCACAACATCATGTGGATAATTAGGCATCAAAATTCTCACAACATGACAATTGTCACGTCTGTGTTTTAAGACAGTGAAGTGTGGTCACTGGTCAATTAATCTTTTTCAGGGATTTAGTAGTTCCAATTCTAATGTCTATGATATACTTTGGGTGGATAAATACATACTGATCTTGTTTTCGGCATAATAAACATCCTGATGACTACTCATTAGTTTGGCTGGGCATATTTATCAAGACATGATGTGATGTGCTCGTGGATTTGACTAACAGTTATATTGTTGTTATTGCTTTTATACTGACCTTTTGTTAACTTGCTTGTTTGGAGTAGCAAATAGGATGATTAAAATTTACCTGTTCCATGCAGAGAGAACTTTACCCCGGATTGGTTCAGGATGTTCAGCTGATGATAAATGAACTTGGAAATGTTACTGTTCTCTGGGAGGAGCTATGGCTGAGTACTCTGCAGGATCTTCACACAGGTTGCTTACTGATTTTTTCCAATATTTTGTTGATCATGAGATCCATTTCATTGAATTGCATTGGATAATTGATGACTCTTTTTTTGGTGTTTGAGGAAGGTACATGAGATTTCTTTTTATTGCATAATTAGGTAAGAGAAATATGGCTAACCATATTTTGTTGCAGATGTAATGAGACGGATAAATTTGCTGAAAGAAGAGGCAGCAAGAATTGCAGAAAATGTAACACTTAGTCAGAATGAGAAGAACAAGATAAATTCTGCTCGATATTCTGCAATGATGGCTCCAATAGTTGTGGCTTTGGAGCGTCGATTAGCTTCAACGTCTCGAAAACCTGAGACTCCTCATGAATCTTGGTTCCAGGAAGAGTATAAAGACCAACTAAAATCAGCCATAGTATCCTTTAAAATTCCTCCAGCATCTTCTGCGGCTATAGGTGATGTGTGGCGACCTTTTGATAGTATTGCTGCATCCTTGGCCTCTTATCAGAGGAAGTCTTCAGTTTCATTGGGAGAAGTTGCGCCACATTTGGCTTTGTTATCATCCTCAGATGTTCCAATGCCAGGTCTTGAGAAACAAATGCATGTACCTGACTCTGACAAAACAACTGATCTGCAAGGGGTTGTCACAATTGCTTCTTTTCATGAGCAAGTTACCATCTTATCAACAAAGACAAAGCCTAAGAAACTAGGTATACTTGGTTCAGATGGTCAGAAGTACACATATCTCCTGAAAGGACGAGAAGATTTGCGCCTTGATGCTAGAATCATGCAATTATTGCAGGCTATAAATGGTTTTCTGCATTCTTCATCTTCTGCATGTAGCAATTCTCTTAGCATTCGCTATTATTCTGTGACTCCAATCAGTGGTCAGGCTGGCCTAATCCAGTGGGTGGGCAATGTAGTAAGTATTTACAGTGTATTTAAATCTTGGCAAACCCGTGTCCAGCTAGCACAGTTCTTGGCATTGGGCTCTGCAAATACAAAATCCTCAGCTCCTCCACCTGTTCCCCGACCCAGTGATATGTTTTACGGGAAGATCATACCTGCACTTAAAGAGAAAGGCATCAAGAGGGTGATTTCCCGAAGGGACTGGCCTCAAGAAGTCAAATGTAAAGTTCTTCTTGATCTCATGAAGGAGGTGCCTAGGCATCTTCTTTACCAGGAGCTATGGTGTGCTAGTGAAGGATATAAAGCTTTCAGCTCAAAATTGAAGAGGTACATTAAAAGAACTTCTGAACCTTTCTGGTGCATTTTGTGGTTGTGCCATTTATAATTAAATTCAATGGTTAAAGGTATTTTCCTGAATATGGATTTGACTTTTGGGGATTTATTTTACTATCTATATCTACAGGAATAGATGTGACACTAACCATGAACTTGGTTCTCCATTTACACCTTGTTTGGTTGAGAGAATAGGAGAGCATAAATTAATGTTGTATGTTTAATGGGAGAGGAAAAGAGGAGAAATAATTTTAAAAAATGGTACGACCCACTATACTATTTCTTATGTATTCATAATACTCATCTCTCTATTTCTCTCCTCATCTCATCTCTATTTCTTTTCAATCAAACACCTCTAATTTCTACTTCATTTCTCCTTTATTTCCATTCAAACTATTTCTCTCCTCTCTCTACCAAACAAAGCATTAAAACAGTAAGTGTAGTTATATCAATGTTGTGAAGGGTTTAGTTCTTTCATTATATACTTACTTATCCTAGGCTTTTGCTCCTTCATTTTCTAATGGAGTTAAGAAGTTTGACATGACCTTGTTAAGGCAAAAATTTATGATAGATTTGATACTACAATTAGCTTTACTATTATTATAATGTCATCGTCATCATCTTCAATTGTAGGTATACAGGAAGTGTTGCGGCAATGAGTATGGTTGGTCATGTTTTGGGACTGGGAGACAGACATTTAGACAACATTCTTATAGATTTTTGTAATGGGGATATTGTACACATTGATTACAATGTGTGTTTTGACAAGGGACAAAGACTAAAAATTCCAGAGATTGTTCCTTTCCGTTTGACCCAAATGATTGAAGCAGCTTTAGGGCTGACTGGAATAGAGGGTAGCTTCAGATCAAACTGTGAGACAGTTATTGGTGTTCTAAGGAAGAACAAAGACATGCTTTTGATGTTATTGGAAGTATTTGTTTGGGATCCACTTGTGGAATGGACACGTGGTGATTTTCATGATGAAGCTGCAATTGGTGGTGAAGAAAGGAAAGGTATGGAGTTGGCTGTCAGCTTGAGTCTATTTGCATCTCGAGTACAGGAAATTCGGGTTCCCTTACAGGTATGTACAGAACATAATTCTACCCAAGCAAGTATTGGTGTCTGACATAACTAGATAAGCAGTGTTCAAACCTTTATGTGGTTTATATTTGGTTCAGATGCGTTAAAACAAATGTGTGCAGGCACATAAATAATTGTGTTTCAAGCATTTGTGTAGATTATGGATATTACACAAGACATTTTAGAATTTGCATGATGTATTTTAAATCAATTTTGCATTCTTGATTTTGTATTAAACTCCGGCGTGCAGTGGGTTCACCGGGAAGTCAGGGATTTTACCCTAACTCTAGATACCATATTAAAATAAAGGAAAAGAAAAATAAGATAAATCTCTTAAGTCCAGTGAGCACATAAGGTAATGTTTATATAGAGAAAAAATATGGGCTAAGCCCATGACATGGATAGAAATATCTAAGAATTTGTAACCTTCAATTAGAAAATCCAGCGTGTGAAAATTTGTCATACAGTATAGCTACATGTTTATATATTTACTTGAAATCTATTTAACTTGACTAATAACTGATATTTTTTCTTCCTTAAATCTGTGAATAGGAACACCATGATCAATTATTGACTAGTTTGCCAGCTGTTGAATCAGCACTTGAGGTAATGATGAAATCAATGCCATGAAATCTTTTGGCTACATTAAAATTGTGGCTTTGTTTAATTTTTTTTCTCAATCCACAATTTTTTAAATTTGAATTAACTTTGAGAAGTATGTACCAGAGGTTTGGTGACGTTCTAAATCAATATGAGCTTGCCTCTAGTCTGTACTGTCGAGCTGACCAGGAGAGGTCAAGCCTTATATTGCATGAGACATCTGCAAAATCAATTGTTGCTGAAGCAACCAGTAATTCAGAGAAAATTCGAGCTTCTTTTGAAATTCAGGCTCGGGAATTCGCCCAAGCAAAGGCCATGGTTGCCGAGAAAGCTCAGGAGGCAATGACTTGGGCTGAGCAGCATGGAAGGATTCTTGATGCTTTACGGTGCAACTTAATCCCAGAAATAAATGCTTCTTTTAATCTGAATAACATGGAAGCAGTCGTATCTCTTACATCTGCAGTCATTGTAGCAGGGGTTCCACTAACTGTTGTTCCTGAGCCAACACAAGCACAATGTCATGATATAGATAGGGAAGTTTCTCAATTCATAGCTGAGTTGGGTGATGGACTAACTTCTGCCACAGCTTCTTTGCAAGCATACTCCTTGGCTCTGCAAAGAATTCTACCATTAAATTACCTTTCAACCAGTGCAGTGCATAACTGGGCACAAGTTCTACAACTATCTATCAATGCTCTGTCATCAGATATCCTCTCTCTTGCCAGAAGACAGGCTTCTGAACTTATTGCAAAGTTTCATGTAGATAACAGTGATTCTATCAAATGCAGTCATGATGATCTCTGTTTCAGAGTGGAGAAGTATGCAGTTGAAATAGAAAAATTAGAAAAAGAGTGTGCTGAAATAGAGAGTTCTATTGGCTCTGAATCAGAATCAAAAACCAAGGATCGTCTTTTATATGCTTTTATGAAATTCATGCAGTCCATTGGTCTTTTAAGGAAGGAAGTTGGAATATCTTCTGTTCAATCTAAATATGACAGCGGAATGAACAATGTTAGACCTTTAGGTGAGCTAGAAGAGGAGAGAGAGAAGGCATTAACAATTCTGAATATTGCCATGAGTTCACTTTATAATGAGGTTAAACAAAAAATATTAAATATATATAATGATACATCCGGAAGAAGAAATCAATACCATATGTTGCAGAGTGATTCTGGAACTATTTTTGCTGAGTTTGAAGAACAGGTAGAAAAATGTAATCTTGTGACAGAATTTGTTCATGATCTATGTCAATATATTGGAAAGGACATCCCTTCTGTTGATATTAACAAAGTTCGTTCGAAGATTTCTTCTGAAAGTAATTGGGTTTCCATTTTCAAAAACATTTTGATTTCCTGCAAGGGATTGGTTAGTCAAATGACAGAAGTTGTTCTGCCAGATGTAATACGAGCTGCTGTTTCATTAAATTCAGAGGTTATGGATGCATTTGGATTGATCTCACAAGTCCGGGGGTCTATAGAAACTGCACTGGAGAAGCTTGTGGAGGTTGAAATGGAGAGAGCAGCACTGATTGAACTTGAACAGAATTATTTTGTTAAGGTTGGTCTTATTACTGAGCAGCAGCTGGCCCTTGAAGAAGCTGCAGTTAAGGGCAGAGATCATCTTTCATGGGAAGAGGCAGAGGAACTTGCATCCCAAGAGGAAGCTTGTAGAGCACAACTGGACCAACTTCATCAAACTTGGAATCAAAGGGATGTAAGGACTTCTTCTCTTATTAAGAGAGAAACAGACATTAAAAATGCCTTGGTTTCTGTGAATTGTCAATTTCAATCTCTTGTTCGGGTGGAAGAAGAAAGGGAGCTACACATTTTGAGAAGCAAAGCACTATTGGCTTCACTTGTTAAGCCTTTCCTGGAACTAGAATCCATTGATATTGTGCTGTCTTCGGCTGATGGTTCAGTTGGCATGCCCACAAGTAAATTTCATACTCTGACAGATTTGATAAACTCTGGGAATTCTATATCTGAGTATGTCTGGAAAGTTGGAGGTCTATTGGATAATCATTCCTTTTTTATTTGGAAAATAGGAGTCATAGATTCTTTTCTTGATGCATGCATTCATGATGTAGCTTCATCAGTTGAGCAAAATCTAGGCTTTGACCAATCACTCAATTTTATGAAGAAAAAGCTTGAAATCCAACTTCAGAAACACATTGGTCACTATTTGAAAGAAAGAGTTGCTCCTTGTTTGTTGACTTGTTTAGATAAAGAAAATGAGTACTTGAAGCAACTTACAGAGTCATCAAAGGAACTTGCTTTAGACCAGGGGAAGAAGGATGGGGCTGTGAAAAAAGTTTTACTTATGCTTGAAGAATATTGTAATGCACATGAAACTGCTAGAGCAGCAAAATCAGCTGCTTCTCTCATGAAAAAACAAGTGAATGAGTTGAAAGAAGCTCTTCGAAAAACTGCCCTTGAGGTAGTTCAGATGGAATGGATGCATGATGCTAGTTTGAACCCAACATATAACAGAAGAATCAGATTTGAGAAGTATCTAGATACTGATGACAGCTTGTATACAATCATTTTAAATCTCAGCCGATCTAAATTACTGGACAATGTACAATCTGCTGTGTCAAAAATCACGACATCAATGGATTGTCTTCAGTCTTGTGAAAGAAATTCTCTTATAGCTGAAGGACAGCTTGAGAGAGCAATGGCTTGGGCTTGTGGAAATTCCAGTAATTCCGGAAATACTTCAACTAAAAATTCAGGAATTCCTCCTGAGTTCCATGAACATATTAAGACTCGGAGGCAGATTTTATGGGAATCCAGAGAAAAGGCATCTGACATTGTGAAGCTGTGTGTGTCAGTGTTAGAGTTTGAAGCATCAAGAGATGGGTATTTGCATATACCTGACCAACCTTACCCCTTCAGGAGTAGTGTTGATGCCAAGACATGGCAGCAAGTCTACTTGAATGCACTAACAAGATTAGATGCTACTTTCCATTCTTATTCACGTGAGTTTGCTATTTTCCTCTGTTGTTGAATTTCCCCTGTAGTTGAACGTCTGCATTAAGGGAACATGTACTCTCCTTTTCTTCTGATAGGTACTGAACAAGAGTGGAAGCTTGCACAATGCACTGTTGAAGCTGCTTCCAATGGATTATATACTGCTACCAATGAACTCTGCATTGCCTCTCTAAAAGCAAAGTCTGCTTCAGGTAGAGCTTGTTATCTGGGTCATTGTTCATGTACATATTGAATTGCACACATGCATTTGCATGATTTCTTTCTCTGTTGATGTTTCAACATTGTGGTTAAATGTGTTGAATTTACGTTCTTTACCTTTTCCGTAGGTGATTTACAAAACACGGTTCTTTCAATGAGGGACTGTGCATATGAGGCTAGTGTTGCACTGTCTGCTTTTGTTCGGATTTCAAGGATCCATACTACTCTAACTTCAGAAAGTGGTTCTATGCTTGAAGAGGTAGTGTCCAAATTTCATCATTGTCATATGTTAATGCAAAGTATAATGTTAACATGGTTACAAATTACCAGTTCATCAATGTCATAAGTTTGGAACTGTCCCAATGCCTTGTGCACAACATGGTTATACAGAGATAAGTTTGGAACTGGTAATTTGTAAGTATGCAAAAGGATTTTAGATTAATGAAATTATGCTTTGCACCTGATTATTAAATTATAATCTTAACATGACCCAAGCTGTTAACAGATCAAATAACATAATGTAATTTGATCAAATTCTTTCAAAATCTTTTGGCTCCATGAATCATTTTTAGCAATCCTGAAATAGTTAGACCCAACTTGTTAACGAAGTAATGGTAAATTACTAACCCCTCCCTCTCCCAAAATAATCCCAATTCATAAAAGGATTACTATGCATTTGAATAAGGGTTATGTTCCTCTTCCTCATCACCAGATCTACTGTTGCTTAGTCTAAATATTTGATTACTGTCACAAAAAATTATTACAAATAATCTACATATATACAAATAATTTACTGTGTTCCATTAATTACCATTTTGTCCTCTTCCTAATTTTTTTTGCAACCAAATGTTGCTTCGCATTTGTAGGTTTTAGCAATAACTGAAGATATTCATGATGTTTACAATCTGGGGAAAGAGGCAGCTGCTATCCACCTTTCTCTTATGGAAGGCCTTTCAAAGGTTTATTTAACCCTTGTATCTCAGTTTGTAAAATATTGACCTTTAGGCTTTGCCTTAGCTGTCAATTCTATATTTCCTGATATTAAGCTTCCCTAACATCAGTTTTGTACTTTGGTTGATTCTTGTTTTTGGTAGGCAAATGCCATCCTTTTTCCACTTGAATCGGTGCTGACTAAGGATGTAGCTGCTATGGCTGATGCAATAGATAGGGAAAGTGAGACCAAGAAGGAAATATCACACATCCATGGACAAGCTATATATCAATCATATTGTTTAAGAATCAGGGAGGCTTGTCAGACCTTTAAGCCCTTGGTACCCTCTCTGATGTTAGCTGTGAAGGGACTTTATTCATTGTTGACTAGGCTAGCAAGAACTGCTAATGTCCATGCTGGCAACCTGCACAAAGTAATTTGACAGTTTCAAGCTATTATTGTTCTCTCTCTCTAAATATATATATGTGTGTGTGTGTGTGTGTAGTTTCTAGTTATCTATATATCTATCATATGGTGGAACATTGTCCTTTCACCATATTCACCCATTGATAACCTTGGTCTATATGTGTGTATATAAATAGCCACTGCCTCAGTCAAATCTTTTGACTGGCCAAGGATTTTTTATTTTTTTTTAGTTTGACAGATCCATATTCCCTGTTTTCAGGCGCTTGAAGGAATTGGAGAAAGTCAGGAAGTAAAATCAGTGGATACTACTTTGTCAAGATCAGATGTTGGGGGTGGTGATGCTGTTGAATTTGATGGTAAAGAAGGGGAGGGTCTCTCTAGGTCTGAAGATGATAAAATGGATGATTTCATTGGATTTTCTCGACTTAGTTTGGAGGACAAGGGATGGGTATCTCCACCAGATAGCATCTGCTGTACTAGCTCCGGATCTGACACCTCATCAGCCGAAGTTAGTCTTCCTGATAGCTTGAATGATTCAGCAGGAAATAAAGACCTGCTTTCGCAGGGGTCTGGAAGTAGAAACCCCATAGGTCATATGCAGACCGCCCTATTGTCTCAAACTGAAGTAGAAGAAATCTCACCTTTTGGGGTGTCACAATCTTCCCCTGAAGAAACTGATCTTAATGGTGCTGGTTCTGTGAAGTCAATCAATGAGGCCTCCGAGCATCCTGAAGCTATAGCTTTACTAGGTGATAAAACTGTTGCCATCCCTGCTAACTCCCAAAATCCAACAAATGAGAACTTAGACAAATTTGATTCAGCAGAAGAACCCCTTTCTGCAAAAGAAGTTAAAAATGCTGCAGAACATCGTGATCAGAACATAAATGCCAATACTCGTGTCGGAAGGGGTATGTACAAAATCTTTATGTACTAATTTTTTTGTATCGCTGCTTATTTAATATACTAATCCCATATTAGTAAAATAAATAACCAGTTTTTTATTCAGATTTTTAATCCCCTCCAGTTGTGTCCTACTATAAAGAAACACATAATATGGACCTTATAAAATTAATGTTACCCAATTCTAATAAAAAATATACTGTCCTAATGGATATAAATGAACTCTGCTTGCCTTCAGTATAATGACTACACGATTATTTTGTGCGGAAAATTAAGTTAGCAAGAAGTTGTAATAAGCCATTGAGTAGATAGTTCTTTTTCTTTCATTTGATCTTACTTTATGAGTTTTTTCTCCTTTTAAATGTAAAAAGTAAGGAGAAAGTGTGGTTTTATGATCTCTTTTTCCTTTCATTTCCTTGCTCGTTTTCGAAGAGACTGACTTAATGTCAGATCTTGTCTTTATCACAGTTTAAATTATCTATAAAGTTTAAATTTGACTGTGGACCAAGGTTTCGAGTATCATGTATCTCATTTTGCATTGACTATCTAGAACAAGTTATGGAGATTGCATTTTGGTATCTAATGATATTCACGAACTGTAGTTTTTTTAAAAAAGAAACAGAAGCAGCTTTCGTTGTATGAAGCAAAGAAGCAAAAACAGCAAATAATCTCTTAAGCCTACTAGTACCTCACTAATTTCTTATGTGTGAAAGTGTTACGAATGTAAAAGGAATTGACATGCCATTTTCTCATTTGTTTTTTTCACTTTATGCTAGGTAAAAATGCTTATGCCTTGTCTGTATTGAGGCGGGTTGAGATGAAAATTGATGGTCGAGATATCTCTGAAAGCAGGTAAGTAGGGGTATTTTCGCAATCACAAAATCTTCTACTGAATTTTTTATTAATGTTGGGCCTTCTTTGGATTTCAGAGAAATTGATATTGCAGAGCAAGTAGATTATCTACTAAAGCAAGCCACTAGTGTAGATAATCTATGCAACATGTACGAAGGTTGGACACCATGGATCTGAGGCTTCCAGAGGTTCCTCAGACTGGAGCATCTTAACTCCCATTCCCAATATTGTGCAAGAATTGGCCTCAAGCCTTGTTGAGTTGACCATGACGAGGAATAGGTTCTTGGGCCAGCTATTTTTTTTCTGGTGATGCAGGAAACCACCAGAACAAAGTTTTTGCAGGTCCCATTAATCTGGCCATTTGTTGAAGTATTTCATTGATCACAATCCAGGGCCAAACTGTTAACTTCTGCCGTCCCTTTGATTTCAGCTTTTGTCCAGGCAGAGTTACTATTTTTCACTTTGCATGTGGGCTTTCATCTACCATCCCACAGTGCAGTCCCAGGCTCATAGCTGGTCTCGTGGGAGATGAAAAAGGATTACCATGCCTTCACTCCTGGTTTAAGCAGTGTAGTATAACTTTTAGCTCCTACTACTTGCATTGCCATACTGATTGGGGAGCATGTTTTGGATCCTCAGCTCTTGAAGGCTGAAAAAAGGTCATATGATGACAACCGGGCAGTGGAAGATCTAATGTTTTGTTTCTGGCAGGAGCATCATACTATTGCGAAACTGACGTCCGGTATGAGTTACACGCATCCGTGTAATCATTCATTTATATGTTGATAGGTCAAGGAATCAATTGCGCAATGCTGGTCTATTAATCATGTAATTGCAGCGTGGCTAGCATCCTACGCACATTGGTTTGAAGCAACAAAGACCAGCTTATGCGGTTTTTACGTGGAGATTGGAGCTTACGACCAAATTGTAACTTTTTAATCCATTTGCCATCTTTCCTCTCTTTGATTCTTTTTCCATCTTTTTAATCCACTACATACATCTGTACCTAAAGATGCCTTCATATGCATCCCAATATTGCATTATTTCCTTTACTTTCTATGGATTTCTTCATGTTGTCAAGAATATGGGAATGAAGTTGGCACTTGAATAAACCTATGTTCTGAAAATAAGATAGATTAAAGTTTTAATGATATGATAGAATCGGTATTAACAAAATGACAGAAATAATAAATAATATATAAGATAATATTGGAAAAAAAATATAATATTATAATTTAACAAATATTAAAAGTTTAAAGTAACTTTTTTTTTAAAAAAAATAACATTGTTCTTGCATACCCTTTCCCTACACCTTTTTTACATTTTGGATTTTGGACTAAGTAATTTGGAATGTAAAACTTTGGTGTCATTAATATTTAAGCAATGAAAAGGGATATCTCTTGGTAAATTTTGAATTATTTAATTTAGAATGAAAGTTATAGACTGATTTTTTTGTTATAGACTAACTTTTTTAGGTATGAAAAAAATTAAAATTCTCCATCATTGTCACTCTATTTTGTATCACTCTTGTGGCTAGTAACTGTGATGAATGTAATGCTTTGACCTTCCAAAATTTCTCATATGCCAAGCCGTCCTCTCCAATAGCTTAGTTTTGAAAAACAAAATTGTAAGCTGAATTCACCGTGTAGGTCTGATTTTCCTCTTGTTTCCATTACCATTTCCAACACAACCTTGGTAGGTGAAAAAAGAGAGTAAGAAATGGATTAAAAATTAAAATATTTAGTTGAAAAAAAGGGTAAAAAATATACATATAGATAAACAGTTATAGAGCAAATTTAACCATTTTTTAAATGATTTCTATTTTTTTTTTCTTTTTAAATACTTCAGCTCATTTTAATTTATCTCTTTGACGAGTTAAGCTAGCGTAGTGAGAGCTTGGATTGAAACCCTTTTCAATGTATAAGCCTTCATTTGCCTCTGTACGGTTCTTGAAGCTGTAGAGGAAGGAATGACCGCAGACTTGAAAAAGAAAAGCAAAAGAGAAGAAAGTTTATGCCAATGAGGGTGTTGATAAGAGAGTAAGAAGAAGAAGGAATAAGGTACGGATACCAAGACATGACATAATTAGATTATGTTGCGCGTTTAATTATTATATTCTTAAAAAAAATAAGAATTTTATTTATATATTTTTAATTTACTTTTTACAGTTTTTTTCTTTTCTAATGTTCTTATATAGGAATGTGTACTTTCCTCAAATAGTTATTGTTGCTTATGATAGAAGTATTAATTGTTATTAAATGTATAATTTTTTTTTCCGTTTTTGTGCAAGTATTTATAGAAAAAATTACGATACCTATACATATGGACCATTATTTGACACATGGATATAGACAAGAATAGAAAACTCGATTATGTATCAAATTAGGAGAAAGATACAAGAAATTACAAATTAAGTCTGCCCCAAAACAACCTTACAAGATCCTTTTCATAGTTAACTACACTCTTCAACTACCAACAATAAAATAAAAAACTATAATGGTTTAACAGAAAAAGAAAACAGAGTAATTAACTATAAGGTTTTATCCTGTAATACTTATGATTAAGGAAATGTTTCATACATATGTGTTATCTTTTGTACTGGCCCAAACTTCAGACATCGGCTTGATGGTCTGGTCGCGATAGTGGGCCACGTAAGTGGACCCCCAAAGATTGTATGTTGTACTGGCCTAGACTTCGGACATCGGCATCAGACATCGGCACCTGCGGAGCAGGTCGGTTTAGTGGTTTGGTCACGATAGTTGGCCAGGTAAGCGGGCCCCCAAAGATTGTACGTGTTGAAACCTATATATAAGAAAAACTTAATTTGTAGGAAAGTTCATGCATGTGGTGTGTATAGTAGATTTGGGTCTAGCACATGTAATATTCCATGAAGGCCCAAGAGCGCTAGGGTTTTCAGAGAAAGTTGCATGCATGGCACGTGAAGAATTATGGCACCTACAAAACAGATGGACCCCACAACGTTGGTACATGAGTTGGTACCCTAGCGGTCATACTGTTAGATTTTGCACTCCCAAGAGGAAGATTTTGTGCGGTTATTGGGCTAAGATTGCGCAATAACGTACCAAGATGTCCTCCCAGTAAACCTAATTTCACTAGAGGTAAGACTCTGGTGAGAGGGAGGCGGGGACAATGAGTTAAAAACAACCTATAAAAGGGAGTTGAGATCCCTAGTAAAGGTACATCGTTTCTAAACTTGAAACTATTTTACTTACTCATTGTTTCTTAGCCCAGTACTGACTTGATCGTCGGAGTGCAATCAACAGGTAGGGCCTCTCTCTGTTTCAACGGAGCTGCTTTCCAACACCTAAGAGCAAGCACAGAAACTACCAGAAAGAGGAGGAGCCACCGCCTGTCTTTGAAGTCAATGACGGCTAGGTCAACTGGCGAGAACATTTGGCGCCCACCGTTGGGCCGATAAAACTAGGTCTCATCCACAGTCACGTTCAGAGCCATCCAACAACATGAGAAATACAAGATAAGGTGCATTTGCGCTGGAGGGAGGGGACAACGTCACCATGCAACAACTCATGGAGACCATTTGTGCCCTTCAGCAAGCAGTGGCAGCGTCAAAGGCCGATTAGGATAAGATTCTGGCTGAAGTTCAAGCTAAGCAGACAGTCAATCAAAACCAATTCCAGGTTGATTTGGCTGCGTCACGAGCAAACAATGAAGAACTGCGCACATCCCAGTTAGGGCTCGCCCCATGCCCTTTTCCCAAGCGATCATAAATGCAGTCATACCCACTAATTTTATGATTCCAAAAATCACCTTCACAGGTACTGAAGACCCGGAGGCCCACATCACGACCTTCCATACCCAAATGATGATCTCAGGAGGAATTGACGCTATGCACTATAAATTGTTTATGGGAACATTCTCGGGCACAACGTTGGAATGGTTCATCAGTCTCCTCGATGGACACATCACTTCGTTTGATCAGTTCTCAACACTGTTCAGAGAGCAATTTATCATCAACCAGGCTCCCCCTCCCATCTCTTTCGATCTCTTTGATGTGAAACAATGTCAGGAAGAGCCCTTGAAAGATTTCCTAAACCAGTTCGAGGCACTGGTGGTGAAGCTACACACCAAAGACGAAGCCATGGTGGTGCACGCCTTCAGGCAGAGAATATTATCAGGGCCTTTTAGTGATTCTCTGATAAGGTGTCGTCCAAAGACATTTAGCGAGATCTGTCATCCAGCTGTGACCCACATCAACGCAGAAGAAGTGACAGAAAAAACGTGGAAACGATGGCCCGGCAAGACCTTGGGGAACTGATCGTCTTCACAACCCATGAGAGTGCATGAGGCCACGATAGAGAAGAAACCCCTCGGCTAAACAGACGTCATATGAGCCAAAAAAGCCTTAGACTATGGCACAGACGAGGGAAGGTGCGCCCACCAGGCACAACTTCAGAATGGACCTTAAGGAGCTGATTGTTATCCCCAACATGACGGACAGGCTGAAGTCACCTCCAAAGACCAATAGAAGGTTGGGGCCCAGTAAAGACACTTGATGCGAATTCCACAAAGCCTTTGGCCACAACCTATGCAACTGCTTAGCGTTGGGACACCAATTAAATGAATTGGTAAGGAATGATTTTTTGAAGGAGTACCTACAAGAAAAGCAAGGGACCCCAACGTCAGTAGCCCCAGCGGGAGATTAGGGGCATGACATACCAGTCCATGGAGAGGTCAATATCATCTCTGGAAGTTTTTCGGGAGGAGGATGCACCGCCTCCTAGCGAAAGAAGTATGAGAGAAGTAACGACAGTAAAAGTAAGGGAGCCTGACTAGTACCCTTAGCCCAACCTCTTCTTCACGAAGACCAATCTACGAGATGTAATCCCACATGACAACGACTCAGTGGTGATCCCATTGGTGACGGCAGGGAAAAGGGTGCATCGAGTCCATGTCAACAAAGGGAGCTCAACAAATGTGATGTTCTGGTTGACTTTCAATAAGCTGCAATTATCGCTTGACCAATTGAGACCTTACGACGACTGCCTATACGGTTTCGCGAGGGACCAAGTGGAGGTAAGAAGACACGTGGAGCTGAGGACGACTTTCACATACGGTATTGCATCCCGCACTGCTAATATAAGGTATCTCGTTGTCAACGTCCCTTCAACTTACAACATCCTTTTACACAAACCTGTCCTAAACAGGATGTAGCAATGGCCTCGACGAGGCATATAAAGATGAAGTTGCCCTCCCTTGAGGGAACCGTGATTACCATCAAATCTGACCAGAAGACGGCAAAGAAGTGCTATGAGAATAGTCTAAAGACAAAGAGAGGGGTGTGCACCGTCACCAGCCAGCCTCAAAGGGGGGAAGGGGTCGCCCAAGCAAAGATGGACATAACTTGGGCAGAGGAGACATTATCGTTTTATTTTTTTTATAGTGAGAGCTATAAATGGAGGTGGCGTGGCTCTGTGTTTCTTTCCACAACGGGTAACTAAGAATCAAAGGGACCAAATGCAACAAGTCTTGAAAATAGCACCCCTGTTCCAATTTCCTAACTTGAAAGCTAAACAAAACAAACGGGGTTTTAGAAGAAAGTAACGTGCAAAACCTAAACTGGGAAAACAAATCAAAGCTTAGACTTTCAGTTTGAGGTGGTGAGTCACCGAGTCCTCACTCGTTAGCTTTTTTAATAAAATTTTCATATATGTCAAATTAGATGTTTTTTTTTTTTTTTAAGGTTTTAAAAGACCATTGTTTGACTCAAAAAGCAGAGAAGGGTGGGGACTGGAGAATAGAGAGTGATGGCAAAGTGGATCTGAAAGGTGAAAAATTTCAGTAAGTAGACCCCAAAATTTTTATCTTTGGATTAAGGGGTCATCAAATGCTTATGTTTTTCAGCCTTTCCAGACACTCAAGTTGCTTTTATACTCCACAACTCAACTCTGTCAACTGATACTTCCAATGCTTAAAGAGGAAAAACAGGTTTGTATGGACAAACGAGTGTGAAGAATCGTTCCTCAAGCTGAAAGGATATCTAGTCAGTCCCTTAGTGTTGTGTAAGCCGCTGCCAGGTACTCCGCTCCGCCTATACTTCGCCATTACAGAGCGAGCGATCAGCTCAGTCCTCGTCCAGGAGTAGGACCGCGTGCTAAAACCCATATACTTTTTCAGCAAAAGGGCCCGAGGTGCGCTATCAGGCAATTGGAAAAGCAGCTCTAGCTGTTGTGTTTGCAGCACGAAGACTCCGCCACTATTTCCAGAGTTTCACTGTGATTTTGATGACGGACATTCTCATTCGCAAGGTCTTACAAAAGCTTGATGTGGCGGGGCGGATGGTACGCTAGGCGATTGAGTTATCCGAGTTTGATGTACAATATGAGCCAAGAGGACCTATCAAAGGCCAGGTTTATGCTGACTTCGTGGTAGAACTCTCCTCAACGGTCACACATCAAGAAGAAGCAGATTTTCGGTGGGTCCTCTCTGTGGACGTATCCTCCAACCAACAGGGCAGTGGGGTTGGCGTCATTTTGGAGGGGCCAAATGGGTTACTGATCGAGTAGGCCTTACGGTTTGCATTCAAGGCTAGTCACAACCAAGGTGAATACGAAGCCTTAGTCGCAGGAATGTTGCTGGCAAAGGAAATGGGTGCTAGAAGTCTGTTGGTAAAAAATGACTCCCTATTGATAAAGGGGCAGGTTACGAGTTTGTACCAGACCAAGGACCCTCATATGGCCGCATACTTGTTATATGTCAAGATCTTGAAAGAGGCTTTTGTGGTGTTCGAGCTGGTACACGTTCCCAGAGAAAAGAATGCAGAAAACCTTGAAGACACCCCGAACCATCACAGACTGCACAGTAGAAGTCCAAGGTAACCATCTTAGAGGGTGAATAAAGAGGCCACCGGTTGTTGATTCAGGAGACGTTGAAGGCAGCTAGGATAATCACATACGATTCATTAAGGGGAGAGTCATTGCATGTCTGCCTAGTCAACGAGGGTGAAACCTGGATGCACCCTATAGACGCTACTTGGTTGACGGTTTGCTCTCGCTGGAGCCAGCAGAAGCTAGGGTCGTCAAGAAAAATGCAAATAGGTACACCCTGATCGATAGAAAGTTGTTTAGACATGGGTACGCTCACCCTATCCTATCCTGTGTGAGTGGTGAGCAGCGTGTATCATGGTGGAGCTTCATGAAGGTATATGTGGGAGTCACATCGACAGCTGAGCTCTCTCGTCTAAAGCCATCTGAGCGGGGTACTATTGGTCGACCATGAAGGAGGACTGCACGAAGTACGCACAATGATGCAAGCAGTGTCAACGGCACGCCGACTGGCATCATGCACCCCCGAAGGAATTACAATCGATCCATAGCCCATGACTTTCTCACACCTGGGGGATTGATATCCTGGGACCATTTTCCCTAGCAGTTCGCCAGATGAAGTACCTCATGGTCGTCATTGAGTACTTCACCAAGTGGATAGAGGTTGAGCCCGTCGTACAAATCACAACTCTCAAGGTTCAACACTTCATGTGGAAGAACATAGTCTGCCGTTTTGGAATTCCAAAACTTTTGGTGTCTGATAATGGCACCCAGTTCGCAAGTCAATAGTTAGGCAAACTATGCACGGACCTCGGTATCAAGCAGGTGTTCACACCAGTCGAGCACCCCAGACGAATGGGCAGGTTGAATCCGCTCACCGAGTTTTTCTCAGGAGCCTAAAGAGAAGGTTGGAAAAAGCCAAAGGAACTTGGGCGGACGAGGTCCCCAGAATTGTGTGGGCCTACCACACCACTCCTCAGTCCACTACCAAGGAGACGTCTTTCAGCTTGGTGTATGGTTCGGACGCCATGATTCCTGTTGAGATCCAGGAAAGTTCACCTCGTTTCCAAAACTTCATGGCCGAGGAGTCTATCGAGGAGATGGGTGAACTTAGACCTGCTATACGAAGTCAGGGAGGAAGCGCGCATTGGTACCCTGTCGGCCATACTGTTAGATTCTGCACTCCCAAGAGGAAGATTATGTGCAGTTATTGGGCTAAGATTGCGCAATAACGTACCAAGATGTCTGTTGGAGATCCCACATCGACTAGAGATGAGGACATTTCATTGTATATAAGTGGGTGCAAACCTCGACCTCATGAGCCAGTTTTATGGGGTTGAGTTAGGCTTAAAGTCCACTTCTTAATATGGTATCAGAGCCATTTCGATCCTATCCTAGTGAGTATGTGTTGGGTTTATCAGGCCACCACCCATAAAACCGACTCATGAGGTTGAGGTTTGCACCCACTTATATACAATGAAATGTCTTCATCTCTAGTTGATGTGAGATCTCCAACAATGTCCTCCCAGTAAACCCTAAAGCAACCTATAAAAGGGAGTTGAGATCCCTAGTAAAGATACACCGTTTCTAAGCTTGAAACTATTTTACTCACTCATTGTTTTTTTTTCCAGTACTGACTTGATCGTCGGAGTGCAATCAAGAGGTAGAGTCCCCCTCTCTTTCAACAGAGCCGCTTTCCAACACCCAAAAGTAAGCACATAAACCACCAGAAAGAGGAGGAGTCACCCCTTATCTTTGAAGTCAACTACGACTAGATAAACCGACGAAAACATCTTTAATTGTCTAAAAGAAAATTTATTTTTGAATGACCGACTTAGGTTCATTCTTCATAAATTTGATCATATGTATGGATGTTTCGTGGAAAGCGCATTTGCGGTAGTTCGTGGTATTGATGTCACTTACTAGCATCTATCATAATAAATAATTAAAGATAATAAAAATATTAAAAAAATATTAATGAATATAAAAAATCTCTTTTTTTAACTTAAATTTGTTTTCACTTACTAATCTTCGATCTCGAGTTGAAACAAAGGCTAAAGCGATACGCTGGTGGTGGTGCCTTTTATTTCTTACCTATCAAAAGTACAGAAATAAAAATATTAAAATTAACGAAGGGCAGAGATTTGATCCAGTTTCTCTGAAAACTGGAGAAGATCTTTTTGGTTTTGGTTAAATTAGCAATGACACACAGAACCAAAACAAGAATCTCGCACTCTGCTCAAAGACCAAGTGCCACGCCTGTTGTTTATCTTCAATACTGTATCACGGTTTCACGCCAGCAGATTCTCACCTTCTACTTCCTGTTTTACGTTCAGTTTCAAAGCACACTCACAAAAAACAACACTTTCTAAATATTTCCACTTTTCTTCAATTGCCACTTTCTATATATATATATATAGACACACACACACAAACATACCTCTCACATCAAACTAAACATTACCAGAAGTGTCTTTCTTGCTTTTGCTTTGATCTCCATTTCAGTCCCTTATTTTTCTTACTAGCTCTCTGATTAGTGCTTTTGGCTTTGGCTGCTAATTCGGTAGATTTCAAGTGATGTCTGCACTGGTGGATATATGGACAAGGGAACTGTCCAAGCTAAAGGAAAAAGATGAAACCATTCACTCTGCTGCTTCCATTCAGCATGAATCTGCCCAATCCTTCCAGGAAAAGGACCTGATCTCATCTGGGTTGGCTGAACTTGCTGCCAAACACATGCAAGTTAACAAGCCAAGGTTGCTCTTTTCGGAGGCTTCACTTTCCATGCTTCTTCAATGTTTTAGCCCTTGAAGAAAACAATAAATGCTTAACTCACTTTATTTCTTCCTTTACCCTTTACAAGTTAGAATGATGTGTGTATATACTGCTCCTTCCTGTTTCTAATAAAATCACCTGTTTAGTTTTTTTTTCTTCTCTTAATTTCACACCCAGATCGTTTTTAATTTTATGTTTGATGATGAATCATCAGTCAAATTTATCAGTACTTGTTACCAATAACCTTTGTAAATAAAATATAGATAAGCTTTCAAACTTAGTCAAAATAGACAAAAGAAAAGTTTATTATCTTTTCTGAGAGGAATGATCTACCAGATGAATTCAAGAAAACTTGGTCAGAAATGGAAAAACATTGAATATTTTTGTCCCTGCTGCTAACAAATAGTAGCCATACATAGATACATACCACTATATTATTTTTTGTTAGGTGTTGTTGACTTTGCTTTTAAAATACATAACCTGGGCATGTGTCAATTTCAATTGACTTGTTCCTTTCTATCTTTTTTCTAGAAAATTACAGTTTCATTCAAATAACCTTATTTGTACAGTTAAAATGCTTTTCGGTTATTCATAGGTAACCTGACAACTGATATTTAAGGAAAACACACGCACCATAACAGTTGGTTTAGTTTGAAAAGTTCCACGCCGTCGTTGTTGTCCATTTCTTTTCTCATCAATTTCCATTCCAACCTTTTGAATACGTTGTTCATGACCAAACCAAAACCTGTGCAACTCTTTCCCTCGCAAGTCTCCATCATATACTCTCTACCAATTTTTGCAACTCACGACCTTTGATATTACGTTTCAAAAATGAGTGAAGGTTGAGGAATAGCATAAGCAGCACCGAGTTGTGTTGGTTTGATCAGAGTGAACAAGTTTGTTTCACTTGAGTTTTGAAACTTTTACATGGCTTCGCTTCTGAAAAGTCTTCGTCCCGGTGTGCCTTCAGTTCATGATGCTGGAGATGATTTCAGCTATGAATACTCTTTTGCTGAGGAATACAAAGGCCCTCCTCTCAGCTACTCTATCCCAGAAGTTCTTCCTTTCAACCTTGACCAAATCCCACTTGCCCCTGTTGCTCATTCTCCCCCTCACAACTTGTCCCTTCCAGTTATCCAACCCTTTAGAAAAACCAATCCAGAATTGGCTTCAAGAGCTTCCTCTGTTTCTTCTAATCCCCTGTCATGCAAAGAAGAGGATCATGATGATGATGATGACGACCCTGTTAGCCCAAAACATGTTAAACGGCCCTCCGTGGTGACTTTTCGTGATCCTGAGACAAATGAGATAGTGGATGATGAAGAGATTGTTGAATCTGTTAGTGGAGAAAGTAATAGCAACAATAGTAATAGCAATAATAATCGTGTGAGGCCGCATGCTGAGAGAGGTGGGAAGAAGGGATCGTGCTATCGATGCCTTAAAGGGAGTCGTCTAACTGAGAGGGAGGTTTGCATTGTTTGCGGTGCAAAGTTTTGTCGCAACTGCGTACTTAGAGCAATGGGGTCCATGTCTGAAGGCAGAAAATGTGTCACTTGCATCGGTTATAGAATTGACGAGGACAAGCGAGGGAACCTTGGAAAACCTTCTCGGATGCTCAAGTACTTGTTGTCTAAGGGGGAAGTGAAACAAATCATGAAGGATGAGATGTTTTGTAAAACAAATCAGATACCAGCAGAAGATGTTCGTGTGAATGGAGAACCCCTTGACTTGGATCAGCTCACTCTGCTTTTGACCTGTTCAAACCCCCCAAAAGGATTGAAACCGGGTTTCTATTGGTATGATAAAGCATCTGGGTTTTGGGGAAAGGTGATAATCAAGTCGAACCTCGGATACTCTTCTTTGTTAGTTTAATCTAAGTGAAACTTAATGAACTTGAACTTACCATTTATGTTTTTTACAAGCAAAGCTCAGATATGGTGTACTGCTTGATCCTGCAGGAAGGTCAACGGCCATGTCAAATTATTAGCCCACAGTTGGAGGTTGGGGGTCACTTGCAGAGAAATGCAAGCAATGGAAAGACAGAAGTAACTATAAATGGTCGAGAGATTACCAAAAAAGAGCTTTGGATACTGAAGGTGGTTGTTGATCTAGGCACTTTCATAGTATACAATTTTGAAACTGTTAAACTGAAGTGTCACTTTGTTTAATTGCAGTGGGCAAGAGTGCCATGTGAGGGAACAACTGACTTTTGGGTGAGCCAAGATGGATCATACATGGAAGTGGGACAGAAGAATGTGAAGGGGCACATATGGGAGAAGGTAATTCATGTTGTTTAGCTTTTCTTAAGCTATAATCCCTTGTCAATGACTCTGGTATATGTGCATGCTTTTGACAGTCTACAGTGAAGCTTGCTTCTCTAATTCTGTCCCTGCCAGTTCCTTCTAGTTCCTTAACTCCAGCTGACGAAGGAGAAAATGAAATTAGCAAACACAACATTCAACAGAAAATGCTTCACAAATTTTTACTTGTTGGTTCTGAAAATTCTGGAACATGTACCATATATAAACAGGTAACATGCTGCTAGAGGGAATTATTTTGTCATGCATTTGTTTGGTATCTCTCTTACATCTGAATAACTCTCTGTAATAAGTTGAAGCCTTGAGTTTGTAACACTTAGACTGAACCTTTTATATTGCAGGCCAAGCTTCTGTATAATGCTCCTTTCTCTGTAACCGAGCTCCAAAACATCAAGCTGGTAATTCAAAGCAACTTGTATAGGTACCTTGGCATCATATTAGAGGCACGAGAGTTTTTTGAAGAGAGTTTGTTTGAAAAAAGTAACGAACAACTTGTTGGTGAATCAACTTCTTCTGGTAATTGTTTTTCTCTGAGTATATAAAGAGCTAACGGGGAGATCTGCACTGTCTGAATGAAGTATTTGTCCACATTTCATTGAACACCTTTTCCTTTTGCATTCTTTTTTAACACCATAAAGCAAAATGGTTTTATCCATTTGACAAATCAAAACGATTCTTTTTGAACACCATAAAGCAAAATGGTTTTATCCATATTTAACGAATCAAAAACGATAAAGGCTGAATCTAAATAGAATTATCCATTCAATACTAAACAGAATGTTAATTGTTGATAAGGATAATTAACCGAGTCATCCAGTAACTTCACAGTATATTTTGTAATTTATATTAGGAGGAAAAGTTTTTGATGTTTACTCTGCAACAGGGATTACTGGAGAAATTATTGACTCGACAACCTATTCTATTAGTCCAAGACTAAGAACTTTCTCCGATTGGCTACTCAAATACATGATGTCAGGCAACTTGGATGCAATATTTCCAGCTGCTGCTCGTGAATATGCGCCAGTGCTGGAGGAACTGTGGAGGGATGCAGCCATTCAGGCCACATACAAAAGGAGAAATGAAATAAAAAATCTGCCAAAAAGTGCGAGCTATTTTCTTGAGCGGGTAAGATAATGTTCCACATATTCATCATCACATCATAATTCCTTTCTACTCTCATAACTGATTCCACTTAATAACACTTGATGCACCTTTATTATTTTCTTTTCAATAGTTGTGTTTTATTTCTACTTTGTTGCCATAAACTATACTAGAGTTGCTTAGGAACAGAGTTGGAATAACTGATTTGACACAGTTTAGACGGTTAATAATGTTCTATTACTTTATAGAAAGTATTTAACTTGTCTTTTTTTAATCCCATTTGAACTTCCTGGGTTAGTTTAAATTGGATAGAGGATTACCAACTCAATCACTTGGGTAGAAATTCTGAATGGAGGTTACTGAACACATGATTACCTCAATCTCATGAATATCTAAATATTTCTTCGGATGCAGGCTGTTGAAATTTCCAGAATAGATTATGAACCCTTGGACATGGACATCTTGTATGCTGAGGGAATAACCTTATCAAATTCCCTTTCTTCTATGGAATTTTCATTTCCTGTGTCAGGTCATGAGGACTCATTGGACCCTGTGTATCAACATGATCCTTCACTCAGGTCCCCTTTCATTCCATCAATGTTACACATAATAACAATCTTCAGTTTTAGAGTTATGCACTTCACCTTTTTTTAATTCAAAATCAAAACTAAGCTAGCTGATTTAGGATGATAAAATCCATAAGGAATAATAGATATCTGCAGGTAATGATAAAACAACTTGGTAATGCATTGAATCTTTGTTTGTGCTTGTAGGTACCAGCTCATCAGAGTGCATCCAAAAAGCCTCGGAGAAAACTACAAGTGGTTGGATATGTTTGAAGACACTGATGTAGTCTTATTCTCAGTGGCCTTAACTGACTATGACGAGTACACGGTAGACAGTAATGGAGTTGCTACCAACAAAATTTTAGCAGCCAAACATCTCTTTCAAAATATCTTCACTCATAGAGTCTTCAGCAACACTAAATTTCTTCTAATATTGACCAAGTTTGATCTGTTTGAGGAAAAGATTGAACAGGTTCCTCTAACACAATGTGAATGGTTTTGGGACTTCAATCCAGTGATCAGCCACAACAATAAAACCGCTGGTATTGGTAAAAGTACCAACCATCCTCCACTGGCTCAACGTGCTTTTCAATACATTGGTATGAAGTTCAAGAGCTGGTTCAATTCTCTAACTGGTAGAAAGCTGTTTGTTTCACTGGTTACTGGGTTGGAACCTGCTACTGTTGATGAAGCTCTTAGATATGGCAGAGAGGTTATGGTGTGGGAAAAATGGGACCCCTCTTTGATAAATGAGAAGTCTGAGATAACATCCACAACTTTTGATGCAAGCTATGAATAAAAATATAATAACTATCACCTCTCCTAGAAAATTCTGTAGTTTTTTTCTCACATTTTAGAATCAGTCAATAGTACTGGGTTAACATTGAAGGAAATGATGCAACCTAATCTTGATGATGCTAGAACTCACGTTGCCACCACCACATAAGTCTTATATTACTCTCTCCCCAAACATTCTCTGTAAATGTGACCTTAGAATCACAATTTCATGTATGATTATAATAAATCAAAATTAAATTTATTCTCAAAGGATATGTTTGATTGGAAATAAACAAAATCTATATTTGTATGAGGTTAAAAACTTTTGTATTAGTTTTTATTACAAAGTTTAAGATAAAACTTTTTAAACACAAATCACTTCACTTGAAATATAGTTTTAACTAAAATTGGTTTTATAAAATCAAAATCATTCAATATTAAAGTTTACCAAAGATTAAATTCCAGAAACTACAGGATCATTTTTCATGGCCAACATAGCTGCAGAATGAAAGATTTTTTGCTTTTACTGTGCTGAAACATGTTTTTATTATGATACAAATTGTTGAACATCACCCTTTATAATGCAAATTGTTGAATGGAGCTTTGTGACAAAATCAATGAACTGGGGGTGAATTGAGTACAACCTTCTTGTCACCTACTGACCCTGATATTTTTTAGGCTTGACAAATATCCTGGGAAGATATAAAGTGAAAATTCAGCAGATTCAGATTTTGTGTTCATAAAAACAAGACAATGACAATTTAACCAACAATTAGCATTAAACAAATGAACCAAAAGGCACGTCCATGTACCCCCTTATGACAGAGAAAGTCATTATTGTTTACCTTTTCTTGTAAAGTATTATAAAATTAAGGTCTAATTGATTTTAATTAATATTTGTTAGGTTGCATAACCATCAATTATGCTATGATTTTAACTTTTCTGCAAGATGAAATCCACTGACATATCTAAAAAGATGATAATTTCATATTTACATATCTTGAGTCAACTAAAGACTAAAACAGCACTACTGAAGTATAGGCATCAAACATAAAACTGAACTCAAAATACAAATTGGTCTACCAAATATTATGTTTGATTAGATCAGTACTTATGTACAATAGTTCATAACATTTCTCTTACATAACTCTCAAAATAAGAACTGATAGATAGACAAATAGGAATAGAATATACAAAACATATTAGGTCTGCTATTCTGCTATTGCTCATTCCTTGAACTCAGCAAGAACATCTTAGTGAAAAACATATCACCAAGGCACAAAACGATCCATAAGCAAACACATGGTTGCCTCTGACATGGTTCCACTACTGTCTCTCTTAACTGCAGTGCTCTTCTTTTGAGCTTCCTTTTCTTCCTGTTCCCTTGCTGATCCTTCTTTGGCTTTGGAGAAGAAAGGCTTGCGTGCAAGTACTTTCTCTCTGAGCTTTGTGAACTCCCCAACCCACACCTCTACCACAGCAGACATGTTTTTCTGCAACTGCAAACTAGTGAGGTAAAAAATTCTTTGTTTTGTTGCTTTTGCTTTGTGCTTTTGCTTGAATGTTGGTGAAGAGAGTGTGGTTTATATAGGAAGGAAATAGAAAGGCCTAGTGATAAGTGACAAACTAGGAGCTTTTAGAGCACCTTGGATGCAGTGGCACACAGGACTCAGTCAATTGAATTAGATATACTTTAAAGGTTTGAGATATTCTGTGGGACAAAACTATTGGCTCTGTCCTAATATTTCTTCTATTTTTCTTCCCTTTTGTTCTACTGGTCCCACGGATTTTTGGATATATATGATTCTAAAAATACAATCTTTTGAATTTACTATGCCAAGGATAAGATGAGTGTGAACATTCAATTATTGCTTTTCTTTTTCCTTATCACAACCAAAATATTATACCTTTTTAATGTAACAATAATCATTAAAAAACTACTTATTAATACTTTATTGTATTAATTCTTTCAAAAATATTTAAAACATTAGATTAGTTAAGATATTTTTAACATTAATTTTACTTCTACTCATGAGAGGAGATATTTATTCCCAAGTTTTATTGAATTGGAGCCTAATTTATTTTTCTTAAAAAATATCACATTTTTTTCATAAAAATATTTTCTTTAATTTTTACAAAGAGAAACTATTTGAAAACTATTAATATGTAAAGTCTATTTCGTATTAAGGAGACTCATGATTTAGAGACTCTAATCTATATAAAATTTAAGATGACAAAGATCGATAAAAATGAGTTTAAATATATGAAAGTTGAGTGATTTATATATTCTTAAAATAAAAAATAATATCCGTTTTTATATCTTGTCTAAAAAAGTAAAAATACAAAAAAAATAAATATTTAACACACAATAAGTAACAAGAAAAGGTGAAAAATATTTTTCATCTACTATCCAAGTCAATTAATCAATAAAAATGAAAAAAATTCTAAGATAAAGAAAAAAATTATCAACAAAGAAAAGAATTGAAAAAAATGGAAAAATTATTTGAATTGATTCATACTAATCTAAAATCCAAAAGCAAGAGCCAGAACATAAAGTATAATTGACAATATAAAGTGGTACAAATAATTATTATTTGAATAATAAACCAACTGATTAATTGATGTTAAAATAGAAAGAATTGATGATATATATGAATCACATGATACATACATGGTAGTGGTGGGGTCCATCATGAATGATATTTGCCAACTACTCATCACTTTTTACGGCTTATAATTCAATTATATTATGTACTAAAGCAACTTCACTACTTGTACATAGTTATAAAATACAAATAAGTAAACAAGAAATAAATAAATATAAAAGAGACATAAAAAATGTTCCAATATTTATATATATATATATTATATTTATATATATAATGGAATCCAAATAATATTTTTAAATACCTTAAGCCAAAAGTAAACTTATCAACACAAAACATAAAAATCCACTACTTTCACGAAAAAACGTCATGTAAAACAAAATTGCTAAACGACCTGATATTAAAGGATAATTGTGACTCTCAAATAAGAAAACCAAAAATCAAAGCAAGACAAAAAACATAATGCACATTTACCGTAACGAACAAAGAAACGGAAGATCAACCTCTCAATCTATACAACAATCAACGTTTTACTGCCATATAAATATATTTCATTGCATAAATCTCAATTTATTAAAACTTATTATTCATTGTCTGATATAATGTTTCAAAAAATATAAACTTATTTTCCATAAATTAGATTATTTGTCATTTTAACTTCATTGTCCAGTTCATTTAATCATAGAGATTCTTAAATAAAATTATTAAGAGTTAAATTTAAACTTAATTCAAATTTATCAACTTCTAAACTAAAATTTCCACAATTTCTAACTTAATTTTCTCATATTAATATATATATATATATATATATATTATAAGTGTCATTAAATATTTTATAAATAATTTAACAATAGTTTGATAATGAATAATTTGATAATGGATGACAAATAGTTTTAACAAATCTTATTAAAATATTAAAAAAATTTATTTATTTTACAAAATTTACTTCTCAAATCAGATTTGTACTTACTCATATAATATAAATTAATTTTATATATAATTAATAAGAGATAATGATAAGTTTTTTTCTATTAAATAAAAGATTATATAAAAAAAATTATTTTATGTTATTGTATAATTACCATAAATACAATTATACAAGCATTTTGATATGTGTAGGCGTTTCTATTATACTAAGATGATGTAATTTTAAAAATTAAATAGCTTTTGTCAAAATAGTGCTTTTGAAAGGAATGTATGGAGAAAAACAATAAAAATAATTAGATAGCGTAGAAGAATATGTCCACATTTGAATTATTTAACGTATGTTGCGGCTACTTTTGATTTGAGAGTTTATGAAATTATTTTTAAGATTGAGAGATTGTGAAATTATTTTTAAACTGAGAAATTATATGGTTACTAATCATATTTTTATTAAATAATGAAAATATATTTATCTGATGATAAAAGATATAATAGTCTAATTCGAAAATGATGCAACAAATCATTATAAAGAATTCATACAATTGTATAGGCAATAAATAGAGAAATTCCATGGTAGGAATTTCGTTGTGCTACCTCTAAAAAAATATGAAATAATAAAATTCTCCTTAATCTTTTATTTTATGATTTTCAAAAAAAATGAATTACTTTTACTTCAGCATTATTTAACTTTTTTTATGTATTTTATTTATATAAGATCATTAAAGAAATGTGTGGAAGAAAGATCCAAGAAAAATATTTAAATGGGCTTTTCATCGGGCCCTACTGCACTTATTAGAAGAGATAGTTTCTTCCTGCACCTCCATATGTTATACTCTTACCTCCATAAAGTTTTGATATTCCAAAAATGTCCTTCTATAATATTCCATATTACGTAATTTAGAATTCTTTTTCAAATTCATAATTAAATTCTGGTTATGAAATTTGAAAGCCTTTTTTTAAGATGCATAATTAGTTTCTAGATTACATAATCTATAAGTCTAAATTAACTTCTGGATTATGTAATCCGGAAGCCCTTTTTTCAAATGTATATGAATTATATAATTCGAAAGCTATTTTCAAATCTAGACTTCCAGATTATATAATCCATAATATCATTTTTTTTAAATATATTACAGATTACATAATCTGTAAGTTATTTCCAAATCCAAGATTAATTTCTGGATTATGTAATCTAGAATATGGAGATGACATAAGAAGGATAAAAAAGTATTTTCATATTTTTATGGGGTGACAAAAGAACATATGGAGGTGAAGGAAGAAATAGTCATCAGAAGACTTACAAGGCCTAACTATGCTTGAGGAATTGCTATTCGGACTCATCTTTATACTTTTCACACCCATAAACTTTTGGACTCTTCTGACATACTCAAACAGACCTTTTCTCTTGCCTTTTAGATTATAAAAAATAATCTTCATTACATTTTTTTTAATATATTACAGAAATTAACTTTTGTAATTAAATTAATTTTTTATTATTATAGAAATTAGCTTTCGTAATATATTTACGCATTGATGTATTATGGAACTAATCTCGATAATGTATGTAACCGCACAGGGCCTTATACTTATTATTTTATAAAAATGATTTAAAAAAAAAAAGTGGTGTGAAAGAGGAAATAGAGTGTAGCGAATAGCATGGTCTATCTGTTGGTGGATATCAATCGGCCCAATTTCAAGGCTTGATATATCCACCCTTGCACTCTTGATTACATTACACTGCCTTTTCTTTTATTTTAAAAAAGGAAACATTTTGAATATGACCAACTCATTTCAGGAAAAAAAGGTGTAACTATCTATTTTTATTTCTCTAAATATTATTTCCTTAATTTTTGAAAAATTATTTGTTAGTGTTAAATCTATAATACTTTTACATATTTTTTAAAATTTTATAACTAATTATTATTAGTTTAACGCTAAAATAAAAAATATTATTTAATATAGTTAGGACTAAAAACATTATCAAGTTAAGCGAATTATAATTTTAGGCCCTAAATTTAATTAAGTAACATAAATATTAACCGTATAAACAAGGCAATTATATATGTAAAACTTTTTTTTACGTTATTTATTTTGAACATGGTGTTTTCATTAAAAAATATATATTTTATTCATAATTTATAATTTATTTTGTATATATTAATTTTGATATTACAATATTGAATTATTATAAAATAGTTTTCAATGTGTCACAAATAAAATTTTTATCTCAACAAATAAAAATAATAATTTTTTTTAATTTTTTAATTTTAATATATTAAAATTAAATGTAATATAAAAAATAGTCATTATTATTTTGTTTTCTATCCTTACTTGAAATCAATACAAAATAATTTACTTATGTATTGCCATCCCTAATATATATATATATCATTAAAAAACTATTAAATAACAATTAAATTTAAAGATAAAAAATAATTAATTATTATATTAATTAAATTAGATATTATTTAAAAATTAAAATATTATTGATATTTAATTTTTTTTATTATTAATAAAAATTTATAAAATAATTTTAAATGAATATCTAAATTAGTTATTTAAATTTTAATTATAAATTAGTCTTAAAAAACTAATAAAAATAATTTATAATATAAAGTAATAAATAGTTAAATAATTAAATATTAATTTAGAAATTATTTTGTAAATTTTTATTAATAGTAAAAATACTTTAAATACTAATAATTTTTTATTTTATAAAATGATCTTTAGTTTAGTTAAATAGTAATTAATTATTTTGATTTTTAAAATTAATTTTTATTTAATAATATTTTTTAGTATATATATATTATTTATTTATTTAAATGTGTTGGATTTTGGCTCTAGTTCTGAATTGAGTGCACACCATGAGCAATATGAAGATGAAGAAGTATGATGAGAGGTCTAGAAATTGCAATTATTGATTTATCATCCATCTGTTGTCTTGATTCTTCTTTACCTGTGTATACTACCAGTATCTGACACGTACACTCTACTTCTTTCATCAATATTGCCACCACCAACATCCCCACAAAATCACTTCTAACACTTGTAGGACCAGAAACAAATTCACGAATCAGATTAATCCACTTTCAAGAAGAAGATATACCATCGCAAAAAAGTTAGAATAGGTGATAATGCAAGTAGCTATCTACTATAAAACAATATAAAACACTTTCAAAGATAACATTCATACTTTTCTATTATTATAGGTTACAATACAGGCACTGTTTTTCTCATACAGTAACATCTTAAAGAGTTTTTTTCTGTCGAAAAAGTTTAAGAGTTTTTACTTCAAAATCTTTAACTAATTCGAACGATTCTGCATTGATATTATCTTTGATTATTTAAGATAATATTAGGGATAGGGATGCAGAAATCCTGGTTCCATGATTGATCAACATATGGGAGATATTTTGTTTGAGTCAACAAGAGGAGCTTGACTGCGTGCATGCGTTGCTGAGAGACACTGGTTTTAGGGTAGTTGATTGGTTGGGGTATGGTTAGTGAATGGCCATCTGTAGAGCACTAACAGTGGTTGGTGGCTAGCTACCATGTTATTATTTGGTTACTCTTTCTTTTTCATCAAGTTATGATTAGATTGGTTGGACACACTCTTCACTCTTCTGTGTCACATTTGCATCCTAACGACAACATGGTCCAAATAATTCTACAATAGTTTGCCAAGTGTACAGCACTACCTTGGATCCATGCTTCTTTTCCCATCTACAACTACATGGAACTTCTAGAACTGCTACCACTCTTCTGATATTTCTGTAATGCCTCCATTTCTTATATCACAAAGTTACAAAAGAAAATGAAATAATGTTGATTTTTGTTATTCTTTGTTAAGTGAAATGAAATAAGATAATGAAGAACATCATAATAGGTCATACTTTGAAACTTATTTGTCCACATGTGAAATGTCGAGTGATACTGATAATTGATCATATTGACACATTTCATTTAGCAGCTATATGGTCAAAAACTATGCACAAACAGTGGCACCAGACGGCTTGTTTTCTAGTTGCTGGATATGATACAAATCAACACAACAGATCAAAGAAATTTTCTGTACATTTTTCTAGTCCTGCATTTTCTGTTTTGCACTTTTTTTACTGTAGAAGAATGAAGTACACACTTTATGCAAGTATATTTTGCAAGATTAATTGTATATATAGGTAGGTAAATGAGTTGGAATACACCAAATGTTCTCTATAATGTATATATATAAAATTTTAGATGCTATTGAAATACACCAAATGTTCTCTATAATACACTCAAAAGGACAAAAGTGTGGATTCTTGATGCACACTGTTTTTAGTAAAAAGTTTTAAATTAGATGCCATTGAAATATATCACACACACATATATATATATTGTACTGTCAAATTTGCTTTATTTGATTTATATCAGTTACTACTGTCATTGTCACTGCTTTAAACAGCATAATCTAGACAATAAACATCCAATTATATATACAGTGCAACAAAACCAAAAAAAATTACCAGTTTGGAATCATAGTTACAAATGGAGCTGGCCATTTGAATGTCTTCTGAAAAAGCTTTAAAAAGAATGAGGACAGCTGAAATGAATGATTTTGTTGTGTTGGTGGAAAACAGAAGAAGCAGCTAATATCTTCTTGCACTGCTTTTTCTCGGGGATGAATGAAGAATCTCATAATCACGCCACGTTGTCAACATTAACATAATTTTTCAATCATGAAAGTATAAACACAAAAGGAAAATTGCAATCATTCAAAGGCTTTGACGTTCTTGCTACGCAATCATTAGCTAATTAATCGGCTTCTTATCTACAAACTGATGAAAAAAGAAAATGGAAATATAAGGTTACTAGAAGTGTGTTCTTGTTATTTTTTATCACTTTTAATTGTGTTTTACTTCAAATTATAATCATTAACATCTTTAATAAGTGAGAAAAACACATCTAATGTAGAACCAAACAAAATATATACATTATGGAACCATTGATTAACTCAACAAAAGTATTATAACTTAATCTTCTAATCTTCTGATGTTATTAAAGGTAGATGCATGTCGTCAATCACGCGCCTCCTGTATGAATGTTTGATCTGCTTCTCTTAAACATAAAGTTCAGAAATCACTAGACCAATTACATCATTTTGGTCCCCTAAAGTTTTAAAAAATTTAGCATATCAAAATTTAAAAAATATACTTAGTTTTAAACAATTGAAGACTCTAGAATTAGGTTTTTTTTTTAAAAGTCATTTTTAATCTCTAAACAGTAAATTTGAGAAATTAAAATCATATTTGAAAAAAAAATTGGGAGACTAAAATTGGATTCATTATTCCAAATTTAAGATTAAATATAATGAAGTCAATTTTCAATAGTTTC